>NC_134710.1:196788191-197988191 GCF_043290135.1 Rhipicephalus microplus
TTATCGCATTGCTTTTCTCGTGGCAGGAGAAGATCCTTCGTGATTGACTCACGATCCTGCGGCTTACGCTTGTCTCACGAAAAGCTGTGTGGCATATTGCTGCCTTTATGGTCAACTCTGACTGAAGCAAGTTTTTTTTTATAGTTTATTCGCCGGGATACAAATTTAACTGGAGTTTTAACGTGTAGTATAGATTGGCACAGCCACACGTAGTCGGAGATGACATCACAAAACTTGTCCCTTCCGCTTCCTCCGTCCAGTGCCTATAACGTTGTGCACCGTGTTTCGTCTAACTCCAACGCATGATGCTTAAATGTTTCCGGCCTGTTGCATCAATCCTAATATTTTATGCTCTTCAAATCCGTGGCGCAAAATAGAAACCTTGGAAGCGATCGTGCCCCTGAGCCTGTCGTGCGCTCGGCATCCAAATTGCTCCTGCGCGAGCTTAATTCGGTTAATCTCGGCTATCAAAAGCTTTATTATTCCTTTCGTTTTTCACCCCATCTAAATTCCATGAACAAGTGACAGATGAGGTTGGTTTTCTCGTGAGAAAATGGTAGAGATTACACCTCTCAACCTCACATCGAATGTAATACACCAACTAAATTACAGACTTTGTGGCGAAAGAGGGCGATGTTTTTACTCCCAATGCAGAAAAAAGTGGAAGAACGAGAGGTAAGCGCAGTCACTGTTTATGACTCCCCCTTTCTGATTGGATTTCTACTCGCAAAGCGACACCAATGTCAATTACGCACGACACCAGTGCGCTGGTGTCGCCTGCATGGTGTAATACAGACAGGTGCAGCCAACATTATTCTTTTTTTTTTCGCGTCCCGAAGCTCTCCATTAGGTTTTTCTCTTATTCCTTGTCTCGTCAGATAACTACGGGTAAAGGCTAAAGTTGGCGGTGTTTTTTCTTCCTTATGTGATGACTAACCCGGTGTCAGAGAAAATCGGAATCGAGTGTTGTGCGGCAAAACAAAAACAAGCAAGGAAATGTTGGATGCTGGGCTTAAAAAACGCCGCCAACTTCAGCATGCACTCCCTGCCCGCATATTGAGAAAGAATGGAATTTTTAATGCGCCTATGTGAGACATGCCTGGGTTTTTTCTTCAACCGCCATTCGAGTTTCTGTCAGCGTACCTTTGTAGTACCCCGCTGTAATCACTGCCTCACGGGGATTTCTCATTCCAGTTCGCTTGCGTATGTTTCCCCCCCTTTTTACGTCATGTATTGCGGCAAAACGTAGTTGGCGTATAATGTTTATTGGTTTAGTGTGCCGGATGTGTCTTGCTCGCGCACCAGCCGCCACCGATCCATTCCCTGGTGATTCTGGCGCCGCTGTTGGCCTAAACAGAGTAAACGGAGAGCGAGTTTGTGCTTTCCTCCGCTCGCCACCCGAGTGGGTGGTGCCCTGCCTCGGACGAAAGTCACACTGGGCGCTGCTTCCTGAAACGCGTGCGACGTGCGTTGCAGCTGGACGGCCGGCTGACCTCGACCGCCGTCGCCTTTAGAAGCCTCGCGGGCACGCGTGGTTGCGTAATCGACCGGTCGATTGGCGATAAATACTTTCCTTCAAGGAGAGAGCGCGCTCACCGACGCGGCTACAGCGGCCGCCGTTTCGCACTCCCGATGGGCCGCCGGTGGACGCGCGCCAGAGCCGTGCGACGAATTCTTAATGCGCTGCGCGAGGGCACGCGCCTGGAACATGAGTCGCATACTCGCCATTCGCTTCTTTTGTTCTTGTTGAGATTGAACTGATTTTGGGGAATAGTCAGAGCGCGTCACTTACTGAAAGCGCGCGTATCGAACGTCGATTTACTGTCCGTTTGGTGCTGAAGTCAAAGCATACAGTTTCGTGCAATAATAACTAACGAAGAACTGTAACCCTACAAAAACCTCGTCCCGCCTTGTTTACGCCTCCACGTATCTTAAATGGAGACACTGCACCCTGTCATAAGTTTGGAGGAGCTGTGCGCGGAGCGTTCAACTACGGAACAGCTCTCTAGCCGGACATCCTCCCTTTGTCGACGAAAATGTCCCGCAATGCAGATGCTCCGCAGTAACACCCGCGTTGATCATTGCTCACTTCCCGCCAATTTTTGTCATTGAAAAGATGGCAAACTCCCCGAGAATATTGACAGGTTCCAGGTGAGAGTCGAATAATGCTCAGAAATGAACAGAAATGAAATCTAGTCAAGTTATCGTTTTGGTGGCATTCTTGTGTCTGTCCACAAAAATTTTCTTGCGGGTGATTTCCTGAATAAAAAGGGGATTAAGTGAAGGTCACTGAACATGTGATGCGGGGAGTGATGTCGAGATAGGGATAGGGCGTTGCTTTTGTGTCTTCAAGTTACTCATCGCTCCGAAATGATTCATTGTGCTCGAGCGTCCGGCAAGCCAGTATACTCCCGGCTGAATCCCCCGTTGATCTCGGCAGACGGCGATGCTCTTGCCACACACGGCCATCCCGCGCAGTGGACGCGCGCAGCAGCCGTGACACCATTTCCTCCGCGGAAGCCGCAGAGCCCGCGATTCAGTTCATACGAATATCCTTGGAGTGGCAATAGCTGAAAGTGGGCCTCTTGCACGTCGTGGAAAAGTCCCTTTGTAAGACCGGTGCGTTCGAGCGTGACTTCCCGTGGCTTCGAGCGGGTTCAGGTGACGTCACTTGACTCGGTCCACTGGCGTGCGTCATCGGCCACGAGGGGCGGCTTTCGAGTGCCTCGAAATCACGTGTGGTATTTAATACGGGGCAGTTCTGTGCGTCAGTCGTCCTGGCGTTGTTTTTCTGTTCGATTATACTCGTGCGTGCGTGACTTGACGAACCCGCGTTGTAAATCGTCCAACATTGTCGTGTGCTTGCTTGTAAATGGTCGCTGAACTAAAGCATCGTTCGTCACAAACAGCATTGAAAGCTTCACGTACGACGATTTCTACTGCAGGCCCGATTTGCCATCGGATGCCAACCTGCTTTCTTTTCCAAAGTGTCCAAATTATTTCGATCATAAACGTCGTGACATATCGTAGCTCGCAAACCTAGTCGAGTCAAAACTATGCACATTTGTTGAGAACGGGTAAATTTAGAAACATACTGTATGGAGTGTCAAGCACTGCAGTGTTCATGATTACGTATGTAGTGTTCTTTGTCAATTTCTCTTCAGCTTGCCACTGCCTCGTATCTTTCCCTAGCCAGCCGGTCACTAACATCCCTGTGTTTCCATCTGTGATACCGTACCTCAAGAATACATCCGAAGTTTGTTTGAATATCCACCGAGAATTACGTGCTGCCGACGGCTATTGCGTGGTTATTGAGTAAACACCTCATAAAAATTAAGACAGCTCGAATGTATACGCGTTGCCCGGTCACTAATGTTTCTAGAAGAAAAAGCGCGAACCAAGTTCTGGATGAATGATAGATGAAAGATCTTTATTATTATCCAATGAATCGTGCTAGTGTCCTAGCCTGCAGTGGGCCACTCCCACGTTGGATCGGAAGACGGGCCCGATGGGCTGCCCATAATTGTCCATCTAATTTAGGACTGCGCAAAGCTGCGTCCCATCTTTCTTCAGTATTTTCCTTATCGCTGCGTAATGCGGAACAACGCCAGAGCAGATTTATTTTTATATAGGAGTAGCTAGCGAATGAGGGATCACTGTTACTAACATATCATGATCACGATTCGTTAGTACCATCTCCTACGAACAGCTGTATGCATGGATTTTCAATCAGACGTTGACTAGGAATCTTGCAGAACAATTAGAAGCGTTTAAGATTTCGAATTCAGAACCTTGGTCAACTATGCCTGTCACTGTCGCTATGGAAATACGAACAGCGTGGTATTCTACACGGGCACACGAAAGAGGAGACACAAACAAGCGCTGTGTATTCTCTGTCGCTGTGTCTCCTCCTCTGTTCCTGGTGTCGCCCTCACCGCCGCGCTGGTGCATACCGGTTCCGGTGCTCGGCTGCTGACCCGAGAATCGCGGGTTCAAACCGGGCATCAGTGGTCGCATTTCGGTGAAAGCGAGATGCCAGAGGCCCGTCTACCGTGCGATGCCAATGCAGGTTGAAGAACACCAAATGGTCGGAACTCCCAAAGTCTTCCACTACTGCGTCCCGCAAATCGTATCCTGGTTTTTAGGACGTAAAACCGCTATTGTTGTCATAACGGTCGCTCTTTTTCGAATAAATAAATATGCAAAAAGCGACTTCGCAGCTTTTGCTCGCAAGTGCTGCTTGGTATTGACGGGCCGCCTTCAGTTATGATTCCATCATAAAGATTAGCTGTAATTTATTTTTATGAATCAGTTGACGCAGTAGCTTTTGTTTTCTAAGTACGAGCCCAAAGCTAGTATTTACAGAAGCGCTCTAGCGTTATAGAAGCGATCGTATGAAGAAATGCCACTTAGTTGTTTTACTAGGTACGTTATTAGCTAAGACCATCGGCCAATGTTAAATAGCTCTTGCGAATATGAAGTTTTGTGAGTTTGTTCCCAGGATTTGTCGATGTGTCATGGTGTTCAGTACCGGTGCAATAAATATCATGTCATAATCGTCGCCTGGATTTCGTGATGCTTTTTTATTCTTAGTTTGTTTGCTTTTATTGCACAAAACCTACCCACACGAGCAAAATCAGTGAATAAAGCTGTATGTGCTGCTTTTGATCAACCTTAGATTTTGTTCTATAAAACAAAACCAGAGTAAGTGGCGAGGTTGTTGTGCCATGTGTGAGCAGGGCCGCTAACTTTGGTAACGTTTCTTGTATCTTTGGTTAAGTGCTTAGGCAGTTATCCACTCTATCGAAATGGATCACGTAGCCGGCGCCTCTAAAAGGCGCTAATGTCATCTTGTATATATCATTTTATTACACTACAGACAAAAGTACAATGTTAAAAAAAGAGCAATATATATATATATATATATATATATATATATATATATATATATATATATATATATATATATATATATATATATATATTGGCGATCTCGCTGTGTCCGGGCAGCGACGTAACGCACTGTCGTTGCCAAGGTTATCACCATAAAGAGTGAATGTAATTTCTGCCTGTTCATCGTTCTGTATAAGAAATATTGTGTGGGTGTACGTTTTATACTGGCGTAAATAATTGTATTTTTTTCTAATACCAGTGTCACACGAGCACATTTAATGGCGATCAGAGCCTACCTGAATTAAGCCCGGTCTTAATTAGGTGCTGCTCCATGGTCACGCTTAATCGCAATTGCGCCCGATATGAATCAAGACTATCGCAATCCGCGCATCGCGACCTGGCTCACAGATTGCGATTTTGCTGACGTCTGCTTTTTGTGGCCTAGCTTCCTGAAAGCACAATAAACTATAAAATTGAGCATAGGTTCAATACAAACAGATTTAAAAAGCAAGCTTTCTATAAATAAAACACAATTGAAACTGTTCAAATTGAAACAATATATGAAATTTCGCATGTTTTCGCCTTTGTATAAACCCCATATGTATAGTTATGGGAGAAGCAGACGATAAGCAACCGACCGTTGTCTTCAGCACTTAGTTCAACTGTCGCACCATCGGAGCAATTGGAGCACCTCGAAGCAAATTGTTAGTGTTGTCAGCTTTTTAGCTACGTCGTATCGTATGAAGAGAGCGTTAACTGACCACTGGCAGGAGCGGTCGGGAGATATGAGATGCCTAATGCGAAACTCTGGCGGGTACAACGTGTACAACGAGATAGCCGCTTCGCTGCAACTGGATGGCTACGAGTGGGTGCCATGAGAAGTTAAAGTGAAGATTAAGAATCTCACACAGCAATACAGGTAAGTATAAAAGAAAGGCTCTGTGGAATGATGGATTTATGAAACTGCTTTTGTAGACTCGCAAAGTTTTTGATGCTCGTGTGTTACTGCACGAATAACGTTGCTGATAAAGGTCTCGATAGAAATGTCGTACAAAATGTCGTAGCGACATGAAAATGTTCAGCACCATTTCGAGTGTGACAGCACGTGCGGTACGTGTGCCTCCATAATTTAGCTCAACAGTAATCAGCAGTTATTAGGAGAGTCGCAATTGTTTGATTTTCTGTTAAATTCACTTGGCTAGTGCCGCCAAAAATTCGTGACGCCTGCAGTTCAGAAAGCAGACTGCTGAAAGCTCGACTGGCTGCGTTCCCAAGTGTCGACGACGCCCGACGTCCCAGGCAAAAGTGGAACAATCGTAAAACTTTTTTTTACAAAGCAGGCGCTTGTAAGCAGGCTAAGTACCGCGGGAAAATGAGTTTGATAAAAAAATCTTGTAAGTCGTGCTACAATGTCTAATGTGCTACAAGACTTTTCGCGCACTGACGCCACCTGGTGCACTTCATATGACCCAAGCTCGAACCGGATTAGCTTGGGCCATGTAGCGGCGCCCATAAAGTTGATCGCGATCAAGAAAAGCAATCCGAATAGCCCTGATCGCGATTAAAAGTGCATGTGTGATACCAGTATCACTCCTCCATTTATGCTGATTTGTGACTTTCGAGCTTTCTTGTGCTATACTTACACGTCTTAAACTAATTTCGCAACGCTGCAGCTCTTACGAACCAGATCTCTTCGGAGTGGTGTAAACATGTCCATGCGCCACCGTATTTTCTCTTGATGTTTGTTTATTTTTATTTGTTTCTTTGGGGAGGGGGGGGGTAAATTACTCAGCGCAGGACGTTATTCATGGCGGGATTTCGCCATAATTCAAAATTTTGTTGAAGCGCACTAAAAAAAAAAAACGTACAGACAGAAGAGGCTGACAAGGAGAGCGCTTGCAAGCGCTCTCCTTGTCAGCCTCTTCTGTCCGTCCATTTTTTAGTGCGCTTCAACAAAATTTTCAATAATGAACGTAATCCAACTGGCCCAACTTGCCATCTTGCTGCAATATATTTCGCTATACATGCGCTCATTCTACAGCCTTTTCACATATAGTCAGTTCTTGGACAACGGACACGCGTGGGCTTCATGCCAGCGAATGTTTAATTCACCTTCGGTGGGATTACGTGCTTTTCAAACATTCGACATGACTCTCCCAATAACTTCAGACTTGGCGAACAACACGTGTTTGTCCCCAGTAGGGTGTCGCTGTTTAAAACTATAGTGAATTTATGCACAAGCACATTTAACCTCCAACTTCGAAGCCGGTCCGTAAAAGTATATTGCTAAGTGGTGCTGGCGCATATATATATATATATATATATATATATATATATATATATATATATATATATATATATATAAATTTATTCCGTGCCAGCTCCGGACGAGGAGCTCGAGTGTGCAGAACTATTGAACGGAATTGTATGGAATAAAAGCATATGGCTAAGCGGGGTTGGTATCTAGTTCTCTCATATATATATATATATATATATATATATATATATATATATATATATATATATATATATATATACGGAAGTTTTTGCAATGGGTCAAACGTAATTGGGAAGAGAGAGAAGAGACGCAACTTAGCGGTTGCCTTAATTTTATTTCCAACGGTTTCGACCAGTGGACCGGTCCTCATCAGGGTTTGTGAACAAGTTTCATTAGTTCTTTTTGTTGGCTGTTCATTTCGTTTTGGTTGTATACACATGGATCGGTAAGCTGTCCTTTCAGCTTTTTTTATATTTGCTCAGCAGGCTGAAACTATTGCAATATTTCCTGCCAGCTGCTTCCCGACGCTACCATATAACATTCAAAACTCGCATAGCACCGCACTTTATTGATTCTCCGATGGACGATGTCGTCATTCACATCAGCGTGCAAGCAAACGCATACAGCGATTGAGACACACCTCAGAAGAAGCACCCGTGTGTGTAAAAGAGCCTATGGTTAACTCGACATTCGCCAAGAAGATAAATAATACAAAAATTTATTCCGGCGTTAAACAGCGTACTACTGCATGCATGTTTGCAGTGCCTGTGATGAACCACTAAAAAGTAGTCCAAGTTGAGCAGCCAGCATTAAACGCAAACTGCTCCCTCCCTTGCGTGGAAAAGTTGCAGGAGCTGTTCGCAAATTCTCCTAACTGGAGATTTTGCGTTTTGTGTTTTAACTCGAGTTGCAAACTTGCAAGTGAACCCGTGCCGCTATACCTCGTGGGGTGTCGAAATGAACTGCTCTCGGAATTAACACACGTAGTTCACACCATCGCGCAACAAACACGTGGACATTGGTTAACAGCTTCATCATAACGGTGAGCCCTAGCTCCAGCCGAATATTAGTAGTAAGTAGCTGCATGCCCTAACAAACCCTACAGAGAATGCCAACACAACACACATACACAACATACAATGTACCACGAGTGTGGCGTCGCCGACCATCCAAATCACTACGGGAGTGAGCCGCGGAATCGTCCTCACGAACCTCCCATGACCACCAGACAGGAGGACCGTCGAACAGCGCGCCCAGCCGCAGAAGAGGATGAGCTCCGCTCCTCGTGACACCGCGTAACTGCGCTGCCGCCAGGCGGAACCACCGCGTAAGTGCTGCACCGAATATCACTCACCAGCGACAAAGCTATAGCTACGCCAACTGCAACGCATGGACACTATGAGACGATAAAGACCTTAAAGAGGGTAATAGCACCCCCACAACCTCAAATACTATATGGCTGCTCTCATAATTTACATAACTAGAGAAGCGTGTGTTGCGGGGCTAGTTGGTAAGTTATGCAAACTTGAACTGCGCTTGACACGAGACACCAATTTGGCATACTTCCAGGAAGGAAGTTTGGGGTGTAAATAAACCAGTTGTTAGTCTTCAGCCATCCTGTCTGCTTTTATTACTCTCTTGTCCCAAGTGCAGTTTAGGTTTACGTAATATGATTTGCACACGTTTTTCCCCCCTGCAACAGCAATTATAAGCTGGAACCTAGGTTTGCTTTTGTTTGTGTGTTCATTCGGCTATCCCTGCGACGACCGGTGTCCTCATCGACGTTACATCGTCGTCGCCAGGAGACCTCCTCATACTCGAAGAAAAGGGGCGAAACGTTTGTCTTCGTCTCATTTCTTGCCAGTATCAAGTCGTTGCGCTACGTGATCAGTTATGCACTGCCGACATGCCCAACTTCATGATCTTGTCGGCTTCAGCGTCACCGTACGATGAGAAAGAAAAAAGAGCCACACTATCCGACCATGACATCACTCGCAGTACAGGCAGTTCCATTCCCGGCATTTCGACCCAAACATTAATCAAGAGGGCACTTTTTCTTTGCATATAAAAATCATAAAATAATGGTTGAAGTGCGAGACATGACGTCTCCAATGACCCACCGATTCATGCAAGATTCCAGCGCTGTGCAACCGGAAAAAGCGCAACCTTCGAGATTTAATTCTTTGTCATTCAGCGAAGAAGAGTGTGTGTGTCATCACGGGGTCGTGTAGTTGGCCACCAACTATGCCTTAATATCTGGTTGGTTGAAAGGTTCCTCCAAAATACACAAGCGTGCTATATATAGCGTGGCGTCCTTCTTGATGCAATGCCTCTCTGCGAATACCTTAACGTAGATGAGTACATCTTTTCGGAGTGCCGCAAGCAGCGATAAGCTAAGACATCCACAAGTGTCCGAACTTTTGAGGCTTGCCCAAAGGGAAAAAAAGCGTGAAGGAATAATAGGCGCGTGGCCAATTTTTACCAAAACACATAGCTGTACGTTTTTGTATGTCAGTCATGTACTGTCGAGGTGTGTAGTATGCAAATTGCATTTTTCTGCCCTACCAGGAAGTATATATACCATAATACCTTTTGAGAGTTCTGCTTTATGTAAGTTCTGCTTTATGTAAGTGTTTTTCCTTTACAGCATTTTTGCGTTTCACACTTGGTCACAGCCAAGTAGTCAAGCAGCTAAAAGTGGAGTTACTTATGGGGACAGCGTGTGCTCAGCAAAAGAAAAACTTAATTTCCATCGCTAGGAGCACTCGCAGTACGATTAGTACGAGAGCGGCGAGCGCGGTCGTCAATAATCTGATGATTGGTGAAATGACTCGGGTTTCGTACATGCATCCTCGTAAGTTCCAGCGTTGTCGCTTGTGCTCGCAGAAGTTGTAGAATGTATACAGCAATGCAAAACGAAACGCTGATTTTTTGCGATATAGACTTGCTCTCAAAGCACAATATTTTGGGTCTATATGGGTATTAAATGTGTACACTGTTAGGTCGGTGTTGTGTATGATGTGAAGCAGTGTCTTGCGGAATGCGTATGTATCCAGCGGTCATAACTGGTTGGGTCCAAATAGTCAAAGCCGGCTTGCAGAATTTGACGAGAGCGTTCCGGCCGTAACCCTTCATGTGTTCATATAAGATGGTATGCTTGCATCACAGGAATGGAACAGTATAGACACGTAGCACCGAATGGTAAATGCGACCTGTTCCATGTTTACATAGCAGCCGGTGTGAGGGCCCTCTTCTCAAAGCCTCCTAAGACCGACCGCCTCCGCCCTAGTAAGGGGAAGGGGTAGAGAGCAGGCACATGGGGAGATAAGAGCGCGTGCATCTTGCCGGAGTACATGTTTACAGGCACACGGTGAGTTTAAGGATTGACGTCTAGGGAGAATGGATGGAAGGTCTGTATTAGGAGGGAGTGCACCTGCTGGTCAGCAGCGATATTGTGAGGATTCATGGCATGGCCTTGAATTCAGTGTAGCTTGACGCAAGTAGCTGTATTACGGTTCATGTTATGTATCTCCTAGCAGATTTCCTTCGCCTTGCGAATTTTTCGAGTTCCTGGACAGCCACTGACGAATCAGTCAAATGTCAAGTTACTTAACTGTAGCCAGCTTCGCATCGGTCACAGCGGCTAAATGCAGTTAGCAAGGGCAAAAATGGTCATGATGATAAATTCTCAAGCAGAAGTGCATCCATGACGAATTAATACGTCCGTTCTTGTCAGTGCATTACGACTAATCGTTCAATAAGATGAATCATTTGTTACAACTCACGTTGCTCACGACAGCGTACATATCATGTTCCTCCGAAAATTGATGAAGATCTTCGACAAAAACGCTCCTAGGAGCAGCTTGCGCCGAGTGGTAACACGTATAACAGCTTTGTGAGTGAAACCGGTTAACATAGAAATAAAGAAACGCGCGTGGCAATGCCCCCACCCTTGAAGAAAGCGTCGTCCCGTTGTTACGTACGGAATATGCAAGAAATACGCACATTAAATCAAGGTAGAAATGAACTCTTACATTTCGTCAATGCGCATAAGGTTTAAGGTGCGCAACGTGGACGACTCAGGGTCGTGCGCAGCGCCACTGTGACTGCGTCACGTCATCGGGTGCAGCCTGATGGTCCAATGCACCACAACGGGAGTATCTTGTAAGGACCGAAGCATCGTCGCAGGAGCTCCTCTGTTAAGTCCACGTCGGCGTATTGGCGTCCACATGAGGTGCCATCGAAGATTGTACTTCGGCTGCTGATCCGAACGTCGCGGGTTCGATCACGGTCGCGGCGATACCATTTCGCCTCCATCGAAATGCTATAGGACTGTGCACTTCTATTTAGGTGCACGTTAAAAACACCACATAGCCGAAATTCCCGGAGCCCTCCTCTTCGGTGTCTCTCACAATCATATCGTAGTTCCAGGATGCGAACCCCCAGATATTGTTATTAAACAGGCGCGCATACTATTTTTTTTTTACTTTAGTGTTGTTAGCCAACGCTGTGATGCTTTCCCTTTTGTGTCGTATAACGAAGTAGCCATCACCACCCCCAGGTGTTAGCACCTCTTTATGGTAATAGCGTTTTTAAAATATGTCTGTTTCCAAGGAGTTCCACAGATCGCCATGGAAGTACTTACTTGCAATGTTATTTATTTTTTTTAAGATACAAGACTTCGAGGAAGACGTATATAGGACATGTTAACGCAAGAATTCTGAGTTTCGGGAGATCAACTACTCGACCTCGGAGAAGAGATAAGCAAACTATATATAGTTTGTTTTGCAAAATATGCCTGCTGCACTTTCTGACCCTTTTAAAATTAGCCTTTTATCTTGCTTACGCTGCACGCGTCCCCTGTAGGTCACATGGCGCGTGCGCGTGGATAATCAGCGTCCGCACTGTGGACGCTGATTATCCGTCGTGGCAGCCACTTGACCTTAAAGAGGAGACACTGTGTGCTGCTATATTGTTGACGTTTTGAAGTTTGAAGTTTATTAGTAACAAAGTAGCGATACATAAAAGGAAGGAGACGTTTTACAGACTATGGTCCCATAGTCCGAAGACTGTGGGGAGATCCACGGTAAAGATAGCATGAAAAAAATACAAATACAAGTGGCAAAACAATGTAGTATTAACAGAACAGTGTTACTAATCTATAGAAAAATATTGAAGTGATAATACAGTAATAAACGCAACTACAACAATTAAATTGCTAAATCACAAATAAAGAACAGCATATAATAAGTTACACGGATAGAAGATAAAACTTCAAAGCTTTTTTTTTAATGCATACTTCTTCGCTAAATGTTTTGTGTTTGGTGTAATAGAGTTCCTTATTGAAATCGATGTGAATGACAATAACTTTATGCCGTAGGTAGTGCAAACTCGGGGCAGTAATAATTTTCGTTCTAATGCGAAGCGAGTGTGGTTAGTGTTTATTAGTAAGTCACAGTTGATGAGGTCGAAGGTTAGCCGACGGTTAAATATATTAAAAAATAAACAAGTACAATGAAATTTAAATAACTTACTAATGCACAGAATATTTTGTTGTCTAAGTAATGAAATGGTGTTCGAACGATGAGGGCTGAAAGTGATAACCCAGATTGCTTGGTTCTCTGTGTGTTGTACAGATATGTATAAGTGATATGTATTCGCCCAGGTAGTTATGCCATAGTTAAAATGACTAAGAATAAAAGAAAAATAGAGACAATAATACATTAGTGGAGAAGTATGGCCTAGCTTTATTTAGTGTGCGAATGCCGAAAGCAGTCTTTTTCTTTATGTCTAACAAGTGTGAACCAAAATGAAGAGTCATGTCTGAACGTACACCGAGAAGGAAAACAGTATCACAAGCATGGATAGACTTAGGACCCATAGGTATAACAGCAGGAGCTAACTGTTTTGGAGAAGATAGGAAAACCATGAACTGGGTTTTATAGGGGTTTATAGTTAGGTCATTATTGTTACACCATAATTGTACGTCGCTGAATACAGAGTTTAGTTTTGATATTAAAGATAGATCAGTTTTGACCTTACATGATAGTGTGGCGTCGTCAGCACACAAAACACACTGTGCAGAAGATATGACATCAGGTAGATGTCATATTATAAGTAATAAACAGGAAGGGACCAAGAATCTACCCCTGAGGAATGCCTTGATAAGTAGTCTTAGTGTTAAAGTAAGAGCCACCTGTAAATACATTTTTTTCGGTTAAACAGTTAACTTTTCAGAAAGTTTAAAGGTGTTCTAGTAATAGAGACTGTGCGGCACAGCCTCACCGCTGACTCACCGAGTCGCAAGAAAGTAATCAGCTTGACAAATACATGTCATGTCACCTGATATCTAGAGGATAGCAGTGATTCACTCGTACGTTATCGTGGCAGGTGATACCATCGTTGCAGAGCGGTCCGCATCATTAAGGTAGCTTGATTTCGATGCAGTTGCTGATATTGAATGAAAAATTGTCGCAACTGATCTGGACTTCGACCATATATAATGGGAAATTGTACGTCAGGCTCATGTGAAGAATCGGTGGTCACGCTTAGCGCTTACGTCAACCCGACGCAAAAAATTACCGACTTCACATGACGATGCGAATTTAATTTAAATGCTATTTTTTTAACTTTCACCTAATTCACCACTATGTTCCGTCAGAGAGCGGGATGTTTGTTTCTTATTTGGTATTTGGAGAGCTCTCGTGGTCGTGAATAAGAACACATACATAGTTCAAACTCAATCTAAGGAAAACAAATTTTACGAAGTTTCTTATCTAACGAAGGAATGTTCATTTCCTAGGAGATGCTCGTAGGGCTCAATGTTGTCGTCAACCCGAATTGACTAAACTACCTTGGCACTGCAAACCGTAATTAACGAATGCATTTCCTGGTGGAAACGAGTAAAAAGGCGTTGGCGTATTCATAATTTTAACGCAGACAAATTTTTATTCGAGCACACGCTTTAAAGCTATCACGGTCCATCTAGCTGCCCTAGTCACAGCCTTATTTCTGATTCGACGAGGCAGCACGGTGCGCCCATCCAAGGAACAACGGACACAACAGTTGGTAGCACTCTTGCGCACTTCGCCGAATTCGATGCACAAATAAACAAATTAGTTTCAATTGCCACTCCCTCCCACCTCTATTGCGCTTCTGCAAATGTTGCGCCTGCAGTATTCAAATGCAGTGTACAAAGCACGACATTGTGTATGACGCCGTTGTTCTTAAAGCACCGAAATTATACGTCGAACTAAACCACGAAGCAATGAACGAAACCACCGAAGCAAGTGAGAAGCCATTAGAAGTGTCTAAAATAAGAAAACCCAGAAGGTTGTTCTAGGAAGACGGAGCACGTGCAATGAGCATCGTGTCCGTCAGTAGTCATTGCTTCTTCCAATTAAGAAAATGGCATTTGTCGTAACTTCCACTAAGACGCGCAAGGCTGTCTCGGAGCAGACCTGTCTAGTTCTGGCTGGACTGGGCTTTGACCCTCTCACCTGACTCTTTGCCATTATCTTGATATATACTATACTATATCATACCATATGCTCTGCTTGCGTGCCTGCACAGTGTTCACAACGCTCTCCGTCGGATCGTAGTTACGTGGGGTTCGAATCTTGCCTTGCCGAGATATTCTTCGCTGAGGATTTCTGTCCCTCTCTCTCTGCACTCGTTCTATCGCCTGTCAGAGTCACGGCATCATAAAAATTGACGCACGTGTTTTGGGGAGCGAAGAGAAAGAAGAGTGTGCGTGCCGGTGCGTGATGATGAGAATTTTCTATCTACGACGTACGACAAACCTTGAGCTCTGCCGTAAAAGCATGCCTAAACGTTTAAACAATAACGACATGATTAACCTATCAGCGCTAGTGCATTTAGTTAGCGGCTGTTGTCGTTGTGTAGACGAAGGGTGATACGAACAACGTTGTTGCTGCTTTCCGCACGAGCTATAAATCCCGCACGACATCAATAAATAACGGCGTATGTGGCAGTATCAAGCTATGCGATAATCATACCTGCAGCTTTTACGTCCCACAACCAGACTGTTTTTATGAGAGATGCCGTTGTGTAGGGCTCTGGAAATTCCTACCATCTGGTGTTCTTTGACGCCGCACTGACATCGCACAGTACACGAACCTCTATACTATTTCACCGAAATGCGACTGCCCCAGCAGGAATCGAACCCGTGACCTTCGGGTCAGCAGCCGAGCATTGTAGTTACTGATCCACTCTGGCGGATGTGTGGAGCAATTATATATTGTTAAGCTAATAATATGAAGGAAATGTGTGCAATGTACAACAAACTTTATTTTTCGTATCTGCTTGGTGAATTTTTTTCAAAAGGTGAGTAGTTGTACTACTTGCATTCAAAAGTATACAATTCGTATTTTGTTTTCATGTCTAGAATTCACTTCAAACTTAACCCTTTGTGCGACAGTGAAACATATACGTCCCACTTCAATCGTTGCAATTAGCGCAACGCTAAGTCGTTTAGATTTTACTCGAGTTGTCGTTTTAGAAGAAAAGTCTTCTGCCATACTTTGGAAGTGTAGATGGAGTCTTACAATGGCGTTGAATATAGGTTACCTTTTTTATGGTAGCTTCAGAGTCTTCCTTTGGTCATATAAAGAAAACCTCAAAATCCCAGATGATTTCCTCGTTTTCAGTTTCGTCAAAGAGGGAATTTTAGCCTCCAGACATGACATGCTTTTGTAAGTTTGCGCAATAACTTCTTGTATGCGTCGGAAGAGTCGCCTGCGAAATTGTCCCACGCATTCCTTGGCGCGATTGCGGATGTTCGTGCATGTAGATATTTTTCTTGATATCGTATACCTCTTGAGAAGTAGGCAAATATTCAGGGATCACAGCTGTACTACAGAACTTCGGCAGCAAGAGCAAGGACAGCTATATGAACTGTAAAAAAAAATGCTTGGTTCATGCGATATGAACTAACCTTTACAGGAACAGACCACACGTAGCGTTATAAAGGCTCACAAGAGGTGCTATACTGCAGGAGATGTTCTTCGGCTGAAATGACGTCCGCAAAACAATCCTGAGCACAACTTAAGAAGTGATCCTCTGTGCCACTTTCTTGGGCTGTTTTTTTCCAAACACCTGTTGAATGGCAAGGTGGTGCCTTCATGAGGCAGTTGGACAGTATTTCCCTACTTTTCGAAAACGCTTAAAGGTTAGTTCAGCAAACTATACGGGCTTGCTTTTGGTGGAATTCGTTTCATACTATTTCTTTGTAGTTTATATCAATATAGCTCAGTAGGTTATTATATCAGCAGGTCAAAAATATAGGTGAACCAGCAATTGGTTAAAAAACTGATATTCGCACAGCCCTACATGATTCATTCCGAAACTGAATAATACTTTGTACTGGCCACTCAATAGTCACAACAAGAGAGAAAATGGTATCATTTAATATGAAACGTTAAAATCTAGACAAGAGAGGCCACGCAAAAATGTGCATTAACGATGCGTCCATGAAATGTTCTACAGATTTGTTTGACGTTTGTAACGGTCAGGTAGCAAGCAACGTGGCTCCAATCGTAGCCAGATATCCGACTCATGTCCCTGTTTCCCTAGCGAAAGGATTACTCTGGCGAACTAGAGCAAGATATGATTCGTCGGGAACCGCTAGGTGCCGACCTTTGAGAAAAAATATGTAACAGTGTTCCCTCTCACAGCTGTGTTCATAAAGCTGCGCGACACACAATGGATGTAGGGGAACACATGAGACGTTTTTCAGTCCCTCGTAAACTTCGTAACTTGTATAACAAGATAAAATCCTAATAACAAATTGGTGGTGAAATGACAGATGTATTTTCTGTAAAAAGGACTGGGTCGCCTTCGTAGTTTAATACTATCAACAACACAATCGTGTATACATGCGCCACCACACCGCACACAGCTGTGAGACCGGCTGTAGGCTATGTATGACGCTTAATTGTGTTCCAATTATAGTTCCTACCCCACACATTTTGAAACAGCTGTGCGAGTTGTTGATGTCTGTTTGCAACTGATTGCACTCACGTGTCAAATCGAAGTTGCAGGCCGCGGTGCGCTTACTGTGTGCTGCCCTAGCTGATTGTGTGGAATACAAGGCCTTCCGTGCAGATGGACGGGGAAGCATCAGCCCTAAATGGAGCAAGGATAGAAAAAACTTCCTTCAACAGGTTGAGTGGTGGCCGTTGACGTCAAAAAATGAATCCCTTCTTAATGATCGACGCTGTAACATTCGTCTCAGGATTAACTTGGCCACCTTGAAGTTCCCTTAACGTGCACTGAGATCGCGGGGCTCGCGTTTTCAATGCACGATATCGAAACCACGCTCGAGCGTTTTCGATAACGCTATTGAATTTCTAATATGCGTATCTCAATGTATATGTGTCTACATTTTTACGCTCTATTGATTCTAATAAATATTTCTAAATAACACACATATCATAAAGTCTGACGCCCTGCAGCTTTCTCACATAAGCAACAGTCCTCTTGTTGTTTTTGTTGTTGTTTTCAGGATTACCTTAGCAGCCCTATTTCTGCCTCGACATAGAGTTCGTTTGCGATGGCCGCAGGTGCGTTGTAGCGTTCTTATAAAAAATGTGTGTTGTCCACAGAAAAATACCCTGTGAATAAATGAAGAGTAGTAGTATTTAAACATCCACCACTATGAAGTGATGGTAAAGGCGAAGTGATATTGCATCAGTAATGCAGAAAATTGTAGCGTTGCAATGAATATGAGGTGGTTCGAGAAAATTGGAAATCGGTAATGACACCAGCGCAAATGTTCGCAAAGGAAGTTTCGTGTATTTAAAACGGAAATTTTGTCAGAGACGAAAGTTAAGGAAATGTCATTAGGCTGGTTGGCATTGGGGGCCCTCCTAAAGGCTACATATTGTAAAGGGTTCGAGTTTGATGAAGGCAGGTACGGCAGGTTTTTTTAGGGTAGCTGGCTCCCCGCCGTCGTCCACATAACCGATATTTGCCAGTGAGGAGACGCGTTGTTAAGGAGATAAAACGAAGGTTTATTTACATGATGTAATGAAATGGAACTTTACAGGGAAGGCCAGACCTCCTAACCGCGAAATGTTCGCGATAGCGACGAGCGACGCGACGTAGATTGTCTTCGCGCGAACAGTCGCTAGCGCAGGCAAACCTCATTCACGTGACGGCTTCGGCGAGCGAACTCTACTGTTGCTTGCATGAGGGCGTCTACTCGTACCACGAAAACCGCGTAGTGAGCGGTATGGAATTTAAAAATAAGATATATTGTTGTGCAATGGAACGGAAAGTGTTTATTATAGCCTTGCAGCACTTTTTTCTATGGGCACGTGCATAAACATTACGTTATTTCTTCGTTGTGCACGCGTGACTCGGGTGGAGAGGAGAGTGAGAGGAGGGGGCGATTTCGCGGCACATGAAGAGAACCGGCAGTACGTCAGCCATGTTCATGCTGCTCCGGTTCTTTGAGCACAGCACTTCCGGGCGATGGGCGACGGTTTCCAAACCTGGAGGACCTAGCGATCGCTCGAAAACTACCCCGCGACACGTCGCGCGAACGCTCTGTTTTGTCGCTCATAGCATGTCGCTGTCGCGTGCATTTTCGCGTTTATGAGCTTTGGCCTTTATTCAGCTTAGATTCCGCGACTATTTACAAATTTCTTCGGCTTTTATAGCCCATCGTTTCCTGTACACGTCAGTCCAAAAAAGGCGGTGACCACTGTTGCCACGAATCAGGTGACGAGAAGTTTCAGTGCATGGTCCACCCACCAGAAAGGGTGCAGATATCGAACCACTCGGCTGATGAGAAACAGGGGTGAAAATGTACAATGCGTAGCACGAGTGCACCTCACAAAGACGCACCCGGCCCACGCCTTCAAGACATCGCAGGGCGAGGAAGTAGAGTCCGGTGGAGGGGTAAAGTTGAGCTCCTCCGGTGAGATGGCCGCTGACACGAACGTCAGCAGCGGCCCAAGGCTGCGTTCTGCTACAGTGCTCTGGAACCTTTTCGAACATGGCCATCCAGGTGCTCGTTTCCTGAGAACGGTCACTGTGACGCCTTCCCACTCTTCCGAACTGTCGGTGCTTTTGTGACGACCTCAAGTTTGCGAAAATAGCCGAGTTGAGAGGTTGACTCTAAAAGAAGTGCAACAGTGGCGCCGTCCCACGCTGTTCGGACCCGACTCAACGAATGGTTGTTCGCAAAGCTTCCGTTGAGTTCCTCGTAACCCGGCCACAGCAAACTTCCTTGCCCACCTGCAAGAAAACGTCGTGCTTTTCGCTTCTGCGGCGCCGATGGGGTTTAAAGCATTCTAGCAGACTGGCTTACGCACAATGGCGTCTGCTGAGACGAACTGCCAAGCCAATCGTAACAAAATGCAAGGCATTATGGTTTGGGCTTCGGTTTGATTCGGAGAATAGCAGAGGAAATTTATTTTGCAGAAATGTTCGGAAATGCTGATGGGGAGAAATGAGTGGGGAGTGCACAAATATATGTACCTGAATAACGTGAAGACAGAATGGGGGGAAGAAACCAAGAAAGATACAGAAAGTGAAAAGATACGATGAGGTGTCATAAAAAGAAGGGAAGAAAATAAATTCTATGCTAAGGATGGAACAAGAAATGGGAGAGATCAAAAGAAATCGAAACCGAGAATCTTTCTGATAAAACAAGTGGCAGCGCTTTGCTATTCGAAGCCCGACTTGTCTGTCTGAGTACGAAAACATGTTGGGACAAATATCGATCTCAGCTGAAGGGAGCATGCGTCTGCTGTAGCGAACAGGTTGATATTAGTCGGCACTTGTAATGCAGTGCCATGATATCCAGCTAACAAAAGCGGTTGAAAGCATCCACATGTGAGGCTCTGGAATTCAGAGTGGGGGAACGTTGAGGCGGTCAGCGATTGAGAAAAGCATGAGGTGTTCGAGATATTAGCAGGAAACTTGCAGTGAAAAGTCACTACATGCGGGTAGTTAGCAGTGCCTGATTGAAACACACGAGGTGGTCTCCAGTCGCTGCCCGGTTTCTAAGGAGATACTAATAAAGGTCATCATCGTATACATTGCTCCCGGTGCATTTTAGGTGCGCAGGGGCCCGGCATGCCGTTCATCCGCTGTCGCATGGTTACTCAGTGGTCAATACAGGCTTAAAATCATGCTAACAGTGCTCAAAAACAGTGCAAAATAAACTAACAAGGTCCAAAAAATTATATAAACTACAGAAGTAGCCTAGAAAAAATCGCAATAATTTACCGAAGATCGCTAAAACTGCTTCTCATACATCCGGTATAGGGTCCCGCGCCTCGCCAGAGAGAGTGCCACCATGCACCTTGGCAAGCGCGCTTGCTTGTGAATCCATGAATTGCCCGTGCTACTCACTTTTTCAGACTTCACGCTAGTGAAGCTGCATTAAGAGCAATATTTAGAGCTACACTAAGACCTACACGAGAACTACATTACTGGGCTACATCAACCGCAGAATTTGCGCTGGATTAGAACAGAATATGTGCTTTAAGCGCTGGACGTGAGTTCTCTTTTTATATAGAGTTTCCTAAATATACACGAGAGGAAACTCTGGTGCTAGGGGCAATGATGGATGGATCAGGTGAATTTGTCGGATTTTAGTACTTCTGGCTTCGTTTGTGTTAGCGTTGCTTGAAGCCTTTTTTTTTTCACGAAACTAAAATCGGCAAATCTTCAGCGGTTGTGCTTCACCTCCTTAATATTTTAGGCTTACCATTTCATCCCGCCGCAGTGGTCTAGTGGATAAGGTACTCGGCTGCTGACCCGCAGGTCGTGAGATCGAATCCCGGCTGCGGCGGCTGAATTTTTGATGGGGGCGAAAATGTTGTAGGCCCGTGGGCTCAGATTTGGGTGCACGTTAACGAATAAAGAACCCTAGGTGGTCGAAATTTTCGAAACCCTCCATTACGGCGTCCCTCATAATCATGGTGGTTTTGGGACGTTAAACCCCACATATCAATCAATCAAGCTTACCATTTCAAAGCGGGTAACGAAGTTAAGAAAAAGCTCATTCTTTCCTTCGAAACAAAACAGAAACACAGCAATAAACGAAGCCACAAGTGCGATTTACCGCCCGCAAGTACGAAGGCTAGGAAAATATGTGTACTACCCATCATTCCCATGGTGAACAATTGCATGCCGAGCCATAGTCCGCTCTAGTTAATTTTTAAAAAAAAACTCTGTTGTTGTTGTTTTCACATCCGCTTCACGCGCTGGTGAATACTGCTGGAAACACATGCTGCGCAATGCCAATTGGGGTGTGACAAATTGAGAGAGAGCCGGAGTTCGCGTTGACAAACGTTGCTCAATGCACCGAGATTGATGCGAATTCTGCCGTCAAAGTGAATGACACCATTTCAACCGCAATCGCTTCTTCTTAAACAGAATTCTCTATCTACATTATCTACTGTCGCGTTTGTTCGACTAAGGCAGTGACGGACGGAGGTTTGTTCGACAACGCAGAGGGAACTGCTGTAGCCTCCATTCGGCCAGATCAAGACATTTCCTTTTGGTTGAGTAATTCGATATTGGTAACGCACCGTCACGAACCATCTAAAATAAAATCCCTAATATAGCTATAATCGCGCCATCGGGACAAGGCACCGTAACAGGCAAACCTGCCGCAGCTGTCGCCTCGTGTCACGTAGCTCCTTTCGAATCATTCGAAGTGCACATAACGATGGAAAGCCAACACACAATGTTAACCGTCTGTACGATTCCGCGGCTTTTGTGAATTTTCGTGATTTAAATTACACGGTAGAACCTACGTGCATTCGTTACTTCATTGAATTTTTTAAAGAACCGAAGGGGTCTGTTGAGATTTAGTAATACGTTTCGCTCTTCAGACTGCTCGTTTACATAAAACACTGATAAAGTTGCAATCATTGCATCTTTGGGCACTGACAAGTGGTGGCATTTTTCTGCTGCCTTGGACTCGTTAGCAGTAAGCGTTACTTAAATAGATAAATGCACTACCTTTATAAGACTTCACCGCAAAGAAAACTTCTCTGTGTATTATTGGCTGCAAGCTAGACCAAGTGTTTCTGATTTTTTTTTTTGTCATGCGATAAAAGGGCAACGCAACGGCTGTGTACAAACTCCTTTTAATTGAAATGCCGATAGTAAAAGAAGCGCTTGACAGTCCACAGAATTCTTCAGGCTTAAAGGGTGTACGAGATACGGTTGTTGTCCCTTTCGTTATTGTTCTACGGCAGTGGTTCTCCAGAGGGGTTCTGCGCATTACGGGGCGTCTGGAAGGCTGTTTCTGGTGGTCTGTGAAACCCATCCGGGAACAAAAAAAAACAAAACAACAAAACGCTTTTTTTTTAAACATATGTACAGTGACAGCGACCCCTTTTGATTTTTGGTATGCTCCACCCACGGCATGAGTGTTTTGCATTGCGGTGGAGCTGACTTGTGCCTTTCCTTCTTCACGAGATGGCTATAAAGCTTTTGTTGCAATTTTCTGTGACATATGCCTTTTCCAGACTTGCGTATTTGTCGAGCAAGCACAGCTAGAGAAACATGTAGACTGCGACGGCACACCGCGCAACTTACTGTGAACCTGTAGTTTGACCATTCCCTATCACGGAGAAACAAAGTGCACCTATTTCACGCGACATGTTTTGTTAAGTTATGACAACACCGCCCTCTGTTGTTTTTTCTCCTCTATCTCTCACCGCAAGGGGTCTCTCATCAATTCCGCCAGTCTAGAAATATAGTGGCTAGAGAAGAGGTGTTCAAAACATGCTTGGCTACATCTGTCCTAACGCAATAGCGAACGCTTGAAAGTGGTTAGTATACATGGTGTCCCATGTAAATTCAGCTAGAGTTTAAAAATATGCCGAAACATGGAATTACGATGCGACCAAATGCATGTTGCTCACCGTTGCCTGGAGTTATACTATTTTTGTGTTCTCAAATCTTGTTTAATTAGATCTGTTTAATTACCTAAGTTTTGTAGGAACGAAGATGGATAAAAAGTTTCAATGAGAAAGTTGTAGATCGGTTTACAAAACGTCCAAATCGATAGTTTTGAACTTTATACCCGTTATGTATTAGTGTTTTTCTGCTAATTACAAATTCCCACGAAATACAAAGAAAATACCACGTGACAAACCCGCTCTCGCGTCAGTGCGCACGATTATTCTAGTGCTCCCTAACGTTCCGCGTACGAAAGGAACGCTCTCCTCGCACCTGTTCATGAAAGCAATAAGCAGTTAGAGCGGTTATCGTTTTTGTGGCCGATAGCAAAACGTGTTCATTGTAAAGTCACCACCATCGTTGCGGGCCTGTCAAGACAGCACAATGGGGCAAACGCTATGGTCGTTTGTACGCGGAACGTTAGAGAGCACTAGAATAATTGTGCGGACTGGCGCATGAGCGGGCTTGTCACGTGGTATTTTTTTGTATTTCACGGGAATTCGTAATTAGCAGAAAAACTAATACCTAGCAGATATAATGTTCAGAACTGTCTAAAAGGACGTTTTGCAAACAGATCTACAACTTTCTCACTGAAATTTTTTATCTATATTCGTTTCTTGTAAAGTTAGGTAATTAAATATATCTAACTAGACAATATTTGAGAACACAAAAAGTAGTCTAACTCCAGGTGACGGTGAGCAACATGCATTTGGTCGCGTCGTAATCGCGTGTGCCGGCATATTTTTAAACTCTGGCTAAAGTTACCTGGGACACATGCAGTGCAGGTTGGGTTCCTTTGTGAGGAAACTTTATTGAAGTTATGATAAAAATTTAAAATATTGCCTGTAGTCAAAGGCTGAAGGTTGTTTTCCGAATAAATGAGAAGGCCCTATGATGTGAGAGATCTGAAATCGCTAGCAGAAACAGTGCTCTGTCAAAGCAGTGATAGAAAAACATAATTGTGGTAATTTGTCATCAGCATTATGTGGAAATATTTTTCTTTTAATTGTCAGTAAACAATGGTAGAAGTAAATTGCAAGGCACAGCATTTGCATTCCACAGTTTTAAACATTCCTTGTACGCTGGTATATCCGTAGCTTTAGGAACTACCTCCAATAAATTTATTTCGTAAGTGTCTAGAACGCGTAGGTCAACAGTATTTAGCATATATTGCATCATCGCCGCCTTGAAACTATTTCTACGCCTTTTGGTAACATTCGATTGTAGTATGTTTCTGCACTCTTCGCGTAATCGCTATACAAACATGCCTTGAGGGCGTGGAAAAGTGGTGGACTGCGTGGAAAAGGAGTGCACATGAAGCGGATTGGAACGTCGCTCAATTGCAGTAACCGTTAACGAAGTGCGTTACACTTGCTGTTCTGGCGTCTCCATTAAACGAGTGATGTAGATGCATCCAAGCGGAATTGCATGATAGCATGTGCGGTTAGTTACATCGCACAGCGGAAGCATAAACATGTGAGTACCATCCCAAATGGTGAAAGTCGCTTTTAAATCAGTTGGAATTGTGTGTCATGTTTATTATGAACAACAATGCGACGCACCAAAAAGGTTACGCAGCGAATAACAAGTTACATTTAGGTCATTCGCATTTTCGTTGTTTAGGAGATATATAGTTTACTGTATCCGTCTGTATTCGTTGTGCGGATATACAATCTGAGACGATCAATGTACGTAAATGGCTGGCATAAAATTTCAAGTTATATTGTTTTCGGAACTTTCTATGTCACCGTGCACTTGTCGCATTAACAAATAGCTGATTTATCTTTATGGAAAGTTCTTAACACTGCCGGTAAGACATTAATCGTACTGCTACCTATTTTCCTCAAACTTATCAAACAGGCTCCTGCTCGCGACTTCTGCCGCCCGTTCTCGAATCGTTCACTCGTCAAGCCGAAAACGCGAACAGAAGCACCGAACGGCATGTAGCGCCACCAAGGCCCCTAGCGGCGGCTTTTACGTATTCAGAAAGCGCACTCGGTCTAGCCTAGTAAAGGGGGCGGGCCGATACCGAAACACGACGGCGCGTGTTGATCGTCTAGGCGGTGCATGTTTTTAACGCGCGGGCGACCCTCGCGAGAGCAGCTGCGCACAGCGTTCGCTTTCCTCGTGAAGCAGTGTGTGCGCGCCGAAGCGACCGATGGAGAACTCGATTTCGCGTGTCGCTGAGTCGCCCCGCGATGTGTCCGTCGTGGGGACGACTTCGAGCACGCCTGTCGCCGATGGGTACGAGAAAGTGACGAGGGGCTCTCCGGCTCTTCTTTTACGCAGGATCCACAAGCCGTGCGACTCTCTATTCAGCAGTTCCCGGGGATGGACCAACTACCGGGGCCTCTTCAACTTCTGCATCATATTATTGGCAAGTCCCGACACCATTTTTGTTTTCTTTTATTTTAAAAAAGCGCGACACCGGAACGCGCAGTAAAACGCACGCTGTGGGGGGCGCGGTGCGAGGCCGCGCTGATGACACACTCAGCAATACTCGTGCGCGGGAAGATGCGCATTCTTGCCGGAGGAGTGAGCGTGTCAGCGCGTGCCCAAGGCACGGCGATGGATTCGCTCGAGCAACTACAGCGCAAATAAAATCTCTGTTGTAGGGTTTTTCACCAACAATTCGTGAGAGTTTCGGTCTTTCTGAGACGCGCACAAAATCGTGCAATCCCGGAACTTCACCGCACAGCATCAGCGATGCGCTCCTGTTAAACTGTAGTTTTTTTGCACCGAATGAATATTGTAAATGCTTGCGCACATGGTATGTATAAAATGTTGGATAAGCGCTTCTTTCAACTTGGCTTCCCCAGAAACTTATTGTTTCCGCGTGCTCAGATTTGGGTGCACGTTAAAGAACCCCAGGTGGTCGAAATTTCCGGAGCCCTCCACTACGGCGTCTCTCATAATCACATGGTGGTTTTGGGAAGTTCATCCCCATATATCAATCAATCAATCAATCAACCAGAAACTTTTTAAGTTTCTACACGATGCGACTAGTTTACTTTCCGACAGCCTTTATGCCTTTTCATTTAGTCATGTTCCGGGATAACATCTTCAAGATTTTCTGTAACGTTTTTCCTAATTTTACTGCTTTTTTTTCTTAAAAGTTTTCGGCGGCCAAGCGATCTTCCCTACTTAATGTGTTTAGTAGCCAGCAAAGCATATAGTTGCTCTAATAATGAACCGATTTTAAACTTAGCTACGTAAATGAATCGAAACAAACTGGTTAATAAATAATTGTTAAACATTATATTAGAATATTTTTACTCGGCCATAATTAAGCACATTCGCTACCTTTTCGGGCCTCCATATTTTACTAGTACAGCGGTCGCGCCAACAATGAAACACCATCTGACCTACATCTGTGTAAGCATGTAACAACGGTCTACTACTTGCGATTCATATTCCTCGAGTAAATCTGAATCAACTTTTAGCTTATATGTAGATAATAACAACTAATAGCGCTATCTAAAATTGCATGAATTGTGACACCTTTGCATAGTAAGCATATCGGTCAATATTACAAGGACAGAAATTTAAGCTAGTTGTTTACTCATGATCGTCCAACAATAGGGCATAAACAAGAGACGAAGTTGGAACATACATGTGCGTCTTGCATGTTTCCTCTATATTTGTCCTCATTATGCTCTATTATGCACGATTTGGTGGGTATGTTGATAAAGACTATGCACGTTACTCAGTTGTATTTCCCGGTTATCGCTCGTGTTTAATTGTGTTTTCATTGCCAATACGGCTTTTTCTTTTGTTCATTAGGGTACGCTGTTCACAGCTCTGTTTTTTTTTTCCTTTCCTATTGCTTAAAGTTAAAGGCGGCCCGATGCGCACCATGTCGAGTGTTAAAATTCGATGAGAGGAGAAAACAAAGCCGGCCGTCTGCCATTTTTCCTCTCCGCCTGGTTAAAAAAGAAAGAGAAATACTGATCAAAATTGATCATAAAGTCCCTACCGCTTGCGGTTAGTCGTCACCACTGTCATCATAGTCTCCCTGGACTGCATTCTAAGGGTCGAGCGTCAGCACTATAATCACCTTAGTCGTCCGTATCCAACAGAGCATCATCGGTACAGATGTATCCATGCGGCGGAGGGAAAGTCGCATATTAGAGGCGTCCACAGGCTACCGTCGCAGTTGTCCATCCCGGTTCGCCCAGGGCAATATGGTGGATACAAGGAGCGTTTAGCGTCATAACTAAAAGCCTTAATTTACGTTGCATATACATGCTATTAAAGTGTGTCATAGTTGTGGCAAAATACGCAAACGGGAAAAATATGACGCGCAACACTGCTCGATAAACCATGAACAGAAGAATCGCTAAGATGCCTCTGGGCTGTGGCAAAGAATGTCAGATTATAATGAATAAATTTACAATGTCGATGTAATTTTTTTCTGTGCATTACAAGCTGCGTACTATGCGCACGCACCTTTGCACACATCGTCCATAATCGATTACATGCATCCGTATTAACGCACATGCTTTTAATGTGCATTTAATATACAACGGTAAGTGCTTTGTGTGAGCCGCGTTTCAATTAAGTATATTGCTGGCAATGTCAGTCATCCCAAGTGATATACGCAGATGATTTACTTGTGAACGACTGCCAAATGCCCGGCACGCCACGTCGCCGCTGATCTCAAGCTTGTCAAATTACTGCGCTGTGGGGTGGGCAGTGGCGACCGCTTCATTAGCCCTTGCTGTTTCCTGGGCCGACTTTCGCAGCTCTATTGCGCACGCATTCAGCACCTCGCTTAAACGTCAAAACAGAAACAACAAAAATGTTTTGAAGCGCCACGCCTAACCTAACTTCATTTTTTTTTATCTTGATACGCAGTGTCCTTTAGGGAAAGAGTATTTTCAGTTAAGTTGCATAGCCAAAAACCACATACAGGGGTGACTTAACGGCTACAGAAACTAAGGCAGTACTTGTTATCATTTCCTTCTTATCCGTGTTTTTCTTTTTCTTTCGCCGTGTCTCAACTGCAACAGTACACCAGCAACTCTTGCCCCAACGATCTATGCACTGCCGACAACAAAATGACTACGGTTCTCCAGACCGAGCTTCGGGGGGTTGTTTGCAGCGTGGCATTGTGTCTGCTGGGTTCACAGAGGAGGGCTGCGAGTGAGCCTGGACACGTGCGTCGTTTCCTTCCTTGGCCTTGGCCGGACGCGCCTATCGCTCGGGCAACGGAAAGGCGTACTATCGCTTTTTCGCTCCCGGCGGTTTCGTCCTTGCTAGTTCGTTCTCCCGCACGTTTCCTCTTTTCGCTGTCGTTTGTTTGGATAATTACGTGGCTGAGCCGTAACGAATATGGTAGTGGATTCCCAGCATTTCAAGCGAAACCTTTCGGGTGGCGAATGTATCGGTCCTAAAGGGCGAGTTTGCCAGTCATCGACAGGGTGTGCTTTTTTTATTTCCGTCGCGTGGAGCAGGCTGTCCGCTACGAAGAATTCGTAGGTATAGTTGTGCTTACCTACAATGGCCTTACCATGTGGATTCCCTGATCCGCGGAAACGATTAGCTTTATTGTTGCTTTTCGATCCGTGCACTGTACATCCCGTGAATCGTGTTCGTGCACATCACTATACATATATGGTAGCAGCGATATCGCTTCGCTGACCTTCAAAGTCAGCTGTTCAGTAAGCACACCAAATGCATATATCTCTACCGCAGTATAGTCGTTTGGTAACATTCAGGAATATGAAGCGTGTCGCTTCAGCGAACCTTTGTGCCAAGTGGCTCTACCTGGTGCGCGTGCAATTATTGGTAAGGTTTCTGCGTCCCCGCTGTTTTGCGGAATAGAGGACACGGGTATGTCACCTGCACTGTGTCACTCTCGTGCCAAAGATTTGACAAGAGGTATTTGCGTCCTAAAATGTAAACATCTACGTACTTGCCCTCATTGGTCTGCTGGAGGTTGTACCAAAGTCGATCTGCCTATCCGTATACGCTGATGACATTTGTTTCTGGAGTGCTGTAGTTACTCGCCCGCATGTGCGTGCGCGAATACAGTGGGCAGCAACCCTGACAACAGCTTCCCCTCAAAAACAAGGCTTTGCTATATCAACCGAGAAGGGCGCGTTGATTGCGTTCCCGCGCAAAACCAATTACGCCATACCCTGTCTACATCAATGGGCAGATTGTCAAATATCCACAGACGCACCGCTTCCTGGGCACCTTAATCAACAAAAGTCTTTCGTGAAACACTCATTGATTTCATTGAATAAATTAAGTAGAGTTTTGACTACTCTTGCATTGATGATGATTTAACTTACTGGTCTGGCGAGTCTGATAGAGGCGGTTTATAGTGTTAATTCCTAGCGACCAGTCTGGTTTACCGTTTTAATGTCTTGTGATGCACCGAAGCCGCGATAAACCAGGAACACCAACGCGTAAATGGTACTGTACCTTTGCATTCCTCCTACAGTGACGCAAAGTTTTCGTTGCCTGTACAACGCCGTCAGTAAAAGGGGAACTTACAGGCGGATTGCACTCGCCGTACAAGTGCACTTGTACACTTATAACGCGCTTTCTGTTCGCCGCCCTTGATTAGGTTTAGGATTAATCTCGTGCACGCGTGTGACGCCTCCTTCAGCTGTGCTTCTTTTCAACTAATATGCGATAATTATTTCACCATATCGGTTCTCTCTGCCCTCGGCACTTTGGCCGCATGCTCTGATGGGGCCTAAGTGCCCCATCACACGCTTATCGTGTGTATCCTGTACATTATTAATTGCAGCATCGTTGTTTGCAGGTATCTTCACTTTATTACTCGAGCCGCAGTATAACGCACTTCGATGACTTGAATAGAATTTCGACACTACTTTCATGACAAATCGCTTAGCGCATGCCTAGTTCCTCAATAAAATTTTATATTTACTGTTTAAATATCCGCATTAAGTAACTTGTTTCATTGGTGGATTATAAATCTAAGTTATTTGAACTATGAGAAATCCTGAAACGAACCCAGTTTTCGTTATCCTTGTCCCCAAAATCTGCACTGCTTGGAAACGAATACATATAAACCTCACTGCCGGCCCTGATCACAGAAGCTTGGCTTTGAAGACATTCTTTTGTAAGTATACTCACATGACTTTAATTACTTATCCTCAATAGCTATTCTGAAATAATTTAAGTATGTCCGTCTATTCGATACTACGCACTGCGATTTCTCACACGAATACGGCTCATCTCGTCAGATGATCTTATGTGGCTGCTCTACAATCGTGCCGTGACTCGAGTACCCTTAATTCCGTGCCGCGCGTGCTTTGCGTGTGTGACTCGAGTGTCAGTGCTGATGACCGTTTTGGTGTCTGACCTCGCTGAACAGCACGTGCGGCATCAGCAATGGCACATTGTTTCGTGTGAATGCGCGCCGGGTGTATCGATATAATTACATACGGGGCACAATGAAGGTGAAGACGAGGAGGCGTACATGCGCAACAGACTTGCGCATTCTGGGCTGTGTGTTCCCTTGTATGCGTGCCTTTTGACATCTTTGTGTGGAAACATCCGGTAGAGCAATGCATACTAAATCTGTTGTTGCGATTAACGAAACTGGTAGGTGCACAGGCATGCAGTATAAGCCTCCATTTTATTCAGTATTTGACACTTCTGCTAGCTATACTATGACAATTCTCGGAGTGCGTGTGGCGTGACATGCAGCATCGACGGTAATGTCGAGTCTGTCCGGACTTCTTTCGTGGTGGAAGGTCAGAAGTCTACGTCAGTGTTGTAAGGAATGAAAAAAAAAAGGAAGGAACAGGGGAGAAAGGAAAGGCAGGAATGTTAGCCATTCTAGAAGGACCGGTATGATACCCTACACTGGGGGCAGGGATGAGGGAGTTTCAAAGATGGAGAAACAGAGAAGGGAGAGGGCGTCGGGATAACTATGCTTCGTTTTCTACCAATGTCCGCATTTTTTGTTTGTTAGTTTTGTTTTATGTGGTTGTGTCTGCAATCGTGCGCTCATGCCATTAGATTACCACTAGATCGCATGTTGCCGTGCCCAGTAATCGCATAACTGCCATCTCCACTGCTCGTGGAAGCCGGTCGAGAATTTTGGACGACGTGGTTTTGTTTCCTTGTACAATGCCGCAGTGAACAACCAATGCTGCACTACTGCTCGTTAGAGCACTGTTACAAAGCAATGCAACCGAGAAACGCGTACTGGGCTCGTATCTTTCCGATTCTTTTCTTTTTCCTACAGCTATTATCTACTAGCTCAAAGATGCGTTCAGAAGGAAATCCAGGATTTCGCGGCTCATCAGCTCGCCGCGGCAGAGTGATAGCTGCCCGCGGCGGTCTCGTAATTGCAGCCACATCGCCTCAAGGTTTTTCGCTAGACGGCCTCGTGTCCCCCTTTGGCTGCGTGTCGCTTGCAATGCCTTCGACGCGTACCTCAAATCACCCTCTCGCTCGTTCCGTAGAACGCATTTGCCTCGTGAGTCGTCTTTGATGCCACCATTTGGCATAGCCGATTCCGCCGCCTTTTTTTTTTTTTTTTGCCTTTCGAATCTCTGCTTTCGCTTTCTTTGTGAGCACTTGCTGATGGACAATGAGAAAGTTCTGTCACGAGATGGCTCAGTTTTGTTGGTGTGTATAGGTATAAAAAACAGTGAGGCGTGCACTCGGACATCAGTATACGTATGCACGAAGGAGAGTCTGTAGAACTGGAATGTGTCTTTGGCCTCGTCTGTGAATGGAGTGTTGCGTTCCGATGGCGAGAGCGACGTCGTGGGTTTGATACCTGTCAGATGGGGAGGTGGTGACTGGTGCGGTTAATCGAGTCATCACCCCCACATCTATCCCTCTGATTGATTGATTTGTGGGGTTTAACGTCCCAAAACCACTATATGATTATGAGACGCCGTAGTGGAGGGCTCCGGAAATTTTGACCACCTGGGGTTCTTTAACGTGCGCCCAAATCTGAGCACATGGACCTACAACGTTTCCGCCTCCATCATCTATCCCTCTGGTACAACTGACAGCGATGTGTACCCTGTGCGCATGCCACATCATACGCGATGTTTGTCTATCCGCCTTAATTAAATATTGCAACTTTAATTGTAATATTTCATGCAACACGAATCAGGCGTGCGCGCAGTGCCTGCGCAGCGATGTCACGATGACGGAGACGATATAGAAAGCTTGCCTTTGTAAAAGAACTGTGCGCGATGCTCGAGGAATGGCACAACAAACTGGGACACGCGTATTGCTTCAAATAAGAATCCGCTACCGCTTGTGCAGTGGCGCATACCGATTCTAGAAAATTGGTAATTGGCATGCGACAGGGTGGCACTAACCCGGTGGCTCGATCAAAGAATATAATTGCAGTTGAAGAGGCTGCGGATATAAAATGCGCTACACATTTAATAGGTATGTGTACTTTACTGGCTCTAGACAGTATCTTGAGATTTTATGTCTCAATTTAGGTATTACGAACGAGGTGCGTTTACTGTCATTATACTTCGTCGTTTACCGTATAAGGTTTGCACAATACCATTTGCTGCTACATGTAGCCCTGGGTTTAATCGTAAAAACTTCGTGCAAATGCACAGTTGCGTTACCCAATATACAGATGCGCAAAAAATAATAAAAACAGTGGCATACATGCAGCCACACAAAACTTGGTCTCGATCCTTAAGCAAAAAAAAAAAAAGCTTCATTTATAAGAATGGCCCTGGCCTGGGAACACGAGACTGACACAATTGCTATCGGGCAGTCACTCTGTCATCTCGGCAATTAAGTCGACCTCGTGTCGTAACCTGCTTCATGTTTCAGCTGCAGCTCTATATCTGCATGTCAGCCGCGCCCGTACTTTTTTATGTACGCATTCGCTCTTGAGCATGCAACCCTGGGTCATAAAGTAATAAGGCCATGAAGAAAAGATACTCTGGAAAGCTGTTGTATGATACTGCAAATGCTCAAGCGAAAATGGGCTGTAGAAAGACGCCGTAGTACAGGTTGTTTGGAGTTTATTTTGGCTTGCTAGAGTTCGCAAGCTGAACCCCAAGCATGATACGTGATCGTTTTTTTTTTTTTTTTTTTTTGCATTTTAGACACCTCCACGCTCCCCATTGAAGCGTTACTGAAAATCGAAGCCACTTTGTACTAAGTAGCTGAGCAGTGGAACAAAAGGCCCTGCTGTCGTCCTCGCTAACTCAGTGGGGTGCTGCACGCATTTTGCGGGAAGTATTGAGGTCGTGTGTTCGTTTCCTGGCCGTGACTACTGTAATACGATAAATGGCGCTTCATGAGAAAAAAACTGTGTATACTTAGGTACAAGAACCCGAGGGGTCCTTGTTAATCAAAAGGGCCCTCCTCTCTCGACGTTCCTCATAACCCGTGCACTGTGCAGTTGAGAAACTTTAAACAGCACAATTTCGCATTTTGAAGGAACAGTGTATTTTAGAGTGAGTGCGTTTTTGTCACCTCGAGGCACAATGACGCGAATGCCTCGCTGTCAAAGAAAAGACGGAATCGCTTCAATGACAAGTATTGACGTTGTGCTGCTGAAGGATAAATTTCCCACGGTGTCGCCCAAGTTATACTCGAATTGGCCGAGAACGCTTGCATTCGAAGCTCACTCGTGCCACCCAAACACGGGTCGTCGATTTTCCTTCAGATGTTCTTTTCCTCCCTCAGCACAGGTCGTGGTAGTTCTGCAATTAAGCGCTGATTGAAGGTCCTCGGATTTTGTTGATTGCTGTGGTTTCAAAACGGGGAATGTGAGAACGTGGAGCAGTGAAGGAACTACTCTCTCTTTCTGATTCGTGTTTGATGACCTTGCACAGGCCTTTTTCACTAGACGTTTGAATCGCCCTAAGGTGGATGCGGAATGCTCTCTCTCTCTTTTTACCAGAGTTTTATATGCTTGTTTACTACGCACCTCCTTTAAATTGTGATAATCTGCTCAAAACCTGCAGGTGTTGCTATTTTTCTGCCAGTCCTGTCTTTGTTGTCGCAAACTTGTCGTTATTCGGAGCATTGAATATTTGGACCATCTTAAAGCATGGGGAGCTTGTGACCGTTCTTAGATGCCTTGTGGAGATACTTTTCTTTATGATATTATTGCCCCCAGTGCTGGTTGGCCAATCGGACAGTTACTGTCGTGAGCCTACTGTTTCTTATAAATTATTGGCTTCTATTTGGCAATGCTTTGTCATATGTACGTATGTTAATTATGAAGGAAAAGGCTGCACCTCGTCACGCTCGATGCTAGTGATTCCCTGCGTAGGAGCCGTAAGTGACGGTTCATGCTTATTGACGTGGCTACAAATACAATGAAAAAACAAAAAAATATCGCTTATTACTTTGCGAGGCGTAATGATATCGATGCGTGGCGTTCCCATCGAGAAGGAAGTGGACGTCAGTGGGGACAAAAACAATGTGCTTGATGCAGAAGGACGGTGATTGTTTACGGATCGCGATTGTCGCGTGAATTGTTGTCCCGTGGGTGCGTTTTACCGGCCAACGTGATCCTGCGAAGAGTGGCGTCCGTTGTTTCATCATTAGTGGCTAGACGCACGGAAACATTGGCAGATCCCGCGTGCAGTGGGAATCGATGATAAGTGAAGTACGAATGAGGAAGGTCGATATGACACTTTAAAATCAACACAACGTTACGAGGCGGATGTAAATTATGGCGCACATGACTTCCATGTCATGATTATCGTGGTTGCGCCTGGCATTTGTGTTCGTCGTCCATTCACGTCACGTAACACAAAATTTGGTATATGTGAAGCTATAGCAAAACGGCTGCGAACACGCTATGAGTGTAGCAGGTAGTCAAGTTTTACATGACACGCATGCCATGATTATCATGTTTCGACGTGTCATTTCCCTTTGCCCTCCCTTCGTTCGCGTCACGTCATACCAAATTTGGTATATGTTAAACTAGCGAAACGGTCGCGCGCGCGCTTTTAGCGTAGTAGCATGTTGTCATGTTTTACTTGACATGCATATCATGATTATCATGTTTGGACGTGACATTCGCCTTCGTTTTCCGTTCACGTCAAGTAATGCCAGCTTTGGCATGTGTGACGCTAGCGAAACGACCGCGAGCGCACCATGGGCGTGGCGTGTAGTCATGACTTACATGACATGCATGTCATAATTTTTGCACGTTAGGGCCTGTTACTTATTTTGCCATGCAGTCATGTCATATTATACCAGTTTTGCAATATGTCATGTGAACGAAACCACCGCAAGACTATGACATGTAAATCATGACATTCACGACATACATGTCATGATTTTAATGTTATGACTAGCCCCTAACACGTCCTCCTTGCTTGAAAACTCTATCGGCTGTCGCAAAGAAGGCCCGAGTCGCTGCTTAAATAGGCTTTTGCAGAATTCTCGCGTAGGCGGACAGCGGGGAGAACCACTGTTCTCCACCAACTGGCTCTCGGCTTTTACGTACCAATAAGATTAGCCGAGGTAACCAATCGCAACACGAGTTTACGTGATCGCGTAAATCCTCACGCGCAACAGAACTACAGTGCAGTTTCTGTAAACATCGCATTAGAGAAAACTGCCCCGACGCGCTAACACGAGATCGAATTTCGGTATCTGGTCGTCCCGGAGACCCCCTGCGGTGGCCCACTCGTTTGAGGTGCGAGGAGCATACGGGCCGACCAGATGCAACTTCCCCTCTCCGACTCGCAGTGCCCTTGCCGACGGCCTGCTGCTCGCGCTGAAGCGGCCCGGACATCCCTCCCTACACACCACCACTATTCCTCCTATCCTATTTCATCCCCCTCCACCCCACCCAAAGGCACTGCGCCGTGTCGCCTGTAGGCAGACAGAAATTAGGTGCCTTCTTCCTTTTCCTCATGAACCACTACCACCACCACTCGCAGTCTTCCTCCGGGGACCCTCTTCGAGAGCAGCCTATAATGAAATTCTCTAACAACGATTGACAGTCTGTGACAGTCTGTCACAGTAGATGAAAAAAAAATCGTTTTGCGGGACAGTAAAGCGTGTTCTGAAAGAGGAGGGAAGCTTGCCTGTTGTGAGCTGCTTTGGAAAGAAGCTTTCATTGTGTTGAACAGTCCCTGTGTTGCAGGTAGATTCCATTCTCGATACTATAGTAACTACTCTTCGCATGCCCCAGTAGCACATGTCTATATGTCGACCACACTTGCCAAAATGTAAATTGTAAACGGTCGCGTTGTATCCTTACCACTTTCGTGGCCGCACCTATTTCTATCGCTATCATACTAGCGATGACTTCAAGTTCACATCTGTTCCGCTCCCTGTGCGCTTCTGGACATCTAACGGCATTCAAAGGGGTGAAAAAGGCAGTATTTTTTTACCAGTTTCGCTTCTGATTTTCTTTTTACAGTGTGTGGGGATTGAGGCTAGCTCGCCATTAATGCGCGGGCATTGCGGCCATTTCTGCCGTTCTCATGTCCTTACATGACTCTCCGTGTCTGTCGGCTCTGGGGGAGTGGAAGTGATGTTAACCCCTCTCGCGTGGATGTCGGCGCGGAGTCCCTCGGAGACGTTTCGCGCACGCTTGTCGGGAGTGAGAGAACCTCTCCGGAACGACGTAGGGTGGGCACGCATTTCTTTCCCATCCGTGGGCTCCTTTTGTTTGGGGCTCGCTCGGACTTCGCCAACGGCGCCTGTGGCGAACGCTCACCTTTCGTTTCGAACGTTAGACCGAAGCGCGGTGTGGTCTCTTAGCGCGTGGCCGTACTTCGCCGACCCGTACCTCTCGAAGCCAACGCGAGCGGATTTTGCCCTCGCTGGAGCGACCGGGCCCTGTAGAGTGGGGTAACCGTGAATCACTTTCGCCCACTGAGACGGGCTCGCGGCACCCTGTGTAGTGCTTCTCGCCTGTGGCGTGGATAAGCCTATTTGCTGTCCTGCCGCCTCTGTTGCAACGGGCTCTGTACTGTTTTTTTAGTTGCCGCAGGTAACAAAGTGTTGTGACCTGTTGGGAGCAGCACCGTGTTCTTGCCACGCTGCGCTCGGCGCCATGGCTGTCCGAACGCGCGTGTGCAGATGCGATGGTTAACGTGTGGCTCGCTAAGACCGGGCCCACGCTAGTGACCGTACTCCTTTAGGATATGTGTACACTACAAGCGAAAGCTGTTACGAGATCAGAACACGGTTCACGCGCGGCGCCGTAGTTGTCCGCCGCCGCCGGCGTTCGTAATGGTGCATTCAGACAACGGACCGAATCCGGATTTGTCATGGACGCAGACAGCTAATCCGCGGATGATCTGCCTGCAGGCGCACCCACACGACGGACGGTGTCCTAGGGGAAAACAACCGGATTACCCTCGACAGCAGATTCGGCGCTCACCTGCGCCCGCTGGCAGCAGACCGGTTTGAGAGTATTCAACATAGATGCCCGTAAGAAGCGATGCTTGGCTGCGATGTCTGTCGCGTTGTGACAAATGAACGAGGAGTGTTATTCTTTCAGGAGAAAAGGTAGTTGCTGGCAGAATGTTCTTTCAACACCATTTTCCCCACTTGTAGAACTTCTGAACGCGTCTCTCATCCGTTCTTAGAAGCGGCACGTCGCCGGTTGCAGAAGTTAGAATATTTCCCCACCATGGCGGCTAAGGATCTCGCGTGTCAAAACAACGGCGGCGACATTTCCCGAACCACAAAAGTGATTTCTGCGTATTTAATACCCCGAGAACAAAGCCCCCGGAAACTAAGTAAACCATGCTCAAGCGTAGATGATGCCGACCAGTCATGCAGCTAGCTGTCCGTGAGCCATGGATGACATGCCGCGAGCAGACGAAAAGTGTACTGGTTGCCACCAACCCTGAGCTATTCCGCTGAAGTACCGGCTCTCTCCCGCCAGAATCCCGATGTGAGAAATAGGTTGGGGTCATCCGTCCGCGAGCCGCGCGGACGAGGGGAATCGCTGCTGCGAGGTCACGTGACGCGCCGTCCGTCCCGCCACATCCGGATTCGGTCCGTCGTCTGAATGCACCATAACCAGTATCGAACGAAAAAAAAGTCTATAAATAAAAAACACAAATGACACTCGGATCCGATGTGTGCCTGCCCAGTATTCTACCACTGAGTTATGCCAGTGCTTGGAACGTAGTAAATAAAAAAAAAACACTAATGACACAATATGATTTCAACCCGGGTTTGCTATTTGGCGAGGCCAGTATTCTATTACTGAGCCACGCAAGTGCTTAGAACTCGTTTCTAAACTGGCCTTAGGCATGGCTTTATGTCGGGAAAAGAATCGCGTTTATATGAGTAATAAAGTGTTTAAGAACATCAAAGAAACAGCCAAGCGTCACACAATGCAAATTGCGTGACGACTGGGTCGTCCAATGTTCCAACCCATTAGAAAAGTTGTTCTTGATAACCTTTTAACTGTGGCGCATACCCACTTCCAGCATATTTCGTCATCGTCGTCAGCCACAGCATAAAAAAATGCACAAAATTTCCAACTAATGTGTCTACTATAACGGACACTGCGCTTCTCCAAAGATTGATGAAGGATAGCATGGTGAATGCTGGCCTACTACTCATAATTTATTGTTGAATTCCAATGGCGGAGTCGGTGCAGCCGACCGACTTCGCGAGCGAGCACTCGACTCTGGCGTAGAGCAAATCCTCCAAATCCGCCATCGGAACACAACCCGCCCTGCTGGAGCAAGGTGGAAGCTTCCGCGTTACCCAGGATACCTTGCGCGTGGTCTTTTCCGCTGTCTGTTTCCCACGTGGTTTACCAGCATCGACGCATCGTTCGTTTGCTTGTTCAGCGCTATTCACCTGTGTGGAATGGATATCACGCCAAGCGTGCAACAGCTATTGTCCACGACGTCTGCTGTCGCTATCGAGTAGCAGAAGCATTGCCGCACGCTTTGCCGAGGTAGCCGAGCCGTCCATGCCATCCGCCATTATCAACACAACTCGCGCCGCGCCAGCCGCGCCCCTAAGCAGGCAAACGTCTCAAAGGAAATGCGTCACACTGAGTTCCGGTCCACTCCACCGATTTCGGCGGAGCAGTTTTTCCTGCTCCACGGAGGGACTCCCGCTCTGAATCCCCTCCGACTCTCTCATTGGAACTTTTGACTCTCGCTCTCACTCTGTCATTGGAACACACTTGCTCTGAAAGGAGCAGAAAAACTTGCTCCGACTCCGCCATTGGAATTCAACATATGATTATTTATGGCGCAGCGGGTACCCAGCAGTGTGCTTGTAGCATACCAAAGAGTGTTTAGAAAAGCCTCTGAAAGGCCACCCTTCTAGCTTTCGCTGTGACTGTGCTGCGCGATCCGCGCAGGCCTGGCGTTTTGCCCTCCGCGGGAAGATTTTCGAAACTCATTCGTTCTCAGTGAGCTGGTCTCGGTCGCGGCGTCGATGTCGCTCGCGGATATTACACACACACACACACACACACACACACACACACACACACACACACGCACACGCACACGCACACGCACACGCACACACACACACACAAAACACCCCAGGCCTGCGCGGAAGGCGCAGCACGGTCGCAGGCAAGGAGGTTAAAGTAATTAATATTTAAACCTTTTTTGTCTCAGCGAAAGCGAGAAGAGCGCCCTTTTACGGCCTTTTCTAAACACTCATTGGAGAACGGCTGCAAGCACAGTTGCTTGATACCCACTACGGCAGCAATAATAGCAACTTTTGTGTATTAGGTTGGCATTCGCTATGCAACTTTTCGTCATTCTTCTTAGAAACGTGGTATCTGCCAAACGCTTGCACGAAATTTCGTGCCAATTGTTCGTGCAGTGGCTGATGACGATCAGGAATTGTGCCTGAAATGGGTATGCGCCACAGTTAATAGGCGCATACCCACTTACCAAAAGACCCTCCAAAAAAAAAAAAGAAAAAATAGACAAGCGGGCGAACCTCGTTCGCCCGCTTGTCTTTTTTTTTTTTTTTGAGGGTCTTTAAACTGTGAGGGTGACCCTCTGCTACGGGAACTTGTATCATTTCACTTACATCCTCCGAAGAAGGCTGGTCCACCAGCCGAAACAGTTAGGATTAAATAAATATTTTATTGTTTTGTTTCCTATACTGCACTATTCTCGAAGTTTATAACTTTTATTACGGTAGCCGGAAGAAACTCTGATCATCTATTTCATCTATATATATATATATATATATATATATATATATATATATATATATATATATATATATATATATATATATATAATATGTGTGTGTGTGTGTGTGTGTGTGTGTGTGTGTGTAATACGCGGTCTCTAGTCTCTCGGAACACCTCAGAGGTTGTGCTAACCAACACCTATACATTTATTAACTGCATTTACATACCACGATATTGCCAGCCGAATTTAATACATCACTAGTGACACGCTGAATAACCTTATACAATATGTGAATACAACACACCAGCAACCAACATAACAAACACAGGGTACCGTGAATGTGGCGCCCCCGACGTTCGACTCGGCGCGAGGGATCCAGGCAAACGACTCGCAGTGTCATCCCCGATGGACCCATGACAGGAAACATCCGTCGGCGCACGCTGGCAACCCCCCCCCCCCTAACCCGCGCGAGCACAGCGCCACTTCACTCGGCGGCTAGTCAAGACGTGCGTGTGCCATGTGGCACTAATGACTTTGCAGGGGGTTATAGCACCCCCTGATGAAGTTCCAGTTTATTCATTGTGATTGCATGTACAATAAACGGGTTACGTAATAAATACAGAAGCAGGAGGTGCCAAAGTTCGAAACTGTCAGGCGGGATCTCCTATCATTAGTAGCGTACATAAAAGGTAACCGCAGCAAAAGCGAAAAGTGTGAACAAATCAAAAAGGCCATCAATATAGAACGATGTATGCTAACAAAAGTTATGTTTACCACTGCAGCACAAGGGAAGGATTACAGAAATGTGAAGTGATGATGAAAATAAATTTATTACAGATGAACGAAATTCTCATTTAACGGAATGTTTTTTCATGTTGTGCTGTGTTAAAAATACAATTTCGAATTACCATTCCAAATATGAATACCATCAAAAATACCGATACCATAAAAACCGTACCGTAAACCCAGAAAATACTGCTCCACGCGTCCTCCACTACGGCGTCTCTGATAATCACATAGTGGTGTTGGGACGTTAAACCCCACATAGCAAAGCTCCACGCGTCTATGTTGGTGCCGACTTCTTTGCGCAGCACCGCCCTCAGCTTATCTGCAGTGTGGCGTCGGTAGCGCGTCGTTCCGTCGCTCGCGCGCTGTGCATGCTTTTGCTAAGCAGTGGGACCACGTGAGGAACTGATGCGAATCGGCGAAGAGAGCATTCTTTCCGCCGACGCTGAACCGCACGGGACGTTTCGAGGCCACTGGCAGTTTTTTCACGCAATTATGTTATGTGCACAAGTTTGCTCAAATAAAGTTTATTTCTTTTCAAGTCGCCTCGTCTCCGTGCTTGCGGACCAAGACCGCCACGTAAGTGTGACAATACCATAGAAATACCAAAGGGGATACAATTCCAAAGATGAATATCATAGAAGCGAGTTGTAAATCTGCCATAGTTTAATCATGCTTTAGGTATAAAAAAATAATTATTCTCTGAAGACGTGGTGTTGTTTTTGTTGACGAGAACATAGCAAGGAATACTTTCTAATAATTTTTCACGATGAATGAGACGGTATATATGTGGTGAGCGACAATCTGTAACAAAACAACTCTTGAATGGATAGGATGTGAAACCGCTGATAAGGGTAGAGAATGGGAACAGAATGACCTAAACGTCATTAATTTCATCGGCTGGTTTTGAAGTTTATGAAATGGTTCGTGATGAGTGGCGTATATGTTACCCTATGATCATAAGCAGTATCATAAATGTATATAAATATACGCAATATAAATCAAAATAAGAACATGAGGTTGAAAAAATGTACGTATCTTATTGATAATGTGGATACCAAATGAAACCCTTTTTTATTAGGTATAGCATGAATATTCTAATTGAAGCGTTTATCGAGAGCAATACCCAGAAGTTTAACATTCAATTATTAAATGAAACAGTTTAAAAGAAGCAACCGCCTTTTGTGGGTTATAAAAGAACAAAAAAAGTTGTTTTAAAAGGGACAATTTGAAGTTGGTTATTTTTACAACATAAATGAACGTTTTGAAGATCTGCAGTGTGTCTTAAATCAGTCACAACACTTCATGTGGTGAATAAATGGTCGTGTAAACAGCATACAGCGAACAAAAAAGGTAAGCGGGTTCGGTAAGTCATTTATGAATATGAGAAACAAAGTGCCTTATATAAAGCCTTTAACAACATCGCAGTTAATTATTTAGTGGATGAAAATTAACAATTAAGGTACACTACTTCCGCCCTGTCAGACAAATTAGCTGCGGAATAATTTTAATAGTGGGCCAGTAATACCAAATGACAGCAGTTTATTGAGAAGAATGTACTGGTGTGTCGAATGCCTTTGCTAATTCAGTAAATAGGACCCCATCCAACAAACCCTTCATCGATAAATTGTCTCTTATCCGTGTTATTGATTAGTGCCTGTTCCGTCGAATAGTCGTTCCAAAAGTCAAACTGTTGTGACGAGAGAAGATTAAATTTGTTTAGATAGTTCAACGAACGTGTCTGCGCAAGCATCTCAATGACCTTACTAAAAATCGGCAAAATGCAAATTAGGTGGTAATCGTGAATGTTAGTAACAACTATGAAGGTTTGTTGGCTCATAATTAGAGCAATAATTAGAGCAAAGAGTAACAGCGTGAAATGAGGAATAAAGATGACGAAGAAACAAACACCATGGGACGAGTGTTGTACCCTTTTTGAACACCGTGATTATTTTACCGCATTTCAACATCTCAGGAAACGTACCTGTTCTGAAAACTTTATTGGCAATATCTGCAACAAGCATTGATATGTCAGCAGCAACCAGTTTTATTCTAGAAGGCTGGATAGAATCCAGTCCTGGTCCTGTGTGAGCGAAATAATGGCATTGAAAACTTCTTCTGAAGAAACAGGACGAAGGAAGAGATACCAAGGGTTGCGGTACGTGGAAGATGTGGTGGAACACTATGTGAGGGTGTAGTTTGACGTTTGACAGAATGATCACTGAGAACGTCAGGTATATCAGCCTCATTAGTGTATTCCCTATCATTGCAAATTATTTTTATTACCCGTATCGGACTCTAAGAGTCTTTAATGCGCTTCCAATTGTGTCTGGTATTTGCTCCATTTTTTATTATCCATTGTTCATAATAATCCCGTTTTGTACGTTTAAGGATGCAGGAAAGAATGTAGCTGTAGTATTTAAATCTAGCTCGAAAATATGCATTGCGAGCCACTATATACAATGTATATGTTGTGTTGAATAAAAAAGCCAGTTGATAGCGCTCATTAAGCTCGTCGGCGGGATTTTGTCTTGGGGGTGCAAGCACTTGTCGCATCGTGGCTGGAGGATAGGAGAGTAATGGTGTAGCTTGGTCGGGGGGCTAGTGCTGGTGTGGCTTGAGGGATACCAAGTACCCTTTTTGCTTCACACCTGCTAATGCCCATGGCGCCCATGTCGTAGCTTCATTATTTTCATTTTTTTTCTTCGTGCGTGTGTGCGCGCTATTATGTGATGACGTTTCCCTTTTTACCGTATATTGAAGGTTATTCATCCATGCTATTTTCCCTATGCTACTTGGGCAGTTGTTTTTTTATGTGTAAGAGGTGAAACCAGCATCGTTACTGTTCTGCGTTTGCGTGGACACCAAAAACATCCTGCCGTTGCGAAAAGGAAAACAGCGTCACTAGTTGCCAACGATTCTTGTTGTTATCCCAGAACCAAGCCGGAGAAACGTTACGTAATAGTGCGTTCCCGGTGGCAGTGAAAAACGAAACCAGGACCTACCGCATACGTCACTGCTGGTAATCTAGGCTGCAGTAATCCTTATGCATGGGTATTGGCATAAATGGTACACTTAGGAGAAAAAGTTTTGAAAGGAGTCATCAATGCATAAAAGCCTGGCTTAGCTTGAACGTGTGGCGCTAGGAAGGCATGGGGGAGTTTAGCTGGTCCTGACCACATGAAGTGATGCGAAGTCATACGAAGAGATGCCAAGTCATATTAAGTTACTCGAGGTAATGCTAAGCGGTGTGAAGTTCCAGTCGAGTCCCGCACGGTTGCCTCCCGCCGTTTAGGCCGTATACCATGTCATGGACTACATAACGTGTTCAGTCTCGCTTGGCAACGCGCCGTGATCCCCGGCAAACGGCCTTCTCATCGGCAGTTAATTCGTACTTTCTTAAATCTCCTCATGCCTGCGTTCAGACCTGCGTCTGGCTCGGCGCGCTACCGCCACGCGCCAGCTTTATACAGAGCGAAGGAGCGCATGTGCAGTTGGCCATAACGTCACGTCTGGCGCGATCGAGCGGTTGCACGCAGTGTCCAGGCAGCTGGGCTGGTGGTTGAGCAGTATATTGGCTAGCGGAGCAGGTGCACGGTTGTGCAACCGCTTGCTAGGGAACGCGCGTTGACGTGAGTGCGGCGCGGGGGTTTGTAAAGCCGCACTCGTTCGCCGCCGCCGTCGAAGCTCCCTGCGCGGGGGAAGCGCACACCGCGAGCACCGCACATTCCCTGCAGTCGTTCCCGCCACCGAGTGCAGCAGACGCTCTCCCCACCCTACCGCCTTCATTGAAAGCCAGCAGCGAGATAAGCCGCGTAGTCATTTCCGTTCCATTTCTAAAGAGCTTCGCACATCGGTTGTATTTGTTCATAAAACTGCTATTTTTTGTTGTTGTTCGCGTTGGACAGATTACGGCCTGCTTAAAAAGCTCCGCTGTTAAAAAGCTTCAAAACTTTTAAGATTGAGGTTTTCAATAATGTCGAGAATTTTGCAGGCTGTCAACAGCAAGAATAGTTTGGATTCAGTCAAAATACTGCATTCATAAAAAAAGCATTTTTTGTTCCCAAAATGTACGTTTCAGGGAAAAAAGCTTGTTGCTTATGCACTATATTGTCACGTTACTCACGACAAAACTTGATACAATGGGCTCGTTTAGTCGACTAGCCAAGCAGCGGCTCAGAGAGATCGTCTTTGTCCTCTTTCACTCTTCGATCTCACCCAAGCAAACCATGTGGCAATAGTCCCCCCCCCCCCCCTTTGAAAGCATCGACTCGATGCTCGTAAATAAAAAAAATGAAGGTATACACACGCAGATATAGAGAACCAAAAGAGGGAGAGTGCCAGTACTCGCAGCGCAAATGAGGAAGTTTCATCAACGCTTGCGCCAAGCGCAAAAAGAGAAGGCATAAAAACACAGGAGAACACAAACAGCAGCAGCAACGCAAAGTCACGGCATGTCGTAGCACGTGAAACCACAAGGGCTATTGTGTGAAGTAGGGCTTCAGCCGAACGACATGCACGGTTTCGGGCCGAAGCTGTCGACGAGAAGACGCTGCGCCGTCCGGAAATACCTCGTAGGTAACATCTGTGACTCGTCTAAGAACCTTGTACGGTCCAAAATAACGGCTTAGGAGTTTTTCGGATAAGCCTGGTCGCCGGACAGGGATCCACACCCACACTCGGTCCCCAGGGTGGTAGGTGACAATTCGATGGCGGAGGTTGTAACACCGTGCGTCTGCATCTTGTTGGTGACTGGTGTTTATGCGAGCTAGCTGACGAGCATCTTCGGCGTATTGAGTGTATTGCTCTGCATCTTGAGCAAGTTCATTGCTTTGGTCGCACGGAAGCATAGCATCGAGCATGGTTCGCACGTTGCGTCCGTATACAAGTCGGAAAGGCGGAAATCGCGTTGTTTCTTGCGTTGCCGTATTGTAAGCAAACGTGATGTATGGAAGAATCTCGTCCCAGGTTTTGTGTTGTACGTCCACGTACATTGACAGCAAGTCCGCTATGGTCTTGTTCAGCCTCTGTCAGTCCATTGGATTGCGGGTGATAAGCCGTTGTTTTTCGATGACTTGTGCAGCTCAGTTTAAAAATGTCCTCCATCATTCGTGCTGTAAACGCCGTCCCTCTGTCCGTAATCACGCATGACGGGGCACCATGCCGTAGGACGATTTAGTGCACGAAGAACTGCGCGACTTCAGAGGCCGTGCCACGGAGTAACGCTTTTGTTTCAGCATAACGCGTGAGGTAATCTGTCGCAACTATAATCCACTTGTTCCCAGAGGACGACAAAGGGAAGGGCCCGAGAAGGTCCATTCCCACGAGGTCAAACGGTGTCCGTGGTGGTGCGATCGGCTGGAGCAGGCCCGCGGGTCTCACAGGCGGAGTCTTGCGGCGCTGGCACTCACGGCAGCCTTTCACATATCGATGTACACTAGTTGATTGTCGCGGCCAGTAGTACTGTTGGCGTACTCTGGCGAGAGTTCGGGAATAGCCCAAATGTCCTGACGTGGGCTCGTCGTGGCACGCAAGGAGGATCTCATGACGCATGTTGGTAGGAACAACGAGTAGGAAGGCTTTGTCGCTACCACGGGCGTTTTTCTTGTAAAGAATGCCTCTTCTTAGACAAAAAGAGGACAGTTCGCGAGCAATGTGTTGAGGGACCTGAGAGTTGCGGCCTTCTAGGGAATCAATGACTGGGCGTAATTCGTCGTCTGCCCGCTGCTTTGACATAAATTCGGAGTCGCTAACTGCTCCGAGAAAGGCATCTTCATCTTCGGAGCCCCTGACAGCGTTCCCCACAGGTGCCCGAGAAAGCGCGTCGGCGTCTTCGTGTTTGCGCCCTGACCTGTACACAATCGTAATATCGAACTCCTGCAAACGCAAACTCCACCGTGCGAGACGGCCGGATGGATCTCTGAGATTTGCCAGCCAGCAGAGCGAGTGGTGGTCAGTCACCACTTTGAAGGGACGACCGTAGAGGTAAGGCCGAAATTTGGTCGTCGCCCACACGACTGCGAGGCATTCTTTTTCTGACGTAGAATAGTTGGTCTCGGCTCGAGAAAGAGTACGACTGGCGTAAGCTATCACATGCTCAACGCCACCGTGTCGTTGTACAAGGACAGCGCCAAGTCCGACGTTGCTGGCATCTGTATGAATTTCTGTAGCAGCGTCCTCATCAAAATGGGCAAGAACAGGGGCTGTTTGCATTCTCTGTCGTAACTCTGTGAACGCTGTATCTTGTTCTGCGCCCCAAGTAAAGGGCACGTCATCTCGGGTGAGTCGCGTAAAAGGTTCAGCTATCTTCGAGAAGTTGGCGATAAATCGGCGATAATACGCGCACAAGCCGAGGAAACGGCGTACTGCTCTTTTATCTTATGGAACAGGGAAGGCGGCGACAGCAGCAGTTTTGTCTGGATCAGGTCGCACTCCATCCGCACTAATGACATGTCCCAGAAATTTCAGCTCTTCATAGCCGAAATGGCATTTTTGGGGTTTCAGCGTGAGTTCAGCTGTGCGAATGGCTTCCAGAACCTTTCTCAGACGCTTCAGATGTTCTTCGAAGCTCTCGGAAAAGATGACCACATCATCCAGGTAGACAAGGCACCTTTGCCACTTCAAGCCAGCGAGAACTGTGTCCATCATCCTCTGAAAAGTGGCTGGTGTGGAACAGAGGCCGAAGGGAAGAACTCGGAATTCGTAAAGTCCGTCTGGAGTCACAAACGTGGTTTTTTCTCGGTCTCGTTCATCCACTTCAATTTGCCAATAGCCACTCTTTAGATCGATGGACGAAAAATACTTCGCGCGTCGTAACCTGTCAAGGGAGTCGTCGACCCGTGGAAGCGGGTAGACTTCCTTTTTTGTGACGCTATTAAGCTTCCTGTAGTCAATACAGAATCGCAACGTTCCGTCTTTTTTCTTTACTAGAACGACTGGCGAGGACCAAGCGCTGCTGGATGGTTGAATAATCCCGTCATCGAGCATCTCTTTTACTTGTGTCTGAATAGCCTCGCGTTATTTGGCAGAAACGCGATAAGGCTGCTGCCGGATGGGGCGGACGTCATCGTCGGTAATAATTCGATGCTTCGTGAGGTGTGTTTGACGGACTTTAGAAGAAGAGGCGAAGCAAGATCGAAACTCCCTTAAAAGGTCATGAAGTGCAGCCTTTCTCTCGTCTGACAGCGTCGAATTAATGTCGATGCGGTCTAGAAATTCCTCATCTTCATGCGTTTCCTCGGACGCGAAGCACTCCGTGACGTCGGCAACAGGGTGTCCATAAGCTAGGGTGGTTCCGCGAAAAAGATGCCGGTGCTCGTAATTGGAGTTCGTAACTAGTATCGTTGACTGTCCGTCACGGACGCGCACAACACTTCGGGCGGCGCATACACCTTGAAGCAGCAGAAGTGATAGGTTGCTTTCAGCCACTACGTCGCCGTCTTGGAAGTCTTCACAAGTGACTTCGATGGGAACAGTTGCTCGAGGTGGTAGCGTCACACTGTCGTCAGCAACGCGCAGCGCAGGTCTACGGCAGTTATCAGCGTCTCGATCTGTTGCGCCTTGAGCCGAGAAGGTCACGATGCGCTCACGGAGACTTATGATGGCACCGTATTCCCGAAGGAAATCCATGCCGATAATCAGCTGACGCGAACAGTCGCAAAGAACGAGGCAGCTGAGCACAAACGTTGACGCACGAATTTTCACTCTTGCGGTACAGCGACCCAGCGGTGTTACAACGTGTCCTCCAGTTGTTCGAATTCGCGTTCCATTCCACGGCGTGATCACTTTCCTTAGATCTTTCGCTAGCCTCCCGCTGATGATCGAATAGTCTGCACCAGTGTCTACCAATGCACTGACCTGAAGACCGTCAACCAGCACAGGTATGTCGAGTGACACTCGGTCACTAGGTTCAGATGTGGATGTCGGCGTTTCTTCGGTACTGCGATTATTCTCTGACGAAATGCCTTCGGCGTTGCGTGCAAGCGTCGATGGGAGGTCTTCCGCACTTTGAGTCCCAGCGACCTTGCCCCCGAAGGCCGCTGCCTTCAGTTTTCCCGACGAGGGCTCGGGGAGCGTTCCCGTGCCGTCACCTCGAAACGTGGCCCAGTGGCTGCGGGTCTCCTCGGAGATGGTGACCGCGATTGCCGTCGTGTAAAAGGTGCACGCTCTTGCGCGAGATACTCTTTGATATCCCTTGGCCTTTGACCAATTCGGGAACGAGGGGAATTGACGGAAAATCCGCGCAGTCCAAGTTGCCGGTATGGGCATTCGTGGTAAATGTGACGAGCCTCACCGCAATGATAGCAGAGGGGTCGTCTGTCTGGCGTACGCCAGAGATCAGACTTGCGCGTCGGTGCACGTGGACTATCGATGTCCAAATCAGCGTGTGCTGACTGAATCGCGACTGACGGCATCATTGTCTGGATCGGGACGTATGGCATTGTCTGGATCGGGACGTGCGGCACTGGCTGGGTCGGGACTCTTTGACCAGAAAGAGGAGTGGCAGATCGCAAGGCTTCCGCGTACGTACGACGGCGACTGTCAGTAGACACAGGAGCTGTTTCCGGATCAACCGATGTGGGCGGAAAACGATGGGCGTGCAGCGCCTGCTGGACCTCGTCACGGATGACACTGGTGATAGAACCAACATCGATTTGCCTTGTCCCGTACATCTTTTCCATTTCTGCCCGGACGACACACCGGATTATCTCGCGAATCCATTCGAGGCTCTTGCTCCCAGGGGTGGCGAAAATTTCGGGAGTTGAGGCAGCATTCGCTTGACGGTCAAACAAAGCAGACCGTTGGTGGAGTACTCGCTCCATTGTTGCCGCTTCAGTAAGGAACTCAGCAACACTTTTGGGGGGACTACGCACCAAACCAGCAAAAAGTTGTTCCTTCACACCACGCATGAGGTGGCGCAACTTTTTTTCTTCTGCCATAGCAGGATCCGCTCGCTTGAAAAGCCGTGTCATGTCCTCGACGTACATCGAGACGGTCTCGTTGGGCATCTGGATGCGTGATTGTAGTGCACGCTCCGCCCGTTCGCGGCGGTCGGGACTCCTGTAGGTCTCCAGGAGGTGACGCTGGAACTCGCGCCAAGATATCAGAACATCATCCCTGTTCAAAAACCACGTCTTGGCACCGTCTTTTAGGCAAGTGTACACGTTCCGGAGCTTCGCGGCATCATCCCAGTAATTGATCGCTGCGACACGTTCGAACTCACTCAACCAGTCGTCATCTTCATGCTGCTCTCCGTGAAAGAGGCTAGGCATGAGCGGGTTCTGGACAGTGCAGTAGATCGGCGTGGAAGGTGTAGAGCTTGCACGGGATCTTGTGTCGAAGTCATAGTCGCTGCGTCAGTGGTTGGTGTCTCAGGCGGTAGGCCTCGTTGGCGGCGGCTTACTCTATGAACAGGAGTGTCCACGGGTGCAGGGCTTGTGTTCCGGCTGCTGGGGGTCTTGGGCATCGGGTGGATCGTGAGACGTTGTACCCAGCACCTCCACCAGTCTTGTCACGTTACTCACGACAAAACTTGATACAATGGGCTCGTTTAGTCGACTAGCCAAGCAGCGGCTCAGAGAGATCGTCTTTGTCCTCTTTCACTCTTCGATCTCACCCAAGCAAACCATGTGGCAATATAGTGCCATAAATAAAAAAAATGACGAGGGCAACCGCATCTTGCCATGGTGGCCATTTTGTTTTTCGAAGCTTGTATTAACCATATCGTTTCCTATAAGTACACTAGAGGGAACCCTGGCGCTAGTGTCTATGCGAGCTGCAACGCACGGCGCTTCAGCAAGCACGGGTAAACAAATTTGTCTAATCTTCGTACTTTCGGCTCCGCTTGGTTTCACGTGGCTTCAAACTGCTTTGTCACGAAATGACAATCAGCAAATGTTCAGTAGTTGCACTTCACTGCCTTAACCTTTTAGGCTCACCAGTTCAAGCCGCCTCACGAAGTTGACCATGGTCTGTTCTTTTATTCGAGATGAAACCAAAACACAGCAATGAACAAAAGCACAAGTGCGTTCCAAGCCCGCAAGCATGAAGAGTAGGCGAACTTGCATACTACCCATTGTTCCCATGGTGACAGAATGATTGCAGCACCGAAGTCCGCTTTAGTTAACTTTAGGAAACTCTATAGTATTGACGGACGTGTGTTGCTGATGGTGTTCCAACAAGTCATCATCACTGACCGCTGGCCCGCCTGCACTAAGAAAATAACAAATAAACCAAAATTGTTTTTTTTTCAGGGGTGGGGTGGGCACCCGCGGCCTGAAAGCGGGTACCTTGAACGCTAGGCCACATGTTTTCTTTTTTAGATGCGAAGCAGCCCTTTGACTAGCCTGTGTAGGTTCTCTCAGCACCGGGGCGATGCCAAGTAGGCCACGCCTTCCCCCACGGTGCGCGCGCGTGACGTCACTCTCTCCCTAGCCTGTCGCCGCTCGCCGCGTGTCACCGTTCTTTCTTCACCCTCTACACCGCTCGCAACGCTCGAGCCCACTCCTCACGTCTGCATCATATCCTCGCCCGCGCCACCTCTCTCCATCAGTCGGCGAGAAGAAGCTGCGAGTATGTGCGATTGCGCGCCGTCGTCTAGCCCGGTCGCGGTCCCGTGGTGCTGGCGATGTGGACAGCGCGCCGCTGCTTGCCGCGCGATCTGCCGACGGGCGGGAAACCGCCGGGGCATGCTCCCCGGTAGTGTGCGCGTACACCTTTCCCGGCCGTCGCCGGCGTTGCGGGTTAGCGAAGCCGATCGCGTTCGCGAATGGCGACGTCGCGTCTGGAACACCGACGAGGCGCGAGCCAGGGAAGCCGAACGCAAGCGTAGGCCTTGGAAGACCAATGATACTGACAAGGTGCGAGTGAAGAAAGCCGATCACGTTCGAGAATAGAGACGGTGCGCGGGTAACACTGACGCTACACCGAGTTTCGCTTCAAACCGTTCTTCCAGCACCCGCGTACACGCCCGTTTCAACCGTGGGTCAACGCCGTGGGCACCGCTGCTGCTTCGCAACCAATCAGGATTTTCTTCGGAGCGATGGTCCATAGTTATTTTTTTTTTTGTCTTCGTTGCCAGTCCTCGGTATGTAGAACAACGCAAAATTCATGAGAATAATGTAACACCAACAAAATTCCAACTGATGGCTGACAACTACCGTGGCACGCCATCGTAAAAAGCCAGATGATATAGATCATGTGTTCAGTCAATATTGGGAATGTTGGAAAAGGAGCTACCCATGCATACTCATGGCAACAGGTTACTGATGCTATGGGGATGATTGACTTTCGTACGACCAGATTATGCTTGAGAGCCTCCACTGCTTATGGCGCTCAAGGATGGCGGGCTACCATTCTGATTCCAATGCGCGATTGATGTGTGTTCATTTTGGTCAGGGTATGCAGCGGTACCTTAAAGTGCTGAAATGGCATACTGTACCCTCTTAGTCAAATCCTGGCTAGAATACACGCCTGCAGGCAGGAAATAAAGTGAAATTATGGCCGCTTCTACGCGGTGCCGTAGCCGTGTCCCAGAGAAACCGGCCCGATTGGAAGTTGCCTTCAGAATAGCCGGGATTTCATGTCGAGTTTTTCCTGACAAGATACGGCCGGCGGTTAGGCGTGACATTCGCGTAGGCGGCCTGGTCCTGACGCGGTGGCGAAAAAAAAAGCATTATTTTCGCTGATAATGCGATGGTATTATGACTGCAGGTAATTAGAAAACCATTGGTACTAAAATCATCTACATGTGGGCGATTAACCTACAAAGCACACTCTGCACTGAAATCGAACTCAGGACTGCATGCACGTGAAGCGCCCCACCACGGTGGTCTAGTGGCTAAGGTACTCGGCTGCTGACCCGCAGGGCGCGGGTTCGAATCCCGGCTGCGGCGGCTGCATTTCCGATGGAGGCGGAAATGTTGTAGGCCCGTGTGCTCAGATTTGGGTACACGTTAATGAACCCCAGGTGGTCTAAATTTCCGGAGCCCTCTACTACGGCGTCTCTCATAATCATAGAGTGGTTTTGGGACGTTAAACCCCACATATCAATCAATCAGCATGCACGTGAAGCCGATGTCTCACCCATTGCACCATAGCGCCACCGCATGAAGGATAGTTTTTTCTCTTTTTTTGTGTGTGTGGGGATATATATTTACCAAGTGGCTTTTTGCAAACCGTCGGTGGAACCTTCAATTTTTTTTTTTGCGCCATATGCATTTTTGTGCGCATGCATTTGATCAGAGGACAGTTTGTAGGGCTTCATGAACTCGAGACAACCACGATGAGCGCTTTCGGCTCCGACTTCGGTTTGTGGTGCGCCGTTCTGCAAGAACGATTACCGTGTGTTAGGCCCGTGTACTCAGATTTGGGTGCACGTTAAAGAACCCCAGGTGGTCTAAATTTCCGGAACCCTCCACTACGGCGTCTCTCATAATCATATGGTGGTTTTGGGACGTTAAACCCCACAAACAACAACAACCGTGTGTTCGTGCGTCGTTTTAGTGCTTCCCCGTGAACCACGGGTCCTTCGCTAACCGAAATTCGCAAATACCAGTGCGACGTGGCTATGTTCGGCTGTCGAAACCGACGTATGTTTCTCGCGTGTGCTGTGTGCAGTTACGCTATTTTGTGTCGCTCGGTACACGCGTGTTAGTGACAGCAGCTTATTCTCAGCTATTTGAAGACAATGCGCTTGCGCACGTAAACGTTGCAAGGGTATTTTAGCATGCCTACTCTAACATTTGCATTTCCTACTCGCGAACTGCACGCTGGGGCAGCAGCGCCTTTTTAGGATTTCGACGATGACGTATTTCCGCAATTGGAATTTATGCGCGTTCTTTCGCGATATGGAGTGGTTTTTACTTATTTTCAGTCTTTAATTGATCCTCTTTATGGGGAGTGGCTACTATTACCTTCATTCGGCCTCACACTGCTGTTCAAGTGAATGCCGAAACGTGTGCCAAAGTCAAGTATGACGTGCACAAATAAGTGGCGGACAGGTATGTCTCCTTCCAAATAAATAATGCTTCTGCGCATCTCTTTCACGAACGTCCGCGTGCAGTTGGGGTCAAGAAATGGTGCAGAACAAGCATCAATATATTTATTGTTACGGCATGCAGTTGCTTTTTAGACAATGGGGATTTTTATAGCTGGTATATTATCTCCACAGCAGTACACTGGTTGTCTTGGTCGTGGTTCACTGTTACAAATCCATGCTAGGTTATGAGAACTGTACCTAATATTCAAAAAAGTGAGCAAATGTTCGTGACATGCGCTCTCCTGCTGACTTCTGCACCTGACTTCGTACTTGATGTTCAGGTTCATCATCAAATTACACATCCACTAATAAACATCAACCAACCGAATGTCAATTTTGATTCTGTCACTGTCTGGCTGCCTTCTGTTGTTTTTTTTTTGCCATGCTTTCCGAAAATCATCATTTCAACTTGTTTTGTAGAACACGAGCATCAACATACATAGGCTTCCCCGCCGTGGTGGTATAGTAGCTAAGATACTCGGCTGCTGACCCGCAGGTCGCGGGTTCGAATCCCGGCTGCGGCTGCTGCATTTCCGATGCAGGCAGAAGTATTGTAGGTCCGTGTGCTCAGATTTGGGTGCACGTTAAAGAACCCCAGGTGGTCGAAATTTCCAGAGCCTCCACTACGGCGTTTCTCATAATCGTATGGTGGTTTCGGGACGTTAAACCCCACATATCAATCAACATACATAGACCAAAGTTTCAGTAAGCTGTCGCACATGCAATGTGCTCTTTTATTTAGTGCATGACAGAATATCATACATCGACAGCTCATAAACGGAAAGTTGTTTGTGCTCTTTTACTGAAATCAAACGAGTAACACTGGGACTGCACATCCCAGTGTTTGCCCAAATGCAGGGAGATGTATATCTTGAATAAAGTGTGCTGTAATGCACTGTAAAATGCTTCCGTCCCAGAATATCTTGTAGAAAAACGACCATCACAAGACAGCGAGACGAAACGGCGACGCCAAATTGCCATGGCAGGGGACGGTGAACGCGTGTGCGTCAGGTGATGCCGGGCGCCGAGCTGGCGAGACGGCGGCACGGGAGGGGGGGGGGGGGTTATTTTTTCTTCGTTTTATTTTTCGTGCTCGCGCCCGTCGCTGATGCCGGCTGATGCTGGCTGCCGGCTGCGGGCGCTTGACTGGCCCGACAAAGGGGGTGGCTCTTTCCTGTTTTTCTTTTTTTTTTCTTCTTCTTGCGCCTGCTCTTACTGGCTATATGCACTACTTCTGTGCCGCATGGCTGTCACGGGTATTTTTTTATTGCTGGGCTCCCTATAGACAGGATTATAATTAGTGCGTAGGAGCGCGCCGCCTCTATGCCGTTCGTTATCGGGCACCTGAACGAGAGTGTATCTTGAGTGGCTCACCAGGGTCGAGCCCCTGGCAGCACATGAGGAATCCTAAAAATGCCACGCGCCCGTGCCCGCACGGTGGAAGTGCGTTAGAGAGAGAGACTATTATGAGAAACAGATTTTTTCCGGCGTCTATATATCGCTGGCATGCTACTCGGCAATGGGATGGGGAAGAGAACTGAAAGGTTTTGGTAGTGAGAAATGAAATATATGAATATGAAAAAAGTTGTCATCAAGTGGACATAAAACTAATTACATTGGGAAGTCAGGTAAATAAAGGCTTTCTTATGTGAGATGTATTATTAGAGCCTTCCGACAAGGTCAATATCGGATAGGTAATTTATCAATGACAGTATGACACGACGATTTTCGAAGGTCCGCGCACAGAGCCTGATATGTTGCGCAACGTTATTTGTTCGTGGCATTGCGCAACAAATGAAGTGAACTGAAGCATTGATAGCGTTGCACGATGCAAAAAAAAAAAAAACAATTGAGAAGCAGTACACTTGACATGGGCCCTTCATTGCAATATTTCGTATTGGCGTACTGAAAGTGATCTGCTGTAAACGCTTATAAGGTCGATATCAGAAATTTAGGTCGATATCAAAAATTGCACATTTCAGGTAAATTCCGACTTTGACAAATTGAATTCCTGACCGCGATCGCGTGCTGGTTCTTGGTTGAGCCGTTCTGCAAGCTGACGAACGTAGCGAAGAACATGGAAGAGAAAGAGAAGTGGCGGCGAGCCCCGGCGCCTCGCCAGGCTGGGTAACCAAACGGCCGGCCGCGCGCCTATGGCGGCGTCTTTGTCACGCTAGCTGATCGAAACGTGCCGCAAGAGTAACAACTGATTTTTACAGAATAGTTGATTCTCATTTTCTGATCCTACGTTCCAAAATGACTGAATTGAATTACTAGAGTGAGTGTGGTTGCCGTGACCTCCTGCCGACTCTTGGCGTTCTTTTTCTTAACAGCGTGGCACTGTTTCTACTAATCTTTCTGCCCCGCCTCGGTGTTCTAGTGGCTAAGGTACTTGGCTGCTGACTCTCAGGTCGTGGTATCGAATCCCGGCTGCGTTTCCGATGGAGGCGGAAATGTTGTAGGCCCGTGTGCTCAGATTCAGGTGCATCTTAACGAACCACAGGCGGTCGACACTTCCGGAAGCCTCCACTACGGTGTTTCTCAGAATAATATAGTGGTTTTGGGACGTTAAACCCCACATATCAATCGACAATTTTTTCTGAGAAAGATGACATGTGTGACGGAACCACGAGCAATTTTTTTTAGATAGACAATAAGGGTTTACCACGGTGGTGTAGCGGTTACGGTGCTCGGTTGCTGACCTGAAGGTCGTGTGTTCGATCCCGGCCGCTAGGGTCGCGTTTTGCTGGAGGCGTAACTCTAGAGGCCCGTGTACTGGGTGATGTCGATGCATGGTAAATAACACCAAATGGTCAAAATTTCCGGAGGTTCGCACTGTGGCGTGCCTCATAATCATATCGTGGTTTCGGAACATCAAACCCTATTATTATTATTATTATTATTATTATTATTATTATTATTATTATTATTATTATTATTATTATTATTAGATAGATTGTATCAGCTAACATATTGGTGTTCTAGTTCCTACTGTCTACCAATTCGATATATCACTTGAGGTGGTAATACTGTGGTAATACTGACGTACGTGTTGTTGTTTTTTTAGGTTTTGTTTTTCTTTTTGTTGGGTTGAAGAATTTTCTTAGTGCTTGCCTTGGTGATTTACCTGCAAATTTATGTTTTCTAAATAATTGTGGTTAAGCTATTGTGCATGATTCTAAGTCCATCTCCTTGTAAAATATTGTCTTGTCAGGGCAAATCCGAAATTTCTTTCTGTCCTAACTGTATCCATGTTGGCTTTTTTTTTTTTGCCAGTCAACTTCCCTTTTTATTTGTTCTTCAGGTTGGGGGGGGGGGGCATCATCTGTATTCTTAATCACTATATTTTACTTTGGCTATGGAGGAACTATTTCACAGTAATACTCCTCAAAGTTGAAATACTAAAAACCAAAAGAGGCATCGCCGAACAACCTTTGTCTGTTTGAATTAGTGTCCGTAATGGTTGGTCTGGGCCGTAAGTTCACTTCTTTCATACCACTTTCTCATGCATCCCAAGCTTCTCAATTGCACCTAAAAGTAAAAATAAAAAACGTGATAACTTAGTGTATCGTTATATTGCGATGCACATGTTGGAATTAAAATAACACAAATGTACTTATGCCGTGTACAGAGGGTAGAAAAAACAACGAAGAACTCGATAGCGCGCTGTGGGCTAGAAAGGCCGACCTGCTGCTGTGCTCTCGATCTCTGCGTTACGACCACGTCGCTTTGAAGGAACCAAGAGCGCGAATATCCTAGAAACCAGAAAGAAATATTCACATTATCCTGAAGCATTCGCCTAAGACAGCTTGAATAGCAGATTATTTTATCATGCAATTTATGTCGCACAAACGCTGCTTTGTTTTATTTCTTTTTTTTTCACACAAAGACTGCAAAGGAGAAGTTAGCGTATAGCTTCGCGCTTGAGAGGTCAAGATTTTTGAGCCATAAGAGCAAATAACAGCAGCTTTTCACCTAAGGCCACCATCGCGTAATGGGAAAACCTACAAAGCTTTCGCCTTAATAAATGTGACAACGCTTTGAACGTTTCACATGATGTGAATATGATGTTTTTTTCTAATCTCTCTCTCTCTCTCTCTCTCTCTCTCTCTCTCTCTCTCTCTCTGTGTGTGTGTGTGTGTGTGTGTGTGTGTGTGTGTGTGTGTGTGTGTGTGTGTGTGTGTGTGTGTGTGTGTGTGTGTGTGTGTGTGTGTGTGTGTGTGTGTGTGTGTGTGTGTGTGTGTGTGTGTGTGTGTGTGTGTGTGTGTGTGTGTGTGTGTGTGTGTGTGTGTGTGTGAGAGAGAGAGAGAGAGAGAGAGAGAGAGAGAGAGAGAGAGAGAGAGAGAGAGAGAGAGAGAGAGAGATGAGGCTTGAACATAGATAAAAGGAAAAGACTGTAGGAGGCAGCGTCATGCGGCAATGTAGGTCACTCTTCGTGTTAATGAGGAAGATAAGATGTTCGCCTTAATGCCAATAATTTTATATGAAGTACACCAACGTAGTGTAGTTGATACACATTTTCTGGCGTAACGCAGACGTCAATGTTGTGGCATCGATCACCTCAAAAGCAGCATAATCCAAGGAATAACGGGGCTGCTGGTGTGACAATTTTTCAGAATTGAGTCTCGCTAATTGCATGCGAGAAAAAAAAAAGCAAAAATAACAAAGATTGAGAGATAAAAGTTGTTTTATTAGACAATTGACGTACTAGTAATATGCACAAGGAACTTCGCCAAGGTAATTGTGAGACAACTGTTCGCGTGCACAATAGCATAATAGTTCGAAAACTCAGGTTGACCAATTGTTGAAAACCACTGCAGCGAGGGATCATGCAGTTTTTTTTTTAAATATAGCTTTCGCCGCCGCAGAGTACAGCGTCTTGTTGGCTAGCCTGGCACGTTCAGTCGCCAAAGGCAAGGGCACAGATGGATGGATGTGGCTGTACCCTTCAGATCGGGCGGCGGCTAACGCCACCTAGCCATAATACTTAGTGAACTAACCATTAGATTTATCTTTTTTTTTCTTTAAATAGTGATCTTGAGGATTCGTACTTTGCAGTGAAGAGTTTAATTTTCACTCGTGCCTTGACTTTAGCCACCAATCCGATAACCTCCTTCTAGTTAAGTCTACCCGCTTAAAGCCTATTTTGCCCTCCCTGTCCCTTAAAAAACTTGCGACAGCAGGGAATCGAACCTGCCACCTCTGAATTCTGAACTGAGCACACTAACTATTGCGCCACGGATGGATGGATGGATATGGCTGTACCCTTTAGATCGGGCGGTGGCTAGCGCCACTAATCCGTAATACTTAATGAGCTGAAAACTAGATTTATTTTTTTTTCCTTTCAAAGGTGAGGTTGAGAATTCGTACTTTGCAGTGAAGCGTTTAATTTTCACTCGTGCCTTGACTTTACCAGCAATCAGATAACCTCCTTCTAGTTAATTCTACCCGCTTAAAGTCTATTTTGCCCTCCCTGTCCCTAAACCCAAGTGATTTGAAAAACTCTGCGCCATCATCCTGAACTTTAGGGTGAAGCCCTTTACAGAACATTATCAAGTGTTCGGCAGTTTCTTCTTCCTCTCCACACGCACTGCATACCGTGTCTACCCCTTCGTATTTGGCCCGATATGTCTTGGTTCGCAATACTCCCGTCCTGGCCTTAAACAGTAGAGAACTACCCCGAGTATTATCATAGATCCTTTCTTTGGCAATTTCCTGCTTAAAAGTTTGATAGACCTCTAGTGCGGACTTCTTAATCATGCCAATTCTCCACATATCGGTCTCAGCTTCCTTCACCTTCTTCTTAACCGATAATGCTTTTTGGTTTGGCCCCCTGCTGTTTTCTAAGTATTTACCAGTCAATTTTTTGGTTCGCTTTCTCCATTTTGTATCGACATTCTTCATGTACAAAAAGCTGAATACCTTCCTAGCCCAACGCTCCTCCCCCATTTCTCTCAATCGCTTCTCAAATTTTATCTTGCTGCTAGCTTCCCTGCCCTCAAATGATGTCCATCCCATATCACCTTGTACTCCCTGATTTGGTGCATTCCCGTGAACTCCTAAGGCAAGCCTACTTATTCCACGTTGCTTAATTTCTAATCTTGCTTGAACTTCTGATCTCATGCACAAGACCGCATTGCCGAACGTCAGACCAGCAACCATGACCCCTTTCCATATTCCTCTGACAACATCATACCTATAGTAATTCCACAGTGCCCTGTTTTTCATTACCGCTACATTCCTGTTACCTTTAGTCGTCACGTATATTTCGTGTTCCCTTAGGTACTCGGCCCCATTGCTTATCCATACGCCCAGATATTTGTATTTATCTGTTATCTCTAGCGTGACCTCCTGTATTCTAAGCTATTTTCCTACCTTCATTGTCATTAAAAATCATGACTGCTGACTTTTCCTTACTGACTCTGAAATCTAACCTATCTCCTTCATTACCGCAGATGTCCACCAATCTCTGCAAATCTTCCTTGTTGTCGGCCATTAGCACTATATCATCTGCGTACATCAATGCTGGTAGTGCCTGTTCAATGAGTTTTCCTTGTTTGACGAAAGAAAGGTTGAAGCCCAGTCCACTTCCCTCTATTTTGGTCTCTAATCCTTGTAGGTACATCATGAATAATAAGGGTGACAGGGGACACCCCTGCCTAAGCCGTGCGCCGGCCATCTCCCCCCCACCCTCAGTGACGGCGGCTGTCTCACTCCTTTTCCACGTACGACCTAAGCTTCACATACTGAGCATCAGAGAACTTTGTCGCTGTTTTTTTTTCTGCGTACCCAGAAGAGCACAATAAAGCGGGCGCATTCCTTAAATTAACAATTGGCACAAACAACTCAGTTGGAAAAAAAAGGTGCAGCCTGTTAATTGCCTTTGTATTTTTTTCCCCCATGTTGCTTTATCCGTCTGTGAGATGACCATTCCAGCCTTTGTGAGCTCAAACATCCACCTTGGAGGAAGTTGCTACGACGAACCTGCGGAGGTTTATCGCAGCAGCTTCCCTCCCTATTAATATGATATATGAAGCAGACTTAGTGCCCTCCCTGCCCCCTCTTAGTGAGGGCGGCTGCCCCCCCCCCCCCCCCCCTCTCTTCTACCTGCACACACCCAAGCAAATGACACGCCGATTTTCAAGGAACTTTATTATAGCTGCTTTCTGCAGGCGTAGAGAGGACAATAAAGTGGGTATATTTACCAAAATAACAATAATTGGTATAGACCGCTCTAAAAAAAGTGCGTACTTTGTTGCATACTTTTTTTTTTCATTGTTGCTTTATTGTCAGGCAGTTATTTATTTATTTATTTATTTATTTATTCAGATACCTACAGCACCCAAGGGGCATTAGTGTAGGGGGAAAACAAAAAAATAATACGTTACAGGTGATTTAAAACATTAAGAGTTAACATAACAAGATCAGCAATGTCTTTAAGATTACAGATGACGTGACACATGTACATTCCGAACAGATCACTCGAAGAATCTATCACGTCAAACCTAGATCAGTACATTACTTGTTGACCATTCCAACCTTTGTCAGCTGGAACATCCACCTTGATTGGGGGCAGGGAAGCACTGTTAAAACTGTATTTTGCGGCAGATGCTATCCTGAGACAACTAAAATTGTGTGCGCGCGGCAAAAATACGTTGAACTCCTAGTTTGTGCATCTGCAGAAGGCTATATTAATAGTAAAAATTATGTTTATTTCCTTCTATTTCTGTCGCAAAGATAATTAGCGATAATATCTACGGTTAAAATAACTGTTTTGGGAAACAGTTTTGCGGCAGGAACGCAGTTTCACTGCCGCCAGCTGCAACCCGTCATCAACCTCCGCCATCACTCGCCAGCAAACAGTGCCACGTTGGGGTGCATAGAATTCGGTTTCTCCTGTACTAGAAGCTCTGAGTGGAACGAGCAGCCGGCTCTGCGCGTGCATTGCAGCGAAGCGTGGTTCGTTGATAGTTGGCGTGGTGGCGCTGCGGACGCAGTGGATTGGTGGTGTTCGCGCGTGTTGCATGTGTTCCAAGCAGCTCCAAGTGTGTTCTCTCGTCGAATTCTGCTATTAGCTGCACTGGCACGGTATATGTGCGACAGCGCTCCTGCTGTGTGTCTCTGTGTGCCGCTGTGCTGTGGTGGGAGCCTTGCATGTTCAAATCAGTGAGTGTCAACGACTTCGGCATGACTAAAGCTAGGCTTCGCCATTGCTACGCGCCAGAACGCCGCACAGGCTATGCTGGCGTCAAAGCAGAAAGGAAGCTGTCGGTTTTGAGCGTTCCAAAGGATGAAAATAGGAGAAACATCTGGGAAAGAAACCTCCTATGCTTATATCAATTTGTCAAGTACCTAGAGGGCGTCTTCACGAGCTGCTTTAGCATAAACCGCCTGCATGCCGACAGCATTTTGGACGTGCTGTCACTTGTGATGGGCAAGGACAAAATTATTGGCTGTGCTGCGCATGAAACCGAAGTGAAAGCAAAGATTGTGCGCTTCTACATTGTCACTTGTCTGCAATAAAGGGTGTAAACAGGGCAAAAGAAGAAAGACGTAAAATGGCACAGCTTTTGAAAGTGCGCAGGTGCACATGACATCACAGGATGAGTCACACCGTCAATTTCTGAGTAGCATAACATTTGGATGTTGTGAATAAACAGATTGACCTGCAGTTGCTTGTTCTGTTGACACAAATGGTCGAAAAGTTTGTAGACTTGGTCCAGAGCCACTCTATAGTAAAGTAGGACCTTCTGCTGCAAATCTGGACCCTTACTCAGTTTCTCCTAATGATGCATGTTAAGCGATCTTAGAAACCCTTGTTTTAAAAGCCTTCAATTTTGTGATAGCACTTCTTTCAGGTATTCACTCTCGCTCCGCGCTCGTCCCTGCCTTGGCAACCTAACCATAGCATTTATTATAACATTTAAGCTCCATATATATTTTTTTTTCAAACCCCGGTTGAAAGCACTAAAGTGATTTAAGTGTTAGCACTGGTAGTTTATTTCTGTGTAGTGCACTCTCGGCATATCTATGTAATTTCGCGAGCGGTCGCTGTATGCTTAAAATATTGTAATTGCGATAATGAAAGAAGATACTGAAGCATTAGGGCAGATTTGAGGGGTGTACATAAGTGCAAAAGTACGTCAATGGCAGCGATCACTCTCGGGCGTTCAGACCGGCTGATGACGGCCGCTGCAAATTTTCATTGAAAAAGTTGTAGCGCATTGATATTGCCTTCACTTCTAAACTGCAGTGGCCGCCACGACACTTCAGTGATCAGTTTCTTAGAGAAATGTGGCCCAATCAGTCAGTTGGTATCATTGACGCATCGCTGTCCGTGTTCGAAAGGAAACACAGAAAATACACGGCACATATCTGTTGGAAAGCCTTGTAAGACGCTTCAAGTTTATTCTTACTTGTTTTCTTTTACCCTTGGGTCTGTATGTTGATCCTGTAAATAGTAAAAAACAGGGCGAAATACGAGAACGCGCGGCCGATGCGCGTTGACATGCTTGATCGTGACCAATCCACCTCGCCCGCAGCGCCCCCTATTCAATCAACGAACGCCGCCTCAGCAAGAGCGCTCCGTTCGTCCCACTCAGACCATTCTAGTACACTCTACCTCTATTTCTCCACCGCCGCTTGGGAAGGCGCCCATTCACCACACTCGGAAAACCTTCCTTGCCCCTATACTACAATGACATGAAATAGGGAAGTGTAATGAGCGGTAAGCGGCGCCTACGGAGCGCACTGAAGCCTCTGAGGAGGAGCCGCAGGGATGCGCACGCAGTCGTTTATAAATCAAGGCACGAGTGAAAATTAAATCATTCACTGCAAAACACCAGTCCTTGACTTCACTATTTAAAGAAAAAAAATAAATCTAGTTGTTGGTTTACTAAGTATTACGGCTAGGTGGCGTTAGCCGCCGCCCGATCTAAAAGGTTCAGCCTTATCAATCCATCCATCCATCATTATTTGCACGTTTCTGACAGTTTCGTTGGGCGCGTTTGTCCTTTTTTTTTATAGTAGCACTCCGACATCAATGTTTCTGTATGCACTCTCATGGTGTGAAAACAAAGCCATTGCTTAGTCTCGGGGTGCACTACAGGCTACAAGTCAACTAAAAAGGAGCATGCGTTGTTCAGCATTCCAGAGGACGAAGCTCTGTTTGTGCAGTGGCGGAGAGCGATCCCATGCGGTTGACAATCTGCTTCAAAAAAACTCTGCTGTGTGTGAGCTGCACTTCGACGAGAGGTACACCTCCCGGCACTTGAAGCACACTGTGAATGGCGAAATTGTCTGCATAGAAAAGGGTAGGCCCATAGGCGTGCAGATTTTGTGCCCCCCCCCCCCTTTATATGACTAATAGAATGCCCTGCCGCCTACTCAATGTATAGAGCTGATTTAGCGCCCCCCTCCCAGGTGTGTAGGGGGGGGGGGGGGGCGCCCGCCTCATTTGCCCCCTCGTGCGGACGCCTATGGGTAAGCCTTTTGGAGAAGCTCTTCGCATTTGTAGAAGCCCTTGAAGTCACTTTTTCATAGTGGTTTAGCAACAACAAGCTTCACAGTGACATCTTGGAAAAGCTTATTTCCTGCTTAAAAAAAAATTGTCACACTGGGCTGCGCACCACATGATCCGAGCATCACCAATCAAATGACCAAGTTTTTTTCTGCTCACCCATTTGCATTTATATATATATATATATATATATATATATATATATATATATATATATATATATACATGCACTCCACCAGAAGCGAGCATCTTCCCGTGAAAAGAGGAAGTACCTGAAGCTCAGGCGCATCACTTAGGCTTGCAGCTGACGCTGTAGTGGAGGGCTCCGGAAATTTAGACCACCTGGGGTTCTTGAACAAGCACCCGAATCTGAACACACGGGCCTACAACATTTCCGCCTCCATTGGAAATGAAGCCGCGACAGCCGGGATTTGATCCCTAGGCTTGCAGCCCAATGTTCTGTGGGGCGCTTGTGAACTATGAAACTTTTTGTGTTGGGGATAGAAAAAGACGCGCGACCAATTACAGATTGTGAGTCACTACTTGGAAATGCGTTGTATGACCTGTGTGCAGAAAATAAAAGGTTTTCATCCAGATACCACTCGTGATTCTCATCTCAGAGTTTGACGTTGATAATAGTGGGGCTTTATTTACAGATGAGTGCTTGAGGAAATGATGGTTCACCATGGAAAGATTTGCTAGCAATGGTTCACAACTGAGTTCATCGTTTCACTTTTCTACCACTTCACACCGATAAAATGTTTCAGTGCCATCACGCGCTCACTTTCGGCACCCTATCGATATTTCACTTCAGTCGCGTACTCGTGTATGCATTCTGTAATTCCAGAAGCTAATTAGCATATTTTCTCGGTCGCCATTTGAGGTCATGCACGAGCAACAAAACATACTTTAAATGTTTCACATTGCCCCGCTCATGGTTGATATGATATGATAAGATAGATAGATAGATAATTATGTGGCTAAAGTACACTTTGTATCTGGTGGACTCGGTATAAGTGTCCTAGCCAAATTGAAAATAACAAAGTGAAGAAGAAAAAAAAACCGACAAAACCCAAAAGTTGGAATTCACAGGTTACACGTTTTCGGCACTGTGCGTGTCCGCTTTGTGTCCCTCCACCATATTTTGAGGCGAGCTTTCGCGATGCGCACGTTTTTGCCACAATGGTTTCCCTACGCATCACCAAATCCAAGGGCTTGCGGCAAAATGGTGCCCTCTACTGGAGTCTACGGGAGTCAGCTTCGGATAGTAGAGGAGCAAGTTCTCAGCGGTCTCTCGTTCGCCACCACAAATCCTGCTTACAGCCCCGAACGTCTCAGGGGCACAATCGAACCGACTTGCAAATATGTGCCAGTGCCACCTGACGGTTTCCTCCCAAGGCATTATGCGCTAGCCGGCACGTTCATCACTGTAACTATTCTATTATGCTCCCAGAACCATTAGCCCATGTTACAAGTATAGTGCCTAGAATATACTGGCTAGTGTGCGGAGCGCGGGTGAGGAGATGGCCCCCGCCGCTGATGACTTCCGGCGGTGCCCGCTTGGTGCGCTGATGTGCGGGTGGGTGCGTCTGCGTTCAATGCGCGCGCTCCCCAAGTGCGGCGAAGCTCTCAGTAAGCCGAGCTGCGCGAGGCCAACTGTAATTCTTTTTTCGCATTTTCAGAGCGTTCTTTACAAAACGCTTTGTTATATAAGACCTACTTGAGCGTATTTTGCAATACCAAACGAAGATCCATTTGGGACGTACACCTCGCTGTCTACTACCAGCAGAAAAAAAAAAATCTCCTTGATAGTATACCGCCAAAGTGATTTTGAAAGTTTACTTTGCTAGAGCAAGACATATCACAGAAGGTTCGAAAACACTTACCACATAGCCTGCACTCCATCAGAATGAGTGCGCACAAAGAATGACAGCAATACCAATCAAAAACCAGACATTACTGCGGCATGTGAGATTCTGAAGTGCGTTGTTGCGCTGGGAAGCAGACGTTGAAATAGAATATATATATATATATATATATATACATATATATATATATATATATATATATATATATATATATATATATATATATATATACTGTTTTCAATGCATCATTCAAATGCTGGTATGCCAAAACAAGCCAACAATTTAAAAATTAATCCGTTTCTCATTTTGCATCCTGACTAAACAAACTTCTGTCAAAGCTGTATTTTACACCATTTTATAACGCTCTGTACCCATGAGTGTGGTCATTGGTAAGTGTTTGAATTTGATCTAAGGATACCTGGAAATAATAAAAATGATAAAAACAACAATTCAGTGAAGTTTGCAATACTGCAGGCATCAAACATTTATTCACAGAACATTCAACGCAATAGAACAAACCAGGCACTACAGAAGGGGCTCAAACGAGAATTCTACGCACTTCACGCTAGTGGCAGCGGCGTAACTTGAGCAGTTTTTGTCGGTGCCTTTGCCCTTCTCTTTCCTTGTTGAGGCCCTTAACAAAAAATCTGAACCGTAATAAGACATAAAACTTCACCACGTCAGAGAGATTTTCTTTCACTTACAGAATTTTAATTGAGTTTAATAGAGCAGCACATTTTAGAAATCTTAATCACGGTAGCAGGAGTGCAGGACCTTTAACTTTAAGCTTTTGAATATATTGGCAAGAAATCTGAATATACGCAATTCTCTGTTATGAATTTGTTTCCACCTATAATTTATACACATTTTAAGAGCTTCTAATTACAGCTTTTAATTACACAATAGATGAAGAGAGCTTCTTAGATGACTACATGAAAATTTCAAGTAGCTAAAACATTGCTTTCCAGATGCCCATTATGCCTACACACAGGCCGACAATGCTAAGTGAGTGAAATTAATAACTTGCTCACCATGTATGCCAAAGATCCGCCACATGCTGCGATTCCAGCTGGCCCCGTCACAGGTCACGGAGTCAACATACAAGCCCGCTCGTTCAGCCAGGACGGTGCACTCTACTATGATTTTTGCAAGCGTAGCTGCTTGAACATTGTCTTTCGAGGCAAAAACGCCAAGTATTTGTGTCCAACTCCCTAAAAAATGGGCAAGAACAAATATGGTGCAAGATTACCATGTTACTTATGTCATGTGTTTGACAGTAGTCTCTTTTTAAAACAACTTGCCGGTGTAGGGTTGAAACAGCACAACCATCCCGTGGTCTGCAAGCACACCCTTGTGGTTACTGTTTGTGTAGTCCCCAATATCCACGAATCCTTCAATGTCACCTGAATGGTTACAAAAAGCACATTACACATCATGCAGCATGTAGGCGGTTAAAATGCAACAAATAAAATGCAATCATGCTTTTAAATGTGAATTGTAGAAATAATATAAAACTACAAGAATGAAATGATGGAAATAGTGTCGAAACTCACCGGCTGCCTTCACATTTAGATGTTCCGAGAGCTTAATCTCGTCCAAAAGCAGGCCCCCATGACGACTGAAGGTGTCCATGCTTTTCGTCTTTTCACTTAATTCCGCAAAAACTTTGCTGTTGAGACCAAAGCCACCCTTGAATCGTTGTAGATATTTCTGCAAGCAACTTCGCCCAGGCAGAATCATAATACTTTGCTTCCGGAGATGCTCGTAGAGCTTCGGGCTTCGCATCCTCATGAGCAAGCATTCAACAACCAACTCATCATCATAGGTCATGCCTTTGAGAGACTTTCGTCTTGCAGCCCGGAAACAAGTTCTCACAGCTAGCTGCTGCTTCTTCGGGAGCGACTGAATTTTTGCCTCTAGAGCTTCTTCGCTAAGTGCACTGTTTTGCTCCTTCATTTGAGTCACTTGCTGCTGAGCATTGCCCAGGCTCTTCTTTGTTCTTCTCAAAGCACGCGAAAGGTTCTTGTATTTAGTTTTGTCAGGGCAAGCATCGTTCGTCTTTTTTCTTCTGTACATGTTGTTCTGTGAGAGCCTCCGTAAATATTTGCAGTGGAAGCATGACTTCTCTTTTTCATCAGTGGTCAGCAAGCATTTCTCCGAGTTACGTTCCGTTTGGTTCTTTCCACTCGCCTCTCGCTTGTTGAGCGGCATTTGCTGCTGCCGCTAAGGAAGCTGAAGACGAGAACCTTTCATCTGCTGGCACCTTGAGGAAATGACCACTCCGACATCATCTGGATATAGAGACATTTATTCGTTTCTCCTCTCCCCCACTGTCCCTGCACCCCTGGTTTTATCCCCTGTCCCCCCATTCAACCACTCTTACAGTCCAATCAAAACGCACCACTCTTATAGTCCAATCAAAACGCACAGATGTGTCTCTCCTCGCCACAACCTCGAAGACCCACCGCCTCTTGCCCACTCATCGGTTCTCCGCCGTCACTCGGGTTTCTTTCACACCGGTTCCCGGAATGCTCGATGACGGGTGTTGCCAGGTCGTGGAAAAGCGCCTCCGAGTAAATTCCCGCGATGCCGGGTTGACAGGCCATCAATACAACTGGCCCCTGGGCCAATGCCGTCGCCTCCGCTGATTGTCCGGCGGACGCGTACGTGTACCTTCCACGTGTACCGGCCACCTGCAGCCTGGCTTGGTCTCCTGTAAGGCGCCATAATTGAGCCCGACAGCGGCACGGGAGTTGTGGCGTCCTTTGTGGCCAGCAGACAGTCATCGTTCCGCATTCCGGTGGCCCTGCTTCCTTGTTGGCGAGGGGTCGCCGGCCGCGGGGTGGGTAACATAAGGTATTCAGGGAACGCACGAAGTTCGGGCCCAACACCTCCCCTCCAACTGTGTTGCACTGTATCTATGACATGCGACACAAACACAACCACATATGCACCCATGTTCACTGACTCGACACGTGAGGCACCAACTGTCACTCGTACCTCGTTGACTCCGGCGCGCGCACGCGCTAACAAAGCATACACCCCCCTTAACTCGCCGTCCCTTTTCTGCGTCATCGATAGGAGTCACTAACCGCGACATTGCGTCGGAATTAGCGTTTAGACACCCCTTTTTGTGTTCAATTTCCAGGTTATACTTCTGTAGTGCCAACGCCCAGCGTGTCAGCCTAGCGCTCTGCGGAGTGGTTAGAGTCAGAAATTTGAGTGGGTTTTGATCGGTAATCACCTTGATTTTAGCGCCAAACAGCCAAACATCCAATTTCCCCAGTGCCCAAATGATTGCATAAGCTTCCTTTTCTATTGTGGCCCATCGGGTCTGAGCCGGGCTAAGCTTCTTGCTCAGAAAAGCGATAGGGCGCTCCTTGCCCACCAGATCCTGCTGTGCCAGGCACGCACCAATGGCGTAAACGGATGCATCTGTGGCGAGGATAAATTCTTTCCCCGGGTCTGGTGCCTGCAACGCCGACGCCTGCACTAGATAGTTTTTCACCTTGTCAAAAGCTTCCTGCGCCTCTGTATTCCAAGGTAATTTCTGCGGAATACGTCGGCCATCTGCGGAATACGTCGGCCAGTTAGGTTAGTCAGAGGCATAACGACTTTGGAGTGCTCGGGCACGTAGCCCCTATAATAGTTGGCTAGCCCTAAGAAACTACGAAGCTGTCCCTTTGTTTCGGGAGCCGGGATCTCCTTTATCGCCCTGACCTTCTCTGGATCGGCCCCGAGTATCACTCCTACTGCAGTTACTCGGGCGTGATATGCGCGAAGCTTGTTAGCGAGAATGGTTCTGCGTGAACCGTCCTCGAGCTCATCTAAATAGCTGTACGGTCGCAGTTTTGCGACCACTGTGATCGGTCCCTTCCACTTCGCCAGTAGCTTCCCCTCTCCTTCCTTCTCGAGCCATAGTACTTGGTCCCCTGTGACAAACTGTTTGCCTGTGGCCCTCAAGTTATAGCGTCCTACGTACTCCTTTACATCTCGCGACATATGCGGCCAGTAAAATGAGCTTTTCACTCGTAGTAGTGTTTTCCGCTCTCCTAAATAACCTGCCCATGGTGAATCGGGGGCCATTTTCAGCACTTCTTTGTGTCTGTGCGATGGTAGCACTAACTGTTTGCAGATGCGACCCGCGAGGTGTTCCTGATGATATAATAGCTCGTCTTGAACTAGCGTACCATGCGTTCCGGCCTTTGCCTGCGCCCAAGCATCTCGCAAAGCCGGGTCTGCTTCCTGAGCCTCACGAAACTCCTGTCGTTTGCTTTTGACCGGCTCGGAACCTTCGCTGTTGCTCTCCGCGGTTATGACGCCTGCCATCGCCCGTTGCTCCTCGCATGCCTCATCTGACAGCTCTACTATAGCTTCGGTCTCCTCGACTGCTGAACACTCGTCTGACACCATGTCACGTTTAATCCTTTCCTCAAGAAGCTGTGCGTAATCGTTGGGCGTGATCAGCGCGTCGGTGCCGTCTAGCAGCTTATCTGTGATTGCACAAAGCACGACCGACTGCACCGCCTCGGACGTCACGTAAGGACTTCTTTCAGTAGCTGTGAGTGGCACGTAAGCTAACTCAGCGGTTACCTGTTGCCCGAACGCTCCCGTCAACTTTATCTGCGAACCCGTACAATCGTACTGAGGTACCACTGCCTTTCTGATGACGCTCACCTCCGCTCCTGAGTCTACCACGGCGTTTAATGATCGACCTGAGCTCTTAAGCTTTACAGTTTCCAGTGAGGGTTGTTTCTGCTCTTTACGCTGCCACAACCTGTCTGTCATTGCTATTTCTGACCCGAATGCAGAAGCCGTCACCCTCGCGACCACTGGACCGTTTTGTTGTCCTGTCGGCCTAGTGCCTTGCCTTGCACCTGAACCCTTATTGGGGCAATTCCTGGCAATGTGGTCGGCACCCTTACACTCAAAACATCGCCTTTTCCCTTTTCCGTCCGTGTGTGTATCTACCGCTGTTTTAGCTTTCTTTTGCCACTCCTCTACATTTGCCTTCTTTTGTGCTGCCTTGCACTTTTCGCTCTCCTCGAATCTCACCGCGAGCCTAGCCACGCCACTGGGCCGCAAAAAGGACTCCTGTTGATTACAAATGACATGCGCTCTCGCTTCCAGGCTCAAACATTCTTTCAAGCGATCCGCGACGACTAGCTGCTTGAGTTCCTCGAACGTGCCTACTTTTGAACTCTGAACATAATAGTCGAAATAATTCTGAAGGCGTACGGCAAACTGATCCCAGGACTCCCTTTCTCCCTTTTCCGATCCCGCAAACAGCCTCTTGTACTCCGCCGCCGAAAGCCTGAGACCCTCCAAAATGCTTGACTTAAGCTTAACATAAGCTTTGCGCTCCTCTGCTGTAAGCCTGCACAGCAGGCCGCGTGCCCTTTCACTCAACTGTGGCAAAACTAGCCCGGCCCACCATTCGCTCGGAACTTCATACGACTCGAGCGTTGCCTCAACATCCTCGAACCACATTGGCGCAAACGCCTCTTGGTTCGGCATTGGTGCCAGTACACTCCTTAACAAGCTTGCGAATTTCAGTCGGCTATCTTCCTCTGACCTTCCGCCAAGCGCTACGCTGTCATCGCTCTCGTTGGACTCTGCCCCATTACGGGCTCGTAGCCGCTGGCTTTCCAGCATCAAGCACTGCTTCTCCATTTCCGCCTCAGCAATTTTTAATTGAAGCTGGAGCAGCGCTAGCTGCTGTTCCGACGCCGTATCTGCCGTGCCACTACCATGACCCCCCGTGCCGCTGTCGGCGACTCCCAACGCCTGCAAGTTTCCTGCCCCGTCCCCGTTCATTTCCGAGTTGTCCCTTTCTCTGTCTCGCAAGTTGTAATGCTTTGTCATCGCCTGCGCCCAACAGAAAATCAAGAGGTACCCGCCTGAAGTAGCCTTGCGGTGCGCTCTTCCTCCTCGGAATCCGGTGGACTAGCCTTGCTTCGTTGATCCCGCAGCGTGGTAGTCAGTTGAAGGTGGTTGTCGTCAGTCTCGGCCGATGTCGCTCCCCGCTGTCCTCCTCAGTTCAGCCATGCAGATCTTGCTCGACTGCGCCAGTTAAGTTCCGTTTGGTTCTTTCCACTCGCCTCTCGCTTGTTGAGCGGCATTTGCTGCTGCCGCTAAGGAAGCCGAAGACGAGAACCTTTCATCTGCTGGCACCTTGAGGAAATGACCACTCCGACATCATCTGGATGTAGAGACGTTTATTCGTTTCTCCTCTCCCCCACTGTCCCTGCACCCCTGGTTTTATCCCCTGTCCCCCCATTCAACCACTCTTACAGTCCAATCAAAACGCACCACTCTTATAATCCAATCAAAACGCACAGATGTGTCTCTCCTCGCCACAACCTCGAAGACCCACCGCCTCTTGCCCACTCATCGGTTCTCCGCCGTCACTCGGGTTTCTTTCACACCGGTTCCCGGAATGCTCGATGACGGGTGTTGCCAGGTCGTGGAAAAGCGCCTCCGAGTAAATTCCCGTGATGCCGGGTTGACAGGCCATCAATACAACTGGCCCCTGGGCCAATGCCGTCGCCTCCGCTGATTGTCCGGCGGACGCGTACGTGTACCTTCCACGTGTACCGGCCACCTGCAGCCTGGCTTGGTCTTCTGTAAGGCGCCATAATTGAGCCCGACAGCGGCACGGGAGTTGTGGCGTTCTTTGTGGCCAGCAGACAGTCATCGTTCCGCATTCCGGTGGCCCTGCTTCCTTGTTGGCAAGGGGTCGCCGGCCGCGGGGTGGGTAACATAAGGTATTCGGGGAACGCACGAAGTTCGAGCCCAACACTCCGCAAAGTACCTATTTTTGTATGAAGTATGCTTGCCCGCAACAGGTATCATGCCGCATCCATTGCACAGGTCAGGCAGAGCAACTTCTTTGATCAATGCCTCTGCCTCATGGCGGGCTGTGAGCACGCGCTTTTCTTTTTCTCTTCCTCGGAAGTGCACTGTGGCAACTACCGAACCCTGCTCACGCAAAGGTTTTCCAAAACTTACCCTTCTTTCAATGAAAACATTTGAAAAGTCACCGGCTTCAGTCTCGCAACAGACATAAGTTAAGGTGTCATTTGACATAGCAGGCAACTTCATCCAGGTCACCGGAATCAAAATTCCATCGAATGGGTGCCGAAGATCACTTGGACACGGCTGTTGCGGTGTCACTCCGCCGTTACGCACTGGTTCTGCAGCAAGGTGTGCCTGTTCGGAATCCGAACGTTGTCGTTCTTTCGATGCAACTCCAGGCGCGATGCAATTAGAGTCAACTGGCGTATCGCCATCGTACAACTCGGGGTCCGCCAGCTCGACATTTCGCTTCTGTTATTTAGGTGCCGGTTCTTGGTCGCAAATGTTTCTCACCTTTCCATTCACCGTCTTTTTAGGTACAAGATGTGTCGGATAATCTTCGAAGACCGTAGGGACAGCATCGGGCTTCAGACGTGGCTTGTCTCGGGCGATTTCGTTGACGACACCGTTCACCGTAGTCTGAAAATATCGTTCGATGTAGCCACTCTCAAAATGTCTTTCACACACGACAGCCTTCGTCGTCAGTCTCCTGTCTGCCCTCTTGATTTTGCTCTCCCATTCTGCAAGCCGTGCTGGGTCCGTCGTTGCGGTGAAAAAAGACACCTTTTCCTCGTTCGAACGATATCCGCTCCGGCACAGCGGCACAAAACACGTCCTTTCTTTGCATTGCCGCTTAGCCTTCAACATCTCAGGACGTTGCTGCCCACATTTTGCGACGACGAACTTGACACTACAACAGGTCGAACACTGACAGCTGTAAAACGCTGAGCAAAGCATGGGACGACAGGAGCTTGGCGGCTCTCATGCACCCACTCGTCCGGCAGCGCCACTTGCGGCCACTGCGCGCAATCATCACGTGCGGGGCCAACCTCTCTCGTACGGAATGCGCGCGCTCCGCACACTAGCCAGTATATTCTAGGCACTATAGTTACAAGACTGCCTGCATGTGCCCAATGTTTATGAAACCAAACGAAAAAAATTAGATGCTCAACCACATACCAAAGACTAAAAATTTATTAAAGTAATCTACTAGTTTATTGTAACAAATAAATATAAAACCTATTCAAATAAATGTTCGATTAATTTTTTTGTTTTCACTATTTGTCCCCCCCCCTCACCTAGTCGCGCTTCAATCATCACGCGGCTGTTGATGTCTGTCACAGTAGGTTGCAGACCACTTTTCCTTCCGACTTTGGTGACCTATTTAGATTGACCTTGCCCGTGCACAGTATCCGCTGCAGTAGCGAGCCATAGTTAGGGTAACGAATAAAATGTGCAAAAGGTGCTAATAATACAGTGGTTAAGGCTGTTCAAAGGCAAAATACTTGCCTTGATTGTTAAGAAATAGTGCTGAATCAATGGATCATGCCAACACGATTACTGCAAAAATGCTGGATATAAAACACGCTGGTAAAGCTTGTGACTTGTGTGTTGCGCGGTCCAGTAGTGATGACGATGCATGCCGGTAAAGCTTGTGACTTGTGTGTTGCGCTGTCCAGTAGTGATGACAATGCTGATGGCACTTGCCACAGCGCTTGCACTGTGAGTGCATGCACTTTTATGAAAATTTAAATTACACGACTCTTGCTTTTGTCAAATACAATACAAAGTTTTGTAATAAGAAATTAATTTTCAAAGTTCATTTTGACCTTACTTTATCACTTCGAATGCAGCGTTTTTGGAAGGGTTGTTAGTACTGAACCAACACTTGCTCAGCGGCTTTCAGGTTGTGTTCTCGTATGAATGAATTGCGGTGGCTGCTCGCGTCATAAAAATGTCAAGTGGAAAGAAACGTTTATAGTAGATATAGTAGTATAGTAAGGTGTTTTATGATCTTCAAAAAAATATTACAAAATTTTTACGGCTTCACTCATTGCCGACTTCACAGAACTTGCACATGGCACTCTATGGGGTTAACCACTTGAATAGAACTGGTATTCAGCTGCTCAGCCAGTTGAAATTAACTGATTGCAACCAGGTCAACCAGTTGAACACTTACAACACGAACTATTTACAACTAGAATGTTTCCCATAAAGGGTGTCCTCCAATCGAAAAGTATTTTCCAATTTTGGTGTGCACATTCAATTGAACCAACAAGCATTCCAATCGGGAGGCCAATTGGAATTCACTGTTTTAATAGTTTACCAATTGGGATGTGTGCAAATAATTGGACTGACAAGCATTCCAATTGGGAGACCAATCGAAAACTGGTGTGCCTATTGGAATTGCCGATCGTAACTGTGTGGTCCAATTGGTCCTCCACATTGAAGCACCACATCCCTTGCTTTCCAATTCATTCCATTTAGGACCAATTGCTATGAACTGGTATGACCAATTGGACTTATTCACTTTTTTTAACTTGGCATGAATGTCTTCATTTAGGTTTCATGGTCTTGTTGCTCTTGAGGTGGTTTCGTTCACACGACATATTTCAAAATTGGTATTGTATGGCATGGCTGCATGCCGAATATAAGTGACAGACCCTAACATGGAAATCGTGACATGCATGTCATGTAAGTCATGACTGCATGTCACGCTCATGGTGCGTGCGCTCGCAGTCGTTTCGCTAGCTTCACATATACCAAATTTAGTGTTACGTGACGTCAATAGATGACAAAGGTATATGACTGGTGCAAACATAATCATTACATGCGTGTCATGTATGAACATAACTGCATACCACGCTCATGATGCGCTCACGGCCGTTTCGCTAGCTTACCAAACTTGGTATTACGTGTTGTGAGTGGGCAACGTCCGAACATGATAATCATGACATGCGTGTCTTGTAAAACATGGCTACATGCTACGTTCATAGCGCCCTCGCGGCCATTTCGCTAGCTCTACATATACCAAATTTCATATTACGTGATGTGAATGGACGGCGAAGGTAAAGGACACGTCCAATCATGATAATCATGATATGCGTGTCACGTAAAACATGACTACATCCTACGCTCATAGCATGCTGGTGGCCGTTTCGTTAGCTCCACATGTACCAAATTTGGTATCGCGTGACGTGAATGGATCATGTCCAAGCATAATTGTGACATGCGTGTCGTGTAAAACATGACTACATGCTACGCTCGTAGCGTGCTCGTGGCCGTTTCACTAGCTACATATACCAAATTTAGTATCATGTGGCGTCAATAGACGACGAAGGTAAATGACATGTCTAAACATTGTAATCATGACAAGGAAGTCATGTACAGCATAATTCACATCCAACTCGTAATGTTGTGCTGATTTTAAAGTGACATATCAACCTTCCTTATTCATGCTTCGCATATCGTTTTGTACGATTCCTTTTGTACGTGGGATCTGCCAATATTTTTTTTCTAAAGTAACACCCAGTCGTTACACAATGTGAATTGCGCAATGAGTGAGTTATTCAATGCTCCAGCCCATTACAAAAGCCTCGCACATAATTCTTCATCGTCGTCAGCCACAGCATCAACAAAGTGCATGCAAGTCTTACAAGTGTGTAGCGGTTACCTCGCTTTTCCGAAGAATGACGAATCACGGCATTGTCTTCCCCAGTACACAAAAATGTTGTTGATTTGTTGATTTATGGCGTAGTGGGTACTATGCATATGTGCTTGTAGTAGTTGCTCCAAGAGGTTTGAAAAAAATGTGCTCGTCACGACTCGTAAGCCCGCCGTTTCGGGTATACATACTTTTTGAACGAACGGTTCCTGGAAGTTTTGGGCGGAGAGACAAGCAGACGACAGTCAATGCGTCACGAAATTCAAGAGAGCAATCCAAACAAGCCCCATGGTATTCATTTTGCACAACCCAACAGCACATTATCACATGTAAAACGACACCCCTGAAAGCGCAATACACTTCTTGAAAAAGATGTCACCATATTTCTTCAACTTCATTGAATAAGTGTTTTTGAATAAGCACCAAAAACGTACAAGCGACTCCGCCGGGCATCACGAAGAAACAGCATCATTGGACGACGCTCATAGAGGGTGCTGTAAGCTCTATGCCGAAAGTCCTATGCGTGAACTGTGGGTCATATAACGAGTGGACTTTTTATGTCGTAGATGGTGTGCTGAACTGCAGCGACATGTGAAGGGCAGTCTAGTTCAGTGAAACAGCTTGTCTCACTCAGTGCTGCCAACCTAGCAGTAGCTGCTCATAGATCAAAGAGTGTGCTTATTTGAGCACTTTTATATAAACAGAAATTTATTCCTCACAAGTCTGCATCTATTTAAGCCTTCACTATATACGACCATTAGTTGTTCCAGTGGGCGTATGCTAAAAGGGCACATTCGATCCAGATGGATTTAAACAATAACAAATTGATCTATCAATTATACAAATGTCTATTCGAAACCAAAATACAGTAGTCACAAATATAATTGTGAATTTTGCAAGGCGCTAACAGCATGCACGGTAGCTGGGTACATCAACAAAGCGAAAAACAGTGCAAAACACGCGCCAGCCCTTCGTCCATATCTTTCACTGTCCTGTTTTTCACGCTGTTCATCGATCATGTACCAAACAGTCTAAATAAGCACTTGGGCACATCAAAGCAAGTGAACAAGTGCTTGGAGGGTATTGTGGTGTCTTAGGCATAGGCACTAGGCGTTCATAAATAGCATAATATGCAGCGAGCAATGGGAAGGAAAATGGTTGGTGAAAACTTGAGAGACAAGAGAGCAGATTGGATTAGGGAACAAACCGGAGTTGAGGATATCATAGTTGAAATCAAGAAGCGGAAATGGACATGGGTCGGGCATGTAGCGCGTAGGCAGGTTAACCGCTGGTCATTCAGGGTAACTAACTGGATTCCTAGAGAAGGCGAGCGGGTCAGGGAGAAGCAGGTTAGGTGGGCAAATGAGATTAAGACGTTTTTGGGTATAAAGTGGCAGCAGCAAGAGCAGGACCGAGTTGACTGGTGTAACATGGGAGAGGCCTTTGTCCTGCAGTGGACGTAGTCAGGCTGGTGCTGCTGGTAATGATGATGAAATAGCATGCAGTGAGAACGAGCGAAAGGCCTCCGTCGCAGTTCAATTGTAACGTATCGGATCTGTACTTCTATGTTTGCGGGGACAGATCTAGGCAACGGAATAGGTGAATTTGTGTCCACCTTAATTTATTTCAATTTGAGACAAAACCATTCAAATACAATTAAAGAAGCAATGTATCCTATTCCTTCTTTAAATATTTGTATGTTGCTTTCATCAGTTTTATTAAACAACAAGCCGTTGCATTTATTGTGCCAAATAACGAGCTTTGAAGATGTGACGTATGCCTCCCATGTACTATCGAAGAGATGCTTCGAAGCCAGTTTGTTACACATCCATGTAGACATGGTTGAATACCATCCATGGGCTGGTGCAAATTGCTCGAATTCACGTGACCCAACATCTGGGGAACACGTGCCATCGCGAAGCACTCGTGATCTCCTTTCGTTTGATATTCATGTCGGCATAGTTGGCAGTTGCTCATGGTGGTTGGAAAAGTTGCACATAGTAACGTGAATCGCTTTTTGTCGATGTCTGACGTGTGTGATGCAAGTACTGTCGAAGAGGTGCTTCGAAGCCTGTTCGTTTGATATCCATGTCGATATGGTTGGGGACCACCCATGGACTCGTGTAAGATGCACAAAGTCAGGTGACTTATTCATGTAACCTGATGTCCGCGAAACATGTGCCATCGCAAAGCACTCCCGATCTCCTTTAGATTGATACCCATGTCGGCGTCATCATCATCATCATCATCATTAGCCTGACTACTTCCACTGCCGGGCAAAGGCCTCTCCCATGTTCCGCCAGTTAACCCGATCCTGTGCTTGCTGCTGCCAATTTATACCCGAAAACTTCTTAATCTCATCCGCCCACCTAACCTTCTGTCTCCCCCTAACCCGCTTGCCTTCTCTGGGAATCCAGTTAGTTACCCTTAATGACCAGCGGTTATTTTGCCTACGCGCTACATGCTTGGCTCATGTTCATTTCCGCTTCTTGATTTCAACTATGATATCCTTAACCCCCGTTTGTTCCCTAATCCACTCTGCTCTCTTCTTGTGTCTTAAGGTTACACCTACCATTTTTCTTTCCATTGCTCGCTGCGTCGTCCTCAATTTAAGCTGAACCCTCTTTGTATAAGTCTTCAGGTTTCTGCTCCGTAGCTAGGTACCGGCAAGATACAGCTGTTATATACCTTCCTCTTGAGGGATAGTGGCAATCTACCTGTCATAATTTGAGAGTGCTTGCCAAATGTGCTCCACCCCATTCTTATTCTTCTAGTTACTTCAATCTCGTGGTTTGGCTCCGCGGTTATTACCTGCCCTAAGTAGACAGTCTTTTACAACTTGAAATGCAACATTACCTATCTCGAAGCGCTGCTCTTTTCCGAGGTTGTTGTACATTACTTTCGTTTTCTGCAGATTAATTTTAAGACCCACCTTTCTGCTCTCCTTGTCTAACTCCGTAATCATGAGTAGCAATTCGTCCCCTGAGTTACTCAGCAATGCAATGTCATCGGCGAAGTGCAGGTTACTAAGGTACTCTCCATTAACTCTTATCAATAACTGTTCCCATTCTAGGCTTCTATGTCGGCATAGTTGGGAATAACTCATGGAGATGAAGTAAGTCACACATAGCATTTAAAGGGGTCCTGAAACAATTTTTCAAGTAACGATGGAATGAATTCACTGATAGAGCTTATTGCCTGAAACATTCAACGCGGCATAAATTCAAAAAATTTGTGCAGTACGAGCGGAGTGACAAAGAATTGTCGCACACGGCAATCGCGTTCTCTCTCCTCTTGTCCCGGCGAAAGCGCTGGAGGCTCAGCAGAGAGAAATGGCATGGAACAAAAAAAAATTACGTCACGTGCGCCTCGCGAACTTGAGTACTTTTCTTTTTTTCATCGAATACACGGCTTTGTCCCCCTTCGGCAATCATTGTAACGACGAAGCGCGCCTTGTTCAAATCGGCCAATGGCTGATAGATAGCCTTATACGCGCGATTTTTGAGCTGCTTTCATCATTCATGAGAGAAGAGACAGCAATTTATAGGTGACTTTGATCATCTATTGTGGCCCCACCACAGTGGTCTAGTGGCTAAGGTACTCTGCTGCTGACCTGCAGGTCGCGGGATCGAATCCGGACAGTGGCAGCTGCATTTTCGATGGAGGCGAAAATGATGTAGGCCCGTGTGCTTAGATTCGGGTGCACGTTGAAAAACCCCGGGTGGTCGCAATTTCCAGAGCCCTCCACTACAGTATCTCACATAATCGTATGCTGGTTTTGAGACGTTAAACCTCACATATCAATCAATGAATTCAATAATTTATTGTAAATTCCAGGCCACGTGCTGCTCTTCATATTTGGCTCACGTGTTCTCGGGAGCCTCTACTGCCGATTGGCAGCATTTTGTGACCAGGCTCAAAAAGTGTTGCTGGGCCCCTTTAATAGCTGTATTTATATAGTACTCTACATCTCTCACCTTCTATAAACTAATCTAAACATTAATCTACCCTTTAATCCACCCTAAGCTTACCTGTCTCTAGTACTCCAGACTTTATTACACGATGAGTCACCCTTACCTTACCTGGCTTTAGTACTCCAGAATTTATTACACGTCGATTACGGAGTACTAAAGCCAGGTAAGGTTAGGGTGACTCATTGTGTAATAAAGTCTTTAGTACTCCAGAATTTATTAAACGTCGATTACGATTCGGAGGAGGAAGAAGTGATCACAGAGAACAGCTCCAGCGTTCAGCTCTCGAAGTTTTCTCGATTTTCTCTGCGAATTCTGCAATCTGAGACAAGAACACTGGGGGACGTGGTCCCGTAAAATGGGGGATCAAAACCCCGCCCAGCTTCCGGGCCCTGGACCGCCTTATCAGGGTGCGTCCGATGTGAGTAACCGCTTCGGCCCCAACGTGGGGTACAGTTACGCTTCTGATGGCTCTTCCACCGAAGACATGGCCTCGGACAGTAGTTTCACCCCTGTTCCAAGACGCCGTCTGAAGAGAAAGATCAGAAGGACGTCGCCGACTGGTCGACAGGCACCGAAAAAGGCGAGTAACATGCGGTCCTTGACGATCTCGTACATGCCGACAACGATGACAGACGTCCTGAACACTCTAAATAGGCAAAGCTTGTCGGAGTATTTCGAACGTATCGCACCTGGCCAGGTTGAGGAAATACGTATAAATATCCGCAAGAACATCTTGTCGGTGGAGGTTACTTCAAAGGCTATACTGGACACGCTGAAGGCCATCGTCCAGTTGGGAAACATTCCAGTGCGCGCGTTTTCCGTGTCCGACAAGGCAACTACGATAGGCGTCATTTATGATGTAGACGAAGAGATTACAGACTCGAGCCTCGGCAAATTGCTTTCTTCGACGGCTCCTGTAATTGGTTTTCACCGCTTTGAACGGTCGCGTTGTGTGAAAGTAGTGTTCGAGTCCGAGTCGTTGCCTACTCACGTCGAGGTTGGATATGTGCGTCATCCGGTACGCCCTTATGTACCGAGGCATCTACAGTGCCATAAATGTTTGAAATTCGGGCATGTCAGTGCAGTTTGTAAGGGTGTGGTAACTTGCAAACGATGTGGTAGACCTCTTGACGATGGCAACTGCAATGCTGCCACAAATTGTCCTAACTGCACGGGCGCCCACGACGCTACCTCAAAGGACTGTCCTAAAATAAGGAACCACATAACTATCATGAAGATGGTTAGGGACCACTCCACGCACAGAGAAGCTGCAAGGGCTGTCCGGCGCAGTACACGTCGTTCACGACACCGACTCAAACAAAGGAGCAGTGCCAACCGAGTTGAAGAATTAACATCAAATGTCCAGGCTTCACCTTCTCGTCGTTTGCTTTTACCGGCCAGAAATGAAGATGTCTGTGCTTCCGTACCTTTACAGCCGACGAATGGACGAGCCAATCAGCCACCGGCCCGTAATACTTCGGAGTGGCCTTCTTTACCATCAAGACCCACGTGTATGCCTTCCACGCATAATGCTGCTGAATGCAGCGAGCAGGACGACAAGATGGATAATAATGACATCGAGAGTATGCTTAGAAATTTGGTGGGTTCAATGCGCAAGATCCTCAGTGGTCTAAACACTCCGGCGGATAAAGCTGCTGTCCAGTTACTTGGAGGTGCTGGAGCCACTCTTGTTCTTCAGTAAGCGAACATGGCCTCGATGTTCGAAGATCGCATGGGGCAGACGCTTGTTATGCAGTGGAATGCTCGTGGTTTACGTGACCGTCTCTCTGATTTCAGACAGCGGGTATTGAAATACCAGTTCCCAGTTATTGTCATCTGCGAAATAAACATGGATTCTACATTCCGTTTGTCTGGGTACGTCCAGCTTTGGTCTCGCAGTGATCACCGTGCAAGCAAGGTGCTAGTTTGTGTACGCCGCGATATGACGTACGTACGACATGACATTCTGTCGCATACAACGAATGATCACGTTTGCTTGACTATAAAGTATAAGCGAAATAAACATGGATTCTACATTCCGTTTGTCTGGGTACGTCCAGCTTTGGTCTCGCAGTGATCACCGTGCAAGCAAGGTGCTAGTTTGTGTACGCAGCGATATGACGTACGTACGACATGACATTCTGTTGCATACAACGAATGATCACGTTTGCTTGACTATAAAGTATAAGAGGTAGCACGTTGTCAGTTATAGGAGGATACATCCGTAGATACATGCAAGCAAGGTGCTAGTTTGTGTACGCCGCGATATGACGTACGTGCGACATGACATTCTGTCGCATACAACAAATTATTACGTTTGCTTGACTATAAAGTATAAGAGGCGCACAATGTCAGTTATCAGAGGATACATTCATCCAAGTGCAAAGATGGACTGCTCTCACCTTAGGTCTGTGCTTCAGGCTGCTCAGAGCCCCCACATTGTCATTGGAGGTTTCAACGCTCATCATCCCCTCTGGGGTAGCACTGTAATGAACAGCCGTGGCAGAGATTTGTGCGACCTCGTGTGTAATTTTGGACTAAGGGTGCTGAACGACGGATCGCCCACTTTCATTCGGGGTACTTCTTACAGCAACTGCCTCGACATTGCATTTGTATCTAGGAGTCTCCCGTCTTCTGCAGCTTGGTCCACGGATATAGACTCTCACGGTAGTGATCACTTGCCTACATATGTTCAGTTTAGGTGGTACCGCTGTTCAGCCACACGCTGCGTTCATCAGACAGACTGGCGTCTCTTCAAGTCATCTGTGAAAACCAGCTGTCAGCGCACTACTACACCATCCGAAGTAGAAGACATTATTTCTTCGTCCCTGCATGACGCAACAAGACAAGTTGCCATTCCGCTGCAACGATCAGCTATTGACTTACAATACGAGGCCCTTCGTGCTATCCGTCGCCACGCAGAACGGCGATACAGAAGAACAAGATCATCGTCAGACCTCTCAGTCTGTCCTCAAGCTCAACGACACGTTCTTCGGCATCTCGACAAGCTAGACAGGCAACGATTGGGGTCGTTCTGCGGTTCTTTGGACCCAAGACAGCCTCTCTTTAAAATCTGGCGGATAGTACGAAGTTTACAATCTTCTCCACAACAAATTTGGCCATTCCGTGCGGTGGCTCCACATCAGGGTCGGAGTGAATTAGAGGTAGCCAAGGACTACTGTAGCCATGTCGTTTCCACCGCTGACACTGTGACCCAAAATCTTGCCACCACTGTGCCCCCGTGCTTCGACGAGCGCCTTGAAGTGCCTTTTACAGCGCAGGAACTGGACGCTGCAGTTTCACTTTCCCGGCGCTCATCGGCACCCGGGCCGCACGGAATTCCCTACGCTGCACTTCGCCATCTTATACAGAAGCACGACAGATCCTTTTATCTTACTACAACACCTCCTGGGAGTCAGGAAATGTTCCAGATAAGTGGAAGTGCAGCCGCATAATCGCACTGCTTAAACCGGGGAAGTGCCCTAATGAGCTTTCATCTTACCGGCCGATCGCCTTAAGCAGCTGCGTTGGCAAAGTCATGGAAAGGATGGTATTGTCGAGATTAGAGTGGCTCTTAGAGAGCAATAATCGCTTTCCTGCGTTCATGAATGGCTTTAGGAAAGGCCGATCAGCCATTGACGGGGTCATCAACTTGCTCTCCGATGTTGAACAGGACAGATGTCGAGGCAGATTAGTGGCAGCTGTTTTTCTTGACATTAAAGGCGCCTACGACAATGTCTTACATTATGCCATCCTTGATGCGCTTGAGGATCTAGAAATCGGTGGACGATGTATGCATGGATCGTGAACTACCTTAGTGACCGTACCGTGTATATGTGAACAAGCGATGGAGATACAGACTGTTATAACATTCACCGTGGTGTTCCCCAAGGGAGTGTTCTCAGTCTGACACTTTTTAACATCACCTTGATTGGACTTGCTACTGAACTTCCAGACACGGTGAAGGTGAGCACATATGCGGACGACATCTGCATCTGGGCTTCTGGAGCTACGCACCCCCAACTGCGTGCTCGACTACAACGTGCAGTGACCATCACAGCAAGGTACCTACGTCGCCAGGGTCTCGCACTGGCAACTGAAAAATGCGCAGTGCTTGCATTTACACGAAAACAAATGACAAGATACCCACTAACTGTGAATGGAACAGAAATTCGTGCTGTTGTGCAACACAAATTCCTGGGTGTTATCCTCGACCGGAATCTATCGTGGTCAAAACACGTCACAGCCTTGAAGTCAAAGCTCAAGAGTTTTGTCCACGTTCTTCGGGTCATTGCCGGAGCAAGATGGGGCCCTTCGGAGGCAGCTCTCCTGCAACTGTACCAATCCTTATTCGTAAGGTACTTACGATACAGCATGCCCATGCTTTCAAGCATGAAACCCAGTTGTGCGAGCACGCTAGAAAGCATCCAAGCTCAAGGGTTGCGCATATGTTTGGGCTTACCTCAATGCATATCAACCAAGGGAACTCTCGCCGAAGCTCGGGCTTGTTCAATCAAAGTATATGTGCTCTGCGAGCCTCTTCGAGTCCACCTTCGCCTGTTGACTCGACACAGGCAACATCCCCTATCAGCGATCCCTGCCAGCCACCGAGACTGCCATTATTCAAGAGCTATATCGTGGCTCGAGAACATCATACCACCAAGCTTCTCTCCCCCCCGTGGTCCTGAGACACCTCCGTGGCTCCTGCCTGGACCACTTGTCATACCTCAGATTCCTGGGATTATGAAGAAGTCCCTTGTATCATCGATTGGCCCTAAAGCAACTTACACTGCAGCACAATTATACTACGTACGACGGTGTTGCACACGTATATACCGATGGATCTACCACGTCGCGTACCTCCGCCGCAGCTTTTGTCATCCCGCAGATGAAGATAGCTCGACGTTTCAAGATAGATCACAAGACTGCGTCAACAGCCGCGGAACTTGTTGCTATTCGGGAGGCAATACGTTTCATGTTGACAGAACCCGCTCGTAAATGGACGATACTGTGCGATTCCAAAGCTGCTCTTCAAACGATCGATGGCTTCATGAGACAAGGTCCATATCATACTTTATCGATTGAAATACCAGAGCTTCTTGGCATTGCTACAAAAATGGACATGGTGTAACATTTCAATGGATACCTGCTCATTGTGGCATAATGGCCAATGAAGCGGTGGACGCTGAAGCTAAGAGAGCTTTAAATAGTCCGGAAGTGTGCATCGCATTTTCTCGACAAGACACTAACATCCTACTTCGACGCGTAATGCGCAACTCCATCTTAGAGCACTGGCAGAAACCAGAACACCAGCACAAACGGCTGCACAAATGGGACCCGGAAATGAAGTTCCGTATGCCTCATAAGTTAAACCGAAGCATCTCATGCATTATCCACCACATTCGCCTCGGTGTCGCTTACACGAGATGTTACACCCACTTGATTGGCTGTAATGACACAGGTCCCAATTGTGGTCACTGTCGGTTGCCGGAAACGCTCGAACATATATTTTGCGACTGTCCAGCATATGCAAGTGAACGTCAGCAACTTATATCTTCGATTGGCCGATATATTAGTCGACCATTAACCGATGAGGTTGTGTTAGGTCCTTGGCCTGACGCCAGCAGCACATACGTGGTTATATGAGCCGTCATCGCTTTCTTAGAAGCCACTGGAGGGAATGCACGTCTGTAAGGTTACCCAGCCTAATAAGAACATATCATCTCCTTACCTTACCATCGTCATTCATCACTCTTTCACTCCCAAGTCACCCTTACCCAGTTTAGAGTAGCAGGCCAGAGCAAACTATAGCTCGGGCCGACCTCTCTACCTTTCTGTAAATGAATTCTCTCTCTCTATTACACGTCAAGTCACTCTGACTCCAAATAACATTGATGTAGTTGCATCACACCCCTCTGGGAGGACGTTGAACCACGAGCTCCTGTAGTGTGGCTTCACCACATGCTCTTTACGAGACATCACTGTAACTCGGAGACGAACTAACGAACAAGTTTCGTGTCGGCGCATGTTATTCATGGAAAACCCTCTAAATTTTGTTACTTCAAACTTCTTGGAACTCGGCTGAAATATTGAGACATAGTGTTTTTAAAATGTGTCCCATTCATTTAAGCTGATGTACTGCAGCGAAGCTCAACAAAAAGCTGAAGGGGATATATATATATATATATATATATATATATATATATATATATATATATATATATATATATAGGCAACGTCCACTGCATGTGACGTTGCCTTGACTACTCTGCGTGTCTGCTAACCTCCCCACCTATTCTTCGCCACTTCGACCCGACGGCTCCTACCGAATTGCACACCGACGCCTGCGGCGTCGGGCTAGGCGCTGTCCTCGCTCAACGGAAGCCCGGCTATTTGTAATAGGTTGTAGCCTACACTAGCCGCACTCTGACGAAAGCCGAAACTAATTACAGCGGGTCACAAAATGAGTGTTTGGCTCTGGTGTGGGCGCTTGGAAAGTTCTGGCCGTATTTACACGGCCGCCCGTTCGATCTAGTAACTGATCACCACGTGCTTTGCTGGCTCTCCACGTTAAAAGACCCTTCTGGCCACCTTGCGCGATGAGCACTCCGCATCCAGGAGTACGACAATCGCGTCGTATACCGCTGCGGACGCAAACACTCTGACGCTGACGCTCTGTCCCGCTCACCTTTGCCACCAGATCCGACGTGCGGAAACACGTGCCTCCAGACCTTGTCATCGTTAAATCTTGACTCAATTGCCACCAAACAACGTCGTGACCCGTGGATCGCATCTATCAGGCACGCCCAACCTTCCGGTATCTCGATCCCTCCGACGTCAAGCTTTCCATTTTGCCATCCGCGATCAACTTCTTCATCGACGCAACTACGCTCTTATGGCCGCCAGTGGCTACTGGTCATTCCACGCACTTTACGATCGCAGATATGCGCCTCTCTTCACGACGATCCACAATGTGGCCACGCCGGGGTGTTCAAAACATATGAACTCCTTCGCCATCGCTATTACTGGCGCGGCATGTACAATTTTGTACGCAAATTTGTGCAGTGCTGTCCTGACTGCCAGCGACGCAAATGAACACCGCTATGTGCGACTGGCGAATTGCAGTCACTTCCGTGCCCTGCCAAGCTATTTGATCGCGTTGGCGTTGACCTCTACGGCACCCTTCCATTGACACCAGATGGCAATCAGTGGATTATAGTGGCGGTCGACCATATAACACGTTACGGCGAAACAGCCGCTTTACCGAGCGCTACCGCTCAGGATGTCGCCTCTTTCATTTTAAGTCGCTTTATCCTTCGACATGGCACATCTCGAGAGCTCCTCAGTGACAGAGGCAGCGCTTTCCTCTCCGAGGTCGTCGAAGCTCTGCTTTCGGAATGCCACGTCATTCATCGGAAAACGACAGCATTGATACTCTACTTCCATACCGTCCTGATGCTTCCGAATGTCCACCTATCTCCGATGCTGCTCGACAAGCCGAAGAGTGCCGCCAGCTCGCCCGTGCGTTCACCTTGGACGAGCAGCAACGCCGGAAAGAAAACCGTTGCACCTCTCTTCCGGATCCCAGCTATGCCCCAGGGTCTCTCGTGTGGCTTGCCATCCCATACCAAACTCCGGGACTCTCATCAAAACTTGTCCCCCGGTACGAGGGGCCTTACACCGTTTTAGAGAAAACCTCTCCGGTTAATTACCTAATTGAGCCAGTTTCCCGATCGGATGACATGCGCTGGCGTGCACGTGACATCGTTCATGTTTCCCGCCTAAAACCGTATCATGAGCCTCTCCCTGAAACTTCTTAGGTCGCCAGGATGGCTCCTTTTTCAGTGGGGGCGATTGTGAAGAAGATGTGCCTGCAGCAAGCAGCTTCGCCAACGCCTGGCTCTCTCGGCTCGTGCTTAGGTTCGTTGCTGTGCCGATCGCTGGACGGTTCTTCACGCTGTCTCGTCGCTGTCTTTAAGGGCTAATAAACCTTTTCACAATATATATATATATATATATATATATATATATATATATATGCCGACCGCCAAGCCAACCGACGTACCACCAGGCGTTCACAGCAGCCCCATGGACATCGTCGCAAGAAATATATATATATATATAGTGGGAGTAATAATTCAATGGGCCAGTTAGTCTTTGTGAAGGTGTGGGATATGGCACAACGGGAGCGTTGTCAACAAGGATAAATATATTTATTTCCCAACAGTTTCGGGAGGATTCCTCCCTTCATCAGGGGATGAGTTATACTGACATGAATTTCCAAACTTCGTTGCTGCCGCGTCCCTCTCGCCTTGAAACATGTTTGCGAGAGTGAGAGGGAACTGAAACCCCTCAATGTCTACACTAAGTGAATCAGAAAGGGGGAAGTGGAAAAAAATATTACTAGAAGCGTCCTTGCAACTGACTCGGGTCATTGCGGACCATAGTGAGCGTAAGGCCGCCGAATACAGTGTCACGGAGGCCACGCAGAAATTGGTATCTAATCTCGGAGAGCGTGAGGCAAGAGAACTGGAAAGATATGAACTAAAAAAGAGAGGCAAATTTCAGTTGTAAAAGATAGAAAATTCAAGCGGGACTGCAGTAGCTCCACTGCTCTGCAACAGGAAAATAGGAATGAGGCCGTACAAGCACGCCACCTAACTTTGAGGAGAAACCTAACTTTGAGGAGAAAAATGGGAACTCGAAACTACAGTGAAATTCTAATCAAAACATTCTTACTCTCGAATATGACGCTGACACTCCCGTGCCACGTGATAGCCAAGAGCAGCCGAAAACTTATGAGAAAAATGTCCTCAATCTGTCAAACACAACACTCACACCCGCTCAGCTTCAACTTTTGTCGAGAGGCTTAACCTTTTGTCCATCATCCGGTAGATTTAATGAATTTGAACTGTACCAAGACCTCGATAACTTTGCGCGTAATCTCCGCCTCCGTGAATACTTTCATGATCGCAAGGACTGTACGAACGAGAATAGTGATTGGTGGTGACAAATCATGGTGTCCGGGTGAGCAGAGGGACAAACACCTCGATATGTATATATCAGCAGTTCAAAAAGATATCATCAGAGCGTATGAAAAAAATCGGCCATTTCGAAACAACATATCAAAGTCAGAACGAAGGGCACTCGATGAACTACGAAAAAACACTGAAATTACTATCAAACCGGCTGATAAAGGGGGCTGCATAGTAATTCTAAACACGTCGGACTACTTAAAGGAAGGGGAACGACAGCTATCAGACACAAAATTCTACAAAGAACTTCCAACTGACCGGACTCCCGCATTTGAAAGGGAGATAAAAGTAACCCTAAACAATCTCCGCCGGGACGAGAAAATTACCGGCAAAATGTTAAAAGCAATGTTACCGGCCCATTCTGTTCCCGGTCGATTCTATTTGCTCCCCAAAATACACAAGGCAGGCAATCCGGGACGTCCGATAGTATCCAGTAACAGCACATCAACAGAAAATATATCAGAATTCATCAATTCCTTAATAAAAAACATCCCCCCAAATTTTCCCTATTACCTAAAGGACACAAACCACTTCATCTGCGAAACTTCAAGTCTCGACATCCCAGGCGGCAGTTTTCTGGTGACCATGGATGTCTGCTCACTGTACACCAACATACCCCACCATGACGGAATAGCGGCTATGGTTTCTGAATATGTAAAATCTGACTCATCAACTAGTGTAAGTGGCGAGGTACTGTTTACACTTCTTGAACTTGTACTAAATTTTAACCATTTTGAGTTCAATGGCAAGCATTTCCTTCAGGTCAGTGGCACTGCAATGGGCACGAAAATGGCCCTAAACTTCGCTAGCACCTTTATGGCTTCACTTGAAATCCCATTCATTGAGGGACGCACCTTGAAACCTTTCTACTACAGAAGATACTTAGACGATATTTTTTATGATATGGAACCATGATGAGGGAAGTCTTTTCCGCTTCATAGAGGATTTTAACAAGTGCCACCCGTCAATAAAATTCACGCACAAAATTTCTAAAACTAGCATTTACTTTTTGGACGTCACTGTCACGGTCTAAAATGACCGCTTGTCAACAAACCTTTACAAAAAGCCTACAGACCGTCAAATGTACCTACATTTCAACAGCAGCCACCCAAAGCATTGCAAAACGGGTATTCCATATTCTCAGGCCTACCGGTACCGAAGAATATGCACCGATATGCGGGAATTTGACAGACACGCGGAACACCTAAAGCATTCTTTATTGAAACAAAATTATCCGGAAGACATTATTGACGATGCCATACTACGTGCTCGCAACGTAAACAGGAATGATATTATTAAGGGACCAAACAGAGTATCTAAAACGACTTCCCAAACGAACCTTGTACTAACTTACTCCTCATCAGCACCACGAATCAACAACATACTGTCCCGCCATTTCAACATAATCAGGCAAAGCAAACGACTAACTTCTATCTTCGCGAAGCCACCTCACGTGGTGTACCGCCGGGATAAAAATCTGAAGGACATTCTTGTCAGAGCAAAAACAACCACCCCCAAATTTCAATCAGGGTGCCATCCCCGCGGAAAAGCTCGATGCAAGGTATGCCCACAGATGGTCACAACACGTGAATCCAAAGCGAACTTCTCGAATTTCAAAGTATGCATAACTGAAAGTCTTAATTGTGACTCCAGTAACGTAATATATATGCTACATTGCAACATCTGCGGACAAGAATATATCGGCCAAACAGACACGCCATTTCGGCTGCGGTTCAATAATCACCGGTACCACGCCACTTCACTGCCGAAGTTACCTTTATCTAGACATCTGCGCCTGCCAAACCACAGTTTTGAAAATATCAGCGTAACTCTTTTGCAGTTTGGTTTCTCAAACAGACGCGAGCGCGAACAGCGTGAGGCATATTTTATTTTCAAATTTCGAACATTAGTAGCCGGCATCAACGAGGACCCCGGTAAACTCAACTGCCTCCGAGAAGTAAGCCAGGAGGAAATTGGTGACAAAGATTGATAGCTGGAGACCATGCTTTTTTCTGACTGACTCGTACGTGTACACTGTCCATTCTTGTTTTCGTTTTTTCTTCATTCATTTTTTCTTTTCTTCCTTTTTCCACATGCACATACAAAGTGTTTTCGTTCGCCTACCACTTGATGACCATTGAAGGGAAACGGACGAAGATTAAAGGTAAAAAGAGCCGACCGACCCATTAACGGGAGACCCTTCCTTTACGCACGCGGCATGCCGACCGACCCATTACGGGGAAACCCTTTCTTTACGCACGCCGTCACGGACCCTCCCGGCACCGCGGCGACTATCTTGGGTGGCCCGACACACGTCGAGAACTGAACAGCATGTGATAAGAAACGTATGTGGACGTACACGGACAGTTGGTTTCGTTCTCAGTGTTGACAGTGGCTCTTCCTCTTTTTTACTTTTTCTTTTCTTTTTTCTCCCCCCCTTTTTTCAGTTCCCTCTCACTCTCGCAAACATGTTTCAAGGCGAGAGGGACGCGGCAGCAACGAAGTTTGGAAATTCATGTCAGTATAACTCATCCCCGGATGAAGGGAGGACCCCTCCCGAAACTGTTGGGAAATAAATATTTATCCTTGTTGACAACGCTCCCGTTGTGCCATATCCCATATATATATATATATATATATATATATATATATTTCAACTAGCAATAGTCGCTCCTCAGTTGGCACTTCATTGGATGCGACACTGCCTCTGCAGAGACTTAGTTCTTTCACTTTCGAACATTTCGTTACTATTTTGTTGGGATATGTGCAGATAGGTGTACGTTTGCATATCTGTGCCCGAGTGTTCTATTTTCCATGCACTGCTTTGTATGTTCTACTTTAGGATACGTGTTCAAGTTTCAGTCAAGGGCTAAGGGGTAGCCGGCACCATATTTTTGTGGCAACATCTCCTTATATATATATATATATATATATATATATATATATATATATATAAGCAAAAAAAAAGAAAATTTGTCTCATCATACTCATGTTCGACTAAGCTTTTCAATAAACCCTATTGTTTCACGAAGCACCTGGTGATCGTGAGGGTTCGCCTTGGTCCCTTTAGGTCAACTGTTGATTTTCATTCCTTCAGATGTGCATTACGAATATGTTGCAATGTCAAAGAATCATGTATTTTGCCTTCTGGAAAGGAAGATGTGAAAATAAGGTATATCATTGTCGCGCCTCTTACGTCAAACTTCAAGGCCGTGACACAGCCTTCGTCAGAGATTTTCTGACGAAGGCCGTGCCATGGCCAGAATGTTGGACTATAAGTAACTTTCTCGTACATGTACCCACTAGTTTTCTCTTTGTTTTCTCCTCGCCACCAAAAATTTTTACTTCACATAGGTGAATATCATATGAGCGAACATAATTTCTCCTGTCTGGACCTGTGCAGCCACACAGCCCATCACTTATGGCGCTTTCGCCCCGCACAGTGTATTTTGCCCGCTTCTCACCGGTTGCTGCATTAAAAAGCTCAGTAACCCAGGAATATGCTGTGATCCCTTGATAAGATTGTTAACAATCATGCATCACAATGTTGCCAGACAGTTCCTCTGTGCTTTTGTCGTGCTATCAAAAAACGCCCTTCAGAACACTGTGTGTCGGTAGCTGGGAGAAACGCGTCAGCCAGTGAAGTAGCCAGAAATATTTTTTAGGGGAAGGGGGGTCACACTGACCTGGCCTGGGGGGGGGGGGGGGGGGGAGGAGGACAGAGCTATCAGCTCTTCTCTGTGACGGGACTATAAGCGGTAGTTTGAGCAGATTGTGTACATGTATTTCAAAGTCATAAGACTCCCCCTCCCCATGCGTATGCTTGTGAAAAGAGTAAGTAAAAGTGAAATAATCACAGTAAAATACAGTAAACAACAGGTACAGCGATCTTTTGGAGCAATGGCCTCTCGTCACATCATTGTATCGTACAAAACGCACCATTGCCACAACCCACTCGAACACAGAAGACATTGTTAATTATTAGTCTCTGTTAAGCGTACATGGCTTAGTCCTCGTTGGGGCGAAGTACTTTTCAGAAGTCAAAGACAGCTCCGTTATCCGTGACGCGGCGATGCATCCCAGATAACGCTTTGAGTTTGAGGAACAGTGTTCCACTCATTGGTCACTGGGTTGTGTACGTTGCAGCGTTCCACTTACTGGGTACCTAGGGTTATTCATACATCATAGGGAATTTATGCACACCATGATTAGCGTCACCCGTATTTCTGGCATACGTAAACAGGTATGATACTTAAATGAGGCAAGTAAGCATTTCATATATTTGCTGCATACCTGAGTGAACGAATTGGGGGTCATTTCTCAGCATAATATGATAACATTGAAAAAAAAAATTGGTTTACTGAATTGCAGTGCAGGTATGCCATTGTGGAACACGCCATTATTTATGCGCCATCAAAACATGCCTGCTCATGCTTTTAACATATTCTACTGAATAATAACTCAGTTGTCAGTTCAGGTATACGACAAAATATAAAAGAAATTTAATGTGAGTTGTCCTACTCGAGTGTCATATCGGCTTAGTTACGCCAGACATTGGTTATGATAACCACAGTAGGTATACAAGCATGTGTTGAGATAACCAAGAAGTAAGCCATTTATATATTTGTTGAACTTTTAATGGTAATTTAGAATATTTAGGGGAATCTCGAAACAACCGTGCTGTCAGACAAGGCCAAATAGCACCAATAAATAACCTGCAAAATTGTGAAAATGACCGTAGTAAAGCTACATCATTTGCATTTGCCTGTTCGTGCTTATAATTTGGTTTAGATGCATACTCACATTACCCTACATCATACAAAACCTCAAACCTACAATTCAAGTGTGAAGTTACGACTGCTAGATCTGTTGCTGTTGCTTTGTGTGTGCATTATCTGCTACTCACATAAAAACAATAATGCTCAGAAAGCTGCCTGTCATTTCGGCTGGCAGTAAAACAAAGAATAAAATTATTTTTAATTTATTTCACAGAGCACTTTCTCGCACATGGTTACGTGAAAACAAGTACAGTGTATATAGATAATACAAGGCCATCCCAAACTACACTCAAAGAATAAGCCATAGTGCATAGCAATACGGAATGAAATTTGTGTACCAATAACATCAATGCATTAGGAATAAACTGAAGATTCAGAATAAGTAACAAGTAAAACAGGTATTCACACGCAGTATTATGTTTGATTAGTAATAATCTCGCACACGTGCAAAGTGTGACTTGTTAACTCGGAAAAACATGTGCAAGAAAAAGAAATTGTTGCTTGGCGTAAGCTGTTCGTCAAGATGATACTAATGGTACAGTTGTACTATTAGTGATTCCACCTGGATGCTATCCTTTGACATACATAGCAAAATTATGGAAGTAGTACTGCGAAACGTCAGTGATTACATAGTTGCCTCACCTGTGGAGCTCATTGTAGTAGTTGTTGGTTCTGTTGCCGGAGCTTAGGTCGAGAACTCTGCTGACCCGCAAGTCGCGGGTTCGAATCCCGGCTGTGGCGGCTGCATTTCCGATGGAAGTGGAAATGTTGTAGGCCCGTGTGCTCAGATTTGGGTGCACGTTAAAGAACCCCAGGTGGTCGAAATTTCCGAAGCCCTCCACTACGGCGTCTCTCATAATCATTTGGTGGTTTTGGGACGTTAAACCCCACATATCAATCAATCGGGTCGAGAACTCTTTTTTTGTGGGGTTCGCTTGGCCATTTAAGGAGCCTTCACCAGTCTTTTGACGCCGGAAGATTTGTTTGTGTGGGTGACATCAAGATCTGGCAATTCTGGACAGCAATTTCTATATCTTCAAAAAATGAAAAAAAAATGTTTCAACAATTAAGTGTTAAAACAGCAAAGCGAGAATGACCTTAACTTCATATAATGTAATTTCATTCTAAAATGTGCTTACTTATGCAAGCTTGTAAGGGAGTGCTTAAAACATTTGAATTACCTTTGTGGCAGTTTTGATGCCTTTGGAGCTCCAATTAGCTGGAATGTAATAGAACCCATAACAATTGTTTAAATACACATGCACATTTAAAACTACACACACGCACCACCCACACACTCATGAGCACACACACACATGCACACACACATGGATGCACATGCAGACACACGCACTCAAATTCATGTAAAGCTATACAATATTCTCGATGTAGTAAATTAAATGAGAACCACGCCATTCCCCTTACCTTAGAATAATCAATGTGGGACTTTTTCGACGTGCGTGGAGAAATGGATGGTAAAGAGCCTTTTTTTTATGGTAAGATCACGCTGTGGGCAATTATCGAGGTGTCCAATAACAAGCGGTGGTTGTCAATCTCGAAGCCAGTAACTGAAAAAAAAAATTTGAGAAGTCTAGTCGGTACAGAAGCAGCACATATTCGCATAAGTGCGCTTAGTACTTGACATATAAAATCTAATGGTGTCGAAAGCGGTGCAATATAAAAGTGATTTATAAAATAAATTAGTGCAAATGTTTTCTTGAAAAATTTTTACAACACGGCACTGCGCACAACAAAGATACCCCACAACGCACCAAACACCACTTTGAACACCACCCTGTTGTCACAGATGTTAAAATACGAAAACATAAGGTGACTTCATGTGGTGCAAAAAAAGGGAGTTTATGAAAAAAATGTAGGCTACAAAGGCACACTGTGTAGATCCAGGTCACTTGCCTGAGAAGTCAAATATTACAAGACAAACCTAAGATCACAATTTTTAGGCATTTTAGAGACGTAAAGTGAAACTTTAAATGCTGTTTTCTCAATACTGTTTTTTTTGGCTATATGGTCAGCTCGTGGAATAAATATTGTGGCAATCACTTCAAAGATTTTGATTTTGTTTATTTTGTAACGTTCCTTGAACTGTGCTTCTGAAGGCTACGATCTTAGTTTTTCATTTTCTTGCCTGAAGTGTTTTTGTAGGGCTTCTTGTTTGTAGTGAAAGTGTGCTCACATACCTGCCAACTCTTTCGATTTTCCCGTAATGTATGAATTTCGACCGTGCTTACGATTTTAATAATCTTAATTGCTTGAAATTCTACAAAAAATAGTTCATTTGCGATAAAAAAGTAAAAATGAGTCAAATAGCTTGGCCTCCGTTGTTTGTTATGGCTCATTGCCGTAGCTAGTCGCGGAGGTCACAAAAACGGCATTGTGCTATATTCTGCCACCAGGAGAGACCAATATGTATAGGTGTCATCATCAGCAGCTCATTGCAGTGTCGCTGAAGAAAATGGTAACTATATGTTTTAGTGTTGTAAAAAAATGCTTTGTAAATGCAGCCCTTTTCAGCATATATTTATTTGGCTGTGTTTACAGTAATTGCCAACTTTTTTTGACATTTTATAAATCCTGTAGCCCCTCAACGAGGTTTAATGAAGAAATAATTTCTCTCGTCAAGTTTTTCGTGGTACCGCCTCGAAATTTTTATGGAAGCACTGTGAGGCCATTTTTAATGTCTGTGCCAATTTTCATCAATATCTAACAAGAAACAAGAAAATTTGCTTCGGAAGGCACGTCCCCCATTAATGGGGATGACACACGGGCAAGTTTTTTTTGATAATGGTTTTGATATATTCTCCATTTTATCGTGCGACAAAGTGTAGGTGCCACTATCATTGAATGTCACCATCTTTTAAAGGTAATGATGTTTTCAAAGGTACCGTATTTTCTGGTGTATAAGGCGCACCTTTGTATAAGACGCACCCCCCAGTTTTCGCAAGTTTTCATGCAAAAATTAATATATAAGACGCACCGGTGTATAAGACGCACCTACATTCACTCACTTTCTGCAAAGAAACTTCATAACGTGCAGTTGAGCGAGCATTGTAAAATGCCGTACTTACGTTTCTGAGCGCCAGTCCGTAAGAAAACTTATACTACACCGAATTTGTGAGAAAAAAATAATGCGCACCCGCAGTTATGGTGGCCTGTGACACCGCACACCAGGCTTCGCGCACCCACTTTGCGACCTCGCAAAACGAAGCACGCCTCATGCGTCCAGTTGTGGTATAGCTATGCTCGCCGTCGGACATCCATGACTCCCACAGGCGCCGCAGGATAGCCTTGAAACTGCGGTTCACTGAGATGTCCAACGGCTGAAGCATTTTTGTCATCCCGCCTGGGATAACCGCAGCGGTGCGGTTTTTTGCCTTGATGCGCTTCAAAGTGAGCTTCGTTATATGCGCCCGCATGCTATCCAATACCAGGAGGCCCTTCTTCGCATGAAAGAAACCGTCCGGTCGCTTAGAAAAGCATTTTTCAAGCCACTTGCCCATCATCTCTTCGTTCATCCAGCCTTTCACATTCGTTTCTATGACGACACCAGGCTTCCCGGGGAAAGACTCTTTCGGCATCGTCTTCCGCTTGAATATAATCATTGGCGGAAGTTTTTGCCCGTCGGCGCAACATGCCAGCACAACCGTGAAGTGCGCTTTTTCGTGGCCGGTAGTTTTGATGGTGACAGACTTGTCACCTTTCGGTGCCACACTCCTTTCCATTGGAATGTCAAACGTAAGTGGCACCTCGTCCATGTTTATTATATGGCTGTTGCCGATGCCATCGTCTTCAATGGCTTTCTTAACGAAAGCCTGGAATCTTTCAAGCTTGTCCTTGAAATCTGCTGGCAGATTCTGGCACATGCTTGTGCGGGCCCTCATCGCCAGCGCTTTGCGGCGCATAAATCTGGAGCACCAGGACGGCCCGCCAACAAAATCAACGGCGCCCACCTCCTTAGCTAGCGCCTGCGCTTTGAGACGCAGCTGCACCGTTGACATCGCCCTACCTTTGGCACGCTGCTCCAGTATCCATGAGTGCAGACATCCCTCAAGGTCTGGCCATCGTGCTTTCTTGCCGCGGTCAGCTTTCTTGTCACTCTTCATGGCCTGAAGCTTATCAGTCGACTGTCGCCATGTGCGGACCATCTTCTCCGTGACGTCGAAATGACGGCCCGCTGCCCGGTTTCCGTAGTCCTCTGCATACTTCACAGCAGCAAGCTTAAACTTCGCCGTGTAACTTTTCCGTTTAGCCGGCATACTGCAGGTGAAGGTAACAAAGGCGCGGACCAACCGAACGAATGAAGTTGCAAATGGCGACTAGTCCAACTCGCTGAACGACAGCGTAGCGGTGGTAGCCGCAGTAGCGGCCGAATCCGAACCAAACCGCCGAACCCGTCGCGCACCTATCGCCATCTTACGCCGATTTCACTCACTGAGTACAGCTCTCTATGGTACAGCCTCCGAAACTTGCGCAGCTTCAGTGAGCTGAGAACTCGCACGACGACATACTTTTTTAAATTTTTCCGTTTTATGTACTTTGGTTTTGTTTTAAAACTGTAGTACCGGCACGTTGAGTGTTCGTTATTATAATTATGATGCATAATTCGCATTGGACTGCTCTAGTGGTTTAAAAAAAAAAGACTGATGAGCATCAACACGAGTTTCTCCCCAAAAAAACTACCAAAACAAGTGAGTATGAGACGCACCGTTGTATAAGACGCACCTCCGAAAATTTTGGAAAAATACCGCGTCTCATACACCGAAAAATACGGTAATGCTTGCTTTCAAGAAAATTTTCAGGTTGGTGTGGAAGGGATTAGATTCTTTTGTTATATATTTTAGTATAAGAATAGATTTAGGACATTTTAGCACATGAAGTTCAAGTGCTTGGGTGAGGCCAAGCACTCAAAAATAGGGAAAAATGTGCAAACTATAGTTTTTGAAAAAATGTCATTTTTTTTTAATTTTAGAAGTGAGCTTTTATCATGCTTACGATACACTTGTCTCCTCTAGGTCAGCTGGTATGTGCGTCTGGATATGCGCATGCTTTTTCGCATGGTAGACACTCATTACTTGTCATAGCAGCTACTTGACACTGCTGAGGACTGCTGTGTACTATAGCGGTTACTGAGCCTACAAGGCCTGACCTCATCATTGACTTGCCATGAAAAGGGAGTCAGCTCTACAAATGCATGTGGCCATTGCTTGCTGGCCAAGAAGCTTTCTCTCGGAGGAATGTCTACAGATTTTCTTTGTAGTTTCAGGCTACAAATGTGTGAATGACAATTATTCCTTTGCTGTGTTTTTAGTATAGCACTAGAACCAAGTATTTATGCATTCACCTCTCACGAATAACGTACTCTAAGCTTGGCAGAAAAGGGTACATGCAGTAGCATAGAAGTGACCATTTTCGTTTCCTTCACTTTGTTGCCACCAAGAGCTTTGATTAAATTTGTTATGTAGTATGTTATGCAGCAGTAATGACAACTGTGGTGATAAGCTCCTGAAAGGGTGTCCCACTTGTGTGTCATGATTCATATCCAGATGGTCTCACTTCAGGATTTTTTTTTCCCTCTTTTGGGCACTAATGGCATTAAGCAGAACACACATATTGAGAACTGTTCAAATTTTCAAGCTTCTTTTATGCATCTTGTTTTTTTTTTCTACTTTTTGCAGTCAGTGCTTAGAATTTCATGCTAATATAGTGGCCCCTGACAACTCTCATGTTTTTTGTTCTCTTTTGCTTGCCACAGGTACTATCCAACAGTAGAGTGGCTTTGGAGAACCTCCTCAAGTAAGTGTACACTTCTCGTTACTCCCATCTGAATTCGCCAGTTAAGGAAGGAAGGAAAACAGGGGGAAAAGAACGGCAGGGAGGTTAACCAGTCTATAGGCAGCTGGTTTGCTACCCTGCGCATGGGAGAGGGATGGGGGAGATGAAAGATAGAGAGCAGAGAGGGAAGAGAGAAACACAGCACATTCAGCAGCACACACGCGAACACTCATAGTCCAGTCTTGTCTTTCACGGTGTGTGACCTTACTGTCACAGTCGCTTGTTCAAGTCCGTGTCGCATAGGAATTTCAACAGAGCTTTCGTCGCCTTCTGTTGCAATGTCTTCTCTCGAGCACTTGACAGAATAGTGTCCACAGACATTCGGCCGTTGTCGATGCGCGCAAAAGCGGACGCCAGTGACTGTCTCTGGATTTCATACAACGGACAGTCACAGTGGTGTAGCGTCTCTTCGCAATGACAACAATCGCATAGAGCATTGTTGCCCATTCCTATGACAAAGGAATAAGCGATGAAGAAGGGTGCCATAACCATAAAAGCCATAAGCGATGAAGGGTGGCTTCTCTTCGGTCGAGTCCAGTGGGCATGCAGAGAGCCATCAAAGAGGACAGGTGGTGTTGACGATTCGTATCGATGCTTGGTGGGCACCATAGTGAAAACGTGATTTCCAGTTAAACGTGATGCCAGTTAAAATTAAAGGGGTAGTGATAGAAGACAGGTGGGCGGTGTCCTGTGTCATTTTATGCTTTTATATCTTGAACTAAAATTTGAGATGGGCACATAGTCAAACCCCGGCTATGCCTCTGACATAAACGCTTTGAATGGTATGCTCACTATCTTTGCGGTGTCAGCTTTCTGCTGCCCAGGGGATTGCTTTTAGAGTTAGAACTTTTGCCGTCTTTCTCTTTGCACTCTTTCATATTCCATGAACACCCCAACAGTACTAAAACAATGTCAACATTTCAGTGGGATAGCTGGAAAGTGCAGACCATAAAACCGTACTATAAATGGTACTATTAGAAGAGAAAAGTGGCATAATCTTCTGTCACCTGTAAGGAAGCAGTGCCCAGTGTCATAACAAATAAACATGAAAAAAGGGGAAAATGGGACAGGAATGCTCTAGTGGTGCGGAGAGTGAGGAAACAGCGGAGCTGGTGGAATTTTCTTTCTCTTTTCTTTTCTCCTAGCCTCCATGTCTCTTCTCTCTCATTTTCTTTTCCCACTGGTTGCTATACATGGCTATTCTATGCTGCACCCTCTGTCCTCCTCCTCACCCACACTTCCCGTTCTCGCCACAAGATACACCAGCGAGGCTAGGCTATGCTTCACTCTTCTTTTCTTCTTCCTCACCCTTGCATCACTCCTGCTTACCCTCATTACTCTTTCTCAACTCTTGCTATATTACTATGCTGTACGTAGCATGCTTTGCTTTTTTATATGCCCTGCTTTTTTCCCTTCTTCACTCCCTCACTTTCATTTCCACCCCCCTTGCTATGCTAGGTGGTGCTTGGCACATATTAGCTTTCACCCACTGAATTTTTGTGAATGCCTCACAGTGAAACCTTCAGTTAAAGCAGCTCCACTGTTAAAAGTAGGATGGAGCACGGTGTCATTCAACCCATAGAGGAAGAATATTTGAGGAAAAGAAACTTCTAGGCCACGGCACTATGCAAGGGCAGCGCGATAGCATCACAGAGGGAAACGGTTTATGCTCAAGCTCAACAGATGACGCTATTGACGTGTTGCCATCTCAGCATCTCTGGACTATCAGCGTGTTGCCATGGGTAAATGAGGGAGATAGATATATGGAAGTACAAGAAAAAAAACATTGACAGCAAAGAGAAAGAGAAATGCTGCAATAATGAAACACTGAGCATTATCGGGATACAATAGGTACAAAGTGCTTTGAGGTATGTGGAAAGGTGTAGTGGTTCCTGGGCTTACATTTGGAAACTCAGTGGTGTGCATTAAGTCAGTGGTGCAATTAGGAATGGATGTAAATTTAAAGACTGTGGGACGCCTCGCGTTGGGTGCTCACGGGAAGACAACGATTGAGGCTGTACAGAGGGATATGGGATGGACAGGCTGTGAAGTAAGGAAAGCTCAGAGCAAAATGAGATTGGAAGAGAGCCTTAGGAAAATGAAAAAGAGTAGATGGGCAGGGAAGGTGTTCAGGTATTTATAAAGGAAGAGCTTGGACACAAAGTGGAGAAAAAGAACTAGGAGGCTCACAAGTTAATATACGGCTGGCAGTGTAGGTGACATGGCAACAAGGAGCATTAGGCGAAAAGCAGAGAGGCGGAGAAGATTTATTGTGCGGCGGCAGCCAAGCCAAGCCAAGATTTGTCTGGCTGGGTGTAAATCGGAACGTCTGACACTGGGCGCATAAATGTGTAGCTTGCCAGCACTCTAAGATACAAGGCCATACCTCAACAGCACTGGGAACACTACCCACTCCAGATTCTCGCTTTGATCGTGTCCACCTTGACATCGTTGGCCCACTGCCATCCTGCCACGGATAGGTTTTCATGCTGACCTGTGTGGACAGGCTCACCCGCTGGGCGGAGGCCATCCCTATCATGGACATCACTGCCAAAACGGTCGCGAGTGCTTTCCTGTACCACTGGGTAGCTCGTTTCAGGGCTCTCTTCAGGATAACAACAGACCATGGCTGACAATTCGAATAAGCTCTTTTCACCACGATCAGTCAGCCCATGGGCACCTCACGCATACGCACGACGGCGTACCGCCCCATGAGCAATGGCATGGTGGAGCACTTTCACTGCCAGCTGAAGGCTGCACTCACGGCAACCGAGGAACACAGCTGGGTGAAGGCCCTCCCACTCGTTCTTTTTGGTATGAGAAAACTGCGCGCGGTACCTCTATGGCCCCCAGGATCGTGTGTGGTTCAGGTTGACCCACTGCTCATATCGTGCCCATACGTGTTCGTACGACACGACACGGTCCGGCGACCTCTTCAGCCACCCTAGCCCCGCCGCGGTGGCCTAGTGGCTAAGGTACTCGGCTGCTCACCCGCAGGTCGCGGGTTCAAATCCCGGCTGCGGCGGCTGCATTTCCGATGGAGGCGGAAATGTTGTAGGCCCGTGTGCTCAGATTTGGGTGCACGTTAAAGAACCCCAGGTGGTCGAAATTTTCGGAGCCCTCCACTACGGCGTCTCTCATAATCATATAGTGGTTTTGGGATGTTAAACCCAACATATCAATCAATCTTCAGCCACCCTATGATGGGTTGTTTCAAGTCCTCCGCTGTGGCAACAAACAATTCACAATCAAAGAAAGCGGCTGTGAGGAGGTTGTGTCGTTGGACTGCGCCAAGCCAGCACACATGAACCGTGTCGACGCCGTGTTGCCCCTGCTAAGAGAATTATTGCTAGGATCCCCAGCTCCAATGCCAGCCCAAGTCCACGAGGTGCCCTCCTGGCTGACGCACAGCGGGCGGCTGTCAAGAGCACCCACTCGCATGGACCTGTAACTCCGTTCGGCAACTCACTACAAGGGGGGAGTGCTGTGGCGGCAGCCAAGCCAAGCCGCCAGGCAGTGCAAACCTCCGCTGCTTTCTTGAATCTCTAGAGAAACCGAATAAAACCAGTTGATGTTTGGGATACATGCTGCACAGTTGTGTGGGTTTTTGCCGCGTGTGCACCCATTCCAACAATTGGGATGACAGGGATAGAAAAGAAGCCAGCTCTCAGTAACTATAGGAAGGGCAAAAACGAAATAAGGAGAGAGAGGTTTTATGATAATTCAAAGGCGAGTGCTTTACTGTTCAAAGCAAGGTCTGGTTACCTTAGAATGTGTAGTCATAAAGCGAGATTCAATAAAGAATTGAATAATGTACATGCTGTGGGGGAGTTAAGGAAATGATGGAACATGTTTTGATTTAATGCAACAATATCCTCCTAGGTATACATGTGGGTACAAGCCTACACGAGGCCTTGAGTTTCAGACACAAACATGGAAAGCTAAACACGTCTGCGATGGAAGCAAGTTAGAGACAGAGCACTGGTGGGAGAAAAGTAGAGATAAAATACAGAAATAGTGGGAAAATGATGTCATTCTGCCTGAAGAGGCAGAGATGGAACACAAATTTATATTTTTCTTCGTTGTAATAATATAAATTTAATCGAAGTAGATAAGGTATTATGCCAACATAAAAAGAGAGATTTCGTTTTTTTTCCTTGAAAGCCTGGAGGCACACATGTCACTGCTTCGTTATAAAATGTATGCCGATAGCATCCATCCATTCATTTGTCTTTTACATGCATTCTATGGAGACGATGCATAAACATCGCGATAGCTCCTTGTAGATTGTTCATTTTTTTTTTAGATTTTTCTCTGTAACACGAAATGGTAGGTGCGACAGAAATTTCGGTTCCATTTACTATTGATACTGCCAAAATTAGAGGCCATACAGCGCTTGAAACGAGCTGATAAATAGTCCCCGAGCAGAGGACGTATGGCTCTGCACATGCACGCGCTCTTCGCTTGCATGTCATGCGCACGTGTGCGTAGGTGGCCTTGGGAGGGAAAGTTCCCAACAAGCGGCGTCGAGTCCCTTCGCAGCGTTGGCATTCTCGCATTACTCACATTCCACCAGCGGTGCGCACTTGGGCGATTCCTCGGTGTGTGCACGCACGTTTTATGCCGTGACGAAGAAGTGCCTTGATTGTTTCGACCAGTGGTTCTTTGGGATGCGGCGAAAGTGCGGGTAGACATCCTGCAAAGACGAGGTATAGATATATAATTGCCCTCAAACTTTCTAGCGGCCCAGTGGGGTTGGAGGCCATTGGCTTGTGCTATAGTTAGGAAAGACCAAGAGCGGAAAGGGACATATACAGGTGGTGCTACTGGGGTAAGCTTGGTGGCCACGAAGTTCTCCTGGACAAAGTGAAACCTAAATGCGTGCCTTCAATCCTTGCATGCTTTGTCAACTACTTGTCAGCTGTTTACACACAGATGCATGTATACACACACATGCACACAAAGGTACAAAGAAAGTGAACTGGACCGGATGTGAGGTGTGGAAAGCATGCAAGGACAGCTTCCTTAGTGGCTCAAAGTAAACATGCTTGCTCATTTTATTCGCATCTTGATTTGTGGTGACGAACAGGGTCAGCTTTTTATTCACAAACAACGATGCCGACATTGGCGCACCGATGGGGGGGTAGGGGGTTGTGACCCCCCCCCCCCCCCCCCCTCAAGGCCGATCTAACTCCTCTCTTATATGCCCCAATGTCCTTGTTGCCGAGTCACCTATGTCAGTGGTGCACAAAAGGGGGCACGAATCGGGGGTTTTTATTCCCCTCGCCAAAGGTCGACCACCCCCCTCCCCGTAAGTGCAGCCTTGTTTTCAAGTTGTCGTCGTTTCAATGCAAGAAGTGGCTTGAGGGCGAAATTGCCTGATTTATTTGATGAATTATGTCGTATTCACATATCTACTCCTATACTGAAAAATCAGAAACTGCATGCTCTGTGGCTCGAGCTGGGTTCACTTCCAGTGAAGCAGCTTTGTACAAAAAAAAAAGGTGCTTTCAGGAGTCATCAGCCTGACCGTTTTTATTTTGTTCTTGATGGAAGTCTAAGAGGGGCTGTGTACAATGACAATTCTCTTCCGCCATAGGCTTCGGTGCACAGTGCATGCCACTTCAAAATGTATTACATCTAGCAGCTCAACCAGCTCTGTATGCAATGCTACATACATGTATGTTGCAAACGAGCAACATTTGCAACATGCATTTGTAATACTTGTGTCCATGTGCTTCAAGTTGTCGATGAATACACCCTCGCGCTGTCAAATGCTAGCTTCCTGGTTAGCTCAATTGGCAGAGCGACCACCTCGGATAGCTGTTGGTCCCGGTTCGAACCACGTACCTGGACAAATTTTTCGGCAACTAACAGGCTTTCTTTCTGAGAAATCTGTATGAATTTTCTTGTGGCTTTGTGCTACAAATGTGTGGTTGTCTTCTTTCCCTTTCATACATGTTTGTTCAGAACAAGAGTTTGCAGTGTTGTTCACCGTTTTTAGCATTATTCTGTTCACGCGGGCAAATCTACTGCACTGACTTGCATACATGCAAATACCTGGTTCACTTGGACGCTCCTAATGCAATTAGAGATTGAGATCTCAAGTGCCTAGGTACCACTAAATTATCGGCCTCACAAGACTTGATTTAATGGCCCTAAGGGTGTGATGTGAGAAAGCTGCAAATTACTAACATTACGTTCATGTTGCTTTAAATGTGCAACTTTCTTCAAATAAAAAGTCATGAAACTAATTTTATAGAAATAACAGGTAAGTTTATTCAATGGCCTTACTCACTATAGAAGTGAAACACGTGGTGCCCATTTCCAGTTTCGATGCCGGTGGCAGTTTCGTTAGTTTTTACAGTCTTTTACATTTTAGTGAACATGAATTGTGTCTACCATGTAGCTTGTTTTCCTTTAAATAGTCAACAATAAGCACACTACTTGCCGAAAAACATTCTTTTGACATCATAAATGAGCTGCTCAAAACACGAAGTAAGAACGAAGGCATCTATTTGATGGCAAATGTGTGTCGCCGCTACAATGCTTTTTAGATTTAGTCTTTTCAATTAGCGTCACTTTTGACAAGCAAACGGTGTATAATATAAATTGGCAGGGATGAAATCAAGTTTACTATCAATCCTCTGAAATGAAAAGAAACGGAAAAAAGCATTTCATGCACCCTTGCAAGAACTCATGAGAATTTATTCTCATGAGTTCTTCTTTTGTTAAAGTTGGGAGGAAGGCAGGGGCAGGCCTTTTTTATTTAAACCAGAGTGGCCTACCGGCACTGATGATACCCCACCAGCCAATTTTGCAAAGTGGCGAATAAATGTATCGACTGTATTGTGCAACTCTTCTTTTTATTGCCTCATCACAATACATTAAGTTCTTTGAATATACAAACTTTCTCATTATCATCTCACTATTTGAAACTCTGAGACCGTGACTGCAATGCTGCAATCTTAGAAATGCAGCAACAGTATTTCCTCTATCAACAATACGACATAAATATATCACTCTCCGTTGTCCGAGGTGCCAGCGAAACCGTCGCCCGTTTGAAACGAACTCGGGCGACGTGCCATTGGGAGCAGTAAGATGTACGCCGTGGTGTAATGAGGAAAAATGGCTTTGAGAACTAACGAAAGGTATAATAGTGGAGTTCACCTTTTTTTTTTTTTTTTTTTTTTCACAGGATGTGTCATGCTCTATTACCCCTTCTTTCTTGCATGTGGTACATCAGACAAAAGCCACCCATGCATTCATACGTTCAGGTCGCTCGCTAAAACACACACCAACACCACCAGAATCCTCGATTACAGCCAAAAAGAAGGCGATTACTCGGCACATACCCGCCGTCAGATGCGTCCATCGATTGGTCCTCACTGAGCATGCTTCAGTCTCCAAACTTGAGCACCCGAATGACATTGTAAATCAGTGAGCAAAGTTACAGTGCAGTTGATCCGTAAGCTGAGAATTTCACTACATGTGCACTGCGTTGAGCTGTAACTACTCTTTATAATCAATGCCATAAAGCTTATAATCAATATTTACGGTGCACTTTCATTCTTGTAATGTCACGAGGCCCAAAAAAGTTAAACATATGATATTCTGCTCACATTATCCAGAAAATGCTCAGTTGCTGTTCTTTAACTGCTAAAGTTGCTAATGGGGCTTGTTTGTATGGCATTAACTGATTACTCAGGTAAAAAGAAAAAATACACAATAATTGCGACACAAGAAAGACGCACTGCGCCAGGTGTCGCCGTGTGTCTCTCTTGCGCTCCTTTGGTTTGGTCTACCATAGAAATCATACTCTTTTTAAACAGCATTGTTTGACTGTCAGCCGGCCGACACGTCAGCACTAGAATCGCTAAACGGAGCTGAAAAGCTAAAAAAAATAAGTATTTGCCAGACATCTTTGTCGATAACTACGTTACGCCTTGTTTTATTCTATTTCCCGTTTATTTTCTACGTGCACGGCTTCATCCAATGGTTTCTCAGCCTTCTCAAGGTTTTTTAAGGTTTCTCAGTAAAAACACCTAGAGATCGATGTCATCGTCATCTAATTGTATATGCCCCGCCGCAGTGGTCTATGGTGTATATGCCTCACCGCGGTGGTCTAGTGGTTAAGGTACTCATCTGCTGACCCGCAAGTTGCGGGATCGAATCCCGGCTGCGGTGGCTGCATTTCAGATGGAGGCAGAAATGCTGTAGGCCCGTGTGCTCAGATTTGGGTGCACGTTAAAGAACCCCAGGGGGTCGAAATTTCCGGAGTCCTCGTCTATGGTGTCTCTCATAATTATATGGTGGTTTTGAGGGGCTAAACCTCCCATACCAATCATCTATCATCTCATGTATATAATAATAATAATAATAATAATAATAATAATAATAATAATAATAATAATAATAATAATAATAATAATAATGTAGTTTATTATTATTATTATTATTATTATTATTATCATTATTATTATTATTATTGCAGGTTATATAACCTATAATAATTTAGTATCTGGTACTTTAGTTTTATCTCAAGTTTCGACTCCCCCAGAGAGAAATCCTGGGTGCGCTAATGGTTCCTGCATTTCTGAGCAAGCATATATCGTTTGCGCCGCCAGCATGGTTGCCAGCCACATACCCCGCAGTACCGCACACATGCAGGGACCCCTAGCAAGCACGACTGCCATGCGAAACCTACAGTTGTGAAGAAGGGAGTAGTAAGACGCCGTGATATGAGGAAAAATGGCTTTAGGAACTTCGAAAGATTTATTGGCGAAGTTCACTTTTTTTTGCATTTTTTTTTTTGAGAAGCTATGTGTCACGCTCTCTTCTTTTTTCCCCTTCTTTCTTGCACTTGGTACATCGGACGAAAGCCACCTATGCATGCATATGTTCAGTTCGCTCGCTACAACTTGCGCTCTGCGTCTGCTGTGTGAAGATGTGTCGGCAGTGTGCTTCCAAACAGACCACAGGCAGCGCTGAAGTGTCAGTCAAACGCGATCCTCACCGACCCCCCGAAAAAGATCCCGCATTGAGATTCAAGACACACAGCAACAGCACCGAAATCTTCGATTACAGTCGAAAAAGAAGTGATTACTCGGCACATACCGCCATCAGATGCATCCATCCATTAGTCATCACTGAGGATGCTTCAGTTGCCAAACTTGAGCACCCGAATGACATTGCAAATCAGTAAGCATAGTTACAATGCAGTTGATTCGTTAGCTGAGAATTTCACTACATGCGCGCTGCGTTGAGCTGTGCATACTCTATAATCAATACCGCAAAGTTTGTAATCATTATTTACGGTGCACTTTTATACTTGTAGTCTGATGAGGTTCAAAGGAAGTTAAATATATAAGATATTCTGCTCGCATTATCTAGAAAATCCTCATTTACAGTTATTTAGCTACTAAAATTGTTAATTGGGCTTCTTTGTATTACATTTACTGATTACTCGGGTAAAAAGACAAAATACACAGTAATTGGGGAACAAGAGAAGCACAATGCGCCATGTGTTGTCATGTGTCTTTCTTGCATTCCTTTTGTTTGCTCTACCATAGAAGTCTTATATTTTTTAAACAGCATTGTTTGATCCCCAGTCGCCCGACACATCAGCACCAGAATCACTAAACGGAGCTGAAAAGCTAGAAAAAATAAGTATTTGCTGGACATGTCTGTTAAGAACTATGTTACGCCTTGTTTTATTCAATTTCCTGTTTCTTGGCCTTCTCAAGGTTTTTCAAGGCCTCCTGGTAAAAATACCCAGAGATCGTTGTCATTGTCATCTCATTGTATATAATAATAATTGTTTTATTATTGTTGTTGTTGCAGGTAATAAAACATATAATAATTCTTTAGTATGTGATACTTCAGTTTTATTTCAACTTTCAACCACCGGCTGCGGCGGCTGCATTTCCGATGGAGGCGGAAATGTTGTTGGCCTGCGTGCTCAGATTTGGGTGCACGTTAAAGAACCCCAGGTGGTCGAAATTTCTGGAGCCCTCCACTACGGCGTCTCTCATAATCACATGGTGGTTTTGGGACGTTAAACCCCTCATATCAATCAAAAATCAACTTTCACCCCCCCCCCCCCCCCCCCCCCCCGAGAGAAATCCTGGGTGCGCTAACGGGTGCCGATGTCGGCATTTCTGCGAAACGAGCTTTTAAAGGCTGTCGCGCTAAAATTTGAAGCCGGGAAGTACACATCGAAATACATTTTGAACGATAACGTGGGGAGGGCACTGCGCACTTTTTTCCTTCTCTGCTAGCAGAGTTTCACGATAGAGGGCGCATAAGTGCTGTGCTCGATGTCGTGACAGTTTCAGGATGCCTCAGCGAGCGAAGTTTCACCCCCTCAAGAAACCTTGCTCCCTGATCCAACCACCCTTGGCAGGCCAACCGTGCCTTTGATGCCATTTGTGGCCTCTGTGAACTATGAATATAGATAGGATTCCATTCACATAGTTATTATACCCTTTTGTAAGTTTACTGGAATGCTGCCCCTTTTAATACTGTATTTGCACAATGGCACAGCTAAGTTGCTTATGATACGTCTCTGTGTCATGGCAGTAGAAAATAAACAATAAACTTTACCATCTTTTTTAAACACAGCTCTTAGACACCCATTCCTGCTTTAAGCAGCGTCACTGAGTCCATGACACAGAAATTCATGACACAGAAGTCAGAAACGAGTATAATTTGATGGTGATTTCTATGTTTTTCTTACATTTCGTGTATACCAGTATCAATTTTGTTGTAACTTTGTTGTACCTTTATTTTACCTTTGAACTTGCTGTACCTTTCCTGCTTGGACCTTAAATGGTTTGCAGTATATGATAAATAAAAAAAAAAGAAATTTGGCAAACCCTACTACCGTGCACAGGAGTTGCAAGTGTAAAGAAAAACAAACTATGTGTTACAGGAACCCTTTGAAGTCATATACTACTAGTAATGTTGTGGCACTCGTGGAGATCTCAACAGACCATCGGGTGTGGCCATCTACTTGCATGTGTATGGTCATGTCTGCAATACCCATAGAAACATTTAGTACCTCAGATGAAGTTGGTGAACTGCAGGCTGGAAAGTTAAACAACAGCTTGCTGATAGTGGCTACATGCTTCTCACCCGCCACAGTTACCAAAGACTTCGTGCACCTCCTGCACCATGCATTAACCGTACATCTGCCCACATTAACAATATTTGTGGAGGACCTTAATATAGACATAAAAAACAAGACCTTTCTACCACTTATGTACGAGAACATCATGCTCCTCTTCATCGCAACTCATCCCACTTATGTGATGACCTTGCAAAACGCTTGCATAGATTTTGTCATTGAGAACCAGGCATTGGTGCAGAAAGTCAAACATACCTGCACTCACTTCTCTGACCACAAAGCTTCCTTCATTACAATTGTGGAAAATGAATAGTGATATGCAACTATACATACATACATGGATCCCTCAAATTGTTTGTCTCCACTTATCACAAAATCAAAACACCTCAAAAGCTGTGCCTGGGACTCGCATTATGCAATATCGCACTCCTGAGTGATTTTTTTTCTCGTCTTGTGTTAAGGACAAAATATAAATTTGTTTTTTTAGTCACATTGGTTGTAAGTTTTGATGCTGAATTTGAACTGCTTTGTCTCTCTCTTTGGTAGATATGGAATTTTAGTGGACCCAGGAAAGTGGGTGCGGTACTTGTTACTAGATCCCAGAGTATGGCCTCCAGTTTATGCTACACTCGGTAAGCATCACTACATGCCTACTTGTCTCACAATTTTGGACTTGCCACTGTATTTGCTTCAAATATTTTCTATAGTATACTGTCACTGTGCAGTGAATAAATAAAATTAGTACATGAGCACATAGTTCTAACCTATGATATGCATCAGCAAAATCTGTCCAGTTATTAAATAAAGGGGGGGGGGGGGGGGCTTAGATTCAATAACTTTTGTTGATCAAGAGTCATAGTTGTGGAAAACAGCAAAAATTCTGCTTAGACCCCAAATTTACAAATAAATGTTTTGGATTATTAGCAGAGTCAATATTTCTGGTGCACATACAGAGCGGAAATGGCAATATAAAGTTGCATTTTGTCAAGTTGCACTGAGTTCTCAAGACATGTTCATTAGGCAGGAATTCTGCGAGAAGTTTCTGCCTCCAGTTTATGCTACATTGGTCGGTCGGTTGCATTAGAGGCCTCGTCAGAGAATGAAACAATTTTTTCAAGTTTCGGGCAGATAAATAAACATTTTGTGGTGTCACTATTCCTATAAAGCATACAGTACAGCTTTGAAAGAACTTGTTGGGCTAGTTGGCAGTTCATATTGGTATGAAATTATTTGAGTGGGTGGCAATGGGCCAGTTTTGTGCTGAATTAACTTTGTACAGCTTTGACTATTTTCTAGCTTTGATTGCATAGGCAATGAAGGCATTAAAGGGGTCCTGCAATACTTTTTGAACAGCCTTATTTAGCACCAGAATGTTTGTAACGATGATTACTGAGACAATTGCAACAAGAATTATAGAAATTGGTGCATGGAAAGGGAAGCTATGAGTCCTTAAAGTTCAAATCTCACAGATGATGATGATAAACGTTCTGTTTTGCATTTCACTAGCCTGCTGACATCAAAGACAGCTTTCAATCACAGCGCACATCTTGTAAAGACATACCGGAAAGGTCTCCTCAAAGTGGCCGTCACACAATACCTCGCTACCGTTCTTTTTGACGACGTCATTAGCATGGTTACTACGAACCACGTGCGTCGGGTAGCACACGCTACCACACTCACTGTGTAAGATACACACATATGCTTTGGGCGGGGTCACTTCTCGGCTTGCTTGCAAGACGCGTTCTATCGGCAATGCCGGCACCCACCACCTGTCACATTTTTGGCACGCTAAAATCACTGCATGCGTTACCACCTTTAATGCTGGTGTACCCTAGCCTCGTTCGCAGGCTAAGTGTTGCGTTCATTGTTCTGAAAATATATCATTTAGGAACAAAAATCATTTCTTTCTGAAAAAAGTGTAAAAAGGGTTCTTGCTGCTTTTAGCATTCACTTGTATGTCCTAGCTACCACCATAGGAATATTGCATGCTATTTGTAGCATCCGGCCAATAAAAAGCGAATGGTCCTTGTCGTCACCTCACATGATTTGACATCACTTTCCATAACAAAAATAACCGATGTGTGTCGCCGTAGTCTGAAATCAAGGTAGTTTGTCCCAGTGCATTAAAATTATAACAGCGTCGATTTCGGCATTGTCATTTGCACTACATCTACGCGTTCCACAGCATCAGATGAACTGATGAAAAATACATGCTCAAATAGTGTCGCCGGGCTCCTTTAAATACAGCATCGAGACCTAGATAAAAGTTCATAGGTTGTAATCACAATTTTTTATGTCTGCTTCTGTTTCAAGTTTTTGTAAGGAACTGTTTAGCATGCGTAAACTTGCTGCAAATTACTAGTGACAGCTGTTAAGAACAAAAAAAATGAACTGATGCTATTCATTTTTATTTTTTTACAACAATGGCTTAGTAGGAGAGTTAAATGAATTGGACTTTAATTATACATCATGCTGCTGTTGTTACATGCTCTTGATATAGTTGTGCAGCAATGAGGAGTTTTTCCGAGGTCACAAGACCTCCACAGAAAATCATCATCATAAGAAGCAGCAGACAATTTACTTTAGTCTACACATAGAGTAAACAAGATTAATTTTAAGGCCATGTGAACTACTTTATTTTTATGGAGGTAGGAGTCAAATTTTATTCAGTAGCCATTTTTATCATGTGTATTCTTTGTCTGTTCACTTTATACTTGCCATATATGCCCAAGTAACCACAGATATCTGGTAGGTGTACGACGAGACATACATTGTGGATATTCTGGACATCCATCAAGTAACTAGAAGAATACGAATGGGGTGGAGCACATTTGGCAAGCACTCTTAAATTATGACAGGTAGATTGCCACTATCCCTCAAGAGGAAGGTATATAACAGCTGTATCTTGCCAATACTTAGCTACAGAGCAGAAACCTGGAGACTTACAAAAAGGGTTCAGCTTAAATTGAGGACGACGCAGCGAGCAATGGAAAGAAAAATGGTAGGTGTAACCTTAAGGGACAAGAAGAGAGCAGAGCGGATTAGGGAACAAACGGGTGTTAAGGATATCATAGCTGTAGTCAAGAAGAAGAAATGGACATGGGCCGCATGTAGCACATAGACAGGATAACTGCTGGTCGTTAAGGGTAACTAACTGGATTCCCAGAGAAGGCAAGCGGGTTAGGGGGAGACAGAAGGTTAGGTGGGCAGATAAGATTAAGAAGTTTGCCGGTACAAATTGGCAGTAGCAAGCACAGGACCGGGTTAACTGGCGAAACATGGGAGAGGCCTTTGTCCTTCAGTGGACGTGGTCAGGCTGATGATGATGATGATGTATATTGTAATGTGGAGAAACGGAGACAAAGCCTGATTCTAGGCTAGCTGTTCTATTCTCTACTTTCTCTACCTCTCTATCCTCACATGCGCATCTGTGCCAGAGTTCCAGTGTCGGTCTTCGTCATGACCTGGTCATGACTGCAAGCATTGTCGATGGGCCACACAACAATATTCTGGTGGGTGAGGCTAGATGCAGCAGTTGACGTTTATGATAGGCGATGCTGGCTGCATCGCATTGGTTGGAACCAGCCGCGTTGTGACCCTTCCTGGGTATCTGTCTGTAGGCTGTCCGCTTGCTGAAATCGACTCTGTCGCTGGGGTCGGTTTTTTTTTCCTGTGAAAACTTGTGAGAACTTGCCAATGATGTCTCCGGTGGGTGATGTTAGCTGCACCGGGGCGGTAGGTCTCGGCCACGCTGCACCTCCACCTGAAGATCATCCTCTGTGTGTTCTGAAGGTTGGAATTGTCTCTGTTGCTGTGATCAGTCTTTTCCACAGTGTGACGCCTTTTGAAAACTTGCCAACAATATCTTTGGCGGGCGTACCCAACTGTTTTCAGATTCCCGCAGTTCCAGTTGATGCCTGTTCCGTCGCCTAGTTCTACACAAAGCACTGCGCATTCGCAACCGTAGAATGTCGCAAGGGGTGGAGTTTACCCCGCTGTTCATGAAGGATTGTGCTGCGGCAGTGGGATCTCCCACCAGTTACTGAAGAAGTGGAGAAAAGCATCTCTGCTGATGATCGGGGGACCCCATGCCCTTGCGGTAGCTCTGGTGTGCTCCCCGAGATGCTTGTAGTTGTGGTATTCGACAAAGGGCTGCAAACAATGGAGCCATAGCACTCAGAATATCACCAGCAGGGGACTCAGGCTCCACCATCAAGCCCCTCGATGAGACTGACCACAGCACTAACAGGCACGTCGGTATCATTCATGGTGGTAGCACTTATAATGCTTTGCGCATAACAAATGCCCACATGCTCACTTTCCAATAAGTGCCGTGGCGGCTAGGCAATATGGGTTCGCCTGGTCAAAGCCTGTCTTGTAAGCACCTCCGGATACGTGCGGATGGTGTAGTGATAGGACACCCATGATATTCGCTGCATCTGTGGAGACATACGGGTGCGCTGTTAAGGCGTTCAGTATGACAGGTGCCGGCGACCCCAAGTGTCCAAGCAATTATGAGCATGGGGGAAGCTTTCCCTATGGATGTGGCTGGAAACTACTCTTGGTCACTGGTAGGAATGTTTTAGCTACGGTTGCCAATAGCACATTTTAAGTATGGCATTTGTGCTAGGTCCGGCTGCACAGGTGAACTGCAATTCACAGTTGCAACTTCGAGACGATGGCTCTCTCGAGCTTTGACTTCTGTAAAAGACATGTCAGGTTCAACCCCGGGGAGATGGCCTTCTCGAGGTTTGGCCTCTGTAAAAGACGTGGCAGGGTCGTTGGTGGCGTCATAGACAATAGGGTCGAAAGCAGCAATGAGAGCTGCACTCCACTTCGCCTATGGCTGCTGCTTCATTCCTTCAACCCGTGCCACACTGTGGCACCTTCCCAAAGGCGCTCTACAGCCACGGACCATTTCTGAAGCTCCGTCCAAGTCCCCTGCGCTTCTATAGCATTGACAGTCGCCACCTAGCCGTCTTCGTCATTCTGGAACTAATAGAATTCTGGTGGTTCACCGAGTGCAAGCAATGGTTGGACGACTGGTGAAAATGGAGAGTGTGCCGATGTCAAACGGCTAAGTTGCTGTGAGAGTTGTGTGAGTACACGCCTGAGCTCTCTGTGGTTCTCGGCTAAACTGTATTCAATTTCTTGTGAGGCGGCCGCAGCCAGCAGGGCATTCATCGCGCAGAATGTTGGCACAGCATCAGGACATATCATGGAACTCGGCGCTATACAGGCGTTAAGCTCAAAGCGGAGTTGCGCGAGGGTAGGCCGCAGCTGCGGGGCGCTATCCGATGAGCCGAATGCGAAGCTAGTGGCAATGTTCGGGAAGTGGGAGGTGTTCCACGGTAGCGGGTTGCTTGTCCGAGGGAGCTTGTACAGCATCCCAAAGCTGCTGAGGGCTCATAGAGCATTGAACGAGAGGGTGTCATGATGGGAAGCATGAACAGCATTCCCAGGCAACAAGAGACGACGCACTGTCTTGGCAACGTCGGGGTATGTTAAGGAAGCCCGACCAATGTCTTTTGGATGCTGACCCGTTAGAAGAGTCTTGGGCTCGGGATTCATATCACGAGAATAATACGCGACGTTTCCAAATAACAGGAGGCCGTGCGCCTTATCTAATAAGGGTGGTAGTAAGGTTCCCGACAGATCGTACCTTGTAACCACCGAAAAGGCATTGACGCCGTTCGCGGATGATTCGTTCAGTAGCTGCAACTGCGTTTGGGTCATGAATTCAATTACTCAGAAAGTGTGGACGGCATTCCTAGTATAAGAGACCCGCGCTGTAGACAACCCGTGAGGTACAGGTGGCTTCAGCCGCAAGGTTCAGCAGTTGTCGAGCTGTGCCATTGAAATGCAATGAAACAGAGACAATGCCCGATTCTTGGCCACCTGTTCTATTCTCTACCTTGTCTTCCTCTACTTTTCTTGCCTCACATGCGCGTCTTTGCCAGAGTCTCAGTGTCAACTTCGTCCTCATTATATATATATATATATATACACATATATATATTGTTGGGCATATAAACGAAGCAAACAAAGACCGGTGCAAGTCTCACCTGCGAGCTGTACTCGTTGTGACAGCGTTTGTTCAGCACCCTTATTTTTAGCGGCTGAGTCTCCGAAGAACGCCTTTTGTTCCTGAACAAAAAGATCTCATGTGAAAAGCACCTTGTTAAAAAAGTGCGGTGTCAGTCAGGGAGAACACCACGTTGGTGAGTATTGACCGGCCTTATTCCAGCCATTGGACTTGTTCACTTGTTAGTACTGGATGAGCCACATGTCCACATCTCTCTCTCTCTCTCTCTCTATATATATATATATATATATATATATATATATATATATATATATATATATATATAAGGGAAAGAAGTGTATACCTAAGGGCTCGTTTTTCCGTGTTTTTAACACAATAATAATGAGATATAACAGACAGTAATGCCAAGGAATGTACAGGGGAAGTTATTAACATTAATGGAATGTAAATAAGAAGAAAGAAAAGTGGATGAAAAAATTACCAACTGTAAGCAGGAATCGAACCTACGACCTTCGAATTCGAAGGTCGTAGGTTCTATCCATGTTGGATATCCCGATGGCCTGACATTTGTATTCAAAATGAACAGCCAGCGGATGTTCGTGGTTACTTTTGTGTGCAGTGGGAATTGAAAGAAATGTGAACATGTGGTATCTATACTGTAGTGTGTTTTGGTCTGACGCACGATACTAAATATATAGTCTGCTGTTTCGCACTGAATTTCAAGCTAGTGTAGCCTGGATGGTGACCAAAGACCACTAGAGTCATCCACAGTACAATCAAGAACCATCTAGCATCCTTTTATTGCCACCAAGGGCAGACAGAGCATGATAAAAACAGCGCATTGTGCTGTTCGTGTTTCTTTCCATCCCCCCTGTACTCTTTAGTCAGTATTGTGTTGATGTGCGTATGCAGGAAAGAAGGCGGGCAAGGGAACAAGTGCTACATCAGGTGTTTCTCAGTCATTGTACCGGACAGTTAACCAGATGCACATTGTTCATCTTCATAATGTCAAATGAAAATAAATAAGGCTGATTATTTCTGCTGTTCATCAAGTGCTTTAAGGGAAGAAGTTGCTAATGTCTGAAAAGGTCCTTTTTGTTTTTCAACTTGAGGCTCCTATCACTGAGAAGCCTGATATAGAGTGACTTTGTAAATTGTCTTTCAGAAGTTTTGATGAGGGGGGGGATGTTTTGCATGATGAGATGGTCACTATATAATAGCAAACACCACCACATTTGAAGTGTGCCAGCTTGTGTACAGCAATAGTACAGCAGATTGGGCAAGCCATACATAGTTTTGGGGGGTAGAAGCAATTTTTCAGTATAAATGATTTTGCCATTCATACCTGTCTCATGTCGCAGACAAGATTTCTTGTTATACAAGCAACTTGTACTTCTGTCACAAACAGTTTGTCAGTAGCTTTTTTTTTTCTTTTACAGGACTGAACCTGTGTATTTTGTGTTCATTGGCCACTGAAAAGTTCTTGGCTACGGTTGGTATTGTTTTGCTGTGATGAAATTTCTAAAAAGATATGTTTTTCACTCAAACATTTCAAAAAAGCAGAAATGCATGCCATCACTTCTTACGGTAACAGTGACAGACCTTTGACATGCTGGTCTCCTGGGTTTGTGCTTGCAGGGCCAACTGCCTGAAGGTGTGGCCAGAAATATGCAGGTTCTCAACCTTTCTTCTATTCTTCTCATTCCACCTGTGGTGGTATTTGTGTGGGACTGCAATCCTGGTGAGCAATAAAGCTATTTAGGCATTAGCCTTGTGCTGAATTCTAGTGTAACTTTTGGTGCCATATTTTTTAACATTCTTCATTTTTCTTTTTCTTTACCCTTTACCTTGGCTCTCGCCACTAATAGCACATAAATCGGCTGCTTTGCATGGCATGTGATGAAAGGATTGGAAATTAAAATGTGAATTGTTAGAAAGTGCCTGGTTTGAAACATTCCCGAAGCAAAATTATTTTTTTTTTTTTTGAAGAACTGCGTGCCGATAGCAGATGTGGAGCACTAACTGCATTTATATTGTGAAGGAAAGAAAGATGAACTATGTGTCATCTATGTGCTCTACTGTTCACATTTCTTTTTTGAGGTTGGAAATAAATAAACATGGCTGGAAATAAGACACTAGAGCCACCATGTTACGTTCAAAGATGACTCTATAGTGTCCGCTTAGTATTCTCACCGAGGTAAAAGGGCAATGAAAACAAATGCAAACAGTATAGAACTAACATGCAATGCAGCTTGCATTTTTTTCATTTGCCCCTGTACCAGTGATATGCTGTGAGCGATTCACAAGCAGAGATTGCCTCATTCAGCAGGCCAGGTCACACGCCATATTGGTAGACTTGACTTGACCAAAGGTTGCACAACATACTTTTTTTGCAACTTATTTTTATTTTATTTTATTTATTTATAAAATACGGTCAACCCTCCTTGAGGGTTATTACAGGAGTGGAAAAGATACAAGCTTTTAACAAGCAAGGCAATGCAGTGGTAGTACAAGAAGAGTACATAAGAAACGCACACAAGAGTAATGACATCATGACATGCGTCGCGATCATGGTAATAACTAATGTATGCATCATACAGGCATAGCAATACATTGCCTACAACCAAATGCTAAAGAAAATCAAATAAAATGTTAGAGTGTGGATGCTTTCACCCGTATGCAATTAGGTTAGCACATAGAACTCGGGAGCACCGATATGAGATTTTCAACTCTTTCTAGAAATTTTTGAAGTGTTGGCTGTGCTACAGTAGCTGAATCAAACGCATTCCATTCTCTTATTACGCGAGGGAAAAATGAAAACCTGAAGGTATTGTTATGGCAGAAATATTCATTGATGATCAGGTCGTGTTTTTGGCGCACTTTCCCTTTTGCTTTTTAGTAGTGAATGCGGAGGCATTAGTTTTAAAGTGGCCATTCAACAGTTGGTAAAAGAACTTCAACCGATGTATTTTTGCTCTATCACGGAGCGTAGGTAGATCTGCTCGGAGCAGAAGCTCGGAAGGGCAATCCGCTCGCTTATAGCGGTTAAAAATAAATCTTACCGCCTTGCGCTGCACGCTCTCGAGAAAATCTATGTCAGTATTTGTTGAAGGAAACCACACCATATTCGCATATTCTAGCATAGGTCTTATAAAGGTAATGTAAGATAAGCGCTTCGTATCTTTGGTAGCGTATCGTAGGGTCCGTTTTAGAAAAAACAACTTGTTCACTGCCTTTTTCGTCACCTGTTGTACATGCGCAGTCCATTTGAGGTCAGATGATATTAGAAGTCTTAAATATTTATACTGAGTTGCTGTGCGAAGGGTGACACCATTAAGCGAGTATGGAAATAATAGTTCGCTTTTCTTTCTGCTTACGTTCATCACGATCGTTTTTTCAGAATTAATAACCATCTGCCAATCTTGGCACCACTGGGCTACGTTGTTTAGAAATTTGTTAAGGGCAACCTGATCGTTAATGTGTTTGATTTCATGGTAAATCATGCAGTTATCTGCAAATAGTCTAATTTTAACGTTTACTGATTCAACAATGTCATTAATGAATAACAGGAACAAGAGCCGAGCGAGAACAGATCCCTGCGGAACGCCCGAAAACACTTTAACAGTGTCAAAATTCTGTCCATTATAGTGCACAAACTGGTAGCGGTCTGAAAGGTAACCACTAATCCATTCAACTATTGGACCATTGCCTAGTTTTTTATGAGTTTAGTGATGAGTTTAGAGTGGGACACGCGGTCGAAGGCCTAAGAGAAGTCTAAAAAAATTACATCGATTTGCGATTGTTTGTTTATTGCCAGCCCGAATCCATGTATAGCCTCTGCAAGCTGAGTGACAGTAGATAGCTCACTTCTGAATCCATGCTGAGAAAGAGAGATGTGGTTGTTTTCTTCTACATACTTGCTTATTAACTTTAAGATAACATGCTCGAGAATTTCGCAACTAGTGCAAGTTAAAGAAATTGGCCAGTAGTTCGATGGAATAGAAGTATCACCAGATTTGTGCACTGGCACAACTTTCGCTGTTTTCCACTCCGCCGGAAGACTGTAATCGCTAGTTGACTTTGTAAATATGAGATGGAGGTACTTGCTAATGGGTTCAGCATAGCGTTTAAGGAAGGTATTCGGTATTTCGTCTGGGCCACTACTTTTCTTTTCATCAAGGTCTAATAGCAGTGAAAGAATGCCAGGTACTGTCATATTTAACGACGGAAGTGATCTGCCTTGGTCAACCTGACTGAAACCCGGTGCAATCTTTTGGAGGTTATCAGTGCTAAAAACAGAGTGAAAGTATGAATTGAAATTATTCGCCTTTATCTTGCCCTCTTCAGCTGGAAACACTGATAATGTTGACCATTTTACACTTATGTAGCGCCAGAATTTATCGGGTGCTCTTCTAATAAACTTTTGTAGGATGTGTCCATAAAAATGCTGTTTTCCGTCTCGTATCTTTCCTTTTAAGGTCGATCTTAGCGTTGCTATTTGTGAGCTAGCGCTTCCTAGCATTTTTTTTGCCTTCCTTACACGCTTGATTTTTCGCTTAAGGTGAATTATGTCGCGGGTAACCTATGGGTTGTGCTTTCTTGTAACCAGTTTTTGTTTGGGCATTAAGTTGGAAATACAATGCATGATATGATGTTTAAACTGTGTCCACACTTCATCTATGCTCGCGTTATTATCTGCACATAGCTCAGAAAACTCGGGATACTCGTGGGATAGGTAGTTCATTATTGCCGCAACATTAGCTTTATTAAAGGAGGGCACATATTTTATTGGGCTACATTGCCGTATTGGAGTTGCTAAAGGCAAAGTACACAGAACTAGTTTATGATCCAATATGCCATCAATTGTTTCAACACTTGCACTGTCGGTGGAAAAGTGATCACTTGTAAATACAAGTTCTAACACTGAGTGCGACTGTCCTTGCATTCATGTATTTTCAACAACAAGCTGAGTTAGATTGAAAGCAAATAAAAAGTCGATGACTATATTATTAGACAGGGGGCCTGGACTTAATGAGGACCGATTTACATTAAGTAGGTTGAATTCACCCGCCATGATAAACCTGCCACCGAGTGTATGCAAATTCTTATAATCCAGAAGGGGGTTTAGGTACATCGCATTGGCATTCGGGGGCCTGTAAACAATGCCAACATACACTTAGCCGTCGTTCAGGAGAAGCTTACACCAAACCGCTTCGACACTGTTCACCTCTGGCATGACTGTGTAAGCGATTCCCTGCCGTAAAACAATTGCTACTCCGCCGCCTCTAGTGTCCCTATCTTTGTGGACAATTATGTAGCTCGGTGGCACAATTTCATGGTCATATATATTTGAATGTAGCCACGTTTCACTCACAGTAACAATATCAGGTTTTTGAGCCAATAAAACAGCTTCAAATTGTTCTGCCTTGTTCGCAAGACTTCACACGTTAACATTCAGAAGGGTTATGGGCATTGTCGTCGAGAAGACTGCGCCACTGGTAGTTGCTCTTCGTTTTTTTTATTTACTTCTGCGATATTTTTACTGTCTTCATCCCAAGTAAAAAACGACCGTTTATCTGAGTTCTGTCAAAAATAAGCCTTACCCTTTCCCCTCTATTGCGGTTTTCTTTCGTGACTTTCCGCAGTTTTCTTCTAGTTTCACGGACGCCAATCGAGTAATCTTCGCTTATTGAATAACCACTCCCTTTCAGTTTGGAACAAGACTGGAGTATTTTAACTTTGTTGTGATAATCGAGCAACTTGAGAATTATTGGCCTGTTTTTCGGATCGCCTTCTTTAGTTCTACGAAGTCGGTGGATACGTTCAATGCCTGCAGTCTTTGCGTCTAGTGTATCTTCAAATATTTCTTTTGATACGAGGTTAAGAAGCTCTTTAAAGGACTCATGTTGTTGTTCCTCAACTCCGTACACAATCAGGTTCGACCTCCGACTTTGTTCTCTAGTTCTTCGATTTTCCTGTTCATGCCTTTGATGTCGTTTTCTAGTTCCACTATTCACTTTACGCAATCAGAAACCTGCTTTTCCAGTCCACTATTTTTTTCAAGTTTCTTATCGATTGCAGTTAGTTTCTGATTTGTGACGAATTTTTCTTTCTTGATTTCCTTTATGTTGTCCGCGATTGCCTTTAGTTGCTTTGACCAATCGCCCTCTGTAGGCCCTGGATTAGTTTCTACGTCGCCACTAAATAACAATAGGTAGCGAAGAGAATTAGTCACATTAGTAAGCATTTCGCATTATGACCATGGGCATGGCAGCAAGAATAAGCAAACCTAATTGCTACGATAACGCTTTCCGTATCGTTTGCTCACCTGTTTGAAAAACATGATTGGGTTTGAAGAACGTATCATAGCATCACCGCCATGCCCACTGTCAGGTACAGTGCTGAAGAGCCGTTTTATAGTCCCGTTGACAGATGCATCCATTAGCACCCCTAGTGGATGTGATGACGTCATCTTTGCTCCTCCGGGAACGATGTTTAGGCGATGAAAGACCACGGGCATCGGCTTCTCTTGATCGGTCACCAAGAACATAGCTGGCGATGAAGGGGCGTTCATCGGTGATAGACACGCTGGGACAAATAGCAATCCAAGCAAAACCTGTACGAAAAACATGATCGGGTTTAAAAACCGTATCATGGCATCGCCGCCATGCCCACAATAGTTCGTGACTGGAACTGTCCACTCAGAAAATGATGCCATTCAGCATGTGCACACTCGTTGCAGTGTTTTGCTGCAAAAACGAGTTACACACCACGCATTGACTCACTTTAGTTAGTTGACCAAAGTATATACTGCTAACCTTCAGAATGAGTATTCAGGTGCCGCCTCGCCCCGCCGCAGGGGTCTAGTGGCTAAGGTACTCAGCTGCTGACCCGCAGGTCGCGGGTTCGAATCCCGGCTGTGGCGGCTGCATTTCCGATGGAGGCAGAAATGTTGTAGGCTCGTGTGCTCAGACTTGGGTGCTCGTTAAAGAACCCTAGGTGATCGAAATTTCCGGAGCCCTCCACTACGGCGTCTCTCATAATAAAATGGTGGTTTTGGGACGTTAAACCCCACATATCAATCATTTCAGGTGCCGCCATATCAGCTACATTTCAATGGAGACAAAATGGTGGAACACCCATGTACTTAGATTTAGAGGCATATTAAAGTATTCTGGTTGGTCAAAATTAATCATGAGTTCCTCACTTTAGTATGCCCCATAATGAAGTTTTCATTTGATTTTGGCACATTCCAGAAACTATAATTGAATTATGTGCCTTGCATTACTGGGCTGCCTTTTATTCATGAGTGACATGTGCAACATATAAGTTATGGCTTTGGGAACTTGGCTAAGATAACAGGAAAGAGAAAAATACATTAATAGTTGTTTCTCAATATAGACTGTCAGTGCCCTTGTTTTTCTCACTCAAAGTGATCAATTAAAAACCTGTTAATAGGCTAACAGTCAGCTTTGTCTGCCATTGAAGAGACTAAAAGTCATCTACCTCGTCAAAAAAAAAAAAACATTCATTGCCATTCAAATAAAAAAGTAAGGCTCATATGTTGCCTGTTGAGTATATTATCCTTCTTGCACTTCGTATTTCTCTTTTTGTTTGTGTTAGTGTGGTATATTGATGTGATGGTCCAAGTGTTAAAGGCTTTGCACCTAGCTGAAATCTTATATATTTAAAAAAATGGACTGTAGGCACAGGTGCAGTGCTGACAGTGTATGTTTTTTATATAATGTACAAAAGCAGCTTTACAAGCTCTGGCATTCGAAACACAGATTTCGAAGTAGTATTGACAAGTTTAGAATAGTACTGAGGCTGAGTTTGTGTTTTGCTATGCAAGTGCTATATGCCGTATTTTCTCGCATAATCCTCACATTTTCTTCCGCAAAAAACCGATGCAAAGTTGGGGGGTGCGAGAATTACACGGGGAAAACTTTCCACGAAAATATACAGAGCACGAAATGAAAATGAGGTGGCTGCAGGTCGGAATTCTCACGCCACAACAATAAAAGCAAAGGTTCAACACAAGACAAGATTTATTTGAGACACAAAAGAAGCGTCTCTCATAATCATATGGTGGTTTTGGGACGTTAAACCCCACAAATCAAAATCAATCGAGACACAAAAGAATCAAATAGTCGAGAATTAGAATACCGTATGCAAAGCTTGTGGGCATTGTGGGCTTAGCGGTAGCGTTCGTCGCTCAACAGGAGTCCGCAAAATGTAAGCAAAGGACGTCAGTATTGGGCTGATGGCCATTTAACAGAATTCTCTGCAGTTGCCTTCTGAAAAAATAAAGTTCACCATCAATACCAATCTTAGGCACACGGAAGGCCCAACATGTCTTGGTGGCTTTCAGCTGCCGTCACCAGTGGCAAACACAAAACTAGTCTACTTCAAAGGCCTACCGGCGGCCCTGTTGCTGCTGTTTAGTGCATGATCAATCACTTTCAATATAAAAGCAGCTGTATAGCTTCCGTATCGCCCCATAACATAACAAGATTACAGACACAACATACAAATCACGCCGCAACACGCACTTGCCACTTTGGCTTGGATTGGATTGGATTGAATTTTGGTGCAATAATAGTACGCTCTATGCTTGAGAGATAGCGCCAGATGGTGCACACTATCATCATCAATGGCTGGAACGAGCAGGTGACATTATTGCGGCACTTTTTAGGGGTGCAATAATTAGTAGGGGAAAAAGGAAATCGTATTTTTGTTGGGCGATGTCGGGGGTGCGAGAATTATGCGAGTGCGAGGACTACGCGAGTAAATATGGTAGCAATTTAGCACTAGTAACAAAAGAAAAACTGTAAACCTGGTTGCTGTTAGCATTGCCTGATGGAAGGCTATACTTATCTAGAGGCCATATCAAAAACCCTGCAGGCATTCATGGGGCTGAAAGCTTCATATGTACATGGAAGTCTATGGGATTTTACATAGGACTGTAAGCTATGTACTCTTGGGGCCTTTCCACATAAAATAGAATACAGCAATGCTTTATTTGATTATGGTTAATTTTGTTTTGGTTTTATCACTTTATCATTGCTTTGGACATTGCAATTGTGCTTTGTATACTGTATTTACCAGTTATGCTCGTACAATTCATTTATAACTCTAGGTTTACATTGTTAAACTGATTTGTACTAGGTTCTTGGTTTAATCTGCTAATAGACCGAGTGATTACCACAACCTTGAGATATAGCCTCACGTTCAACTCTCTCACAAGAATCAATTTCGCTTCAGCTGGAAATTTTGTTTGCTACATTACAAGGTTGGTTTGCTTTGTGGCATTGTGCTGCAATTGTTAACACACTGCCGTTAATGCATTACAGATAGCGCTTTGATTTACATGGTTTCGCCAGGCTCCTACACTGAACTTTAGGCTTTATTCCAGTTGCGTCATCACTGGCATTGGGTTGCGTGACAGTGCTGTTCCTTAAGCTAGTCTCGTACCACATGGTGAACCTGTGGTGCCGTCAACAGAGAGCATCTCGCAAGCACCATCGACGGAGGTCCTCATCTGGCAGTGGCCGTGAGTTAAATTTAGTTTTATTTTACACTAGCTGTGAACTTTTCTGATAATAATTATGGCGGAATGGGGGCATGTTTTATGGGGTTTTGCGGACCACTCTAATCAGTGCACCTATTCTTGGCTCATATAGCAGACTAAATAGCCGTGTTGATCTTTAACAATGTAATTAATGAATTTCCAGTTACACAGACATTGTCATACTAATTTTGGCATAAATATTTCTCATAACTCTGTGTATAATCAGCGGTGTACCAACTTCTTCACGAGTAGGGGGCAAGGTTCCCTACGGTGTGTGTGTGTGTGTGTGTGTGTGTGTGTGTGTGTGTGTGTGTGTGTGTGTGTGTGTGTGTGTGTGTGTGTGTGTGTGTGTGTGTGTGTGTGTGTGTGTGTGCGCGCGTGTGTGCGTGCGTGCGTGTGCGTGCGCGTCAGATGGAGCTGAGGGCTGTGAACCTTGTTCTTACTTCCTTGTAGTTCCCGGGAGCTGTTCATGAAAACATCGTTCAAAAGAGTTGAGCAATAATTGTCTAAAAGTGTGTTGCCAAAAGGTGTATGAAACTGCAGCTTGCAATGATGCTTTGTGATGTGTGCTGCCAGGTTTCGGTTTGATAATCGGCCATTACGTTCCTATTTTTCATGGTTATTTCGTAACGTGACAATGGCACGATTTCTAGTTTGTCTGAGGATTATGCAAGTAAATACGGTAATTAAAGAAGGATTCCAGGTGATCAGTTTGGCGGAGGCTTTTATTGCCATTGGTGACATTAATCCATGTGCCTTTAATAAATATTTTCAGTTGTGATATATCCATGTTGAGTCGTGATATATCCATGTTGAGTCGTTTATGTGCATGTATGGCTCTCTGTGAACTATTTGCGGATAGGGATAGATAAGCACGATTAGAAATAGATGAAAGCATTCACAGGTGGGCAGGCTTCATCCGAAATGTCAGTGTGCAAGGCGCAAAAGCGTTGCATAAGCGGCCCGAAAACACTTCATGGAAGCGACACATGGAAAAAAACCTCCTCAGCTGGAAACTGAGAAAAGTATGTTGCAAAATGTTAAGTATAGTTACCTAGCTGCTACACTGAACGAAAATCCTTTCTCAGTTCCTTTCTCAGTGGGCAGCCAACAATTACCACTGCCGAAACTGGGAGGGCTCAGCCCCCCCTACTACTCTCAGTGGGCGGGAGGAGGCAGTGCCCCTTGACCCCCCCCCCCCCCTGGAGATACGCCTTGGTGTATAATCATAATAAAAGAAACATACAAAGTTTTCGCAAGGCACAGCACATGTCCCATCAAGCCCTTATGGCTTTTTTAACATAAGCTGTTAAAAAACTCGTCTGTGCTATGCTGTGCAACACTCAATCTACTGAGGTGAGTGTATACCGTTTGCTGGCATTGTAGTGGATTTTTTTCTAGTTGTTAGGTTCATGAAAATATATACAATGACTCACTATAAAGTGAAGAGTAAACATCAAGGTGAAATTTTTTCAATAGTCAGTAGACCCACTATAGATACAAGGTCGAATGTAATTTAAAATCTGCAAAAAAATTGTAAAATTGATGCTTCTGGTTTTTATAAGTGAAACTTGTGTTACCTGACCCGTGTTGGTGTCCGTGTTGTGGGTGTTTGCAAGAAACTCGGAGTGTGTGTATGCCCTACTTCTCATCTCTGCTCCCCCACTACTTAGCATTGGTGAGCAGTGGGTGAGTATGTGCCTCACTACTTACCATTACTCCACTAGAAATGAAGAAAACACATGGGCGGCCTTTCATGCAAAGTTCACTCATAGGCTCAACAGTTTCAGAAATCTGTTCAGGAGTGGTAGATGGGCTGCGGGCCATTTCCAGGTCCTTCTCCTCACCCACAGATGGTGGGCAGAAGGCAAAGGAGAAGGAGGATCACTCACTTTGCTATGTGGAAAAGGGAGTGATCACATGTTCTCTCGCTCTGTACGTGCAGTTTTTCACCAAGTCAAGATCAGCTGTGAGATGGGAAAGAAAATATGACAGGCACACACACTTCAACCTTTGTTTGCCCCAGTTTTCCTGATAGAGGAAGGGCTCCTAATTTTTCATTCGAGCTGTTATGCTCGAGGTTTTCCATGTGTTGTCAATAGAAAATTATCATCATCACAAAATGCCGTGAGCTCTCTTCATTCCCTTCTTTCTCTTCTGCTTCACTCCCAGAACACATGCGCTGATCTGTCTGGCATGGGATGCTAGAACTGCGATTGGTGAGGAAACGAGTACAGAGAGAAAGAGAAATTCTTGGCCGAAGGGTACCGGCATAGTTCCTCAATGCTTTTTTGTGGTCTCGAAACTTGGGCAAAGTTTGGTATAGGGACAGAGCCTCCCGCCAGGGGGCGTTACTGCAGACAAGGGGGCGTTCTTCGCGGCCGCCTAAACGGCGTTTTTGGCATTTCAAGAAGCTTTTGTGGCGGAAACTCGTTCTGGTGGCTTCACGGACATATTCTGTGGATTTTCATATACTGATCACCCATCGCGTATAGGCGGCGTACTCGTACCTGCGCGTAGCGGCCATAACTGTCTGTTCGGTTGCGGCAGTGTTCTATTCATTTCGATCGCGGCGAAATCGGTGTGCAGCCACGCCCTGCACGCTCATTTAGCAAAGACTGCTTGGTCATGCATCTTTGACTCTTTTTATTTTCCTCGAGGCTGTAGCCGACCGTCAGCAAGAAAACCGTGACTAACATTTCCAGTATACAGCAGTACGTGCGATGGGCATGAATTCCGATTCTTCACCGATAAACGTACTGATGCGTGCAACTTACGCAATGATACTTCCTTCCGGCGATTTATCCTTGCTTTGAAAAAAGACTTAGTTTAAATTGCTCTGAATATACATGACCGAGTTAATTATGCTACTTTAGGGTGTCATTCCATGCGCCACCGACGCTCGGCGTAGGAAATACTACGTTAGCGGAAAAAAAATATTGTAGCTTGCCCGTGTGTCGCTAAGTTCTGTCTCGGGCAGACTGCACGTACAAGACTCTGAAGTGAATATCACAACATTATTGTAATAATACGAGTGAAAACCCTGATAAAGCTCTTTTAACCACCTCTGTGTCTAAGCAGCTAAGGTGTGTTGCTAAACATGCTTGGTAAAGTGCTCTCATTCCAGGGAGATGAGGCGCGAGATGTGTACTTAGATTTACAAGCACATTGAAGAGCCACATGAGGTACTTTTTTTTCCATGCGAAATGTTTAAGGGCCCTCGCACTCTGCAAAGTGCTAAGCGATTGTATAATGTATTTTCCCAGCAATTTTTTACGGCAGCTCCTTTCACTTGGAGGAAAGTTGAACAGAGGTCTTGTGCAGCTGTTGATCTACAAAATGTATTCAATACTTTTAGCACCTTACTAAAGGGTGAAAGTCAGTGGGCTTCATCTGTTTTATATATTCATAACAAGCAGTAAATTGCTGGCTATAAGCATTTTATTTCGAAAACAGAAAGTTAAAGAAAACAACTGCCAAAGTATTAAACTATAGAGTAAGGTTTAAGTTCAGCAGATATATTTTCGAGGATAGACAAACTAGGCATAGGACACTATCATCAAAACAGCACACACACAATAAAATGCTCATGCGGTGACAGTACGAGGCTCGTAAAGATTACACATGCAATTAAAAATACATATGAGTGTTCACGAATACAGAAGCGAGAAGACTGGCCTCATCAACATGAATGCCCACCAAACAATGTCATTGCAATTATGGAAGTAAACCGAAACCTCCTGTCATAATCCTTGTACTAATACAAGCAGGCTCCGGACGCTCATTCACTTGGCTTTTTTTCTCCAGATGCATGGCATACTGAATGCTTGGCTGCTCTTTAAGCCTTATTTTTTCCCTAGTGAAAAAATGCAGCCGGCACCTCAGAAAAAAGTAGACAATTTCAACTGTTGTAGCTACAAAATGTGATTGGCACCCCACACTTGCATGCACAGTCCGATCATCACTAAGTATACTGTCTACGATGTCCATGTACACAGTTCCAGATGCAACCTTCTCCACAGTAAACCTCTCCACATGGTTTTCAACAACCTGCAAAAGTCTAAGAAGGCGGGCTGAAGGGACTTGCAAGTAGCCTTTAGACTCAGTAGCTGTCAAGTCACTTGGCAGTCTTGATGATGTCTTCAACGTTTCAACGTAGGCAGTGCACGTCTGTGTCAAAAAATTATTTACAACATAGCCACCAAGGTAGTCTAAGATGCTCTGCTTTGTTGTCAAGGGCTGGAAAGTGGCCGTGGTAACTTCATCATCTGCAGGCTCTAAAAGTATCTCATCAAACAGCACTGCAAGGATGTCAGCCTGTAATGTACAAGAATTACAGTGCAAATGAGACTCACAAAATACAGAATGGAAGAGGTAATCGAGTTTACCTGATTTGCTGTTGGTGTATTTTTGCAAGAAATGTCCTGCAACTTCAGAAGTAGGTTTGGACCTTCGCAATCTACTGAAGCTCATTTTGGTGGCTGAACAATATTTACTGACAACATACGATAAATGAATAAAAATTGCTGCACAGTTGGCTGCCCTCCATCTCCAGCGACATGCCTGGTAATACCAAAAAACCTCTGAAAAAAAAAAATGTCGGTGTTTATTAGCGCTCTAAAAGAGATTGGAAAACAAATTTTTCCTCCAAGGGGTCTTGTCCGAAGTTTCCTACGAGAACGTACTGAAAACCAGACTTCAGGAGATCGTCAGTAAGAGCAACCACACTGTGTAGCGTCAAGCTCAAGGCCTTACTGGTTGGCATGCTTAGAAAGATTTGCCGCTGCTGTGGAAGGGTCTGAATGTATTCGTACCATCTGTCTAGCCACTTAATGTTTTTCTTCGGCGTCTGAAAAGCATGCACATATTTTTAGACATGGCAACAATGACAAAAGACATTTTCTTTCCTAAGCCAATGGAGATTGCCACTCGCACTGATGTGCTGCGCTTCATTGTACTGCACTTGCTGAGGCCTCTTAGTGTTAAGACAATGAAACAACTCGTTCATTCTTCTGGTGAATTGTACAGTTGCAGCAGACGTGTGAAGTTTTTTACAGTCATTTCTTTTGGCATAGAATTCCATTCCCGAGGCAGTACTTTCACTGAACAGCTGTAAGAAAGATGAATTCGTAGGGTTCAAGGCATTGCTCGTGCCAACTTGCACAACAAAGCCAGTTTTAATACTTTTAAGCTTCTCGATAAAAATGTGTTCTGTACCTGAACTGCAAGCTTGACACTGAGCTTCTGAAATGAATTCGGACTGACATGTGCTTTCGTCAGCTTTGGTACTGCACGAAGGTTTGCCTGTTGTTCATCATACTCAAGCAGAGCGGAATAATGGAAACGAAATACTTCTTGGCCACTAGGCAGCTACCAGGAGCAAAATAGTCTTTACAAAACAGTTTGGTCTGCAACATGAACATGAAGGCAAAGTTGCTTACCAGAAATTTTCTGACTTTCAAAAGGTTGTTTCGGATGCATTTGAAAACATGAGGTGGGTCAATCACCGTGTGCACAACTCGTGACGGATCACAGCGGTGTGGAAATGAAGTCCTGAGGCTGTCGATGTCCCGCTGATACCTGAACAAAATTGTGATGTTGCAATGAGTATTGTCGAAAACTATGACTCATACATGACATACACTAATGTGACTGGGGTGCTTAAAATTATTTACCCAAGGAATGCAAAGCTGATCTATTGGATGTAGAGTTGTCACATGTGACAGCATCTACTAATGCACCAGTATTGAAAAGGTGCGCTATGCATTGCAGTAACAGCTTTGCTATGATTTGCCCTGGGGCAGCACCCGAAACACAAAAAGTGCCAACAGTTTGGGACCATCCCCCGCAGGGGCGTCTGCGCAAGTAGGCGTTTGGTGTGTAGCGACACCACGGACCCGAGCTAACGGGGGAGTTTTGACTCCCTCCCACGCCTAGCCGTGCGTGGCTTTGCCATGTCCGGGGAAAAGGGGATCCTGGGGGTTGAGCTGATGCTGGGTGATTGGACCTTTAAGGCCCCCCGGCAGAGGCAACACACCCCTTTGGCCCCGGCTTCACGTAGACGGCACCCTTGGGCTGACCCACCAAGGGGAAATCGGCAGTCGCCTTTTCCTATCTCTTTCTCCCTACATCTTCGTCTTTATCTCTTACTATTTATCTGTCCTGTCTTCTACTCTCTTCCGTTTACTTCCGATATTCATGGCGGCAAGGGTTAACCTTGTGTAGGTATCCCACCTTGGATAATTACATTGGGTTATAGTGACAGCGTACGGCTGGCGTCGGGAGGGCTTGTTTTAACAAGTCCAACCGCGTCCCCTTGTTGGGCTCCGTGGTGGGTGGTCGCCGCTGTTACCGAACACATTCATACTTGTATGGCTTTACAAGCATCCGCCGACCTTGATCGGCCTCGCAAGAGAGGCCGCACCGAAGCAAGTTATCACGTCTCGAAAGAAACTAAAGTTACTTTCGCGAAGTACCACATTATCCACAGTGACAGCACACCTCTAAGAAAAATTATCCCCATTTTTGGTGGCCAAGTGCCTAAAAGAAAAAATAGGACCCACATACAAAGCATCCAAAATGTCAAGCGGTGACCTCCTTTTGGAGCTAACCGAAAAAGACCAAGTGCCTAAGCTATCCCAACTAACCAGCATTGGAGAAACAGCTGTCATCGTTTCGGTCCATCGCTCTCTAAACACCAGCAGGGGAGTAATCTCTGAGGAAGACTTCTTAGGCCTTAGTGACGAAGAGCTCCTCGATGGTTTCCAAGACCAAAACGTCATCAAAGTCCAAAGAATTGTAATCCGTCGCAATAATCAGGAAGTGCCCACCAAACACGTAATACTAACCTTTGGAACATGTGAAATGCCCACCTCTCTTAAGGCTGGGTACTTAAAAAATAAATGTCAGACCCTACATTCCCAACCCCAGACGCTGTTTCAAATGTCAGAGATTCGGACACGCCTCGCACTCGTGCAGAGGCAAAGAAATATGTGCAAAATGCAGCGCAAACGACCACAAATCAGAAAACTGTTCATCCTCACCCCACTGTGTTAACTGTGACGGGGAACACCCAGCGTATTCCCGGTCATGCCCATGTTGGAAAAAAGAAAAAGAAGTGATCGCTCTGACCATCAAAGAAAAAACACCATTCAGCGAAGCGCGAACACGGCTATCGTACCTTTTCCACAGAAGTTACGCCAATGTGACGCAGTCGGGGGCAGCGTCACAAAGGCCTCAGGAGTCGACCGCTACCACACCCAGTGGTTCTATGGTGACTCAAACCGCCCCCGTAAAAGAAGCAGCGCCAGCTGCTCCATGCACATCAAAGGGCCCGCAGACTCCGGTCTCCCTGGGCCCTAAACTCAATAGAGTGCCAAGGCCTGAGATCCATTTCTCAGCGCCTCACTCTCGATCTTCCAGTGCCTCAGACAAGGCAATGGAGATCGACCACAAAACTCCGGTGTCATCGACACTGAAGGACAAGCGCTCTCTCGAGCGTACCAAACAGGACAAGGACAAAGTCCCAGTAACCACAATAAGAAAGCGATAACCGTAATGGTTATCGTATTTCTCTCTATTTCTATTTCTTAATATTGTCACCTATCATCTTTTATACCGATCAATCCCCAGAAGTATATTTACTTAACTTTATTCTGCCATGGCTTTTATCGTACATTGGAACTGTAGAGGCTTAATTCATAACTTAGGTGACATAAAGGACATCATTAAGAAATTCTCACCAGTAGCCTTTTGCCTCCAAGAGACAAATCTTGGTGCAAAACACAGCCATTTCCTAAAAGGCTTCAAAGTTGCCCGAAACGACCGCGAACATTGCAACCGTCTTTCAGGAGAAGTAGCCATAGTGGTGCAGAGCAGCACTCCTACGCGAGATGTCCAAATAAACACATCTTTCGAGGCCTTAGCCGTCACCATCCTATCATACAAAACCATCACCATCTGCTCACTGTATATCCCACCTCACATCCTTTTCACCACCAAAAACCTAGAAAATATAGTGGAACAGTTGCCACAACCATTTATCTTAGTTGGGGATTTCAATGCTCATTCAACCCTTTGGGGTAGCGACAAAACTGACGCAAGAGGGCAAGCCGTGGAAGATTTCATTTTATCAAATGACATCTGCCTTCAGTGCTTTCACCTACTTTTCACCAACCTCGCGCACTTTTAGTTGCTTAGATCTCGTCATGTGTTCATCGTGTATTTTTAATGATTTTAAATGGGACGTCGTCAACACGTCTTATGGTAGTGATCATCAACCCGGCATCATAAAACTCATACCATCTTACCCAACTCTAACAAGCAGGCCACGCCGGTGGAAATTACAGCTCGCGAACTGGCCAGTTTTCACAGAAAGCGCTAAGCTCAATGAAGTTTTCTCATCGGACCTTTCTGTTGAGGAACTAATCGAAGAGTTCGTCAAAGTTTTAATCTAAGCAGCAGAAAAAGCAATACCGCAATCATCCGGCATCGTACGCAAGAAATTCAACCCTTGGTGGACAAACGAGTGTACTGATGCCAAAAAACTAGAAAATAAGGCCTGGGGAATTCCACGAAGATACCCCACCTACGCCAACCTCATCAACTTCAAACAGGCAAAAGCCAGAGCCCGATTTATTCGAGGACAGGCAGAAAAGGATTCATGGCAAAAATACATAGCATCAATTAACAGTTCAGTCACATCTAAACACATCTGGGACCAGGTGAGGAAGTTCAAGGGAGGGTACTCCTCCTACACAATACCACTGCTTACAAGTCCAGACACACAATCAACACTAGAAGACCAGGCCAACCTATTAGGAGAACACTTTCATAAGGTATCATGCTCAGCAAATTACACCAATACATTCCTGAAACATTCCAGAAAGACAAAGATTGCCTACTAGCAGTACCTCAAATGAAAGTTATAACCTTCCGCTTACGCTGCACGAATTGAACAGGGTACTTTCTGCCGGTAAAAAAACGGCAATAGGGTCTGACCAGATACACTATGCAATGTTGGCACACCTATCCCAAGCATCCGCAAAGGCACTTCTCCAATTCTTCAACAAAATATGGGACTCTGGCATAATGCCTGAAGATTGGAAAAAAGCCATAGTCATACCATTCCTAAAACCTGGTAAACCCCCAACAACCCCAAGTAGCTGTAGACCCATTGCACTAACAAGTTGCCTTGCAAAAACTTACGAAAGCATCATAAATATTGGACTTACCTTCACTCTGGAATCGAAGCACTTAATAGACGCACACCAGTGCGGATACAAAAAGGGCTGTTCCACCACTGATCACATTGTTAGGCTGGAACCAGAAATACGACAAGCATTTCTACACAAACAGTTCTGTCTCTCGGTCTTCTTTGACTTAGAGAAAGCATATGACACAACTTGGAGATATGGAATTCTCAGAGATCTAGCTAACTTAGGGATTTGCGGAAGAATGCTGAACTGCTTACACGATTTTTTATCGAATAGAACTTTTCAAGTACGCTTGGGTACGGTACTGTCACGAATATTTGTCCAAGAAAATGGTGTACCACAGGGCTGCATTTTGAGCACCACCCTGTTTATAGTGAAAGTGAACTCCATCAACAGGGCTATACCCCGTACAGTCATGCACTCCATCTATGTTGATGATCTGCAAATTGCATGCCGAGCCTTCAGCCTATCATCCTGCGAAAGGCAACTCCAAATTACAATAAATCGGCTTACGAAATGGGCCGACCAAAATGGTTTCCGCTTTTCAGCCCAAAAAACCACAGCTGTTCTCTTTATGCAAAAGAGAGGATTGTTCCCTGAACCCGCGCTCAAACTATACAACATCAACATGCCGGTAAAACAAGAACACAAATTTCTAAGAATCACATTCGACCGAAAACTAAACTTTCTGCCACACATAAATGCACTGAAAACTAAGGCAAACAGAGCACTCAATGTGCTCAAAGTACTCTCCCATAAACACTGGGGTTCCGATCGACTCTGCCTTATATGTATTTACCGATCTCTTGTACGCAGCATTTTAGACTACGGATGCATAGTCTACGACTCGGCGCGAAACTCTTACATCCGCCGTCTTGACCCCATACACAACCTCAGTCTCCGTCTGTCAAGTGGTGCTTACAGAACATCACCTGTGCAAAGTCTATACGTAGAATGCAATGAGCCCTCTCTATGTGATCAAAGAGCATTACTAACCTTGTCATATGTTTTAAGAATAAGGTCGTCACCTGAACACATCTGCTATGAAATTGCCGCAAAATGTGACTCGCGCTCACACTACCTCAACAAACCGAACCTAATCAAACCACTTGTCCTACGTTTCGAGGAATACTGCCGCTTTTATACCATCCCTGATGGATCACTAGATGTCGCTATTAAACCACCAAGACTGCCGCCATGGTTTGACCTGTCACAGCTATGCGAATTTTCACTAAGCCGTTTCAACAAAAAAAGCACCCCACCAGAACGCATAATCCAAGAATTTTATACACTTCAGCACGAATATAAGGATTACGAAAAATTTTACACAGATGGCTCAAAAACGGAGGACCACGTGGGTATTGGGATTGTGACGACGAAAAGCGCAATTTCCGTGAAAGTACCTCGTAGTTTTTCTATTTTTTCAGCTGAAGCTTATGCTTTGAGTGAAGCAGTTCGGAATGTCATCGCTGAAAAATACAAGAAAGCAATCATATACACCGACTCACTAAGCACACTAAAAGCACTACATATAAAATCCGAATGTGAGCCTATAGTAGGCGACATTCTAAACATGGTATACTTAAACAGCCAGGCAACCTGCATCCGTTTCTGCTGGGTCCCAAGTCATGTTGGAATACCCGGAAACGAAAAAGCAGATAAGTATGCTTCCCAGGCAGCCCATAAAACAGTAACAAAAGCGAAAATTCCCCTTAAAGATATCCAGAGAACAATTCGCCTGGCCCTACTAGCAAAATGGCAAAAGCAATGGGACACCTGCACGAACAATAAGCTCCACCTGGTGAAACCCACACTCGGGGAATGGAAGACCTGCCATCACCAGCAACGGTTTATTGAAGTTGTATTATGCCGACTTCGCATTGGACACACCCTTGACACACAAATTCTTACTCGCAAAGGAAGAACAACCAACGTGTGAAAAATGCCAAGAAGCGTTAACATTTATGCACATCCTAATCACATGTCCTACCATTGAAACACAGAGACAAAAACATTTCAGCAAGCTATACAAACAACACGTACCTTTACACCCTGCTTTGTTCCTAGGAGATGACCCTCTAGTACCTCTGCCTGACTTGCTAAACTTTCTGAAAGAATGTAACCTGTTAAATAAGCTTTAAAATCTCATCTTTTTAGTGTCCATTCCTGAAAGTCTTGTGTCTGGCGCAGCATAGCCTTAGCTGCTTTTGCGCCATAAAAAACCAAATTAACCTAACCTAAGTTTGGGACCATCCACCAAGGAAAGGCTGAAACAAGAAAACCAGTACATGGTCTCCATCTTTAAATTGAGCTGATAGTCTTGTATGCTCGCCGAAGTCGACTTTGCCAAGTAGGGCCATGTCTGATTCACGTATGTGGACACTCTTTTTCACACTCATTTCATCAAACATCAAAACTCCTGCGAATAAGAAAATGAAAAAAAATTTTGAAAACTTGTTTCAGAGTATTCTCACGGTGGAAACTGGTCAACAATTTATATGCATTAAATTTTGTCGTGCTGCCATAGCTTCAAACCTTACCTTCACGTTCCCTCTCATGCATTCCTTGAAGTTTTTGTTTCAATATACGAAACAAAGTCTCATTGAGACTGAATTCTGCTTTCAAGTTTCTCATGTAAGTGTGCAGTGTGTGAGGGTGTGGTAAGGGTAGATAATAATTCTCGTGAAGAAATGTGTAAACACACGTTGACTTGATTTTCAGCAGCAATCAGTCGTACAATCATTCCTTCTTGTACCTGATAGTGGAATGCAAATACTTCATTTACTGGTATAGACAACTGCATACATAACATGCAATTAGCCTTGAAGCACAGATAACATCAGGCAGTGCTCAAATGCACATTCTCAAGTCATGCTGTTTTGTCAAGAACACGCACTCTACTGTCCTGTTTACAGCTCGCCGCACAGCTTTCAACGTCCTTGCATTAGCTTTCATGACACATTGGTCAAAGATCAGCTTCTCGCGGTCAGAGAGTTTTTTAAACATTCCCTCGAAGTGACTACTCTTTTTTTCGCGCAGTGTTACTTTTGCCAGCTTCATCTGGCAGTCTTCAAGTCGTTGCTGTACACGGCGGAGCTGTGCCTTAACTTTCTGCAGTTCCGAAGTGTTGCGCACAGCCTCTTCTGTTTGACAAGCTTTGTCTTCAGCCTTGTTTGCTGTCAGCCCACTTTCTGCACCCCAAGAGGAAAAGCAAAGAGGTTCAGGAAATCCATTAAGTTTGTTCAACTTGCGTTATAATCAGGGTGCCGAAGAACACAGAAGAGCGAGGTGCGTAAAAATGCAATATTTACCATAATTTACTGCATCCAATTCGTCGGAGACGATCACGAGGATCCTCTGCACAGCATTTTCCCCACTACAATCCTCCAAAGACTCCCGACGACGCTTTACTGGCTGCCTGTGTGGCAAGTGCCGAGGTGCCGGATTCTTTTTGGACAAGTAAGCCGGGAGACCTTCAAATAATCGAGGTATAGCGCCTGCCCTCAGCTTCGCTTTTTCGTGCGGCAACCTAACAACGGTGCCTTCTATAACGCTTTCGTCTTCGTGAACAATGTCCTCGTTATAGAAATGTTTTTCGCATACTCGAACGTTCGGTAAACTGAACGAGAATGTGCCCGTTTCTTTACGCGGTATCGCCCGCTTCCACTGCTCACGACTTTCGGGGTCGCTGGGGAACACAAACAGCGATACTTTTTCAGCAGTTCCTCTATAGCCGGAGCGACAGTGCGGCACTCAGCATGTCTTTGGCATCGTTCGTGAAGCTGCGGCTAGCTGTTTTTCGCATACGAAAATGGTCACAGGCACGCACAGCACCGCACACACGCGATGAAACAACACAAAGCGAACACAGCACGCCGTCACCACTCTAGCCTCGACGAGTGCCTTGTTCACCGGAGCGACCATGTGGCGCGCAGGACGTCTTCTGCATCGTTCGTTACGCTGTCGCCAACTATTCGTCATGTTTAAATACGATAAGACGCACAGAAATCACCGCACACACGCCGATACAACACAATTCACAAAAACAACCACACCACGCTCGCTGACTGCTTCCACGAGTGCCGCAGGTGCCCCCCTTAACACTGGTGGCGCCGCCTTTTGGTCAAAGTTAGCGACACACAAAGCTCTCCCATTGAGTGACGGAGAAGTTTCGTGACCATTAAAAAGTATTGAGGGACTATGGTACCGGCATAACCACTCATCTCTCCAGGCACACTCGCAGAGCAAAGCATGGTCTTTTATAGTATGGTACAGTAAGGGCATGAGAAAAGGATTTGAGAATAAGGAGGAAAGATGTGAGGGTGAAGAGAAGGGAATGACTACAAAGAGAAAAGAGAAACAAAAAAATAGAAGAAAGAAAGGAAGAAAGAGAGAAAAAGAAAGAGAAAGAAATGTACATAGAGAGAACGAGATTGAAAAACACTGATACAAAGAAAGGAAAAAAGAGAAAGAAATGGACATAGAAAGAACGAGATTGATAGACACTGATACAAAAAAAGGAGAAAAAAAAAGGGAGAATTGTTTGTAATACCACTATCACAAGTGGTATACCTTAGTGACAAGTAATCTTTTCGTCCACTTCTTTCATCACGTTTACATTACAGTTACTTTTAGTAACATTCCCTGTACTTTCCTTGGCATAATTGTCTGTTGGATATTATTAATATTGTGTCTAACAAAGAAAACAAGCCCTAAAATGTACACTACTTTTCTTCATTATTAGCGAGGGTCTCGTTCTGGCAAACTTTGTTACATCAGATAGTATACGAGAAATTCTTGGTCAGCTTCCAGCTCGTAATAAGATCACGTTCTACATGACATCAAACAGGCAGAAAAAATGTTCCACACTCTCCGTAATAGCTACTGGCAACCCTGACCGACAATCCCACATTTAGAGAGAGAGAGAGAGAGAAACGAGAAAAAAAGGAAGGCAGGAAGGTTAACCAGATGCTAGTATCCGGTATGCTATCCTACACTGGGGTTGGGGAATAGGGGGTCGAAAGAGAAAGGGAGAGTTAAAAAATAAATAAGATAAAAACACCGACACACACGCACACACAAAATCAGTCCACTCAGAGGCATTCCGACAGGCCAGTAGTTCGTAAGAAGCCCACTAGCGCTTGCACAGCTTTCTTGTGTGATGATGAGTCATGACGATGGCGCAGTATGCTTTCTTCTGACAGCGGCTGGTTATCTAACCTGTTTAGTTAATTAGAAAGGTGTTGTCTTTCCAGGTTGTATTTTGGGCAGTCACACAGGATATGTCGAATTGTTTCTTCATCTCCGCAGTGTGCACAGTCGGCGGTGTCGGCCATACCTATGCGGAACGCGTACGCACGGGTAAACGCGACTCCCAACCATAGTCTGCACAGAGCAGTAGCGTCGCCTCGTCGAATTTTCGTTGGAAGCTGCATGCTTAACGCTGGATCAAGGGATCGTAATCTTGCATGCGTAAAGAGGGGCTCATTCCAAAGAGCCATGGAGCGTTGGCGAGCAAGCATGCAGAGCCTCCTAGCAGCATCTGTCCTTGAGAGAGGTATTGACTGGTCGTTGTCTTCTGTATGGGCTGAACGGGCAGCTTGATCAGCTCGTTCGTTACCGATAATTCCACAGTGGCTTGGCAACCACTGAAATACAACGTGGTGCACTTTCTCTGTTATATGGTGCAGCATTTCTGCTGTTTCAAATACCAACTGCTCGTGTGGACCACGGGGTAGATTTGACAGAAGTGACTGCAGTGCCGCCTTGCATTCACAGAAAATCGTCCACCGTTGCGTGCTTTGGTCGTTAATGAAACGCAGCGCAGCGCTGCAAGCTCTGCTGCCGTTGTTGTGGTTGCATGAGCTGTCCTGAATTTGATGGTTGTGGCGTGCGTTGGAATAACGACCGCCGTAATTGAGCTGTTTGGCAGGACGGAGCCGTCGGTGTAGACGTGGGTGCAGTCTTGGAACTTCTCGTACAGCAGAAGTAAGGTGAGCTGCTTGAGGGCTGGTATTGAGAAATCTCGTTTTTTCTGGATGCCTGGTATTGTCAGGTTGATGACTGGCTGTTTGAGGCACCATGGAGGAATTGAAGGTCTCGCCGCGGGCGTAAAACCAGTTGGTAGGGAGTCACCATGTGTAGTTATTATTCGACAAAAGAAAGTATGAGTTCTATCCGCTGGTAGAGAGGCTAGGTGGTGATGGGGAGTCCAGCCTACATGCCTTGTCTGTGTCCTCAAAGCTTCAATTTCAATATGGGCCTGCACGAGGTGATCTTTGGCTATAGCTATAGTCGCCATTGTTGAGGCACCCTGAGGCAGACCTAGACATATTCGAAGCGCCTGTGCCTGAATGCTTTGTATCATGCGTCGACTTGTTTTGCTGGCGTTTGATAATGCAAACAGACTGTATCGTAAAAAGCCAAGGAAAAGCACCCTGTACAGTCGTAACATAGCATTAGGCTGCATTCCCCAAGTCTTTCCAGCGAGAAACATGAAAAGATGGCATATGCCTGTCAATCGCTTTTTCAAGTACGACACATGAGGGCTCCATGATATGAGACATCCCATGTTTAATGCACACATATACCCCATAAGGTGGACAGGTGAATAGCCTCCATAGTAGCGCAGTTGATCGAGCATCGGACGCGTTATTCAAAGGTTTTAGGTTTGGCCCCCTCTTAACGGCAAGTTAACTTTTCATCCACTTTTTTTTCTTCATCTTTACGTTACAATTCTTTCTCAAAGGCGAAGCAATGAACATGATAGCAACAAATTGGAAGGTCACGCACAGAATGGCAAACAGATCGAAATATGCCCCGCGTTTCTCACACACAAATGATGCACGAAATGCACTCATAGGTACAGATTATCGCGAATAAGCATCTCAGTTATTACTTCGTGTGTCTGAAAAGCGTGCCGTTTTTTCTAAACGGAGGCTGTGCAACGATTGCAGTGACTTTTGTGCGCCCCGTAGCTGCAACAGAATCGTTCCAGTGCAAGCCCAATGTGAGCCAAGACGTATGATACTCCGCACCTGGAGATAAGAAAGTGCAAGAGATCGTTCACTTTCCCTTCTTTCCGCGGGCCAAAGTATGCATGAGAGATGAGAGCTGCCACGCGGTCATTGCGCTATCTTGATGATAATGTGGAAAACACAAAAGTTTTCTTCCAAGATGCTCGCCAACAGTGGTAAGTGGTAGATATAAATAGCTTGCCGTTCGAACATTGAGTGAGGTGCCCCTTGGTGGCCCAGTGGTTAATGCCTCGCATTCAGGACATGGAGGTCCCACATTCAATTCCGGGTGCTAGAGTCTTTTTTTAGATTTTTTTTCCAGCATATATATATATATATATATATATATATATATATATATATATATATATATATATATATATATACATACACACACGTATACATATATGGTGAGTGACGCAGACGCCAGTGGCAAAATCCAGCCGATAGTGTCCATATAATTTCTATGGCAATAAAAAACGAGCCCTTAACTATACACAAGGGTTGGAAAAAAAGAGAGGTGAGAGGGTAAAAACCTAGCCAAGCCAGCAGCTCATCTGTGACCCAGCCTTGAATGACTTAATCCAAGCTGTGCGAATTTCTTCCTCTTTCTACTTTGTTCATTTGCACTAATTTCTTCTGTCTACTTCGTTCATTTGTTAACTTTGCATCGTAATATATGTATTGTAGAATTGTCAATCGTGCAATAAATGATGTTTACATGAACGTTTCACTGGCAGGCATTTTAGTGAGCGACAGACAATCTTCATGAAACATTTACAGCGAAAGCTGTTACGAGATCACAACGACAAATGATTTTGCTAGCATAGTCCTCCTCCGGCATAAGTTTCCATAACACCATTGTGCATGATGATAAAAAAAAAGAAAATACAGGGTTTGATGAATTTTGAACCTAAGCTCTCTATGGGACAGTCAAGTATTCGATCACCAAGTCTCACCACTGTTTGAAATTCCTTCACAAAACAACCCTAATCGGGTGTCATGTCAGGCAATGAATTACATTATTAACACCAGGCATCACACATGTGAGAATTGAGGCCAGCCCGCAGCATTTGCGCGGTCTTTGTCGCCTCTTTCTTCGTTCTCATGTCCCAACATGACTACCCTCCTCCGCTGTCTGTCGCGCTGGGAGAGCGGAGTGATGTTTAACCCCTCTCACCCGATAGCGGATGTCGACAATGGCGCCGCGCGGAGAGTCTCCCGAAAGGATTTGCGCGCACGCGTTGGGAGTGCAGAGACCTCTCCGGGCACAACATGGGGGTCAGCACGCTTTTCTTTTCGGTTCGTCAGCTCCCTGTGGGGCTCGTTCGGACTTCACCAACAGCGCCTTGCGCCTGCGGTGAACGCTTACCTTATGTCGCCCCCCCTTCCCCCCCCCCTTCCGAACGTTGGGCCGAAGAGTGGTGCGGGTTCCTAGTGCGTGGCCAGGCTACACCAACCCGTATCTCTCCGAAGCCAACAAGAGTGCCTTTGCCCTCACTCGAGCAACCGGACCTTGGTCCCGGTGTCTCCGTGGATCACCTTTACCACGGAGACTACACAGAGTGCTCGTGGCACCCTGTGTAGTACTTTACGCCCGTGGCATGGATAAGCCCATTTGCTTTCCCGCCGCACCTTTGCAACGGGCTGTACTGCGTTTGGTGTTGCCACAGACAATAAAGTGTTGTGAACTTGAGCAGTATCGTGTTCTTGCCACGGCGACAGTTAACACGTGCCCTGCGGCTCGCTAAGACAGGACCCACGCTAGTGGCCGTACTCCTTCGGAATATGTGTACACTACACACAATACAAGCTGTGTAACAAGCGGGTGTCGTGGGTATCTCGCTTTTCTGTGGAGTGATGGCATAGTGGGTGCTTCCCTACTTCACAAATGTATGATTTGTGGTTTAGTGTGTTTCTTTTCAGCCTTACTCGCAGTAGTCGCCCAATGAGATTTCACAGTGAGCTGTGGTAAGGCTGCTCAGTTTTCACTGCGACTGTGCTGTTTTGTTCTGTGCATGCCGGGAAGATTTTTTTTTTTTCATGTACAAATCCTCTGCCTTGAATTTTGTGAAGATTGCAGCATCATGTGAAAATGCTATACTTGGATGCCCTTGGGAGCGTTTGGGCTTCTTTTAAAAGCTGATAGTGTTTTTAGTGTATTTTTCTCATCAGTTTAACCTAAGATAAATATGAGCTGCACTTGCAAAAGTTCACTGTGCAGCATGGGCCTCGGTAGGGTGCAATCCGGTGTTGCATCAAGGCTCATGGAGGTGGAGTGTGCTAGTATGGCTTGAGGGGGCAAGTACCCCTTTTGCTGCCCCCTGCTGCCCAGTTAAAAAAACAATTGAAACCAATTGGAAAATTTCCACTCAGTTTCAATTCGTTTCATTTGTGAATTAGTACACTATTGGGCTATTTGGGCCAATTGGGCCAATTGGTTGTATGCCAATTAGGTCAAATGATGCAGTAGTATATAACCAATTTGGCTGATTGAATGTATTCCTATTGGGCCAATCGGTTGAATTCTGATTGGGTCAAATGGTGAGGTCAGTACATAATTAATTAGACCAATTGACCTAATGCCAATTGGTTCAAATAGTGCAGTTAACACATTCATCTGTAAAAGTGGTCAAGCTTGACACCTTAGCGATGAACCATGTTAAGGTGAAATTCCAACATTAATCATAAAATTGGCTATAACTTGCACGGATCTAAGGTGGTATATCACATGTCATGTAATTAGTTCTTTGATAGGGCCAGGACCTTCTCTTGCAGCAAGTGTTATAATGGGAATATATCCTCAGATAAGCAGTGTGCTTGCGCACATCCTTGTACGCCACCTCAAAGAAATTAAGGCAATAATGACTCGCCAAACGTACGCAAATGCAGCAAACAATTAGCTTTACCAAATAACATAGCTGGCATGAACCCATTCATGTTTTGCAGTACAATGATAAAATGACCCTTAGCCTTGTTTGAATTAGCCCAGTCTGACAAGCAGTCGCCAGGAGCGAGACAGCTGCGCATAGTGCGCATTTCTGATATATTTTCCTTTTCTTGCACCAAGCTGCTCCAAAAAGATAGAAATAATGAAAATTGTGCCAAGCTGCTCCAAAACAGCCTTGAAAGCTAGAATTTTGACGCCAACCTCAGCTTCAGTGGGAAAAAAGGCTTAGTTGACTAATTAGACATGCCCAAGGGCGTTTTTTTTTTTTTACTTTTCACTTTTCTGGGGACGAAGGCTCCCATGGTGCCACCATAATCTCCTCTAAGCTGTTGTAAATATACGTGACCCTGGAAAATAGTGCTGCCGTGCACCGAGCGTCCTGCTTCCACTTGCTAGGCTGTGTGTTCTGGTGCCACTGTCGCCTTGTGAAAACGACATAGTCGAGCGGCGAGCGTAGCGAGGTTGACTCTCAGGTTCTTTGTTGTGCATAGCGCATTCCTCCGGTTGCTGTGGTTTTCATGTCGATGCTACTTTGTGCAGTAACCTATGCATGTGCGTTTGCTGTGAGCGAGTTACTGTAAAGGTAGAGTCGTTTCCCTGCATGCGACGCTTTCTCCTTGATGCTGTGGCACGTGCACATGAGTTTTCAAAATTGGTTTCATGAGTGACAGAACGCGTGTAGCCCATTCCCGGTTTATGCCCATTAGCTGCTAACTTATTTGAACAAGTCAGTTCTCATTGCATTTTGCATTTAAAAGAGCCATCGCTAGATAAATCCGTGCATCTTTGTCTGTAGGTAGAGAGAAAACACTTGGTTATTTGTGAAGCCGTGGGGACACAACACGTGTTTTAACCATCTTAAACAATATTAAACGGGCACCTCGGCACTTTATTCGTCACTCGTGATGCGTCGGCAATCATGTGATGCAGTTTTCATGATTTGCCAATGCTTCGTCTTCTAATCTAAACTATCAATGTCGTCGCTGCATGCTTGCTGGATGCGTGCCGGCACTGCTGCACGCGTGCCCTGGGCTATGCTTTTAGGCTTAGCTCGATTGGCGTTTCACTCGGCGGCAGTGTGACTTTGTTTTCTTTGTTTTCTTCTAATGAAATAAAACATGCAATAAAACTACCCTTTGTACTTTTGGCAGTTCGTTTGCGTGGACACAAATTCGTTATTTGCACGAGTCGCAGAGTGGAAATCGTAAGTCGATGTATTATTGGGAGTTTTACATCATTGGTGATGAGATGGCTTATGATAAAAAAAAGAACCGGTCAACGCGTGCCGTGTTAATAATGGGTGGTCGCTCGCGTTGAGAGGCATTATTAGTATCATTCGCTTATCGCTTAGTGCCATACGCACGTGCTTTACAAGATAGTCAGTGCGGCGAGGTTTCTTGGCTCCTACATTGCAATCTTGAAGGTGGTCCCGCACGAGGTGGCCGTGAATGGCAGTGCAGCGGGCTTTTGTTGTCTTTAACGACTCTTGATGCCATCATGTCAAGCTTTTCTTTAAGCGAAGGACCACTGTAACTAAGATTTTTGTGCAGTCACAATTTTTGTATTTTTTTAGTGTGATGCATTTTTCTTTTTAATTGTTTCGAGGTAACCTATTTTTCAACAAAGCCTTTATTTATTAAATATTATTTCACATGTTTTTTACGAGGGTCACGTGCTATGTAGTAGGTAGTGCAGTTCATACCTCTGTTTAAAAACTTCCTTCGTAATCTGTTTCAGTGTTGTGTATTATAGACCAATTAAAATATGCACTGGTGCCCCCACATTGCTAAAAATATGTATTTTCAAGCTCCCAGGATGACATACTAAATATCACTAACTGCTCTCAAGCAAGATTCTTCTGCTCTAAAATTGAAGTTTTGCTGCTCAAAAAACTGCTCCTAATTTAGTCTTGGCTGTCTCACCCCCTGAGTCACTGATATAATGCCATAGGAAAACTATGTAACGATTTTTAATGTTTGTCATCGCAGGGGCCCAATATTTACAGTGCTTGACAAGCTGATAAAAAAAAAAAACAGAGTTCAATCTTGTGTGAAGCAGTCACATGTAGGCGAAATGCAACCCTGAGGGCAATCGATTATTTCTTATTCAATGCTACACTGACTAGACATCAAAGGAATTCACTTGCACATAATTACTAGTGCTTGCTGCAAAGATACATGTGTGCCATAAGGCAATACGACACAGGATGCGTACATTAACCAGCATATAGTGCGCTTTGCGCATTTCATCAAATACTGCAGAAAGGTATACCATGACACAGTGCTCATGATAAAGAACACAAATACTTGGGACAAACGTTCGCATGTACTGGAAATGTCTAAGTGCAATACTTACATGAAAGAATTAGAGCTGAGAAAACTACAATGACCCTCAGTCGACGCTGGCGAAGTGATCACCGTATGGTACAACCAACATGAGGCCAAAAAACCGCTCGAACATGCTCGTCTTGACTTGTGACACTTTCCACAAATGAGAGCGACAAAAAATAAATGTCACATCCTAATGTTATCAAGGTTCTTCTTACAAACACATTGCACGATAGAACATGCTGCATGCAAACACGGAAAGAGAGCATCCATGACTAGCTGTGCTATGTGCAAAACTGCCAAAACTATGGCGTCATAATAATGTTTGAGCGCGGTTCGCAATGTTACCTGTAAATTAAAAATGCAGCCTACTTTTTAATGTAATATTTACATTATTATGTTATTATTGTGCATTTGTATTGGAAACCATTAAAAAGAAAAAGATACATGACTAATGCTACTGAGATATGGCTAAATTTGTTGTCAACAAAAATGCCGGCACTGTAGTGTTCGTCACAACAACGCAAAGTTCACTGCACTCTGATCATGGCAGATAATGAGTGCTTAACGAGTGCTGAAAAAGAAAAAAAGAAAGCCTTCTCACAGAAAAGTAATATCGCGGCTGCAAAATGCATATCCTTTTTCACACCATTAAATATAATTCAATCTATGGTGATTTGCACGACAATTGTATATATAAATAAATGCTTATACAAGTTGCAAGTAAACGAAGTCAAATCACTTGATCACTTAAATTCGTTGATCAATTTGTGCATGCAAATTTCTCTTGAAGTTGCTTGGCCTAATTGAAAATGAGTGTTTCCATTTGAATGTTCCAATTGAACCAAATGGTTCAATTGGGTACTTGATTTTCCAATTGGAAGTGAGCTTCCAATTGGTTCAAGTGATACCATTTGGCAACTTCAGTTGGTACAAATGGTCTAGTTAGTGTACCCATTTGGTCCAGTTGGAATTGAGCACATCATCTTAAACCATCTGGAAATTTCAAATGGTCCTGTTGGGAATACCATTGGCCCAATCGGAAATAACTATTATCATTTGGACCCCTTGATATTTTCAAATGGTTCCAATTGTTTCTTTAACTGGGCGATGCCCATGGTGTGCAGCATGCACTTCGGTAAGACAGTTGTACAAGCTGCTTTTTGTTCAAATTCAAGTACTTTCTCTCTTAAAGTAAGCTCTATACATATTAAGGTTTAAAATTTGTTCTCTAACATTTTTCTGTTTGGGTTTGTTACTGATGTCAAAATGTCTAATACAGTTTTCCAGGATGTTCAAGTCTTTTGCTTAAGGCAGTAGCAGAAACTTGTATTTGTATGGCAGTCTTGAAGACGTAGAAGTGCCTAATGCCACAAGAATTGGTGAATTTAACTGAGTAAAGCATCTTTGCAAGCCCCCCTCCCCTTTTTTTTTCGAGTAATGACAATGGGAGTAGACGAATCTGCCTCAGTGGACTGTGTTTACAATGCTTAGCTGCTGACCCGAGGTCCTGGCCTCTACCTCCGTCGCATCATTTGCATTTTGGTAGAGGTAAAATGCTAGAGGCCTGTGTATTGTGAGATGCATGTTAAGAACACCAGATGATAGAAATTTCGGGAGCCCTCCACTATGGCATCTCTCATAATTATATGATGCTTCTCAAATGTAAAACCCAAGATAATAATTTTGTTCTTAGTTTGAAACCAGTGGCCTAGCCAGGGGGGGTTGGGGGTTTAAACCCCCGAAATGTTTCGTGCAACCCCCAACCTCCCCCCCCCCACTTACTCACCCTTTTTCTTCATCACTTTGCGCTGACACGATTTAGAAACTAAGCGGTACTACTATCACAATATCATTACTGGGCGCTTTTACAGTAGATAATGTCTGCTTACGAAAAAACGTACGTGTCGTGGTGTTTGTCAAGGCTTTGGCACCGTAAGAGTTTGGGCAGGAATCTGCCGTGAGCGTTTTAAGCTGGCTCGGCGACGGAATTAATGGTGCAGCAGTGGTCATACTTGTATCCACCGAAACAGGTCTGGTCGGAGTCAATCGCTAAGATAATTTTCACTTGGCAGAGGTTCCCTTTAATAGTAAAAGCCAGGCACAGTTTCAAGGTCTTATAGGCCACGTTTAAGCATATTAGTATAACTCTTCGTGTATCTGCTAAGATGTTGCCACGCTCCTTTCCTCAAGTTTTGTTATCACCCTGTTACACTACGTTCAGCACAAACCGCGCCTACGATGTTCAAAAAGGTTCAAGGCTCTAGTAGATCGTTTTGTTAAGATTATGTCCACCTTGTGAACATTTCAGATTATTCTGGAATCTATGTTGCTGCTAGCGATAACGCTAGGACGTTCGATGGCAAGTGTATAAAAGCCGACGCGCTTCGCCTAGTCAGTTTAATGACGGCCGACGCTGCATTCGTCGCTATCAGTGCAAGTTTGCTACTGTGATCCAACTTTCCGTTTACTGTACACAGATTAGCCCAAATAAACAGTTTAATCAACGTACTGTCTGCTTTTTGTCGACGTCACGACCCCGTGACATCTGGTGGAGGGGCTGTTTCTTTGATGTTCCGGACGCCCCCTTCAAGCTGCGAACCCAGCCCAAGCCGCAAAGAAGACACCGAAGCCAACCCTGAGCAGCGAACAAGCCGCAGGCAGAGGGGACTGCAACCAGAGTACAAGCCCCTTCTTGAAACAGCCAGGCAGCCCTGGATCCCACAATAAACAGCAGCAACCATCATCGCATTTGTGCAGCCTGCCGCAGTCGTTCTCTGGCAGCCCAAGGAACCTCCCACGTTCCATGGATCATCGGGTGAGGACCCGGAAAGCTGGATCAAAATATGCGACTGAGTCACCACCTTGAACAGCTGGGACCCCGAAGAAATATTACGCCGCATCTACTTCTACTTGGAAGACACCATGAAGACGTGGTTCAAAAATCACGAATCTAAGCTACGAACCTGGGAACTCTTTCGAATGGTGTTCCTGAGCACGTTCACGAGCATCGTCCACAAGGAAAGAGCCGCCACATTGCTGGAGACAAGGGTGCAACTCCCTAATGAAAGCGTAACCATCTTCGTTGAAGAGATGACCCAGCTCTTTTGACACGCCAACTCCACCATGGCTGAGGAAAAGAAGCTCCGGTTCCTCATGCAGGGGATCAAGCAAAAGCTGTTGGTGGGACTTGTCCGAAACCCGCCGAAGACTGTCAGCAAATTTATTACCGAGGCCGTGACTATAGAAAAGGCGCTTGAGATGCGCACAACTCGATACAACCGCCACGCCTCATTCAATTGTGCCGATGCCTTCAGTACTGACGACCTGCGCGAGACGATTCGAGCGATTGTGCGGGAGGAGCTGCGGAAGCTATTGCCTTCGATGCAGCCTCAAGGCAATTCCATCGCCGACCTTGTTTGAAAAGAAAATTGGTAGTTGCTTAGAATCCCAGAAACACCGCAGCCTGAACCGGAAGCAATCAGCTACATCACTGCAGTGCGCTGCAATGCTCCTCCACGCCCTCGTCAGGACACTGCCCCACCGCAGTTCTTCCCCCAGGCACCACCGTCGACGCCATACTGCCCGCCGGCAGGCCAACGCAATGCTTCAAGGAAGACTGACGTCTGGCGCTCTCCTGACCACCACCCACTGTGCTACCACTGTGGTGAACACGGTCACACTGATGAACCTGGTCACCCCTTTATAAGAAAAACTGATGTAAGAGACAAGTGGGTATAAGAGAGACCTGCGTTCCTAATCAAAATAGGGGTGATAAAAAAAATGCATACATAGTACTCCGCTTATAAGACACACCTCATATAAAAGACAAGATATGCTTCCCAGTGTGTGCCTCTTATAAAAGGGTTCAACTGCTCAAGAAAGGCGATAAAGGGGACAGAATGATGTGTTGTACTTCGAGTTTGTTGTCATTCCACTTTCCTAGCTGTTTTTATTGACATAAAAACTTGCCAGTGATATGGAATTCTGAAGTTTTTCAATGTAGGATGTGTTATGTATTTCTAAACACAGACTTTATGAACAAAGATGCCCAATAGACACCTGAGACAGGGTATGACTTATGAATCTTCTGTTTGTGCATTTCTTTCATTCAAATTTGTGCTGACGTTTGCAGAGATAACCCAGGGTGTGAATGGACGCACCACCAATGGCCACATGGCAAAGTTTGTCATCTACCCCGATAATTTGAACCTCTACGGTAAGATTTATTTTATGCACAAAATTTTCTCATTTAAAGATTTTTAGAGTGAAATAGTGTAGAACAATCATATACTTCGCCGCATAACTACATAGACAATTTGCTGAAAGTACTATACTTTTCAGGCTATAGACCTTTTTAACGTGTGCACTGTCATATTGTCTAGCAAGTGGCGCCATTCATAGTCTGGCAACCCATTGTCATGTGCCAAGCTCCGCATTTGTGTGGAAGGTATCAATGCAGTAGCAGATGGAGTCTTTTTTTTTTTTCATTCTGGTGCACTGAAATTCATATCAAGTGATGCAATCTAGGTAGAAAAATGAGTCTTTGAGTCGCTCTGAAAGGTTTGGTATGTTTGAGGTCAAGTATGTTGTATGTTGTCGGCACTCTATCTACCCTGTTTGAAAAATGCGAAAACAATTCGACTCATAGCAGGGCAAGCAAAGGGCATTGTATTGCTCTTTGGCAATACAATAACTTTTTCCTGCTCTCTAATATTTAAGTTTGTTTTTTTTACTTGCGGTTTGTTTATGCTCTCGTAGCAACTATACCGCTCGTACATGTGGTCGTGCATGAGCGCACACTCAATTTCGTGGTGATGATGGCATCTGTTTCTTGCTCACAAACTGTTGCCTATCTTGTTGTTCGACTTTTAGGTGAACAATTATTACTCACTTGTTTATTTCTCACAGGTGTGGACAAAATAAGAGCTGTTTACAAGGGTGGGCTGGTAATTGCAATGCTGATGTGTACATTCCAGTACAATTATTTCTTTACGTACTGCAGGCACTTTGAGCATCCATCTACAAATCTATCGATCTATCTATCTATGTACCAGCCTACGCCTGGATACTCTCGGGATCACCCCTTTAACTTGGGGTAAACAAAAACAAAAATTAGTATGGGAGGGTAGGTCGCGTACGCCATCTGATTTTTTTTGCCAAACATGTGGTACATACATACCTGCGGGTGGATATGTGCACAGGTATGTGTTACAGGTGTTTGACAGTTTATATCTACCCAAGAATGGTGAGAACATACTTGGGTAATTTTAATGCGTGATTGTTCAGAAAAACCTGACATTGACACTGTTGACCTGACAAATGCAGAGATTAAGTATTAGGGTCTCTACAGATATCAAACCTCAGCTATGAGCATGGCAATGAAGTATTCTATCACAGAGCCATGCCAGGTCTTGGAATTACTTTTCAAATAGACCCTAATGTTCGTGAAACGTGAATTGCATTTGCAGTGCTGGCTATCCAATTTTATTAACATATGTACTCCAACGATACAACCGTCACATCAAGTTAATGTCAAATAGAGTTAGGCACCATTCACTGAAGATGTAGCAGTATCCAGGGCTACCATTCTCACAAGTAGCAGGGCTTCATATCAGCTTACCGCTTCTGGTGTTGCTAATATATTCATATTGCTGTTGGCATTATTATGTAACTCTTAACAACTGGTTATATAAAACATATGTGGCTGTTTAACGTATGTTTGTGTGTGCATTTGAACATATCTTTAGCTCCACTTCATAATGTATTGCCCACTAAAAAAATTACAACACGGGCACCTTCCATCCACATACTTTATATAACATCAATTCTATAGGTACATGGGATCTTTAGATTTTTTCTTTAGTTTTGAAAAAGGGCGTTTGATTGGATTTTTGCACTGATAAAGCGAAGATGGTTAGAGAGTATCTTCTTCCATTTAGGCACGAAGTGTGCCCGAGTTCAGGCCTATGATCAGCATAAGAGGTATTTTGAGTTTATTTCTTTAATAACTTTGTCTATTAGTTGTGCTGTTTATGCAAAATTCTGGCAGCCGTTTATAAAGCTAAGCAATGAAATTAACAGTAATAAAAATGCTAGACAACCTATATGACGTGCTTTTTTGTTTTGCTCTTAGAAGAAAAATAACTGTTTTATATCATGGCGTGACTTTTCAGACTCGGTTGTTAACCACGCAGGAAGTTGTCTTTTTAGTTATTTTACACATGAAGTGTGAGAACTTTTTTTCTTTAGTTGACTTTCAAATTTCACATCGTACACAATGCATTCCACCATCTTTAGGAAAGTTGTACACTCGGGACAAGAATCTTGCCATGTCCTTAACATGTAGAGTTCAGTGAATGTTTGGGTTTCATAAGGCCATTTTGCAGCACAAGTTAAATGCATAGTGCCAGAACCCCTCTGCAAAGTGAGGGTTTTCTCGTGCATGTTAATACAGCTACATCAACTGCAGTGATCACTGTATTAAGCCAAGCCAGCGCCTCCTCTATTTTTTTTCAGTGCCCGAGCGAACGCTCTCTTCAGGCCTTCGAGCACGCGCCCCACCTCCACTAGCTGCTGCCGCACGATGGCGCTGCGCGAATAGACTACGAGATGCTGGCGCTGAACGGCCACGCGTATTAGGAAGCTCACGAATTCGTGTTTTCATGCGAGTTAATTTTCAGTCATGCTTCTTGACGGCTTCCACGGATGCAGGGAGAATGAAAAGTAACGCCAACGTAGTGGTGCACTGCTTTCACCGGGCTCTGTCGGGTCATGCTACCGGTTCGATATATCTGTCCGAGTTCTATTGCATTCGTGTTTTATTTTCTCTTTCAAGCTAATACAACCTCATTATTTGCATGCCTCAGTATATAATACTGCTGTGTACCACTCGGCATATCCGACGAAAACAAAAATCAGATTGTCTTTTTGCATTTTTTATTAGTTACAAAAAAAAAAACTCGTCGGTCTTCTTATGAATTCACCTGAGATGACTGAAAGGCAGAAACTATCCTCGTTTTCTTCTTATTCAATCCAATGAATGTTTTCTACTTTGGTATGGGATATTTCTGCCCCTAACATGGTTTTCTTACCGCATCAAGAGTTGGAGAAAAAGCTAGTTTTCTGCCCCTCAGCTGGTAATGCACTGGCCCTCATGATCGGCCCATTTCAATAAAGAAACGTCACAAACATCTTGATATGTGACGTCATGTGATGACGTTTTTACGTAATGATTTCTTGCCTCACTAGTGTTTGCGCCGCTGACGCGAGAGGATGCCTAACGCCACAGGTGATCAATTTTCCCTTTTGATGGGGCATTTAAAGCTACCGCCTTAATGCACTGTACGGCTGTAGTTCCATGAAATTGCAGCTTCCGCTGGTTTTTGGGGGGAGCGTGCTTGCAGTAATCAGGCAGAACAGTTGGTCTCCTAATAAATTTTTGTACTACACTCTAATATGTAGCAGTCATTTACAGCCTGAGTATTTTATAGATTATAAATAGTGGTGGCTGAAGACTACCGCTGAATGGGAGCCCATGGGTGCCACACAGCCATTCGGCCTCTGCTCGCTACCGAATTAACAGACCATAGGGTAGACTAAAGAAACAGAGCTGAGCAGTCAGATGTTAAGGCTACAACAATCCGTCCACGAATACACAGACAAGCTTGAGCGACTGACCACAGGCTGCATTTTTCGTGCCTGTCATCTTGGCTCAAGTTGAGAGACAGCATTAGACTTCAGACTTAACAGTGCCTGTTCAAAACATAGGCAATGATCGTAGAAATGGTGCTGCATATGGAGCTGTTCTTGTTTATTTCACGATGATTTCATTGTTTAAGCTCTCAAATGGTGAAATCACCTGCCATATTTCCTCATTTTCTGGCACATGCTTTTTCTCGGTGGCAACACATGTAATGTTTTGCAAACGGAACGGATGATGACCAATATCCCTGGAAGCAGTCTAGTCGCATTTTGTGCTTTTTTTTTCTCTAGTTCCTTTTTTTTCTCTAGTTGTTAGAACAACCAAAAAAGGCACAGTGGTTTCCTGTTGACCTTTCGCTGGCTAACATCACAGTGAAGGCGAAGAAAATATGCAGTTCGACTTAAAACATGCTTAAATTCTTTGACAATGCCACTCTTCCAAGCCCAAGCCTCTACACTCACTCGGCGCTATTGGCATGAGCCAGAAAGAAGGAAGGCGCCGGTTGCCAATCCGGTCCTCTTTGCTCGATAGAACGGTCTATGGTCCACACTTGATATATTGTTCACTAGAGACCAATTCAGGCTTAACATAAGTTTTTTATTTAGTCCACGCCCAATGCATAATTTACAGGAACAAACTAGGACAGAAAATTGGCATTCTTAGCTTGTCTTAAACCAGTAGACAGTAATAAGCCAAAATTTTTTCAGTCTTTTAAATTCTGGTGTTGTTGTTAGACTGCATATAGAGAAGTCAATCATAAAGTCATCATCAAAATCATTTTCATTAGGGTGGTCAAAACTAAAAAGTTAAGCCCATTAGAATGAAGGCATTTAGATCTCAATGTCTTCATTCCAGTTTCTTTGTTTGCTTATTAAAAAAACCAGTTATTTGATGCTAAATTAGTTTATTATTTGATGCAAAACTAGTTTTAGGCTTTATTTATTTATTTATTCATTTATTTTTAAGTGCTGCTACCTTTGCTGAGGGTTTTAGTTTAATGAATTTACATTCCTTGGGTTTTAATAACTGGTAAATACTTAAAAGATACTGAAGGGAAGAGAAGTAGTATACAATTTTGCAATGCAGCCGAGTGATTCAGACAAATAAAGCACGAAAGAGCATAAAATAAAACTTGACACTACAGGAATCAACACAGGAGTATATAATAAATTTAGCACTTCATTCAAGATATACAAGAGTATATAATAAATTTAGCACCTCATTCAAGATAAAAAACTACTGTTAAAAGAAGTGTCTCTTGACGGGAAGGGTACCGAAATCATGGAAGAATGCCAACACACCTTGATCTATAAGAAAGGAGATGTCAAAGACTTAAAAAATTACAGGCCTATCAGCTTACTATTCGTTCTCTACAAACTATTTACAAAAATAATAGCTAATAGAATTAGGGCAATATTAGAGTTGAATCAACCAAAGGACCAAGCAGAATTTTGTACAGGTTACTCCACAATAGACCATATTCACGCTATCAATCAGGTTTTATAAAAATGTTAAGAATACACCCAACCAGTATACATAGCCTTCATAGATTATGAGAAGGCGTTTGACCCAGTAGAGACATCAGAAGTGATGACTATGGAATCAGGGCACTGATGAACCCCGCATAAACATACCGGAAGAAGTCTACAGCGGGTCTGTCCACAGCCACCATAGTTCTCCATAAAGAAAGTGAGGGAATTCCATTATAGAAGGGAGTCAGGCAGGGAGACACACTCTCTTCAATGCTATTCACTGCATGTTTACAGGAGGATTTCGGGGCTCTGAATTGGGGAGAATGAGGAGTAAGAGTTAATGAAGAGTATCTTAGTAACCTGTGATTCGCTGATGACATTGACTTGGTGACTAACTCAGGAGATGAAAACAGCTAATCATTACTGAAATAGACATGGAAAGTAGAAGAGTAGGTCTGAAAATTAATATGCATAAAACAAAAGCTAATCATTACTGAAATGGACATGGAAAGTAGAAGAGTAGGTCTGAAAATTAATATGCATAAAACTAAAGCAATGTGCAACAGTCTCGGCAGAAAACAGCGCTTTGCGATAGGTGGAGAGACTGAAACTTGTAAAGAAATGTGTCTACTTAGTACAGGTAGCACCCACGAGGCCGAATCATGAGGGAGAAATAACTAAAAAAATAAGGACAGGGTGGATCACATTCGGCAAGCATTCTCAAATTACGAACAGCAATCTACCACTAACCCAAAAAAGGAAGGTATATCACAGATGCATCTTGCTGGTACTTACCTACGGAGCAGAAACCTGGAGGCTTACAAAGAGAATTCAGAATAAATTGAGGGCAGTGCAGCGAGCAATGGAAAGAAAAATAAGTGTAACCTTAAGAGACAAGACAAGAGTAGAGTGGTTCAGGGAACAAAGCGCGGTTAAGGATATCGTACCGTAAAAACTGGAATATAGGTAAAATTTTTTTTTTCAAAAAACGCAATGCAAAGTCGATTCGTGTCTTATATACCGGACAGTGGCAGAAAAAATGTGAGTCTCGCTACATTGGGCAGCTGAAGTTGAAAGCCTCCATTGCCATTCTCTAACTGCCATCGTGAGCATCCGCAGCAGTGCCATTGGGCAAGGCTAGGCATAGAGTTTTTTATATATCCACTAGAGGGAACTCTGGCGCTAGTGTCTACGAGAGCTGCAACGCATGGCGCTTCAGCGTGCATGGGAATGATGGGTAGTACATGGATTTGTCTAATCTTCATACTTCTGACTCCAAGTGTGTTCGTGTGGCTTGGAGCAGTTCTGTCACGAACAAAATCAGCGAATGTTCAGTGGTTGCGCTTTGCTATCTTAATCTTTTGGACTTATAATTTCAAATCGTGTCATACAGTTCAAAAGGGTTCAATCTTTTCTTCGAAACAAAACTGAAACACAGCAATAAACAAAGCCACAGGTGCTACTGGCAGCCCACAAGTACAAAGACTAGGAAAATCCATGTACTACCTATTCCCATGGTCGCTGAACCATTGCCGCACTAGAGTTCTAAAATTAACTAGAGCCCTAAATTAACACTAGAATTAACTAGAGTCCCCTCTAGTTAATTTTAGGAAATGCTATGAGGCTAGGCAAGGCCTCAACCATGGAGGAAGGAAACAACTGTTTGCTCTGCGCAAGGCCTATAGTGTTCTAGCATTGCCATTTTGCCACGGTGCTCTGCTGTCAGTCTGCTGTTTTCTTTTTTTTTTTTATTCTCTTCAGAAATGAGTTGTAGTTGGCAGCAGTTTATGATAGGCTTTAAGAAAAAAAGTTATCGGACATGTCGAATAGCACGGCAACCTGACGGCACAACAAGAATTTGGTGCATCGAAGAAAAGCATCTGATACTGAAGGAGTCAAAAGCAATGCATCACGTCCTGAAGCAACTACAACAACAAAAAAGAAACATCAACATCGTTTCGTGGACGGACTGCAGTGCACATCCAACTGAAAATGCTACTCGCCGAATTCATCCGGGAGCTGCGTGCAAGGTCACTACTTGTAAAAGTGAAGTGCATTCACATGAAAGCTCTCGAGATAGCGCGAGACTCTGGGCTCTCGATTGAGGGTGCAATTCAAGGAATTGCTATCAAGGGTGTGCCGATTTATGAAGCGGAAGGGCTTTGCGCTGAGGCGGCATACTTCTGTCTTTCTGCAAATGCTGCACCAGTAACGCATTGGATCGAATAAAAGACGATGCACTCTGGGACGTTACTAGTGAAAAAAAAATTTGAGATCTTGAAGCGTCGCCTTTAGGAGTTGAGCGCGATAGCGACATCCTGTTCCTAGTGCTTGCTTTACTTAGTGCATAAGAAATCTTTTTGAATTTGCTATGCACCCACTACGTGGCCTCAAAGGGGCAGAAACTGTTTTTCAAGTAACCATGGAATGAATTCAGTAGAAAAGCTTATTGCCGCACGAATTCAACGCCGCAAAGATTTTAAAAATCCGTCCAGTGCGAGTGGAGTTGCAAAGATTTGTTGCATGCTGCAATTGCATTCTCTCTTTTCTCATCCCGGCGAATTCGCTGAAAGCTAAGCAGGGAGAGATGGCAGGGGCAAAGACGATTCGTCACGCATGCCCCATGACCTTGAGCACTTTTTTCTTCTTTTTTTTTCTTATGTATGCACGGCTTTTTCAGTGTGATCACGCGCGCACATGTAGACAAGTCACGGCCTCCCGCGGGGATCTTTGTAACGACCAAGCGCGCCATGTTATTCAGCCAATGGCTGTTAGATGAGCTTTTTACAAGTGATTTTTAAGCGTCTTCCATCCTTTGTCGAGAGAATAGAAAGCAATTTTTAGCTGACCTTGATAATTTATTTTGAATTCCAGGCTGCATGCTGCGCTATAATATTTGGCTTGCATGTTGTCGGGAGCCTCTGCTACCGATCGTCAGCGTTTTCTGACCATGCTCAAAAAGGGTTGCAGGGCCCCTTTAAGGGAATATACGTAGTAGCATGTGTGCCTTTTGTTGTGCAGTACCGGCTTTCAAGCACGGAGCCATTATGATAATCACATATTCTGATGTCCACTGGCAATGGACGCTTATACCACAAAAATATTACTGCCATAATAATGTGATAGCATTAAAGAGCTTGTTTTGCGGAAATTCCGGCGTCTGCGTCAGTGTCGGCGTCGGTGTCGACATGGTTGGTTGTGAGCGGAAAATCATCCTCCTATGCATGACTGAAAAATTAAGAACGATGCAAATAAAATTAATAAATGATGAAGAAACCCTGTAGAAGAGTTCTAAATTTTTAGTCGCACATTAGATGATGATTTTTCACTCACAACCAACGACGTCGATGCTAGAATTTTTGCAAAACGAGCTCTTTAACGCTATTGCATTAACAGACATCGTCGAACTGAAGTTAGGACAAGTCTGAGTGACGGCACTTTGTGGTGTTCTGGTGTTTAACTACATAAAGTAAATGTCCGAACAAAAACTGTCATGTGTATTTACCAAGGTAAGTGGTGCGATACTTTACGATTTTTAAAAGTTTTTTTTTTTTCGGGGAGTCAAAGTTTAGAGTGTCGATTTATATTCCGGTGTTTTACGATAGTTGAAATCAAGAAGCAGAAATAGACATATGCTGGGCATGGAGTGGGAAGACAGGATATCCGTTGGCCATCAAAAGTAACTGACTGAACTCCCAGAGAAGGCAAACGCACGAGACAGAAAGTTAGGTGAGCCGATGACATTAAAAAGTTTGCTGGTATAATAAACGTGGCAGCAGAAGGCACAAGACCAGTTTATTTGGGGGATTATGAGAGAGTCCTTTGCTTTGCAGAGGGGGTAGTCAGGCTGATGATAATGGAAATGGTGGGAAAAGAGCTTTAGGGATAATAGCGAAATAACTATATTGGTAAGCTAGTTTCATTCAGTAGTTGTCCTAGAAAAAAGAATACTCAAATTTGTTATGAATGGCGAAGGGGCTTGTTGTCAAGTTGTCTCTGCTTTGTGGCATATTAAGAATGTGCAAAATGCCTAACTGATAGACTTTTATCAGCTATAAAACAAAAGTTTCAGTATCTGACCTTGATTTCTTTGTGTTATAGTGTTCAAACCACGCTCATGGTCCACCTTAGGTAATGATAGTGAAACAGGGCGTAAGGAAGGCGCATTATCTATGTGTGCCTTCCGAGAGTCCTTCTGCACTGGTATATTAATTGAGATTACAGTTAGGTTATCTGTGTAGAAGTGGTAGATCTGCTATTAATTGTCAAACTACAATGCACTGTATTAAACATGAAGAGTTCATTATTGGCAAGTGTCACAAGAGACGCTTTATCCTATTTTTACAGATATTTATTATTTCATCTTTGTGCCAACCCTTTGCTATGAGCTCAACTTTCCAAGGTCATCAAGAATAAGAAAGCGCTTCCTGTTTCGCCGGTTTCTGGAATCTGTGAGTTCATTTTCTTAACTTTCTTTCAACTATTTCGAATAAAAAAAATGTGACATCTTAAATGTTCGCAAGATGGGCAGAAAGGACCATGTAAATAAATATCTGCATAAAGCCTGCTCTGTAGCTTTCTTTGTATAGTATTGTATTACACTAATTGCTGATGTGAAGTGCATTTTCGAGTCATTAATGACTTCAGTTAACATCATGAGTATGCGGAAAGCATTGAACTCACCTTAAGATGTTCTTTGAGCATGCTGAAACATTTTTTAATGGCCTGAAAATTGCTGTATAACCATCTCGCGCATCGGCAACCCTGTTTTTTTTTACATTCTACTTTGGTTAACATTATTGTTGTGTTGTGTCTTGGTGGCCTCGACACCAGTGAAAAGTGTAATAACCAGGTAGTCCAGGGCCATGCCGCTCGCCGGACCGAATCACACTTCACACTGACTGACTCATCAAATGCACCGTATTTATTTCATTGCAACATCGACGCCCCCGGGCGCTAATCTAATCTTATCACAGAGGAAATTGTAGAAAGCCACAATTATCGCAGGAAATTGTGGAAAGCCCCCACACGACGGGGTGCAGAGCTCCAAAGGGAACGTCTGCCTTGCCCAAGTGCTCATCACCAACTCTTTATTTACACATGTATACACATCATGATACACATGGCTGTCGTGCGAGGCACCTCATGACAACACAAACCGAAACTAACAGAACACGAACACCACTACATCCCCCCCCCCCCCCCCCCCAGAAAGGAAAAAAAAAAGAGCTCTAACATCCTTACACATTTGTTAAAGCAGAACGCCAATTGGTACTTAGTAACTTGTGCAACCTTATACAAACTAAAGACAATATGAAAAGTCATAGCATATCAGTGTACCAAGCTATAGAATTTGAACGTTGTACAATAGATAAGTACAGAGCATACACAGAACAAGGCACAAGTAGTACACTGAGTTCAACATGCGAGTAAAGAAAAAAAGAATTTAAGACAGAAAGTCCTTAGACTGGACGGCTTTTTTACGCGACCGTTTATAGCGCCGAAGCACACTGCACTCTGAAATGCTCTGTAAGTTCTGTTTGCGAAGTTCTATGCTCTCAGCTGTGCCTGAAAGGCACCTAAGCGAGCCGGTAGGCTCGCTTAGGTGCCTTTCAGGCACAGCTGAGAGCATAGAGGAATAACTTGAGTCTGACAACTCACTTGCAATAGCTGTGTTAGTTGCAGCTTGGATTTCCGGAGCCTAATTTTGTTTGACGGACTGAACCTCTGATGAAGACTCAATGTGCACTGTTTCACTTGGAGCTACACCTACTGAAAGGTCCTCCTCCCTTGAGAAAGAAGTATCTGAGTAGGGAGGCCACATACAATGATATTCTTGTGAGTAATTCGAAAAAGTGGGAGAGTGATAGGCAGAAGTTTGAGGCATTGAAGCCGAATCCGTGTGATAAATAACTTTCTGCGAGGTGTTCCAAATGTTGCCATCACTTAGGCAAAAAAAAGTGGGACTAACTTGTTCTAAGACTTTGTACTGATTCCGATACTTGGGATGTTTTTCTGGGACACGAATCTTAACTGTCTTGTCGACTCGAACTTTGGAAGGTTTAGCTTCTCGACGATAGCCCACATACTGCTTCATTGCTTGTTGACGGGAAAAGACTTTGGTACGAAGTTGCTGACTCAGAGGAACTGAGGTGTTATGATGTTTGGAAACTTGAGGGCAACTTGAGGTTGCCTGCCATGAAGAAGTTGCACAGGCGACACTCCTGTGGTGCCCTGTACTGAAAACCTGTATAAAGCCAAGTACTCAGTCAGGACTTGCTTGAGGAGGTGCTGTTTTTATTGTGTAATCTGAATGTGTTCCTTCAGAAAGTAATTGAATCGCTCAATTTGTTTATATGATCACGGGTAGAAGACAGATGAATTGAAAGGCTGAATGCGACTTTGCGAAACAAAAGTCTCGAACTAGAGAGACTGAAACGGTGGACCATTGTTCGTGGCTATTGCATCAGGAAAACCTTCTCAGCTGAAAATGAAAGACAAAAACTCGACGGTAATTCAGAAGTTATTCATATAACATACTTCAGACTACTTGGAGTGATAGTCAGTGAGAAAAATAATGTACCGAGCATTTTGTGGAACATTGTGCAAAGGACCAAAGATGTTCATACTGAGCTTTTGCCAAGGCCGATCAGGCCAGGGAACAGGCTGCAATGGAGTGAATGGAGCCTCGGCAGGCTTATCTGCCGCCCGACTATGTGGTAGTTGTACACAGCATGTTTAACCTGTTTGTCTAAGGCGGGTCACCAGTACCTGTCACGAAGGTTCTGTTTAGTGTGAACATGCCAGGATGCGACTTGTGGGCAAGCTGAATAAGCTTGTGCTGGAAAGAAGTTGGGGAATCGCCCGTTCATCACCGAAAAGCAAGTTCTCGACACAAGACAGCCTGAAGCTAAGCTTTGGTAATACAAGAAGTAACCAAGAAAATAATTTCATCACGCTCTTCAGTAACTGGTAACTGCAGAAGGAGACGTGACAAAGCATCTGCAGGACGCGGTGCATTCACAATATCCTGAACTTTTGTCTCAACAGGAGTTAAGCCGCGGGAACTGATCTTGTGGCCTAAAAATTGCAATTCACTGACAGCAAAAATACACTTGTTCGTAGTTTCATACCGCATTCGCTGATGCGAGAAAGAACAAAATGTAAATTTGCATCGTGTCCTTCTGAACTTTGGCCCCATACCAATATACCGCCTAAGTAGCACAGTGCACCTTGGCAACCTTTAAGTATTATAGACATGATTTTCTTAAACACAGCAGGGGCAGACGCGAGCCCCAATTACGCACAAGCGATGAAAACGAAACAGCTAATCGTGCAAAACAAGTGTGGTGAAGTCTCTACTGCATTCAAAAAGTTCAACTTGATGATAAGCGGACGCAAGGTCTAACTTAGAAAAGCATACTGCCTTGTACAGCTCTTGAAGAAGCTCTTCGATGTGTGGGAGCGGGAACCCGTCGATGATGATTGCATTGTTTGGTTAATGTAAGTCCACGCACAGGCAGAGGGAACCATCCTTTTTTTTTACAATGACACCCAGTCGGAAGCGGAGACAGGCTCGATGATTCCGCTGGCTTAAAGACAGGACAGTTCTTTAGAAACTTGATGCACAAAGCCGCGCACACAACTCAGTTCATGGATGAACAGTTGACGGAATTCAACGGTCACATTGGCAGGAAGATCAAATTGCACGCCGACTAGGGTACAAGTCATGGATTCACCAAAATGTTTATGGATAATGCACATACAGTACTACGACCCAGGAGAGAGTCGCCATTTGCAATGACATAGAAAGTGACAGACGCAGTACGACTCCAATACCTGACTGGTGCTGGGAATGATCCGAAAATGTCAATTGTTTCTTTAGAATAAGGCTGCAGAACAATGTGCAAAGGAGAAAGTCTAATGCCTCGAAAATGTCTATAAAAGCCAGCGGTGCCAATTAACGAGACGGTTGCATTAGTGTCCACCGGAAAGTCGGGGTAACATTGCCTACTGTTGCTAAAATGGAAGGCGCAGACGTTCTTTGGCAACTGGCCACATTTAAAACAGCGACTGTACTTCCTTGGCCGCTACTCGAAGTAGGCAAAGAGAATGCATCTTAAAGGGGAGCAGAATTTAATATGGCCTGATAATGGTCGTGTTTACCACACGCAAGACAAGTGCAGTTCTGTGCAGGACATTATGCAAAATTTGCTGAGTGGGAACTGTCCAGAAACTCGTTCGAAAAAGCTCAGAGCTCACCGCTGGCCTTGGAAAGGCGACTTTGAACACGTCGACGCACCATTTTGGCGGTTTCCTCACCTCTGTGAAGCGGAAGGGTGACCATGTTGCGGGCCGCTGAAGGACTGTGAAGACAGACGGCCATGTTAGCGGCTGCATTCATTAAAGCTGGAATGAAGGAGAGCCATCTTGGCCTTCCCGCCAAGATGAAGAAGAAGGACCGTCATGTTAGTGTGACCCCCCGTGAAACGAATGTGCACCATGACGCCCTGCAATGGAAAGTTGCTGCGCCGAACGTGGAGTGAAGTGCTCTAACTGCACGCATGCAAGTTTATTATCTTGTGCAATCGAGAGAGCTTCTGAGAGGGTAACGGGAGAGCCTTTTTAAAGAAGTCAACAATGAACATTTTTCGATCAGAACAAAAATGGACACCTAGATACTTGTAACCAAATATAAGTATCTGTCAAACTACTCGCTTATTAGACACTTATCAGACCAGAACTTGAGTACGCATGCGCTGTTTGGACCCTCATCAGAGTAACAATACTAAAACACTTGAAACAGTGCAAAGCCGGGCGGCAAGATTCATCTTTTCAGATTATTCATATCAGTCAAGCGTAACTGAACTTAAATCTCGTGCTAATATCGCCACCCTTTCATCACGTTGCTGTGTTGCTCGTCTGTGCCTGTTTTTCAAGTTCTATCATGGATCACCTCGTACTCCCATCATCAAGCCAGCCCATCGTCATTCAGACCACATAAATCACGGGAAAGTTGTTCACCCACCAAGTGCTCGCACCACTGCGCACCTTTCATTCCTTTTTTGTCAAGACCGCACAAGATTGGAATGGCCTTCCTCCTCACGTTGTGCACCACTCCAGTATCATCAACTTCAAAGCAGCGATTGAACTTTTACCCCTTTAATCCATTGTAATAGTCCACCCCCTCATGTAAAACCCCATCATTGGGGCCTTTGAGGTATTGTAAAATAATAAATAAATAAATATAAATAAATAAACAGTTAATGTCTGATCATGTCATTTTCAAGGGCGCCGAAACCGCAAGGCATGGCTAGTGACCAAAGACTAGTGATGAAGTTTTCAGAAAGCTCGCCGGGGAGCTGATGGCACTCTTGAAAGCGGAGACGCGCGACCCAATCACAGGTCACGTCTTTGAAATGTTCGGCGAATAAGGTGATGGCAGCTTTAAAAACGTTAGACGGCACTGGCGTCTCCAACGCGTTGGCGGAGCTAAGCGTCTGCTAGAGTTTCAGCTTGGCGTCACCCGATTCGTTAAGGAAGAGGGCTTTACACCGCTCTGGCTTGCTGATATCCTCCCAGACAACATCCACATAAGCTTCAAAAATTAACTTCCAGTCAGCCCAAGGAATCGGCGTATCCCCGGGCATGGAGAGAAAAACAAGGGGAGGAATGGGAGATGCCATCGACGCAGAAAACTGGACACAACTAATAAATATAAGAACAAAGAGAAACACAAAACGCCAACGCACAAGAATGTCTGCAGAGTCGAAGGCAGGAATGATGCGACGCGGCCTCTAGGGAGAACAAAGACCAGCATAGGCGCGAAACGCCGAAGTAGCATCACAACAGAAATGCAACATTGAGGCTGACAGAAGGACGTAATACGAAGGCACAGGGTTCTTATTTAATCTCGTCCCCATTGTTGTGTTGTGTCTTGGCTGCCCCGACTCCGACAAAGGGGAGCAAAAAACGTTGAACCAAAGCTCATCAATGCTGCGGGCGGGAAACGCCAGAAAGCCACCACACAATGGGGCACAGAGCCCCGAAGGAAACGTGTGCCTCGCCCGAGTGCTTGTCACCAACACATACATACACACCATGAGACACATCACTGCCGCACGGGGTGCCACATGACAATCCAAACTAAAACTAACAGAACACAAACACTGCACTTATTTTGCATGCATTTAATTTGCAGCACACGTGACACGGGGCATAACACATACACATGGTTTGTCCATGAGATACAGCAAAAGGAGGGCTTAAACCTCCTAACTAAGCCTTATCTCACTGGGACAGCAGAAACAGCAAGTTTCAGTAAAAAATTAACAACATAATCAGTCAACAAGATCATAACCCCTAACGCTTTAGCTATAGTAATACTTCAAAACAGTAACACTTAAATATCATTAATGCAGCAATGAGACATCCTTATTGTTAAAGTTACACTTAAACTAAAATTTGTACAACACAATCAAGAAAGAAACAAGTTCATTATTGAATGTTTAAATTCAATGAGTTGTTCTGAGTTACTAAAGGTTGAATTTGCTCTTAATGTAAAATTTCTGGCCAACTTCGTGGATTTTAAAGGGGCCCTAAAACGCTTTTTCAAGTAACCATGGAATGAATTCACTGGAAAAGGTTATTGCCTCACGAATTCAACGCCTCAAAAATATTAAGAATCCCTCCAATGCGAGTGGAGTTGCAAAAATTTGTTGCATGCTGTAATTACATTCTCTCTTCTCTCGTCCTGACAAATGTGCTGGAAGCTAAGCAGAAAGGGATGGCAGGGTCGAAGAAGATACGTCACACACGTCTCATGACCTTGAGCACTTTTTTCTTTCTTTTTTTTTTTCTTCGTATGCACGGCTTTTTCAGTGTGATCGTGCTCGCACGTCTGGACAAGTCACGGCCTCCCGCGGAAATCTTTGTAACGACCGATCACGCCATGTTCAAATCAGCCGATGGCTGTTAGATGCACTGTCTATGAGTGATCTTTAAGCGTCTTTCGTCATTTGTCGAGAGAAGAGAAAGTAATTTTTAGCTGATCTTGATAATTTATTGTGAATTCCAGGCCACATGCTGTGCTATAATAATTAGCTCGTATGTTGTCGGGAGCCTCTGCTACCGTTCGTCAGTGTTTTCTGACCATGCTCAAAAAGTGTTGCAGGGCCCTTTTAATGCATTATTTGTAATACAACTAGTCATCTTATTGCTTTTTTTAACAAGGTGACAATAAATATAAACTAAATATGGTGGCTTGAGAAAGCGTTACAGAAGCCCCTTTTATCTTTCAACAGATTAGTCAGTTTCCCATGGATAGAGGAGGTTCTTGCAAGTTTTTATCTTGAGAAATGCATTCAAGATTTGATTACAAATGATAACAGATCATGGGCATTTCGTGTCACATTTTAAAACTATACCCATGCGTTTCACACATAAAATGCTTCACTGTAAAATCACTCTTCTCATCAAGAGGCTAATGAAACAAAAACTGACTGTGTCAAGCGATACCATTTTCCATATAGCTGCAGCATGGCCGTCGGCAGGGTGATGTGCAAAAAGACACTTGCCCCCCACCACCCTCTCCTTAGCCACATAAGTGCTCCTCAGATCCCTCAGCATGGTTCAACATGACTCTGTACTCCTTAAGTTCAATTCCTGCTGACATGCATGGCCTGAAAGCACTAGGTATCTCAACACATACGAGTCAGTACAGTCATCATTTTACTGAGAAGAAATATGGTTTCACGAATATAACTTGAAAACGTTGCGATAATTGAATTCTTACAACTTATGGAAGGTAGGGGACACACGTTTTTGTACATATCTTATTAAAGTGTCTCAAATCTTAGGTCAGCACATGCTGGCACTGGCTTATTCACAGATTTCTACTCAACAGATATATGGCTTTATCACTTCAAAAAAATTCGATCATTTTCATTAGAATCAGCACCATAAAATACTGTTATTTTACCTAGCAGTTTCACTGAACATGATATTGTACAAGCAAGCAGGATGTCATTGTGAATAATGCCTCAATAATCACTTATGTAATATATAGTTTGAATTCACTTTATTTCTACTATCTTCTTTTTCAAGTTATTGCTGTTGCAGCTCATCTTGGCCTTGGCCCAGCAATGGATAGTACCCATTATGGAAAACTCTCTGAAGCCTTTTCAGGTAATTAAATTGTCTTGACTTAAAAAAATTAAACTGCATGAGAATTTTAAGGCTTATCTTCTGGTATCCTTTGAACACAAGGTTAAATACCGACTGGCAGATAATGAAATATTTGCCAAGTGCCCCTTGACAAAGTTGAGTTCTTTGTCAGTTGTTGACAAAGTTGAGTTGACAAAGTTGAGTAGAATGCCTCTGTGTGCGACTGAGCTATGGACGTTATAATTTGTGGCCTTGTGAAGTGCAACTAGTGATGTCCCACTGTTAGTATGAACATCGACGTCAAGTAAAAGTAATCTTTCACAGTGAACACAGCTGAGTTGCGTCCTTATGCGTCTGCAAGCTTATGACTGTGAGTGTGACAAAGGCAGGAAATTAGCTGTATGTCGACTAGAAAATCTGTCCATGGACCGAAAACTTGAAAATATCAGCTTTTCGGCCAGCTGGAGCTACTTTGTGTGGACAGAGCTTGACTAGGTAATGACCCCAGATACGTGCACACGGGATTGCAGTGTGTGTAGAAGCGCATGAACTTTCAGGAGAATAAATTTTCCATTGTAAGAAGACATCCATCTCGCTCTCTACTTTTCTAATCATCAACGTAGGGGAACGAAGTTTATATTATTTACTCATGAATATTTGGTCCATGCTTAATTCGAGTAAAGGCGTTCTTTTTTTCTTTTGGACGAAATCTGAATGTCGTCGTAAGATGCGGGGTCGGCATAAAACTGCATCGTATAACCAAGGTAATTAATACATTATTTCTATGGAGATTTTGCCAGGACCTAACCGATTCGTCGTAAAATGCAGGTTGTCGTGAAACCAGGGGACTTATAATCGAAGTTACACTGTACTACTGTATGCCTTCACATTTGTGGGCAGTGCATGGCTCACAGTCTCCTGCAGTGTAGTTCTAAATCAAAGCTTCTTCATACCTACTGGGATTTATACTAAGTTTTCAAGTTTCTTGTCAAATAGACCATTTACAGAGCACTGAATTTAAACCAACAAAATAGCACCAGTGAACATGCCTCTCTTCTGCATGGTGAAACAATTATTTATAAAATAAATCCTAATAATATAAGTTACTAATTAACTCAAAGCACGTGGACATTCCAGCACAGCAAATACATGATACTCAAGGAATGCTTTGATTAACATTATTTTTACTTCACTCGGTCATTTTGTTTAGCAATTCAATGTAAGGCACTAAATATGCAGATGTGTTCATGGCCATTCCTTGCGAGTGGGCATGTGCCCCTGTGATACAAGGGACATATGAAACTGAGATGTGGGCACATAATTTATTTGTACCTTCCTTTACACGCACCTTTTATTGTGAATGTTGGAACTCTGGTATTGGGAGCATTCCACTGCTGCCACCATTTGTTGTGCCTCGTGGTTGCAACATCCCCACGGTCATATCAGTAATTGAAACCTCCGTCTGGTGAGGCGCGACATAGGTAGCTGGCCCACCTCGTCAGACCCATCATGCAACTTTGCAGAGATAAGAGGCACTTCAACAAAACGACAGAAATTTATTTACATAGTAAAAAGTTTAGAGGCTGACAAGAAACGAGCAAGTGATCAAGTGAACTGCTCGGCTCTGAACTGAAGTGTTCTGCTGAAAACTACAATATCTCTTTGGCTTTTATAGTCGCAACACAACACCCATGCTGCCATCCCTGGGCGCATTGTCTACTACTTCAGCCAATACGGCGGTCTCGACACTCCGCCTACGAAGGAAGAGAAAGACGCCACACAACACAAGTGTAGAGGGCACAGTTTAAGACAATGCCCAAGTAAACACATGGCACCAAGAATTTGCTCATGGTACTAAGATTCCATACTTGGCTGAGGGACTAGACGTGGCATCATCCCAAGAACTCTCCCAGCAAAGGGGTGGAAGCTCGAAAAGAAAGGTAGGGGGGAGGTCATCAAACTGAGGGATGTACCAGTCCCCAGAGTGCCTGTAAATTCCTATGGCACTGCTTGAAAATGCAGCTACGACCTTCTCAAAAAAGCAAAGGCAACTGGCAATTACCACAGTGGGCCTCGTGTTAAACTTCGTGTCTTGCTTGGCACCAGGCCTCTTCGGCCCTGATTGTCTTTTTGGTTCTTGATGCAGAACCTGTCCAATGACACCGTTGTTTGCGCTGGGCTACAAGTTTATTCAGTTGTTCTCTGGTTCATGTCCTTCAGGGAATGTGTTAGTGACTTGCTCCAGGGCCCGCAGGTGCTGAAAAAAGTCCGCTGCTGGTCATGGTCATAACACCATTCTTTGTATTAGATGCATCATACAAATCCTTTGTCCTTGGTTCACAAACAGCTAACTATAGGCAACAATACAATGCACATACCATTGATTACTGCTGCTGCCTAACTCAGAGGTTGCCCCGCCGTGGTGGTCTAGTGGCTAAGGTACTCGTATGCTGACCCGCAGGTCGCGGGATCGAATCCCGGCTGTGGTGGCTGCATGTCCGATGGAGGCGGAAATGTTTTAGGCCCGTGTGTTCAGATTTGGGTGCCCCTAAAAGAACCCCAGGTGGTTGAAATTTCTGGAGCCCTCCACTACGGCATCTCTCATAATTATATGGTGGTTTTGGGATGTTAAACCCCACATATCTATCAACCAATTAACTCGAAAGAGGTTTTGTGTCATTTAGATTTTAAGATTGCATTCAAAAAGAAGAAATAAAGTGTGCTAAGAAGAGGCGGCAGGCAGTTTGGTTATGGTGGCCTCAGGAGGTGGCTTCTCTTGATTCTGGTGGCATTTTTGGCCTGCCTAACCACCCATAGCTGGTCATTCAGCTCCAAGCTTTTGTGGAACTCCTCCCAGCTTCACTAATGGTGGCGAAGAAAGCTCCCTGGAGGCCTTCACAGCTGAGGTGGCATTGGGAATGACTGAGCTCAAAGCTGCATGTGAGTTGCTATTTTCCACCATTGGTGGGTGCACTGTCACTTGGTCATTTCGTTCAGCAATTCAATGTAAGTCAGCTGGATATGCAGATGCGTTCATAGCCATTCCGTCCAAAGCAGGCTTGCTGGCAGTTTCAGGACTATTGTTGCCAGCACATTCCCGAGCATGTGGCTCAGTTTTGCTCTGTGCCGACATGCTCTACATATACCGGTGGGGCAAAAGTTTGGGTAGCAGTGGTGTAAGATGACTAGGCTAGGGTGCGAGTATTGCTGCTGTTCAATTATCATGCAGTGGTGCGAATTCACCTTACTTACTCACATAATCTTCACAGTTTTTTAACAGAAAATTGATGAAAAGTTGGGGGCGGGGGGAGTGCAAGAATTACGCGAAGAAAATTTTTTGCAAAAACAAAGAAAAACGAAGTGGTCGCAAATTGGTATTCTCACACTAGCAACCAACTCAACCTTTAAAAAGTACTAATCAAGAATACCTCAACAATAAAGCAACAGGTTCAACACAAGGCAAGGTTTATTTGAGACACAAAAGCTGCAAGCAAATAGTGGGGAGAGCGTTTTCGAATACCATACGCAAAGTTTGCTGGCATTGTGGGTGTTGTGGGTGCAGTGTTAGCACTCATCACTCAATAGAAGCCCACAAAAAGTTTGCGTACGATGTCAACCTTGGGCTGATGGCCATCTAACACGGAATTGTACGCAGTTACCTTCTGACAAAAGGAAGTTTAGCATTCATCCCAGACACATAGAAATACCAGCGCATCTTGGTGGCTTTCACTTGCCCGTTCTGCTGTCGCCAGCAGCGAACACAAAACTTGTTGCCTCCAACATGCCTACCAGTGGCCCTGTTGCCGTTGTTTAGTGTACGATCAATCACTTTAGCTTTCGAATTGCCCCACAGTGTAACCACAGTACGGACACAATGTCCACTAACACACCACAACGTGCACTTTCGCTTGGCTTGTATGGAATGGGCCTTTTCCTAGTCCAAACATCACCTATAATGGAATACGCCAAAACCAAAACTCGTGGCTCTTTCCTCCGAAATGGTCTATCGAAATGGTCTATCCGAAATGGTCTTTCCTCCGAAATGGTTCCTCCGAAATGGTATAACTCCGAAATGGTCTATCGTATGCCAGTAGGCAATCATAGAACTCCGAAATTGTCTATCGTATGCCAGTAGGCAATCATAGAGGCCTGCGTTCATACTTCTTTTTGGGGCGAACATTTGAAAGTTTGCGACACCAGATGTCGCTTGGTCCACACCTGTCATCACATTTTGGCCACCCAAAATTACGGCGCTGCCTCCTCGAGGCCGGCGCGCATTCTCAGACTACCTACCCGGAAAAGGTCCTTTGGGGCTCCATGCATTGATAGTGCACATATTGCTCAAGAAATGGTGCCAGGTTGTCATGTGCTATGACCAGTGGTTGGAAGGAGCAGACAACATTACTGCTGCGATTTTTGGATGTGCGATAATTACTCGCAGAAAAAAAATTGTTGTTGTAAATGTGAGGGATGTGAGAAATATGGAAGTGCAAGGATTATGCGAGCAAATACGATTCGTTTTTTAAGCTTATTGTGTTTGGTAAAGTCTTTGATCATTGTCAGGCGATCACCTAATGACTATATGATCCCTGTTCTTGCTGCGTGGCTGTCAAAGTGTTCCTATTTGGCCGAGCCAAAGCCCCATTCTTAGCCCCATTCTTGGGGCAGAGGCAGCGGCCAAGTAATAATGTTGCAGTTTGGCGAGTGGGACCTTGATCAGCGGCGTGGGCTACCATATTTCCCATGAGCAAGACATCACTCCACATTTTTTTGAAAGGCGGGTAGGGTAAATTATCACACCTTCATTCTTTCAAGCCTTCAATTACTTTAGCGAATATAAATTTAAATGTGAGCTAGTGAAATTTTGTGCATAATCAGTAAGCTATATAAAAGCATTATTCATTATGAAATGCACTTTATGCCACTGAACTTTTCCAGCTGTATGTATTTATGAGTTGTAATGATCAATGATTCATCTGTGTCATTGCACTGGTGAACAGAAACAGAGTAGGTTATCTTCTGCATTGTCTTTTGCAAACATCTTGGTCATGTTGCTTAATTTTTTGCACATTTTCAGCTGTTTGTTTGTAGCGTATGTTTTTTGTGTTCACTCCCCAGTGAACCACAAATATTGTGTAGACATCGATGGTATGTTTCTCGTGGACATTGTAAAAGTCTCTTAGATATCCATAGAAATCCAAATTGGGAAGATTAGATGTACCCGCAACTATGAAAAGCTTGGCCGAGTAAGGTTGCAGGTACGTTACACATAGACACTGAATGGACGTTCAATAGATATACACAGACATTTTCATTTAATAAATAAAAGGGTTTTCATGCACTTCGCACACTTCCCGCATGTAGTTGGTGTGTTAGACCTGTGGTCCCACGGCATTCTTGCTCATTGGCACTTAGCTATGTTTTATACAGAAAGCATCAAAGGCGTGAGGCTGGCAAATATTGATTGATATGCGGGATTTAATGTCTCAAAACCACCATATGATTATGAGAGGTGCCGTAGTATAGGGCTCCGGAAATTTTGACCACCTGGGGTTCTTTAACGTGCACCCAAATCTGAGCACATGGGCCTACAGCATTTTTGCCTCAATCGAAAATGTAGCCGTTGCAGCCGAGATTCGAACCCGGGACCTGCGGGTCAGCAGCCAAGTAAGTATCTTAGCCACTAGATCACCGAGGCGAGGCTGGCCGGATTGATGTCAGATGACCAATTTGAGGCCAACCTCACGGTGTTGATGCTTTCTGTAAGTATAGCACACCAGCTAAAAGCCACACTGCAGCGGGAGTGCAGGTCTCTAGCACACAAAACTAGTGCAGTGAGCTTGAAGGAAGTGTGGGGCTAGGAATAAGTCTGCTTTGTTTTTATTGAGCTTCCTTTAATTCCTCATCTTTTTATTTTCTTTTTAGTTTTTTCTTTGTCTTCTCTATTTTTTCATCTATTTACTTTGCCCTTTCTATTTTTCTCATTTCTTTTTTTCCATCTCTTTCTATTTTTCACTTGCTTCATCTTTTCTATTTTTGTGTAGTTTTTCTTGCGTTATGCCAAGCGACGACAGTCCAGGCCCCTAATTAAAGTGCTTCACACTTCAAATCACCTTTGGGATATGACCTTACGCTATTATGTGTGGCAGCACGAATGCCACGCATGTGAGTTTTATGGTCGTTCGCATGCTATATCTCCTCGCGCATGTAAGTGTATACATTATGCTCACTCAAACATTACATATGTCTATTTATGTTCGAGCACTTTCTAGATTTTTACGTGCCAGTATATATTTATCATTCTCAGCATCAACTAAAGTGGTCTTGAAAGACAGAAAGTTCTGCGATGCATTTTCTGTTAATAGCACGTATATGTGACATCATTTGCAACGTCTAGTTTTTATCTAAGAGAGAAGTGCATACGATGTTAATAATGTATAAGCTTTCTAGATTGTAAGGATAGCACATTATGGATCTGTCGATTAGATGTTATCGATAGACATAGATGTATGAATCTTATTTCTATGTTGACAGGATATCAGTGGTTCACTGGGTCCTGTAGACTATCTCACTGCAGCTACATATAGTGCCAAATAGCAGACTTGGCAGTAGCCCTTTTCAAGGTGCTGATAGTTGCTTAATTTGCTAGCTTTGAGACATTAGCTATTGAATAAACAAATAATAATTGAATCAACAAATCGTGTTAAAAATTGCATGGAATGTACAATGTGTACAGCAACTTTATTGTAGAAATGTAAGTGTCTAATGAGGTGAAAAACCTGCAAACTTTATTGTCTTGCACTGAAAACATGCAAACATAACACAAAGGCATTTGTTTTTTAATGCTTAGTAATATTGCTTGGCACAACATTAGCTGCAGTAAAATATGACTGTCAACCCCCATCTACTTGAAACATTGACGAAAGGCCGTTTCATTTTTGTTTGATTCTTTCAGAGTGTAATATTAAACCTTGTGCTGCATTTTATTTTTTTCATTCAGGCTTATTTTTTGTGTTTCACCTATCAGAGGTGACCTCATCACAGGAAAAGCTGGTGTTGCAGTCAACATTATGTAGCTTTAGGGATCACTGAAATGCATGGTGTATAAAAAGTTTGAGGAGTAATATTAGAATGAAGGTTTTAGCACCGATACGGTTGATTGAGCAGCAGCCTAGTGCAAAGATAATTAACCTCTGATATATAACGTGTCATCAAAATGAATGAAAGATAAACTGCAATACAGTTGAGTTGTTTTATAAGAGACACTGATGCAAGAGACGGCTGATTATGAGGGACACCGATGGGCCCAAGATTGAAATAGGGTTTGATCAGAAAACGAAGATGTGGTACCCTGCTTCCTAGAAACACCTCATATAAGACACAAGAACTACTTCTAGGTTCATGTCGCTTATGAAGTGGTATACCTGTATTGCAAACACTTATTGAGTCATGTCTGTGAGTGAAGAAGTCTTCACAGCACTATGCAGGCTAGGTTATGTTTGTAACCTAATTGCTTTCCATTCATTCATGTATTAATATATTGATAAGAAGTATCGCTACCAGGAAAAACAAGGGAAGCGCGGGTAGAGAATGAAGACGACGTTGCCTCCACTGCGATCCCTCTGAGTGGGTACGAGCCATGGCGGTGGAGATCATCATCATTATACTGTGATCCCGGACTCGGGGCCCATTAAAAACCCCCATTAAGTTACCTTGCCTTGTGTAACAATTTGGTGGAAGGTGCTAGGTAGAACGAACCTAAAGACGGGAGCTTCACTACCAGGACTGCGTCGCAGCCGCCGCCTCGCCGGACTTACACCTTCGCCGATCTTAATGGGCCAAGAGCAGCCATCCAACGCTTCAAGGCCAACTCCGATGGGTTCCGTGCCGTACTACAGAGTGCCACCAAACTTCGGCGGGACCTCAGGAGAAGACGTCGACGTGTGGCGCAAGAACTACAAGCGGGTGAGCAGAAGCAATGGCTGGGACTCGAACGAACAGCTCAATCATGTCGTATTCTCGTTAACTGACACTGCCCTCAAGTGGTACGAGAACCACGAGGACATGTTCACGACTTGGGAATGTTTTGTTGAAGAAGTGCAGAAGTGTTTCGGTGATTCGGACGCAAAGAAGAAACGTGCGGAGCAGACATTGTCTCAGAGGGCACAGCTTTCAAGAGAAACATGTACGACATACATTGAAGAAATATTGAAGCTGTGCAAGATCATGAATGGGAGGATGTCTGAAGAAGACAAGGTTGGACACGTTCTCAAGGGTATAGCCGAAGACGTGTACAATTTCTTAATTGGGAAAGACTGCTTCAACTCCGTGTCCGACGTGATGAAGCACTGTCGTACCTTTGAATCCCTCAAGATGCGACGAATTTCTCCTAAATTCAGCCGCCTGTCCAACGTTCCCACTGTGGCTAGTGTTGAAACAGTGCCGCCTAACGACCTTGCTTTGACCATACGGCAGATCGTCAGAGAAGAGCTGCTTCGATGTCAGCAGACCTATCATCGCCCCAGCGATTTTCAGGATGTGTACGTAAACGAACCAGAACGTGTGTGGACTCCTGTTTCTTTTCCACCATGGCAACCATCGATCAACGCAGCAGACGCTTATGAATATCAAGGCACATGGCAGGCTGGATTCCCCTGTCATCCAACTCCCAACTACGAACGAAGATTTTGCCCGCCTGTTTACCCAACATCGCCTGCCTACAGTGCCCCTGAAGGGCGGCACCACTATCCCATGCCTTCCGAGAGGAGTCGTTACTGTGAGCAGCCACGTGCCCCTCGACCAATTCCCGTATGCTACAACTGTGGCGTCCCGGGTCATATTGCACGTTTTTGTGACCACCGCCCATATCAGCGACAGTCTTGGCACATGTCTCACCAATCTTTCGACTATCCGCACTCCACGTCACGGAAACCACGCGCATCTACTGGGTCACGCTATCCCTCGCCGGCCTCTGATCGAAGTTTGACGCCACCACCAGCTCCCCGTGCTCGACGATCGCCGTCGCCACGGCGACGCGCACGTACACCGCCGCCGGAAAACTAGTAGGTGCGGTTAGTGGGGGTGAAGCCGCAAGATCACAGGTGCTATCTACAGATATACCCCCTTAGCATTTATGTTGAAGAACAAAGTTCGTGTAGTTGTCGATGGAGTGGCTACTATGGCACTTGTGGATACAGGCGCGACAGTCTCGGTGATGAGTGTAAATTTTAAGAACCTGCTAGGACCAAAAGTGATGTTTTGCCTGAACTGTGAAAGACATTTCGTGGTGTAAGTGGTGACGTGTTGTGTTCGGTGGGATATTGTTCTGTGGACGTCTCGCTGTGTGGCAAGGTGTTTTGCACAGAGTTTGTGGTTATTCCGTGGTCTACACATGACGTTATCTTGGGTATTAACTTCTTGTTTGAGTGTGGGGCAACTGTAGACTGCAGAAATGGGCATCTTTCTATACACGGTACTTTCCCAACGGCGCTCTTGGAAAAATCCTGTCCGGGGGAATGCATCTTTTTCATCTCCGTGGATACAGTCATTCCAGCATTTTCTGTTGTGTGTGTTCCCGTGACATGTTCCAGTAACAACTGTGGCAAGTTTGACGCCATGCTCGAACCGATTCTCTTGGCATGCCTGAAAAAGAACATTCTCATTCCCCTTTATATAGTGTCAGTCGTTGATGGATGGGCAGGTGTGTGGACAATGAACAGTTCCATGGAGCCTGCAATTCTGCCAGGCGGCATGAAACTTGCAGTATTTATACCCGAGTCATGTACGAGGCTGGTTGCACTTGTTGATGCTACAAGCCAAAATGAACATCTAGGCTTAGAAGGTTCAGAAGATGCCTGATTGCTACAAATGGTCAGCAAGTCACTTGACCAAAGCGAACGTCATACACTGCTCGATGTTCTATCTAAGCACTCGAAAGTGTTTGATTTTTCTAATTACAGCCAAAGGCCCTTAATCCCAGCGTCCCGGATACGTCGTCAAATCCACACCGAGTCGGCGCATCCCATTAGGCAGAAACCTTACCGAGTGGCACCATCGGAGCGCAAGATCATCAACGAGCAACTCCAAGAAATGCTGGAAAAGGGAATAATACAGGAATCGGCAAGTCCGTGGGCTGCTCTCATCGTTCTAGTGAGGAAGAAGGGTGGTACGTGGAGATTTTGCGTTGACTACCGCCGACTGAATTCTGTGACCAAGAAAGACGTCTATCCACTGCCGCGCTTCGATGACGCTCTAGACTGCCTGCATTCCGCGTCCTACTTTGCCTGTAACCTGATCTAAGGTTGACAGATGAAAATTCCGATGCACGCAGCTGACAAAGAAAAGACTGCATTCGTTACGACCGACGGACTTTACGAGTTCAACGTTATGCCATTCGGATTAGATAATGCTCCTGCAATATTCGAAAGATTTATGGACTCTATATTGCATGGTTTAAAATGACATATATGCATGTGTTACCTTGATGATGTCGTAATTTTTGGACGTACGTTTGAGGAGCATAACACTCGCCTAGACTTCATGCTCAGCTGCATTGAAAAAGCTGGCCTTGTATTGAATTAAAAAAAGTGCCACTTTGGCGAGCGACAGACATTGGTTTTAGGACATCTCGTTGACAAAGATGGCATTAGACCTGACCCACAAAAGACAGCGGCCGTTGAATCGTTCGAGCGTCCTAAATCTGTGAAACAACTGCATAGCTTCATCGGGCTCTGCTCGTATTTCCGCCGGTTCGTACCCAAGTTTGCGGATGTCGTTCACCCCCTGACGAACCTTCTACGCAAGAACAGCCCGTTTCAATGGACCTCCGAGTGTGATGCCGCTTTTCACAAGCTGAAGTGTTTGTTAACTTCACAGCCAATACTTCGGCACTTTAATCCTTCATCAACCACGGAAATTGACGCAGACGCAAGTGGCATCGGTATCGGTGCCGTTCTCGTTCAGCGTTCTGGTAAGAAGGAATACGTTGTGGCGTACGCAAGTCGTTCTTTAAGCAAGCCTGAACGCAACTACACAGTGACCGAACAGGAAGGCCTAGCGGTAATCTTTGCCGTGCAACGGTTTCGCTCATACATCTATGGTCGCCTATTCACTATCATCACAGATCACCATTCCCTGTGTTGGCTGGTCAATCTTCGCGACCCATCCGGCCGCCTCGCACGATGGGCCATTCGTTTGCAAGAACATGTCTTCACCATTTCATACAAGACTGGCCGTCTACACGCTGATGCGGATTGCCTCTCCAGAATTCCGCTACCATTGACAGATTGTGAAGGCGATAACTTTGACCACCTTATCGCTTCTCTGTCATCTGGCTTTCCCGATGCCGTGACTTTCGCCGCTGAGCAGCGTAATGACCCAAGCTTGAAAGCTCTCTTCTCTGGAGCGAGAAATTCATTAAGCGAAGGCCGATTCTGCGTCCGAAATGGTCTTATTTACCAGAGAAACTTGTCCACGACGCGCACCCGCTTTCTGCTAGTTGTTCCTGCATCCCTCCAAACGTCTGTTCTGCGTCTCACACATGATGACCCCACCCCTGGCCATCTAGGCACCGCACGAACACTCAGTCGCACGAAAGAGCGGTTCTATTGGTAGAACATGAGCAAGACAATTCAGAACTACGTGGCCAGCTATACGCAGTGCCAGAGCCACAAGCGGCCCTCCTCGGGTCCAGTTGGTCACCTGCAACCTGTGAAGCCTCCCGGTTCCCCTTTTGAAAAGGTCGGCATTGATCTGATGGCACCATTTCCACACTCTTCAAAAGGTAACTGGTGGATAATTGTATGCGCCGACTACCTGACGCGGTACTGCGAGACAGCTGCCTTATGCTCCGTCACGGCAGTCCAGGTTTCGGAGTTCCTGTTGCATTCAGTCATCCTCCGACATGGACCTCCTCGCGTGATAATAAGTGACCGTGGACGACAATTTACCGCTGATATTGTCGAATCATTACTTCGTTTGTGTGCCTCCAAGTTCCGACACTCAACTGCGTATCATCCACAAACTAACGGCCTCACCGAGCGCACAAACCGAACGTTGATCAACATGTTGTCTATGTACGTCGCCTCCGACCACAAAAACTGGGATGAAGTTTTACCATTCGTCACGTACGCCTTCAATACGTCGAAACACAAAACAACATGCTACAGCCCTTTCTATATGCTCTACGCTCGCTCACCTCGACATACGCTGGACACTATCTTTCCTTTTGTCGTCCATGATGATTTAACAATTGCGGAAACTTTGTGTCGTGCGGAAGAGACACGTCAACTTGCCTGCTTATGTACACTGGCAGCGCAAGAGCCCTTCAAAACTCGCTACGACAGTCAACACAGGCATGTAACCTATGCCCACGGTGATCTAGTGTGGGTGTGGACCCCAATACGCAAACGGGGTTTGAGCCAAAAGCTACTGGCACACTACGCCGGTCCTTTCGTAATACTCAATCGTCTCAGCGAAGTCAACTATGAAATTGCACGTGTCACCACTAGTGGCCGACGTTCATGCAAGACAGAGGGGACGCATGTTGCCCGCCTGAAGCCGTTTACATGAAGGATGCAAGAATGACTCGACCAGAGGGCTTCGTCTGAAACCGGAGGAATGATAAAAAGTATCACTACCAGGAAAAACAAGGAAAACGTGGGTAGAAAATGAAGACGACGTTGCCTCCACTGCGATCTCTCTAAGTAGGTACGAGCCATGGCTGTGGAGATCATCATCAATATACTGTGATCGCGGACTCGGGGCCCATTAAAAACTCCCATTAAGTTACCTTGCCTTGTGTAACAATATTCTTGATTTCGTCAATAAAAATGTCAGTTGGCAGTCAGCACCTGTCCTAGTGCCACCTTCCTTCATCCTGTTTTTGCACTGTTAGTTCAAGTGTATAGTCGTGTACCAAGTAGCCCGCCTTTCTCTGTTTTTGCAGGTAGTCTTTCATTCACTCTGCATGAACTAACATCTGGCTTAAACAGCTCCATTGTTCAAGGGGCCCTGCAACACTTTTTCAGCGTGGTCGGAAAATGCTGCCAATGTTTCGTCAGAGCTCCCGAGAACACGCGAGCCAAATATAGCGCTGCACAGAAGTCCTGGGATTTACGATTAATCCTCAAAATCAGCTTGAAGTCATTTCGCTTTCTTTCTGCAAATGATGCCGTGTGCTCAAATGATCACGCTTCATACACAGTCATGGCCATTGGCTGATTTTAGAATCATGAGCGGCATAGTTACAGTGGCCACTGAAAGAGGTCACGAGCACGCTCATGCGCGTGTTGTGACTACACTGAAAGTGAGCCAGACGTTCAAAGAAAATGATAAGGAAAAGGGCTCAAAGTCGTGAAACATGCATCACATGACTTCTTTCTCCCATTCTGTCACTCCCTGCTTAGCTTCAAGCATGCATGTGGGGAAAAAAGTAGATAAAGCAATTATAGCATATGATAAAGTGTTAACTTGACGGAATCTAAAAATTTTTTGCAATTATGGAATGATGCCATTTGATAATTCCTTGAAAACAGTGTTGCAGGGCCCCTTTAAAACAAGTCTGAAGCCGATTACATTATAGACGCCATTTTTCCAATACAAAATCATGGCAACCGAAAGTATATTATGCTTTAAAAGTCAATATGGCCGCTATATTGCATGGTTCTGTAGCCGGCTCGGAGCACATTTTGCAACGTATCGTACAGGAACTATCCCGAAGTTGCGCTTTAACTGCATAGTGCTCAATACATTAGATGATATGGGAGCTATGCCAGAACAGGAGGAAAACAATGTGGTAGCTAGAAAAATACAGCAATGAGGAACATAACAGTGGATTTCTAAGTATAGTATAAAATAAACTTTAATCATATGAGAGCTATATTGAGACCAGCCGAAAATGATGTATCAGCCTGGAAAATGAACTACTGAGGAGAATAAGAGTGGGATTGTAATGTAAGGTGTAGGAGAAAGATTATTAAATCAGCATGTACATTCACTGTATAACTTGACCATTGACACTTTTTTGGTATTCTAGTATATGTCTGTGCGAGCCTACAAAATAAATGCTTGACCTATAGTTAGCTTTTTCAACTTTTTTCCATCTTTATAAAATATTTGGCATGCTGCAAGCTAAGATGAGTATAGAATAAAAGATGTTGCTAAGTTCTGCAGCTGCTTATATGATTGGTATGAAATTAGTTTGTTGGCCCACATCTTTGCCATACATCAACAATGCCCATGAAAATATAGCGAAATTGAATGGTGATGGAGCAGTCTGGCTGCTTACTACAGAAACAATGTGTGATAATTTAATAATGCTTTTGTTTTTCTTTCAGGAGATGAATTTTCCTGCAATGCTTGAAAGGTTACTCAAGTTGGCTGTAAGCAGTCTGTTTTCTTGTGGCTTTTGATGTATCTGTAGTGCACTAATAGGCAATGGATTTTTGCTTTTTATAATTGCTCTTAAGATCTTATAATTTTGTGCTAGAACCCCCACATGCCTTTCCTCCTTTTATTGCTCCAATGGGCACGTGGTATGCATGATCATTTTATACCAATTTGTTTATCTTATCACTTTTTAGAGCAATGTTTCACGGGTAAGGAACTGTGCTACCGGTATTGAGGAAGTCTGATAAGTGTGTCGCTAAAGCTAAGTTTCTGCTGCATATCCGAAAGAGTACATTTTTTCAGCATACTCTCCTCAGATGTCAAAGCTATGCAGCTTTCTTTAACTAGTCTACAAATTTTTGAAGATTGTGAAAAGCAGCTCTTGACATCATAGATATAGTGTAGACCACTTATAATGTTACCGCTTATAGTGCAGAACCGCTTAATGCGGTCTATTTCTACTCCCGTTTGCTCTCCCATAGAAACCCATGTATATGCATACCGCTTATTGTGCAGTCCCCCAAGATAAAAGACCGGTTATAATGTGGTTGCCGGAAATTGTTTGTGACAAATGCAGTAGCGAGTGCGCTTATGAAAGGAGGCACGCTGGGTGCGCAGCTGGCGAGTGAACGACGAGGTCGTTACGGAGGAAGAGGGAACACGAAGTGAACGAACGAAGGGCGGAGAGAAGAAAGAGAAAATGAAAAAAGACCGTGGGGCACTACCCGGGCTCGACGAGTAAGGGAGGAGGATGGTTGCCTCGGTGACCGATAAGCCCCGCCGCGGTGGTCTAGTGGCTAAGGTACTCGGCTGCTGACCCGCAGGTCGCGGGTTCAAATCCCGGCTGCGGCGGCCGCATTTCCGATGGAGGCGGAAATGTCGTAGGCCCGTGTGCTCAGATTTGGGTGCACGTTAAAGAACCCCAGGTGGTCAAAATTTCCGGAGCCCTCCACTACGGCGTCTCTCATAATCATATGGTGGTTTTGGGACGTTAAACCCCACAAATCAATCAATCAATCAATCGGTGACCGATAAGCCTTTGCACCGGTGCCGACGTGGCTACAGCGTACTACCAGGCCACGGAAACTCTCAAGTTCCCGTGATGGCAGTAGAGGGCGACATAATCGACCGCGGCGAGCTTCGTTATTTGCACGTATAGTGGAACTACTAACTCCTCTCTTAGCGGTCGGGTAAGTTAGTGTAAATTTTCCCTGTTAGAGGCGCTCAACCCGGCTGAAATTTTTATTTCAGGATGTATCAAAACACCATTAAAAGAGTAGTTACTACGTCATTTTTTATAAAAAATTTAATATCATATTTTGTCTTACCTTTCTTAATGATACGAGAGTGGTGATTGTTTTAGTTCAATTATTGAAATTATCCTGACGCTCGAAAAGCAGCAGGCCATTGGCATCGATTGCATTTCTGTCGGTTAATTTGTTCGAATTATCCGCGGTTAGCCGCAGTACTTTTTGTCGATCGGCATTGTGAAGCTACGTTTTAATTCAGCTTTGATATATCAATGCGAGCTTGTGTGTCAGACTTTATGGGCCGCTACGACGAAGCGAACGTGTCTAGAGGCTGTGAACCATGTCAGCTGCTGTGCTTCACCGACGTCCGGCTGCGCAACCTCCAGCGTGAAAATTCAACGCCGGCAAATCGCTCGGAGACTGCCTACGAAGATGAAATAATCTTGCACAATGTGGCCGTGCTCGTTGGTGAGTGAAAATGCACTGCTTTGCATCTGAACATGACCCTTTTATTTTGCATGCGCTACAGTTTTTGTCATTTCGTAAGGCGTTTCAACTTGTACAGCTAATGAGATGCACACCTTGTAAATCTTTGAGATTGTTCACTTCGTTGTCCCATTCGCTGAAAATATCTTAACTGTGAAAATTTGTAGCACTGATCACAGCATAAATTCTACCTGTTTCTGCTCAAGATAAGTCTGCTACAATATATGCTCATGAATTCAATGCACAGTAGAGCCAAGTGAACCTTTAGTACATATACGCATTTGTACATTTTTCGTAAATTTGCAATGAAGCATATCGCATACGCATAAACCATATAGTCAACGCAGTTGGGGAATCGCCTAGCTTTGTCCTCTGAAGAACGTCACCAAAACAAATTCATTATAATGCCATCAACAAAACGAATTCACAAAAACAGCAATGTTATGTCCACACTACCTTTCTTATATGCAGTGTTCCCATATGCATTCTTCTTAGTCATGCATCACAAATTCTTTCACGCTTCTACCAGAGTATTTTTTTTCTTATTACCCAACCGCAGCCTCCAAGGAACTGCTCATATCAGTGTACACTTGGATGCCTCACCACTCTGAACCTACCTCAAGTCAGCGGACAATGTGTCATCACTGAAAGCAAGCTCATGGGCCAAAATTCTCGCAAGGTATTGTTGAAGACACTTTATTTATTGAACATGATTTGTTCAATCATTTACGTCTTACCCTGCTCATGATTCTGTTTTTTTCTTCTCAGAAAACTGGACTAAAGAGAGACCACTGATTTCCAAGCTACCCACATCCAGTTGTAAGAAGCTCTACAGTTGCCATAGTGACAACCCCATGCGCCACCAATATGCCAGGCAGACAACTGGAAGCCTTATACTGAAAAGCATTGATAGCGTACGGTATGTTCAAGCTGTATGAAATCGGGTGCACAGATTGTTGTTTGTTATTTATGAATTACTCGGTTTACAGGAAATGTGCAGGCTTCAGAATTCTTGGACAGTGCATGCCATGGGGTTCACGTACTGTACTTCACTCTACGAGTCAAACTTTGCATAGAGTATCACATATAACTAGGTAACAAATGGGGTTGTAGTAGTGCATACTTAGCAGCACTTCTTTTTCACATTGTGTATAGATTGCTGTGAATGTAAAGACTGTTGCAATGAAGTGCTAGGTACAGCTATAGTAGTGTTGAAACAGTTACTGATACCGCGTGCATGTCGGGAGTGACACTATCAAAGTACTAAAATAAGCTCTGCAAGAACTCGTACCTTCATTAAGCAAGACATGTCCTGCAGAGGTAGCAATCGCAGAGCGGAACCATGAGAGTAAAATACCTAAAAGAATAAAGAAGACTAAAATTTGGTGGATCACATTTGGCAAGCATTCTCAAATCGTGAATGATAATCTGTCACTAACCCTCAAGAGGAAGGTATATAACAGCTGCGTCTTGCCCGTACTTGCCTACGGAGCAGAAACAAAGGGTTCAGCTTAAATTGAGGAAGACGCAGCGAGCGATAGAAAGAAAAATGATAGGTGTAACCTTAAGACACAGGAAGAGAACAGAGTGGATTAGGGAACAAATCGGTGTTAAGGATATCGTAGTTTAAATCAAGAAGAAGAAATGGACATGGGCAGGGCACGTAGTACGCAGGCAGAATAACCGCTGGTCATTAAGGGTAACTTACTGTATTCACAGATAAGAAAAACGCATGAAGTGAAGACAGAAAGTAAGGTGGGCCAATGATATTAAAGAAGTTTGTACGTATGACGTGGCACCAGAAAGGACAGGACCAAGTTCATTGGCCGATCATGGGAGAGGCCTTTGTCCTACAGTGGGTGTAATAAGGCTGATGATACGCCAAAAGCAAGCACAGACTTGCACGCAAGCAGTGAGCCTTAGTTTTTAAATGTATGTCAATATTTGTGCTTCGAAACATGTTTGTTTACATGACAGAGTTAATGCAATCAAAATGAGAAGTGATCAATAATTTGCATTCACTTGCATTTATTCCACTGTGACTCCATGACCATCATTCCTAGCTTGTTCAAGGGCTTTAGTTCAGCATCCGAAATCTCATCTGCTGAGGAATGCTGGTGTTCAGTTGTTTTCCTTCTCTAGTTAATTTAGTTTGGTATGTTTTTGCAAAATGTTGTGATCACTCTAGAAAGACTTGTGCAAGCAGCAACGAAAACAGGGGCTCCCAGTTTGAATTAGCTGTTGTGGATACTAATGTGTTCATATTGTCGAGAGATTTCCCCCAACAGAAATACACAGGGCTGTGCGCTTTTACTTAACCGAGTTCAAATAACGACCTTTTACTGTAATATTAATTATTCTATATAAAATACCTGATGCATTACAACGCATTTTTAATGGTATGTTAATTTTTAATAGAACAATGAGTGAGTGCACTCAGTAGGTATAATTAAAGTTGGCCAGTGTTTGTACATGTTGATAATTCGAATGTCTGCTAACAGCTATTTTTGTGATATTGCTGTGAAATATGTAGTCAAAAGGACTAGTTTTGTATGATACCCGTGTTAAGAGTGTGGTAGACAGTTAGGAAGTAGTGAAGAATAAAAATGTGAATTCAGCTTTTGCCATTGTTGATCGTTTGAGCAGTGTCTGATGACTATGCACAATTGGCATTAAAAAAACTCATTTATTCATCTGTCGATCCAAAGCATGACAATTTTATGAGGGTCATTCAAAAAGTAAGGGCCATTTGCTTCCAAGCAAGTAAATATTCCTTAGCAGAAGTTTTTATTGGTGGGCTTAGTTTAGCAAAAACCTACTTCACGTTTCTACAAAATTGCTGCTAACTATTTAGTGCTTCTCGTACCGTCGCAGTAGTTTCTTTAGTCAATCTGAATAAAAGATCGCCGTTCCTTAATTGAATCTGTTGCGACCGGTTATCTTGAATTTCTCACCATCTTCAAATCGTACCACGCGCCACTGTTTCGAGTCAAAGAAGAGTAAATAATCACACGGTGCTGGCGCAGGACAGCAGGGCTAGTAATTAGTGTTCCCTACCAAAATATTTGATCTTCCCATTGGTTCTGATTGTAGTGCAAGGATGCATGTTGTCATGTAAGAGGTTGATTCCGGATGAGAATCAGGGACGTCATCAATGTTTATCATACTTATTACTGTGATGAGTGTTTCACAGTATGTTTTATGAAATTGAACACAAAAAATTCTTTTTTTGACTTGGAAAATGGTAGCCGTCATTTTCTAAGTGGAGTAAGCTAACTGCTTGAATTTTTTTCTGTTTTTGTGAAAAGGAGTGGTGGCACCACTGTGTTGTTTCTGCGATTGCCTACACTATGAAGCATCGTCCCCTGTGCAACAGTGTGCGAAAACAAATCATCCCTGTTTTATCGGTACAGTTCAAAAACGCTCATCCACTTGATGTCCTTTAGTGTTTGAGTTGGTTGGTAAGCATTTTTGGAACCTAGCTTTGTGATGTCTGGGCATATCGGCTACAATTGTGCAAATTGTAGCGAGGCCAACAAGGGGAACTTTGTCTTACAGACCAGTAACTGTTAGTCCTCAATCTATTGCAATATCCTGTCCACTTGAACAGTTTGGTTGGTCTGGATGCTTGGCGTGGTGCTCCACTTTTTTTTTTGTATGCATTTGTGCAGCCATTTCAAAAGTCTCAACACGGTGTTCCGACACTTGTTTCACTCCTCACAGTTGGTCCATGAACTTTGCACAATTCCTTGTAAATTGGAAAAGCTAGTGATTCTTTTGCATGCAAAAATGTAAATACAGTGTGCACGCCACAAGAGGCGGGAGCAACAATATTAGCGAACATTGGTGTCTGCGTTCCCCATCAAGCAGATGACTACTTAGCCAGAACAATCACTTCAGTACTTTCGCTGAGAAGTAGCAGATTGTGCTGTGTTTATAACTCTTCAGTCTGACATGCAAATACTTAAAGATTAGGAAATGGGCCTTACTTTGTGAATAAACATCGTGGAAAATTTCATTGTGCAGACTTAACTGCAATGATTATTCACTGCCCATTTTTCTAACATTGCTACCGTGACTTCCAGCACTTTTCGGCTGTCTAGTGTTCCATATGTCCCTATTGTATGCGTATATGTCATGTGCAGTGTATTGCAAGTGCTATTCACTGGTGCATAATTTCTTTTTTACGAATGTGTGCTTTTGGGAGCACCAACAGGCATCCTCTATCTCGTGTGTCACCTGAACTACAATAGACGAGCAAGGGCAAGCGTAGCTAATTCTCTTAACTTGTCATCCGTGACAACTTTCACAAGAATGTTGACTTGCTGAAACGTTTGACTCAGGCTTTCATTATTCGCCAACTGTTACTCCATTAATGTGCCTGTCACTGCAACCCTTTTACCTCTTTGGAAACGTAAACCAAGTTTCCTTTTCAACATGATCCAGTAAATGGTGTTTTCCCAGGATGCATTTGCTTACCACAACTGGAAGTTGATCTAGTTAGTCGTAAAAAGATCGGACGCGCAGTTAAAAACACAGATTCTAAACACGATATCGAGAACAATGTGGGGATACCTAGCACAACAGCGTGGGTCATTTCTTTTTATTCAACGCGATGTGCTTCTCACCAGTGCGTTGTCAAATATCATATTGCGTCTCAGGTTAATCGTACTGACACATCACTTTTTGAGAGCATGTGTGGTGAGAAAGCCAATGGGCAGCATAGTACCAAGTACTGTGCAAGGGGTGTCCAGTGTAAATATCGTTGTCTGACTGAACGAGCCAAGAGACAAGGTTGCACAATTTCGGTGGATAATTTTATTGAACAGATGGCTATCACTTTTTTTTCATGTATTGTTTCACTCTGTGAGAGACAGTGTTCCTTGTTTACATGTATACTACTGCATTCACGATTGTCAATAAACAATGAAAGCTTACTTGCTTGGCGTGTTTTTTGCCAGTTGAGGCCTCTCGGTCACCTGGCAGCATAGCGGAAGTATTTATAGTAACTTTAGGGTGCCGTGTGCGCGAATACCACCCCGCAATAGCAGCGAATAAACGCCCATAAACCTGCGGGCGCGCACCGCGCACCGCGACCCCTGCACCCACTACCAAAACAGCCACCATATTGCTTTAGTGCAATGATGATGATAGGCCTACCAGCGCCATCTCTAGGTCGGATAAGTTAGTTCACAATGCCACCGCTACCCTTATTTTCATTGCACTGTCAAAGGTACAGTTTTCATTCTCTAAATAGTAGTGTATAGGTGTTCTGTGGTACTACTACGTCGCGCTAGCGTGGCTTCGGCCACGCGCCGCTCAATGTGGCACGTGCGATCTCATCCTTATCAGCTGCATGCGCTTAACAGTTTTCTGTTGGGAAACACTTCATCGTTATCGAGCTTGCAATGAATATTGCATTTGCTTCCTTGTCAGTAAATTGAAAATGTTTTATGGTTGTGTGACACGAGCTTTCACTTTTGCTGCCAGTGCGCTGTCGTATATGCGTAAGTTTGGCAAGTTGTCGTCGTTGCTGATCTGCCGGCCATGAACTCGAACTTCGTGTCATGCACGTGGTTCTTGGTTACTGCTATTGCGATCTTTTTGATGCCCAATCTTCATGTTTTGGACAAACTTTCTGCGACAACATACCAAACGGCAAGCTAGGCCTAATTGGCGTTGGTTGCGCTTCGATCGGTTGCGGTCGTGTGAATCGAAGTTGGTGTTTTGTACCGAATCAACGAAACTCTTTGCGGTGGCCGCCCTTGACGGAAAAGGATACATATCATTAATGAAAACGAGGGCGGCACCTGTAGCGCTCAAATTGTGGTTCGCGATTCGATTGTGATGGGTGTGCACTCATGAAATCGAATGGTTGGCGTCTTTCAACGCATCAAAATCTGGAGGGGATTCAACATAGTTTCTATGTAATGCGCATAATCGAGGTGGTCTAGTAGTCGGCGAATTTCCATGATGGTACTTTCGTTTGTTAGACACCCCCCACCCGCACCCCACCCTTTCGCGTTGATTTCATTGGCAAGGCGTGTTTTGGATGGTAACTTATTTTAACATTCAGAAATTTAAATGCTAGTATGCACGCATCACACATTTCGATTTTCGGACACGCGAAGCTGCATGTTCAACACGTTTTGTGCAAGTGCGGTCCTTGAAAAAAGTTGTTTTGGTTATAGTGTGGTACCGCTTATAGTGCGAATATTTGCGACTCTCGTGACTTACGTTATAAGCGGTCTATACTGTAGTTGTCATAGATAGTTGATTTTATTTACAACAGACCACTCGATACTTTTGTAGTCTTTTTCATTCCCCCACCTGTTGTGATCATCCAATTGATATGCGACAGCCACCTATTCAAATAAAACACAAGAACACCTTCTCCCGCTGCAACATAGCAAGTTTTCACTCACTCACTTTTTCAATCAAAATACTCATACAAACAATGGTTCTTCATCTGTATCTCATGAGCATTACACAGCTGCTCATGGATAAGACTACTGATTCCTCCAACATATTGTGGCAGATGGGCCACTGACAGCTTCATTGCCTAAGTATTCACTTAAACGTGGATAAAAGTGTGTAGTATCATTTTAAAGTCTTCTTTTTTTCACTGACACAGGGAATAATTTTGGTCCAAATATGCACAGAGCCAATGACTTTGAAGAAAACTGCAAAGCATCAGATGGGCATGACTGGCACAATAGAGCCACATAAATATTGGGTCAACTCTTTTTCTGATTTGGCTGAAGGGCACTATAGACAACTGACATAGACTATTTGCTATATTAATAATATGAGAGCATACCTCAGGCCATGGACTTCTAGCTACTTGGAGATTATAGAATTGGCCATTGCAGTCTGTGCTACATTGGGTGTGAACCAGCATTGATGAGGTTATCTCTATGTTCAATAGGAAGCCACAATGTGGGTATATTCTTGTGTGAAACGAACATTGTATCCTAGGCAAAAGCTACATCTTTACAAAAAAAAAGTAACCGTTTTTGTGCCCATGTGATGCTCTAGCAACTGAGCTATGGCTGTGGTCGTAGTTTAGTAGAGCATCACCAGGATAATGCTGAGATGTATCATGTTTCTAAATGAACTCAAAGTTCATTTCACTGATTCTTGTTGGGGATGCTTAACAATATATTTCATTGTCCACAAACATGCACACATCTAGAGTGCTTGTATCACCTGGAAAATTCAAAAATATTCCTGCAGTTACATTTATGTTCGCATAAAGAACTCAGAACGGCCAGAATCAATCAAGAGTATGACGCATCACGCCTTATAAACATATTGTGGCTTTGGGCTCGGAACCTTTGTTCGTTACTCGGAGCTCTGTTTTTCTTGTTCCTCTCTCTTCTTTTAAAAATAATTTTATCAATCACACTGGCTTACTCTGACAAATTTACAGTAACTTTTTTCTCTCTTTCACAGGTTCCTAACATACTAATTTGGTTACTTGCATTCTATTGGTTCTTCCATTCAACGCTGAACACATTTGCTGAGCTCTTGCGTTTTGCAGACAGAGAGTTCTACAGAGACTGGTGGTGAGGCTACTTCTCAAAGCCCTAAACATATTTGTTTTTATGAACATATTTGCTTTTCCCAAAATAGTGTTTTTGTAGTTAATATGCATACTTGACTTTTTAAGCCAGTGTGCGACACGTTATAAAATTCAGGTGTATGTTGCTGCTTTAAATGTAAAGTGGTCTGTAGAGTTCATTTTAGATGCAGTTATAAAGATTTAGCTTTCATTTCATTTTTTTTGTGTTTAAGAGAGAGTAGTGTCTCTACTTCTCTTTGTGTTGTGTTAGACAAAAAAATATGGTGGGATGTCTTATGACGAGGATCTCAGCTATAAATGTGTAAATTAGTAAACCAGCTTGTATAGTAAATAAATAATAATAACGCAAAGTACTGATAAAAGTGGAAGCATAAAATGCATGCCATCTTTTTCACAATTTAGTGGCCCACCCAGGCAGCCTTATTCTTCCCTCAGCTATCACCCTGACTATAGCTGGAGTTGGCAAGTACTAAAGACTTTGAGGCTAAACAAAAGCATCAATCACGAAACCCCGTTCACTTTCTTGCTTCCCTATATTTCTTTCTTTTAAAATATATGTTCGTTTGCATATTGTGAAATTTCAGACAAGATAAATATAGGTGGTGTTTCTACTCATAAAATGACAAAAATAGTCATAATTATGTAAAGTGCACCTGAAAGGAAGTTGCAATTAAGCAGACTTGTTGAATTACTCATGGCTGTTAACTACCCTGTCTCTGCTGATAACTGTGGCTTTTCCAAAACATTTTTGTGTACATGGTGCTACTGCTATTAAAATAACTGGGACTATTCAGGCAAATTTTCTCCTTCTCTCTTCTTTTAAAGACAATTTGCTGTGGCTGAGACCTTCTGTATAAGGTCCAAATTTGCATGGGAGGGAAAGCATGCAATGGTGGGAAAAATGGTTTTTGATGTGCACTACTTTCTCATGTGTCTAGTGCTGCAGGTCACATCATAGACATGCAGGGGCAACACCAACCAAATGTTTACTGCAATTTATACAGCCAACAAAACTACAAAGTCTACTTTGTGTAGTTGTCTAGTGCTTTATCACTATCAGTGCTTCTTTTTTGTTTATAACACACTGATTTTCACTTCTTGAAACTGCAATAATGTCCATTTTAGTTGAAAATTTATGTATAAAGCTATAAACTTGTCATTTCACTTTTCTGAGAATTGGTAACTTGTAAATTACAAGAATCTTATGATCTGAAATCATAATTGTTACACGGCAGATGTTGGGAATTTTGCAATAGCTTATGGAAGGTGTGTCTGTTCATTCATTTTACACAACTAGAATGAAATAGAGTGAAAGGGTGCATCATCTTGAGCTCTTTGTTTCTCTTGTGCTGCATTAAATGATTTTAAATTATAAATTACCTTTCTTTTGCTTGATTTTTTTCATGCTTGTTATTCTTCCAGTGGCCAACTCTATATGTCTGTTTTTATTTTGTTAGGAATGCAGACACTGTGCAGTATTTCTGGCAAAACTGGAACATTCCAGTGCACAGATGGTGCTTGCGTCACCTCTACAAACCTTTGGTTGCTGCTGGCATGTCAAAAACCCTGGCTTGCATAATGGTGTTCCTCCTGTCAGCATTCTTCCATGAGGTATGGGATCAGATTTTATGAAGTAAAAATATTATGCAGTTGCAGTGAAAAAGCATGACATGAATATACAGCTTGACGTGGTTTGAAACCAGTTTAGTTTTTATAATTGGCTGAAACCTAAGAATAAATGTAAGATCCACCCACAGCCATTGCTGTCCCACCGAGTGAAATTTCACATAGATGCTCCATTCAATTGCATTTGCTTGTTTTCATGGCGTCAAGCACTTCATGCATAGTTCAGGAAGGTGATTTTCCCATACAGACACATGTTCATGCTGCTGGTTTTCGGTCGAAAGACTTTAACTTCATGGTAAATTTCACAATTTCACCAGAAAGTCCATCATCAAGGCTCAGGGAAACACATTTTTTTAAGTAGGAATGGAAAACAAGCATTTAATTATTAATGGGTGCAGCATTTACATGAGTAGTGAAAAAATACGTATGGTAACTATGGAAACCATTCAGCCCCACTCCCCAGCACAAATGAAGGGCAGGAACGCTGCAGTTCTGGGGCAGAGTTGGTATGTATTGTTACATTATAATTAACTAAAGTCACACTGATTGACTAAGTCTGTTGAATAATATGAAGATTAATTAAAGAACAATTCTAAGGAAGACCCATATGCATGCATATTCAGAAATTCATGTGAAATTGATGTACCATCAATTTATAAATGAGTACACAATGTGTTTTAGATATGTGTCTGAAAATTGTAAAAAATTAAGGAAAATGCATCATTTGCTCACTGACTTGACATTTTTCCAGTGGAGGACATCATAACATGATTAGAGACATCAACTACAGTAGTAAATAAATAGAAAAAGTTATTGGAACTTCTTGATTACTGGAGATGTGCACTCAGGTCAAATGGGAGGATTGTGGCCCTTCCTGTGAAGAGCTTATTGCCAGTAATGACGCTGGCAATTTTAGGAGAGTGATGAAATCAGAATAATTTTTCTAACAAAACCAAAACACGAGTGTAACCGCCATATTTTTTCAATACATCCAGAATGAGTCAGAGCTGTTACATCAACAAGATCGACTTCACTTCGTAGGTGTATGGGCTCTGCTTGTGATTTAGTACAACAAGATCGACTTCACTTCGTAGGTGTGTGGGCTCTGCTTGTGATTTAGTACACATGAAGCATATACATTAACAAATGATCAAGAACTAACAACGCTACAATCATTGTTGTTGGCAGTGACGTCATCATGGTCATATACTGGTTGTGTTCAACTGTACTTTGATTTCAGTGTTCCTTAGTGAAGTTTGTCAAATTTAATTACTCTGCAATAATTACAAAAGAGGTCACTATTTTGAAGCCTTAAAAGAGCCTACAACACTTTTTGAGCATGGTCAGAAAATGCTGCCGATCGGTAGTAGAGGCTCTCAACAACACGCGAGCCAAATTTTATAGCGCAGCACGTGGCCTGTGATTCAGAATAAATGATCAAAGTCAGCTAAAGATTGCTAAAATGCAAGCCCATCTATCAGCCATTGGCTGATTTAAACATGGCGCGCTCCATCGTTGCAGAGATCGCCGCAGGAGGCCGCTACTTGTGCACGTGTACGTGAGCGATCACAGTGAAAAAGCCGCGCATTCGAAGAAAAAAAAAAGTGCTCAAGATCACGAGCGGCATGCATGACATTTTTCTGTGGCCCTGCCATTCCTCGCTGCTTAGCTTCCAGGGTTTTCGTTGGGACGAGAGAAGAAAAAATGCAATTGCAGCATGCGACAAATCTTTGTAACTCCACTCGCACTGGACAAATTCTTAAAATTTTTATAGCATTGAATTCGTGGGGCAATAAGCTTTTCCAGTAGATTCATTCCATGGTTACTTGAAAAAGTATTCTAAGGCCCTTTTAAGGGGGACAGAGCTATCGTATCGCCAAAAATGGCAAAAAAATCAATTTCTTGAAACTCAAGTTTTCACTTTTTGGAACTCTTTTTCTGCCTGATTCGAAAATATTTTCACTGAAAACTGTGCAAAAGTGCTTCGGAAGTTTTGTTTCACCCACCTAGGTAGCGAAAATGTTTCTGAAAATCGCGAGAAAACAGTAATTTTTAAAAAATTAGAGCTTCGCAATGGCGCGGCTGAGCCAGTTTCTTGGGCTCATGGGAAAGCGAATTTTTCCGTGTTCAAACTTCCAGCCACAGCTGCCTCCTTTCTTTTAAAACAAGCACACAAAAAGCAAATGTTTGAAGGTTGTTTCGAGGCCCCTGATTGGCTGTGTCCGCCATGTTGCCCCAGCTTGTTTCGCTATTAGACCGATGCTAGCTCCGGGAGATCGTCGTCTGCTACTTGTGAGTCGCGGGAATATGGTTGTCGAAAATTGCTACTTCATGATGTGATCACGGCTCGACGATCACTTAGGATGCAATTACACTTTAATTAGGAGCTGTAAGCAGATGCTCAGTTAGATTACTACGAGCGGGCGCGTGGTCTACGAGCATGGCCCATCATCAAAGTCGTCTTTAGGTCTAACTCCGCTGATGGAGAGACAAAATTTGCTGGAAAGAACGACGCGCTAGCGCACTCGTGCCAACGTGCTTCTTTGCAAGCAATGAAGCACATCACTCGCTAGCTCCTCGGAACCGCGGACGGGCATTTTACGCATCGGCAGTGGACCCCACAGTCAAGCTCATCAACACCCCTCCACTAAGGATTGCTTGGAATAGCGGCTAGTAGTTTCGGGTGTCGGCACTCGGAAATGCGATACACCAAGCACAGTGCGCACTGGTTTTCATCATCATAGCTACACACTTTGCGCATTGTCACTGAACGCCGCCGCCAAGTGCATTACACGCCTGCTGCACTATCCAGGCGACCGCGCACTTCACGGTCATATGGGGTGCTGTCAATAAGCTTTTGTGATGCAATTCAGACGGGCTTGGAGCTGTGCTTGGTATCGCCGCAGGCATCTATGAATGTTTTGAGACAATCAAAGCCTCGTAGATTAGCGTTTCCATGACCAGCCGTATGTATGATAATGGAATTCATGGCCAGACTGGCAAAAGACGGTGTATGAAGCAGGCGCACGAAGTTTTATATGCCCGACTCGCGTCGTTGAACATGCTACTAAAAGGTTCCCGTGCCACCAGTTTCCTGCCCATAACTGTTCGTTATTTAAAAAGAAAGCATAGGCTCTTATGGTGTGAGCCATTATTCTGATGCAAGAAACCTCTCTCTATATAAAAAAATGTTCAGTGATTATTTGTAATCAAAAAATACTTCATTAAGCTAATAACAGCTTGAACACAAGAAAGATGTATAATCATTTTACTATATGACCTTGTTCAACCACAGTCTATTTTGTCATGCCTATCACATCACTCCTTTATACAGAGAACTTGGTTAGAAATTCATACTTGTTCTCTGTAGTTAAAAAAAAAGAGAGGTTATGAAAAAAAAAATATAGGCAACAAAGGCACACTGGCAGATACAGGTCACTTGCCTGAGAAGCCAAATATCACTAGTCAAGCCTAAGATTACAATTTTTAGGTGCTTTAGAGACTTAAAAAGAAGGTGAAACTTTAAACACTGTTTTCTCAATGCTCCCGTATAGTCAGATTTGGGTGCACGTTAAAGAACCTCAGGTGGTCAAAATTTCCGGAGCCCTCCACTACGACGTCTCTCATAATCATATGGTGGTTTTGGGACGTTAAACTCCACAAATCAATCATGTTTTCTCAATGCTGTTTTTTTTTGGTATTATGCTCAGCTCGTGGAGCAGATATCTTGGCAACCACTGCACAGATCTTGATTTCGTTTGTTCTATTATGCTCCTTGAACTCAGCTTCAGGGGGCTGCAATCTTAGTTTTTTTATTTTACTCCCTAAAGAATTTTTCGTAGGGTTTCGTGTTTGTAGTGCAAATTTGCTCATTGCAGTGTCACTGGAGAGAACGTTTACAAGTTTTAGTCTTGTAAAAAATTATTTTGAAAATGCACACCCCTTCAGCATAGATTTGGCTGTACGTACAGTAATCACCAACTACTTTTTGTCATCTTATAAATCCTCCAGCCCCCTCCACGAAGTTTAATGAAGAAATAATTTGTATCTTAAGTTTTGTGGTATCGCCTCAAAATTTTTATGGAAGCACTGTGAGGCCATTTTTAGTGTCAGTGCCAATTTTCTTCAATATCCAACTAGAAACAAGAAAGTTTGTTTTGAAAGGCATGTCTCTAGTGAGCTTTTTGCAGGAAGGACTGCCGTTCTCTCATTATGCTAGCCTGCCTGGCTCCATCAGTTATTAAGATATTAGATTTAATTGATTCTTTTACTGCTTTGATTGATGCATCTAGTAATCTTAGGATCTCAGCTATAGAAAAAGCAGTCATGTAGGCGGTAAGCAAATGCTACTACTGCATTTTTCTCATTTTTCAAGACCTTTGGACACACCCTGTGTAGTGCCACAGAGATAGGTGGCCCAGGAAATGCAAAGATATGTCCTTTTTTGTTTATTTCGACTAGTTTCAATTGGAATTGAATCAACGGACCAATTCTAATGACCACCTAGCCTATTCACGAACATGCCGCTTGTGGAGGAAAGAGAAAGAAATATTAGAACTCAAAGTAAATCCAACTCGTCCTTTCAAGAGGCACACAAGCGTTTTGCTCTGCATAACCAGACCTCCTCTTGCTTTGGTGATGTAATGCGCTGGGGCGCCGAGCCACGTCTGTTTGCATCCACAAATGTCACATTAAGTGTGATTGTGGGCACGCCAACAGTTGCCCTGGCTGGTGGAGCTGTTTCTGCTGCTCCGCTTTCTGCCAAATAGGGCCAGCAGACTTTCAAGTGTGTTCAACTCCGGGCCGCTGCTAGCACAATTAGGTCTGAAACAACTGTGAAAGTGCCTGCCGAGCAGACACCATGTGCCACCTTAGAAGAAGTGATTGATACAAGTAGCACTTCTCCTGCGCCTGTGAGGCCACGCATTACAAAGCCCCCAGAAGACCCTGTAACCAAAGGCAACACTTTTGTACACATTGCACCAAACTAAATTAAAATGGAGACAAAAATTCTACAGCGGAACATCAGACGACTCCTGAAAAACATTGACGATGTACAGGAACTTATACATAAACATTCACCAAAAAGGGCTGTCTGTGTGCAAGAAATGCACTTAGAAACCAATAACACTAATTTTCTAGGTCGTTATGTCATTTTTGAAAAAGATTGAGATGATGCGACAGCATCATCTGATAGTAATGTGTTATAGTTAATCAAGGCATTACATGTACGCATCTACCACTACAAACAACCCTTGAGGCAGAGGCTGTTTAAGCAGTTTTTTTTTAGTGAACTTGTCACTATCATCTCTCTGTACATATACTTCGACCTCACTGTCTTGAAAAACATGGAATTCCAGTCCTTAGTAGATGAACTTTCAGACCCCTATTTTGTCCTAGGGGACTTTAATGTACATATTAGCCTGTGGGGTGGCTCTCATTACGATGTGAAAGGTTTCCTGACTGAACAGTTCCTCTGTTCTTTTGACGCGTGCCTCCTGAATAGAAAAGAGCCAACCTATTATAGCATTGCTAACAATACCTACTCTGTCAGCAGACCTCAGCATAAAGTCTCCATCACTCTTGCCTCTACCTAAATGGGAAGTCATTTATAATTCTGTTGGAAGTTACCACTTCCCTGTTGTTCTGAGCACACCAACAACAATAGAATGTCCTTCTCAGGTGCCGAAGTGGCAGACTGAGAGAGCTGGTTGGAAACAGCTTCAGAAATTTACACTTCAGAAATTTATGCTTGCAAGTTGTACCAACATGTGCGCCCTAAGCAGGAGGGTAGACTCATCTTCGCCATTTTTTGTTCTCATCTTGTTCTTGAGATAACTTAAGCTCACCCCATATTGCTTAAGGCCACCATAGAAAAAAAAAGTGCTTAAAGGGGCCCTGCAACACTTTTTGAGCATGGTCAGAAAACGCTGCCAATCGGTAGTAGAGGCTCCCGACAACACGCGAGCCAAATATTATAGCACAGCATGCGGCCTGGAATTCACAATAAATGATCAAAGTCCGCTAAAAATTGCTTTCTCTTCTCTCGACAAATGGCGGAATATGCCCAAAAATCGCCTGTGAATTACCTATCTATCAGCTATTGGCTGATTTAAACATGGCACGCTCGCTCGTTACAGAGATCGCCGCGGCAGGCTGCGACTTGTCCACGCGTGCGCGCGCGATCACACCAAAAAGTGACGCATTCGAAGAAAAAAAGTGCTCAAGGCCACGAAACGCATGTGATGTTTTTCTGTGGCCCTGCCAAGCCTTCCTGCTTAGCTTCCAGCGTAGCTTCCAGCGCTTTCTTCAGATCGAAAGAAAAGAAAATGCAGTTGGAGCATGCGACAAACCTTTGTAATGCCACTCGCACTGAACTGATTCTTAAAATTTTTACGGTGTTAAATTCGTGAGGCAATAAGCTTTTCCAGTGAATTCATTCCGTGGTTACTTGAAAAAGTGTTTCAGGGCCCCTTTAATTAAAATTGATATTTGAGGTATGGCAACATAAACTAACGATGAGAGATTGAAAGTACGCAAGCTTTTTTTTTTTACCTTTCTTCGTTATTTTACAGCAAAATAAGCTTTCAATTTTCAAAAGAATTTGGAATTGTGTTTCAATTTTGATGAGTAAATAATTAAAAATGCTTGTGCTCTAAACTCTGCTCCCATACTTGCATTCTCTAAATGTATAGGTTTCCTGTGCAAGAAAAGTTATTATTGTTGTATCTGCCCTAGCTGCAGAGATATTAAGGCCTCAAAATTAAGAAGTCATAAATTTACTTTTTTTTAGAAAAATGGAAAAACTGATAACACAGTTTCTTCAATAAACAACAATCATAGTGTGCATATTTTGCCATGCTCATAAAAGCGCTCATAAATTGGTAGCAGAGCTTCGAACACAGGTGCTGGCAAATTATGAAGAAGCCTTGAAGAAGGCTCCCCCTTTTTTTGTAGGTTCTGCTTTTTGGTAGGACCAAGAATCTGGACAGTCAGAATGACATTACAAAAAATTACCACTTCTTGGTGCGTGAATTTTACAAAGAGATAGAAAAATACTTGCAAAACCAAATATGTAAATTTTAAAAAAGGAATATTTTTTTGCTCCCAAAGACCAGTCCACCCCCTTAACATAGATGAACCTGTAGACTATTTTAGAGCACTTATGATTGACGCTGTAGTCAAGTGTATTCCCCAAACAGGTGGACTGTCCATCAAACGACATATCCTGTGGTGAAACAATGAGTGCTGAAATGCACGCAGGAAGCACAACAAGGCATAGAGGTTGTTTCGGGACACTTTGACCACAGAAAGCTTTATCAATTTTGTACACTGTAGGTCCGATGGACGTACAGTGTACATTCATTAGTTCGTACATTTGTTACCTTTGTACATGTGATGTATGTCCACATCACATGTACAAAGGTAATAAATTTGTACGTTTGCTCGACATCCCTTCAGGACAGCCAACATGGACATTGACAGGCTCTTCAAAGGATATATAAGTTCAAGTGCTATGTGACACCAAAAAACAGGCTCATAAGGAGTGTGCCACACTTGCCGCCATGGCTACATGTGGTGCTGACTGACACTCCCATGTTTAATTCATATATAAACACTATAAAGTGGCCGAGGGAATAGCGTCATGGTAGCTCAGTTGGCAGAGCATCGAACACTTTATTTGAAAGTTGCAGGTTCGGTTCCTGCCCATAGCAAGTTATCTTTTCACCCACTTTTCTTTCTTCACATTTACATTACAATTAGGTCTAATAACTTCTCCTGTACTTTTCTTGGCATTATTGTGTGTGAATGTGTGAAACACGGATATATTAATATACGGAAACAAACACGGAATATTAATATATTGTGTGTGAATGTGTGAAACACGGAAAAACAAGCCCTCAAGTATACACTACTTTCCTTGATATGGGTGTGTGTGTGTGTGTATATATATATATATGTGATGTTTGTGTGTATATTGCTAGTGCATATTCGAGAAAAACTTTTTATGTGATCAACGTACCCACACAGCCTACTCGGAGGCCCGTCTTTTTTCTGCGGGAACTTTTCTGCTGCAAATGAATTCTAAAAAAAAATGGAGTCCAAGCGGGCTTTCAAGAACAGTTGAACCTTTATTGTCAACATATATCAAGGCTAAGAAGCACATAACTCTCAGTCCACAGCCGCGATTGTGAAAGTGTGTACGTAGTCTCATAATATTTCAGTGTTCAATGCCCATCCTTCTTCAAGTGTGATGACTTCTTATAGGCGGCAGCAATTGCTTCTTTACGGGTTTAATAAATTATTAACAACAAACTCAACTCGCATGTGTTTATAGCAATGTTATTCTAGCAATTGTAATACGTGCATACAGACAAGCATAGGAGAAAAACTAATAGGTGTAGCACATGCTTCTAAAGAAGGTGTTCAGGTGCTGACCACGTGCTCATCAAATCGATTAATATCAAGGTATATGCAAGCAAATGAAGAGCTGGAAACATGCCACGTATTAGCAGGGCTTATACAAATGGTGTGCAATAGTTAAGGTGTGCTAAGAACTGATAAATGTTCGATATGAGACGTAAATAACAGGCATGTAACACGTGGCCTTATCTGTGCCGTGTGAGTGAACGGGGCTGCTGCTGCTTGCCGTGGTAATTTCTGCCGAAAACAGTGGTGGGCTTGTGCTGCGTTTCGGTGTTTCTTGCAAAAATATCGTCTTTTGTAACTTTACATGTTGCTGTTGATGTCCACTCGGGCGCACATTGTCCACATGGGTGCACTTGAAAAAAAAGAATCTGCCTTCTGCTGCTCGGAGACGGGTTCAGGGTACAAACGTACGACGCAACAAGAACATTCTCCTTTCCTGTGCTCCTTCCCTCAGTGCATGCCACTGGTTAAACAGGTTTTGGAACAATAGGCATAATGAAGCGCATTTACTTTTAACACATCCAGAGGGGCACGGCTAGCATGACGTGTACGTTCGAGGAATCTGAGCAACTTCGGTGTACTGCTTGTTGAGATGTGTCGAGGCTGGCGCGTGGAAATTTGGCTACATGATGACTGCTATGATGCGCTCTATCTGCATTTCTGTTAGTTCACATGCGATAATAATAACACTAAATACATTCTTTTTATTACATACGATACATATATTGAATCAACCAGATTGTTATACCTCGGGAAGCAAAATTATTTGGCACCCTGGGATCAAAAGTATGTGCCGAAATTTAAATGAATTTTATAGTAGCCTTTTTAATGAAATTTTACAAAACTGTCCACGGAGATTCTGCAGATCTCAATATATTTTTTCTACATTCTAATTATACAATAATTGATGAGCAAATGCACATACCCTTGGCATGTCCTTATATAGACAGCCAGTCAACGTTCAAAACTTAATGTCCGGTTTGATATCTAGCTCGAACGTCCAGAGAACAGCCACACAGGACATGCATTTTCACAGTACGTTCATTGGCTACCTGTGCGGATATCCATATGGGCAGGCATTCATATTCAGAATAGACAGCCAGTGTATATCCGTGGTTACTTGGGCAGGTGTATAGCTAAAAGCCTGAAAGCTCTAAGGCCATTTCGGCCTCATTTTTCTGGAGCAAAAACAGGTTTGCACAACGTGTGAAAATGTTTTTAAATATACATTGTGATATCCTACTTTTACTAGTTGACTCTTGCATTTAAGTTAAGCATGTACATTCCAAAAATGGTAATTAATGCACAGAATATTGATTTAACAATGCTGTCACCATGCTCTGTGAGAAAATATAGTATTTCTATGAACACTTTCTATTTCAGTACCTTGTCAGTGTTCCCCTGAAAATGTTCAGGGTGTGGGCGTTTCTTGGGATGCTTGCACAGGTAAATTATTACATTTTTTTCAAGCTGAATTGCTTACGTCTTTGGTAGAATAATTCACATTTGGGCAGGTTGGAACTTGTTATGCATTTTTGAAATGTGGCAACATGAGACAGAGGACACGAGGCGCTGTGTGGTGCATTATACTTCGGCTTATGTCCTCATTATCATACTTCCAGTTTAAAAATGCATTAAATCTCTGGTATCTCATAAAAGATCACCTAAATAGGAAATCCATACCTGTGCATTTGTGTATTATGTGCATGCTTGCATGTAAGTGTGAACAGGAATGGGTGGGCTTGTGTGTGTACCTGTTACATGCATGAGAGAAAGAAGGTGCTAGGTTTTGACAAAACTTGCAAAGGCTTCTTCAGGGGCAATCATAGTGGTGTGCAGTTCTGTAAAATCGTGTGTACCGACTACGCAAGACCATATAGCATCGAAAAAAAGAGAAACTGGTGTTCTGGCTCTCACATAGGAGTTTTATCGCAATGGATTTCACACAATTGTTTCATGTGTATGCAGACAAGTATAAATGATTAAACTGCTGTTCCGAAAGCTCTAAATACAGTGGAATCTCATTGATACACTTTTCAGTGCAACGAGAAAATAATTTATTATGCAAAAGTTATATTAACCAAAGAGATTAAAAAAGGACAAAAATGTATTCATACTTCATCATCAACTCACTTTTAATTAGCAACATCGAAGTAGCTGGTCAAATTGTGCTGCACTACTTTTTTAATTTCAAGGTCCAGGAGTAAATTCTTTTGCAATGCTAGAAAAAGGAATTGCAGTTCGCTCACTGAGCTCTGCATTCGCAATGAAGCAATGAAGTGCATCTAAATGTTCAAGTGCATCACTTGCTATTTAGAACTCATTGCCATGGCTCTGTCTGGCTTTTATGTGTCATAAGCTGTGCAACACGCAAGTTGAAGCTTGTTTGAATGCTGTTCAACCTAATATACGGAAGAATAAATGTTGGATTTCTAGATATATCGATCAAGATCCACTTTTATGGTCATATTCTGAGCAAATATGTGATTTAATTAAACCCATGATAGTTTATTGTTTCTGAGAGTTTATTATTTCTGAGGTACGTTTGCCAGGAATAGAAAGGTAAATGTATTTGGTCAAAAGTTATATTATGCAGAATGGTATCAATGAGATTTCAATGTAGAAGAATCATTCACACCACCCAACTCCGAAATACCACTTTATGCAAGCAAAAATAAACCATGAGAATGAGTTGCTTTCTGGTCACATGTGTGGTGCCTAGTGTAAGGCCATGTTTTCTCTCCATTAACACCTGTGCAGTCTACATTGCATCTTATGATGTGTCTCATTGTTGTCGTCATAGTGTGCCTGAATGCATTTCTGATTTTTAACCCTGAAAGTGATCAGACATCCAGTTATAAATGGTGCTACATGCATAGAGTAAATAAGCCTTTTGTTTTTTGTTTTGCTTACCAAACTCTACAATATTTACATTTACCTCTATTTAAAAGTGAGAGAACATTTTGGCATAATACTGAATGTTCAAAGTTCATTTTTAGGGAACTGTTCTAATGTATAAAAAAAATCGCTATTTAAGCATACATGCAAATTCTCAAGATATATTTATTTTTTAGCTTATTTTTTAGTTCTTAAATGTGAATATATAGCATGGTTGTTTGCATATGTACATGTTTGTATTTTTTCATGCAAGAGAAATGAAAAACCTACAACATACATGGGGCTAATCACAGTGGATAGCACTGCACTTCTGCAAAAAGTTTCGATACTGCTGTCAATGTAGATTGCCAATTTCTGAAGGTGATCAAAATATCTACTTTGATGTTAACGTTGTTAACGTTACAACACCATGAGAACTCGTGCAGTGTAAATAATGTATAGAAAGGTGTATAATTTGCATCCCAATTAGGGCTCTTTTTACACCTCGAGCTCAAGACTTCTTTGGCACCAGTCAACTTTGTAGTTATTTGATGAAGGTAACTGCATGAATTTGATAAATAATCATGTTGAGACTGGCTCAAAGAATTTGCGGTCATGTTTATTCTTGAAGATAGTGCAAAATGGAAGTTATTTACATAAGGATACAAAGCTTTCTATTTCGATCCGTTTTGGTAAAAGATAAATGTACTGACTGACTAATATCTTGTGCACTTGTTCTCGTTCAGGTGCCATTTGCCTTTGTCATTGACAACATCTTCCGCAACCGATACAACAACTTGGGCAACATGGCTGTCTGGATTTCACTCATAATAGGGCAACCTTTGGCGATATTGATGTACTATCATGACTATTACATAATCAACTATGGGACATCGCGAACATTGTGATCGCATTTCCTGCAAGCCTAGACAGCTGCAGTTATGAAGATTAGCAGTTGAGTCAGCTGTGGAAGTTTGTCATGAGGAATGTCAAAGTGGTGTACACTGCAACTTTATGTGGAACATTTTTACAGACTACACATGCATCTGTGATCCACTTGTATATAGATGTGTGCATCATATGCTAAAGATATGTCAGTTATTGCTTTGCTGGAAACGTATTGTGATTGTTTTTACTCTCTTCATGGGAAACACCTGATATGTATACTTCTCAAGCAGAATACGGAATGTGCATTGTAGCTCTGGTACTATTGTTCTGTTTGGGAAAGTAGCTCTTAGCTAACTTTATATGAAATATGCATGTAATTTTATAGAAGTTTTATAACTACTGTTTTGTATTTAAATCAGTCAAACTTCTTAGATCAATTATGTACCTAATTTTCAGTTTAACTAAACCGAAAAAAAAGTCGACGTACTCTAGTTGAAGAAAAGCAAATCTGAATTCGGTTTTAAAGTTTTCTTTAAGCTAAGGAAGCCTTCTAGGCATAGGGATGTGCCTCTTGTCAGGTCTGTTACCTATACTGTTCCTTACTTAGTCTTGCTGTCAGTAATGATATTTCATGTATACTATGCCAATTTTCTGATATACACAACAAGCAAGTTGCACAGAGTAGCAACTTGCTTGTACATATTAACTGCACATAAAACTTTGCTAGGGGAATTTTCTCCTCTGTATTTATAAAATCCAATGACTTCAGTGAAGTGACTTTTTTTGTAGTATATAGTAGAACACTTCTGGTGCTTTCTTATTCGCCTTCAAGGCAATACATTGATCTATTGCGAGTGTGCCTTGTACGGCATGCAGCATTCAACTGGGAGACTGCTTTTTACTCTATATAGTGGCTTCAACTTATGCTGAATCGTCTCATAAAAGTGTTTTCGAACCAATTGTCTTTTCTTTTTTAGTTTTGCTAGTAAATTAAATTTCACATCTGAATACTAAGGACTAACAGTTGTAGGCAACTTTTCAGCATGTACAATAATTGCCATCTTTTTTCTTACTTTGTGGCCCCTACCAAAGGCAGGTGTTGCCAATTCATTGCAATAATTTTTATTTACAGACTTATTCACTTCATAGTTTTTTATACTGTCTTCCTATTCTCTCTGTAATATTATATAAGCACTAGCTAAACTTTCATTTGAAAATATTTAAAAAACGTGCAAGGTCAACTTAACAGCTCAGGCTCTGATATTTCAAAAATAGAAAGCATGTAGATATTGTTCATTTGTTTATTTATGAACAAATATTTGTAGGAGCCAATAATACCTCGCAACTTCAATGCCTGCTTTGTAAAAAGTTGATTGTTTCTAGATAAAGGAACGCTGTAAGCTTGTAGTTGATTTCAGCACAGCTAGGTGATTCGAGAGTTGGGGGCTGAGATACACTAAGGCACATTTGTACAGGTTGCTGTCCATATGAAGGTTCCATTAAGGTACAGGTTGATGTCCTTATGAAGCATAAAATGCTGTTTGTATGATGGAGGAACCCAACTTACCATAAAGATAGACTACATTAGTGTACAAAATATTGAAGAGCCACATGCCATGAATGTAAGTCCACTTTTGTTGAATACAGTACTCTGCAATACTGCAGAGTAATGAACTTGGCTTCATGTTTGTTTTGTAGCTTTAAATTGCATATGACCCCTTGGGGTTGCTAGGCAGTGACTGTGGTGATGGGACCCGTCAATGCAGTACTATCATTGGAGCGAGGAGGCCTGTCAGCGTAGTGTAATCATGATTGCAGTGGATGGGGCTCATCGTACTATTGTTAAAGCGAGGGGGTTTGTCAACATAGTGTAATTGTGATTATGGTGATGCGGCCCGTTAGCGTAGTGAAATCGTGACAGTGAGGGGGCCATCATAATAGCGATGCAGCTACAGCGACAGGCCCCGTCACCGTAAATCAATGACTACGGTGAGGTTGCTCGTCATCATAGTGTAATGGTAAGAATGAGGGGGCCTGTTGCCGTAAATATGTAGTCATTTTAGACGCCACCGTCACACTGTTCGGATCGCGTACTGTATATGGGTTGACGCGCAGTTGGGGAAGCGGGCGTGCTGCAGGTAAACAGATCAAATGGCGGTTTTGTTATTTATACTTTCTTTTTTTAAGGTAATGCATCAAGATTGGTGTTACTGCTCTCAAGTAGCAATTTTGCTTGAAAGAAAAGAAAAAAAAGTAAAAATTACAAAACGGAAATTCTAACCAACGACCTGCGGCACTACCACTTCCTAAACAGCGCGTCAACCCACTATGCCACCCAAACAGCTAAACAATGGTGTCTAAAATTACTACAAATTTACGGCAATGGGCCCCCTCATTTTTACCACTGCACTACGGTGACGGGCCCCCTCACTGTAGTCATAGCTTTACGACGACGGAGCCCATCACTATAGCTGCATCGCTATTATGACAGCCCCGTCACTGTCACGATTTCACTATGCTAATGGGCCCCATCACCGTAATCGCGATTGCACTTTGCTGACGGACCCTCTCGCTTTAACCATAGTACTGCGTTGACGGGACCCGTGCCGGGCTACTAATGCACTGTTGTGCACCAACAGGCAGTTAAGTGGGTCACACTGTACGTAAGCTGTGATCGAAGCTAGATATATTTTGAAAAATAGTCATGCTTATTGTAGTTTGTGTCTAACTTTTACATATTTTTGAACATTGTCAAATCTTTGAAAGTTATTTAGAGATCTGTGCCTTGTGTCTGTGCCTTGTTTCTCGAAAGGAGTGGTGTATTTTTCTGTGTGAACCAAGGATAAGTAGTCTTGTTTGCAGTGTGCTAATCTGTGCCATATTGCACAGTTAACTGCAGTTTTTTCAGTGCATGGGTAGCACCATTCCTCAAAATTTTTTGAAGTGCATTCTTGCGAACAGTTAGAAAACATGTAATTTCTAAATTAGCGTTTAGATTGATTGGTATCTGCCAACCCTCACAATCATTTATAATGAAAATAGCCATGCATGTAGGCAAGAATAAATTAGTCTCAGTGTGTATGTTGCTTTATGCAATGATTGTATATAAAGATTGCAGGCTAAGAATACAAAGGAAAGGAAAAATTTTCTCCTATCCAGTTCTTGCCTAGTTAGTTGCATTTTGCAAGCACAAGAATCAGCAAAAGTCTCATTTGTGTTGTGGCAACCTTGTGTTTAACTTTCTAGATAGTATGTTTAAAAAAATTTTGAATACTCCAGTTGACATTATTACTTTAGTATCAGTCGTCTTTAGTATAAATTTCATTAGATTTGTCTTGCTTACTGAAACTCTGTTCATAGGAATAAATGCAAAAGAAAAAAGTCAGTTTACAAAAAAAAACTGACTAATACGTTCACTGCACTGAGAAAGGCAGAAATGGGCATGAAAGATAAAAAGGCAGGAAGAACAAGCAATACAGAACCGCCTGTGTGGGCACTGTATGTACATATCATACAAGATGCCAATGCCCCATTATACATGAAGCAGCAGCACCTTTATAGCGGCTCGTACTCGTCTCTGTGTAGGCTGGCATTCAGGAATATTGCTTTTTGTGAGACTGGTAGATTCGAAACGCTAAGTGCTGAAACTGTCGACTTTTATAATGGGGCTTTCAGGGAGACATAATGAGACCTTATTTTGTAAGAATAATTTTTTTTTTTCATTTGATAACTTACAGTTCTCTCTTGAAAATTGCCATATTGCTGTCATTGCTGGATTTGTCACCTGTTGGTATGAGAATGAAAACAACGGATAATGAAAGAAACTGTTATGAATTCTATATGGCCCTTGCATGGAATTATGTGTTATGTATTTAGACAGTACTTGAGAGCTGTAGATATCCTCTTGGAACTTGTAAAATATAGTTTGCTGCTATCTGTGACTCTTTTGGTTATCTTGCTTGTGTTGGTACACCAATAATGGGGCATACTTTATGACCTTTAGATATTTTTGGCAACAATTCACTTTTGGTATGCGTTATTGAGAGGCTTGAGATCATCACTCACATTATTACTGCCTATCTTTAACGGAGCTTTCACCAGATATAAGTATAGCAAACAAATTAGCTCACAACAGGTACATGATGCTTTGCTTTTTACTGTACTAAAGTAATTTGCCAATGTGCACTGCGAAAAACAAAAAAAGAAATATTGGTTGAAATACTATGTACGCTTTGTTTTCTTGAAGGCTCAAGCCTCTATGCCAGCTAGCAGAGCAGACACTAGGACAGTGCACACTTGGCGCTTCCTTGTCACTTCTGTGATATTTGCAGTGTACATGAAGGTACCGGGAAGTAAACTGAGAAAAAAACTTTAATCTCTATCTGGGTGACGTAAACGTATAGGCCTGATTTTTTCGAACCAATCCATCTGTTCCCTCCTCTATGGGGACTGTGGCAATGTTGCAGCGGTGTCTTGTCACTTGCGCGCCAGTCGTTGACCCAATGCTTTGTCGCAGAGCATAATTCGCACACATACACAGGGGAAAGTGTTCCGAGGATATGAGTGAGGTTTAGTACAGTTTCTTCTCAATGAATATTCACATTAGTGTTTGGGGAACACAAAACCTCAACTGTTCCTTCAGAACTGCCCTCCCCTCCTTTCGTTTATGCACATGAATTATGCTCCATGGCAAAGTGTTGGATCAATGGCCACCGCACAAGTGACTTTTCATCCTTTTGTTTTTTTTTCTCAGTTTCTGATTACAGTGTTTACAGGGATTCTCAAAAAATGCAGATTGTGCAAAATCACATTTTGAAGTGCGCCATAGATCAAAGCCTTGGTACAAATGTTGTGTAGGTCACTGGCTTGAACATAGAAAAAAGTAATAGAGGATTGTCATTTCCAGGTACCGACAAATGAAACAGTATTCCAGTGCTGTGGGAGGTAGCTTGCCTTGCACTATAGCCACACAAGATTTTCTGGTTCTGTCCTGGTACTTAGCGTGTTTTCAAATTTTTTTCTCTTGAATGCTCCACAGATTTCATTTTATAACTGTGGTTGTATAACTGAGATTTACAAAAGTGAGACGTCTGTATCAAAGCTATGCCAGGCGAAGAAAAGTTGAATATGATATTGCAACACATTGATTATTCTCAGTGTGTGTGTGTGTGTGTGTGTGTGTGTGCGTGTGCGTGTGCGTGTGCGTGTGTGTGTGTGTGTGTGTGTGTGTGTGTGTGTGTGTGTGTTTATAAGTGAACAAATATGCTTATTAGTATAGTATCTATACGCTCTTCTTTATACAAGGTGTATGGTCAGATGCTGCAAGTTGGAGTTAATAGTGAAAGATGTGGTTGGGCATTCGCTTAATAATGAGAAGTTCCTGGCTCTCCAGCAATCATCTTTGTGGAAAAAAGTACCTCTGAAACACTTTTTTTTTTTTTGCCATCTAGTCCTGCTACTCAATGCACACGGTCAATGAGGATGTGTACTTATGGTGCTGAGGTTCACATACTTGGCGAAAGGTTACTCTACATATACGCATTTGTTTAGATTTGTTTGTGTATACTGTTTGCTTCTGTCCAGAAGCAAGCTAAGCAAACACATAGGAATGTACTTTGTTTTGTGTGGTATTAAAAAAAGGCAATGTTTCAGACTAAATATTTCTTGTGTAATGCTTATTTACAAGTGAAATTGTGAATGAGGCAAGGTTTTGACCAACTGACAGCGGGTGTGTCTGTGCCAACAGCCAAGGCCAAGATTTCCAAGAACTACAAGAAGTAACACCGATACTTGGGCTAGTTAGTTGGCTGGCCAGCTCTGACCGACTCTCACCTTGAGCACCAGCCCAGGCTAGTGGACAGGGAACGGCGAACAGCCAGTGCCTGTGGCTTCCATGAATGAGGGCAATGCTCGTTTAAAAGACTCTTGCCCACTTATAAAGTTTCCGTAATATTTTTTATTTTCATGCTAAGTATAGAAATTGTTAGGAGCTATTTGTTATTGCAGAATCATGTACTATCTGTTTGAAGACAATATATTGAACTGAGCTGTGCCATCTTATAACACAATCCTCAGCAGCACCGTCTTCGTGTTTCTTTCATCTGTGCATCCACTTTTTGCTGCAACCACTCAACATACAAGATCAACAACCAGCCCAGATGCAAACCATTCTAATCCTCAAAAGCTCTGCAGCCAGATACAAGGTGGTGGATTCACATTTTGACATCACCTGTGGCTTTTGACATCCTGAGCCCTATTACAATTCTAAAATATTCATTACCTGAAGCATAAAGACTTTGATGCTTCTGATATGCCCATCCTGGTCAAATCTTTATGCATTTTAGTGTTGACCACTAGGATGTCATCAGAAAAAATAATGCACACTTTTCCTAATCGTTCAAGACTTAATGTTTAAAGTGAACATCTATTATTTTAAGAATATGAACAGCATTGCCAAGCACCCTTGGAACTAGTGCACTAATGTTTATATGGTTGAATTTTGGATCATGATTGAGCCTCATTTGAGCAAACTGCAGAAGGGAGCCAATATTTATTGAGAAATTCATTCTCATTCAGGAACGAACATGCACTGTGCAATATTTGTATTAGAAGCATGTGCTTCCATCTGGTTAAGTTTGGTCCAAAATGACATATAAAAATAGATAATGTGATTCTCAAATGACAGCTTTTAATGTGAACACTTTTCATGCATTTATTTGGGGCAGATGCCCACACGAGAATACCTATTGCAATATTTATACACCTTGCAGGTCAGCTAAACACACTTCAAGATATTCTTCAGAGAACTCAGGTTAATAATGTAGGCAGCTTTCTTGTGTTTGTGTATTTGTACATGCATGCACAGACTACCAGCACACACTCGATCATTCAAAGTTCAAGGTGAGTGTTATCAATGCAACTGAAACTGCAACACACAGCCAAGTAACAAATGTGTAGAAGGCATGGCAGAGCCCATATTTTTTGGATGGCTGTATGCCAAGATCTTGGGGTACCGTAGTACCCTTAATGAACGTTGGAGAAAATGTGAACCTCTCAGTACACATTTCTTGGTAGTGTATTGTATTGCTTCTAGTCAAAAGTGTAGCCACCCATTTTTTTCAGCTAAAAAAATGCTAGGCGTTTTTACTAAGACTACAGAGGGTGGTGGCACCTCAAGATGATGCACTTGTGTCCTCACTGTACAGGCATGATATGTTATTTAGGCCAACATTAGGATCTAGTATCGTTGGTTCAGGGTGCACCATTGAAACGTCGGTTAGCATTATTCTCGATGCCGTGTTTGCTAGTTTTTGGTAATGAAAAATTATTTTATTTGTTTGTATTCACTTAATGCCCACCAACATTGTTTCATGGCTTCTTAATAGCAAAGTAATCAACTTATCAAACCAACATAAATACGCCGTGATTATTAGCAGCATGGTTGAATCCATCTGGCTCTAGCATGTGACATTAGTTGCCATTAGATTGCTGGCCACAGACGCTATCACTGTAAATGTTCGGCGCTTCACGGCGAGTGTTGGCAATTCATGCAGTTGAATGTACCTAGTAATCACAATCCCACATAATATTCTACTTGTGGAGAACCATGTAACCACATTTCCAGAGTTTTCATTATTCTTTTTTTAGCAGAACATAGTTTAAATAGACATGTAAACACCAATGTTTATCAATATTCTCCTAAACTCCTGCTGCAACTAGATATTTGAACCACAGTTGATTTTGCTCTACTTATCCTTTCGCAACTGCATAAGGCTGCTGTTTTGATGACTTAATTGGCTTTTGCTTAACTGCCTGTGCTGCTACATCATAGTACATTCTGGTAAATACAGCACATTTCTGTCATGTGCAGCATTCTTACAGGTGATTTGAATACTAATTAAATGGAAAAAAACCATGAACAATTATGGTATTGCAATACTATTTTTGCAACAGCCTTGTACATGGTTAAGCCTTGAACAAGATGCATTCTCGAAGACATAAGACAATGGCTATTCTCGACAAAGTTGAGTGCATTTCTGGGCAGCTGAACACTAGAAAACGCAAGACCTGCGGGGAAAGCCAAGCACAGTCGCAGGGAAAGCTAGAAGAGCGGCCTTTCAGAGCCTTTTCAAAGCACTCATTGGGTAACTACTGCAAGCGCACTTGCTTGATACCCACTATGGCATTAATAATAAACTTTTGGGTAGTAGGCCGGCATTTACTACGCTATTTTTGCTCTTTTTTCTGAGAAGTGTGGTATCTGCTAAACACTTGCAAACAATTTTATCACAATTGTTCAAGCAGCGCCTGACGACGATGAGGAATCGTGGCTGAAGTGGGTATGCGTCACAGTTAATAGAGGAACAAGAGCAAGCTTTCGTAATGGTTTGGAGCATTGGTCGGCCCACTCGTTACGCTATTCGCATTGTGCAATGACAGGTTGTTCTTTTGCTGTTTTAAAATGCTTTATAAGTCATATTAACGCGATTGCTTTCCCGACATCAAGCCTGCCTAGGGAAAGTTTGCCAACAAGTCACAAGCACCAGCGTAGCTCAGTAACCGGTAATAAAGAAAAAAAAAAACAGCGTAGCTCAGTGGTAGAATAGTGGGTTGACACCCAGTGGACCCAGGTTCAAGCCCCACTGTGTCTTTGGTGCTAGGTTTTTTTTTTCTAAGTATGCACGATGTGGTTACGGACACTGGCGGCGGCCGCCGGTCCATAATCATCTCATAGCGAAAGCCACCTCATAATTGCTTTCGCTGTAAAAAACAATGAAGCATCAGCACACAGCTAGCAACAGACCAGCTGCAACTCGACTCAATGTGGAGAAGTGTGCTTTGGAACTATCCATCTGAGTTATTCGCTTGTCACCAGGTGACAATATGGTGTATTCAAAACTACGACACATCATGCCCATAGAAGTTATTTACAAAATTGTGGCAGCATAAAATTTCTTCAGACAGAATGCAAAAAAAGGAAATCTGATTACCAGCAGCATCATCTTAGCATTTCGAACTGGAATGTACCTCAAAGATTAAGACTTTGGGATGTGCAGAGCATTGCAGGGTAGGAAACCTGAGGGAAGATGCTACTCAAAAAATGCCTTTTCCAAAAATGCATATTTTTTGTTTTTACTTCTTTTCACAAGATTAGTTTGCCTACTTTCAAGACAAAACAATCAATATTGTAATTAAACATGAAGCAGGTTAAAATTGCTTTTAAAATGCACAAGGTGGCTATTAAAAACCAAAACGAGCTTATTGTCTAGAGTCCCTTAGAAATTGGCACCTGGCTTCTTGCCATTGAATTTTGCATGAGGAGTTCATCAAAGCCACATGCTCAAAATAACTATGATTCTAAAGCTCTTGTAATGGAAGCAATTATTTTAAAAAGGATGTTTTTTCACATAAGTGAGCTTTCATTTCTATGTCTAAAGTGTATTTTTCTCAAGATGCAATTTTGGGCAACGTATCAAGTTCGTAAATCATGTTTTTGGCATTTTTTATGGCCATATCAACATGAGATTGTACATGAGATAACACATTCCACAGAACGCAGCGCTTGCTTGCAACGACAGCAATAAAACTGTTGTGGAAAGTTAACGCTGTGTCGTATGGAATGCGTCTTCTTTTGTCCTAGTTCTTAGCTAACACTGCCATCAATTATTATAGCACACTGTGGGTTATGAAGACTATGACATTAGGCTGTTGGAGGTTATGATTATGCACAATTTTACACTGGTAGGGTATGTACAAGTATGCATATACACATCCTAATATAATTACCTTATTGCGTATCTAGGTGAGAATGCTGTAGGCTCGCGTGCTCAGATCTAGGTGCACATTAAAGAACCCGAGGTGGTCGAAATTTCCGGCGCCTTCCACTGCAGCGTCTCTCATAATCGTATGATGGTTTTGGAAAGTTGATTCCCACATATCAACTTTATTGCTGCACTTATAATGGCCTTTAACATTCCTTGGGCGGTGACATCACTGATCACCCAACTGGTTAATTACACCAGTTACGGTAAAACAAACCTTATTTGAGAAATTGGCCACATTATTAGTGTGAACTTGTTGGAGATTGCAGGTGTGCTATGAGTGAAATCTAAGAGCAAATGTACCAATCAATAAGTGATTGCATATTGGTATGTTGGTAATCTATTGAGCCTGAATGTTGCATTGAGCACCATCTTGGTGTTAACAGCAGTGGCCTCCAAATGCAGTCCTCAATCACTGTTTCTGATGCTTGTAAGACAGCAGTGCTTACAGAATCAACCCAAGCAAAGTTGGATGTCCAGCAGGAAAAAAAAGAACAGCTTATATTCGCAAGAATAGTTCAAATTAAAGTCCAGTGGACTGTGCTAAAGTTTCATACTGCAGTCTTCTGCTGTGTAGGTATTTTTTTTAATATTGAGATTTTCGAGATGAGCATAGAAAGACATGCTCTACTGATAAAGAAAGGGGCGTCTTTATAATGTTGTCGTCTAGGTATGGTCCACAACTGCAGTATGGTGCCATGTGAATCTTTCGTCGTCACATGCTGGGAAACACTGAAAATGCTGTGTGCCATGCGTGCACAAAAGATGGTGTCATTTATGATGTCGCGTAGAATATAATATTTCTAGTATACAAAGGATAAACTGCTTGAAAACTTTATGAACGACATTGTTCTGAAGCATCTCTGAATAAGCACAGCTACCCAAACGAGAAGTTTGTAGTTTTATCAATGAATTTTACATACTAGATCATTCACAGTAGAAATCATCTGTAAGATTATGTACTTGCTAGCATGTCTTTTCATGATAGATGTTGCAAACTTATTATTCTTCAAAGGCTAATCATGCAGGCAGAAATAAAATTGTACAGCTTGCACTAAACCTTGGCAGAAACATTACGCAGGCTAGTGAAACTTCTATTGCTGCTTACACCTGTGGTCCAAACTTAGTCCATCACATACTTTATTTTATTTAAATATTTACAGAAATACCACAGGCCACAGCCCTTGCAGGAGTGGAAATACAAAAGCATCAAAACATTTGAAAACAAAGGAAGATAACAAGCAATAATACTAACAAAATCTGAAAGAAATAAAAGTAATACAGGTTGTGAAACATGTGATGCAAATAAATGCCTACAAATATAGTAACAGTCACAAAAATGATCAAACAAATGAAACAGAACCCATTCTTATTATCTCTGGAAAAATAAAGTGTTTACAAGGTAACCTAGGAGGAGGCACTTGACTAAACTAAGGACCACAGTTGGTCAGGAGACGGATCATTCCAATCAGAAATCCTTTGTGAAAGCAATGATAATTTTAATAGATTTCTTTTGGCAAAATAGGGATTTAAAGCGCATGTGTGACGAGTGCGTCGTGATGTAAGTGAAGATAAGTATGGTGCTTGGGCTTTCCCATTAAGCAAGGAATATATAATTTTAAGCGTTCATCTTTTCACCTGGACTGCAATAGAAAAACCTCTTGGGCTCCATAAATGACCAAACAGAAAACTGGGGGCCATACAAAGAAAAAATAAACTGCACAGCCTATGAGAGAGATTGGTAGGTAGCATGTAATTCTATGTAATTTTTCATATTTCATGTCACAAAGTAAGATATACTAATTGGCAGGTGTCGTACATTTGAACTTGCTGACCAGTCGAGCAGATGCATTTTTATGCATTTTTCCGACCAGCAATCATAGTGCACAAATTGAGGTAGTAATCACAAGGAAGTATGTTGCGTGTTGAAACTTCAAAAAAGCTCAAACGATAAATGATATGATGTAACTGCAGGCCTATTTAGTAGGAGTTATCAATGAAGTAGTTATTCCATAGAAGCTATCACTACAAGTATAAAACAAATGAACTGCAAAATCTGAAGTGTGATGCTTCCAGAACTAGGGTTATTTCATGCTATGTGACCGTACTTCATCTTTTTCTGCTGATACATAGTCTATATTTTAACTCTTTCTACACATGTTGGCAAGCAACACAAGTTTGGGCCTTTAAAAAGCACCCAAAGTGGCCTACCTCGCAGCCAGTGAACTACTATAAGGAAAAATCACAAGCCACAAGTAGCATTTCCTCTAAAGCAGTAGTGAAAGCTCGTTCTTTGTTCCCACCCAGTTTCAGAACAAGTTCCAGTTACAAGTTCCCTTAATGCAAATGGAACATTGACGTTATTACATTGACGTCACATTTGATTTTTCAATCAAAAAGTTTTTCACGTTAGAAATTGCGCTCTTTATCTTATTATCTCTTTTCTGCTCTCTCTGTTCTAATTTTATTGCCCATAAGAGTTATTGCATTCTCCGTCAGACAAATTGGCACACTCGTTGTGAGAGTGATGCAAAAGAAAAGGAACAGAATGAATAGACCGCATGCCGGTTCATGATCATGTTAACTTTCTATATATACAGCACTTGGAAAACCTCAAGCTTAACAGTTCTGTTGTGAAAAAAAAAAAAAAAAGTAGCTGTTCCTCTCACATGTGGTTGCGATCTCAGTGTCGTGCGCTCCCTGCGCCCTCAACGGGCACTTTTAAGTGAAAACCAGGATGTACCATAGTCACATAACAGGCGAGTAGTACACTTCTTATGGCGCCTCATGCTGTTGTCACCCATCTGTCCTCTTCTGCATGATGTGCCGCTGCCTGCACCTGTTTGATGCTGATAAACGTTACAAAAATAACCCAGTTCCTTGGCCATTCATGCATAAACGCAATGAGTTACTCTTACAAATCCAAAAATCCTGAATGTAACAGTGGCGTTCTTTCGTTCCTCCCAAAGGAACTAGTTCCTGAATGGTTCCTTGGAACCCCGGAATGGTTCATATATTGCTGCCACTTGCATTGCTTCAGAATAGCTGCTCTTTTAATTAAAATGCTAGCATATAGTGTTCACGAAAATATGCGGACCAAATTTTCTTGCATACTTTTTTGCAAAGCCCAAGACATTGCCTGAAATCGCTAATTGCTATGCAGAAACAAGTGGGCACCATTGTCGGAAAAAAATTTGTAAGACATGTATGCAGTAAAAAAAATATTACAACTGAATAGAAGAAATAATTGCATTAATGCACTATAACGAAAACAACAGGAAGGGTGAGGTACGTAAAATTTTATTGCAAAAGTAATACGAACAATAAAACTGCATTTTGCAATTAATAAAAACTATAGGCTTGGCTTGTATGAATATAGGCACCAAGCATAGCTTGGCAACACACTTGTTACCGCTCAAGGTTTGAAAAGAATAAACAAGAAGGCTCTCTTGTTCACATGAGCACACATTTTAAATGTTCTGGGTTTCACCAGAAATTCTATGCCAATATATTAAATGAGGAAAGAAAGCACAAGGTTTTTCCCAACATATAATTTGATGCACTGTAAGAAAATCTCCACATAACTAACAAACCCTGCCTCACCTGCTTCATCATGTATGTCATGATGCTGAGAAAAAATTTGGCAAAACAAAATCTAATAAACAATAATGCACCATGAGTGAACACGGAAACTATAATGGACATGTGGTTGCTCTGAAGAAAGTGCAAACATTGCCGAGATAATATCTTAACACAGCTGGGTCATTCCAAGTGAAACGTCCCGGCCAATAATTCAAACACCTGTGATTCTATGTAAAAAAGTTTGGCTGCAAGGTCGCTGTGTTATTTTTATATAAGGTATTCTAACTTTTAAAAAAACTTGTGCGGTCACATGACCATCGTTTTAATGTTGCGGCAAAAAGGAAAGTTGGGTGGAAATAAGTTGTTGGTAGTCGCTGGCAAAGCAAAGCATTTTCCGTGATATCAATAAAGTTTTTGGAATGTATTAAGGGTTATTTCTGTACTTTATACTGTTTTAGACCTTGTTAAATTATTTTCATTGGTTTTGAGTATTGCTAGCCTTGTTGCTGATGAGTGCTGCATGACCGCGCGACGTCAAACAGTGGATAGATGATAAGCCAGGTTGCTCAATGGCTACACAAAGTAAAATGAACTTCTTGAACATTTTCCACTACAGAAAGATCTAACAGGAAAATATAACTCCTTTGCCACTTCACATGTCAAAAGCACATGCGACTGTGTCGGTGACCAAGTTGAACGTCTGGTAATTTAGGGCCGGGACGTTTCACTTGGAATGACTCAGCTCTGCGAAAGAAACATACACGAGCATAAACATCAGACTGTGTATGCTACAATAAACTTGTAATCTTTCAGACATTTAAGAAATGCAATATGCTATTAAAAGCATGGCTAGTTGGAGACTGGTAGTGAATTCAAACAAAACATACTCTAATCAGTAACACTCATAGAAGGCTGAGGTCTTAATGGCTTGTGCATGTTAATATTACACAAAAGGTTATAGAGGAAGGAAGAATCGCACAATAGACGACAAATGAGGCTCATCTCCATATTTAAGCATGAACTCATAGGGGCTAAATATGCCAGTGGTTAAAGGAAACTCAAGCAGAGGTGAATGCAATTCCAAAAAATTGGAATGTAGCTAAAAATAGTAGTGTCATGCTAAACGACGTTGCTTTTACTATAAATCAATGTACACTATTTCAAAAATTTTGAATTTTTTAGTGAAAAGTGTGTTGGCAGTATGTATGGTTTCTTACAGATTTAAACAGATAAAAAAGTAACTCTTACTGTCCCAGTATATTGTCGATATACTGGGGCAGTAAGGGACAATACATTGTTGCAGCATTATAAAACTGAGATATTTTCAGTGCCTAGATTTTCAACCTAGAGATAACATGAGCTGAAAACATTGAATGATACATTGGATAAAAAAAATAAAGAAAATAAATGCCACATACTGTAGTTCAAGGAAGAAAAACATGCAGGTTACTTTGCTTGCACAGCCAACTTGCTGAAACTATTGAACAAGTGCATTGACAGTATGAATGGTTTCTAACACATTCTACACAAATAAAAAGAACTCTTAGAGCCCCTGTATATTGCCTATTTGAAAGTGAAGAGTATGCAGTTGTCTTGCAGCATTATAAAAAAAAAATATGCAAGCTAAAATGCTTGCACACCCAACTTGCTGGAACATTAAACCTCAACTGAAATGGTAAATGAAGATATTATAATTAATGCACAGCCAACTTGCTGAAACTTTTGAACAAGTACATTGACAGTATGAATGGTTTTTAACACATTCTACACAAATAAAAAAAGAACTCTTAAAGCCCCAGTATATTGCCTATTAGAAAGTGAAGAGTATGCAGTTGTCTTGCAGCATTATAAAAAGAAAAATAAGCAAGCTACTATGCTTGCACACCCAACTTGCTGGAACTTCAAACCTCAACTGAAATGTTAAATGAAGATATTGTAAGTAATGCACAGCCAACTTGCTGAAACTTTTGAACAAGTGCGTTGACAGTATGAATGGTTTCTAACACATTCTACACAAATAAAAAAAAGAACTCTTAAAGCCCCAGTATATTGCCTATTAGAAAGTGAAGAGTATGCAGTTGTCTTGCAGTATTATAAAAAAAAATATGCAAGCTACTATGCTTGCACACCCAACTTGCTGGAACTTTAAACCTCAACTGAAATGTTAAATAAAGAAAATGTAATTAATGCTGCTGTAATAGGTCAAAAAGGAAGGTTATAACAATTTATCTCCACTGAAATGTGAACACTGTTATGGCAAATGAAACAATGGTGATGAACATCAATGTTTTTAGACACTTAACTTCACTGCGTTGTTAAAGAGATACTGAAACAGTTTTGAAATTTTAGTAGAAACACAAGGGGTCGGTAGACCAACTCCTAAAAGTAATTTTCAGACTGATTTCAGATAAGAAGGAGGGGATGATATAATTTCTTTTAGCAGCTTTGGTGCACCGTGTGCTGCTAAATTTGTGCCACTAATAGTTTGACAATACTTCAGCTTGAAAATTCCAAAAAGTTTCAGGGTCCCTTTAAATAAGTTCAGTACAGCAAAAACAGACTGCAAAGGCCGCGAAATTTAATCATGGTTGCGGCAGATCAACCTTAGTTTAGTGCCCCACGTGTTATTACGAACAGACCAAACTACCGTGGGGATCATCGAAAACCAGACTTAAGCACACCAATAGTACATTATCACAGAAATACTCGCACATCTTGACCAGTTCTTCATCTCAGCACACCTCACCATGGAGAGCCGATGTCAAGTTCATGTGCAAGAGACAATGTATTTGCAATAAATGCCCAAGTGTCATCAGAAGCGGTCACATTGTTGTCTGTGACAAAAAGTTCTTCAACTTTTATCACTGACAAGTTCACTCTTCCATTATGCAATAAATTATCCTTGAGATGCAACAGCTGTACACTGCAAGGTTGACAAATAATGTCTGCTGGCACCACAATGTCAGGTATCACCTTAGCCGTTTGCCGGGACAATGTCTTTGGTATTATTGCAGTGCAGTCTTGTGGTCGTCTTGCCCGTTATTTCTTTGCATTTCTACGTTGCATTGAAGATGAACTCTCATCAGATGAAATGTCAATGTCTGATTGAGAGGAATCAAAGCTATCGTCTGAATACTTTCGTTTGCGAGGATTCGGGCGTAAATAATAATGACGTAGCTGTCTTTTTTTGGGTGATGAATTTCCACAGGAACCAATGTGCTTATTCTTGTGGCCCTTTCCCAGTGGTTTAATGGAGTACTGATTTTCTGTTGGAGGCCCTAGCAACGAGTCCTGTGTTGAAGATGCATCAAAGCAGTATGCAGAGGGGTTCACAAATGACCCCGAAGATGGCTCTGAACACACCTCAGAGTCCGAGTTGTCTGAAGAGGTCTTGTCTTCTGATGAAATCTCTTCCTCATCAGGGCTGTATGTAGGATCTTCATCAGTGCTTTTATGTGCTTTTCTGCCATCTGTCACGTCATCTATGTCAGAACAGTCTTCACTGTCTGATGAACATACAGTCAGAATGACACAATGCTCAATAGGAGTTTTGATATCTTGCAATACTGACTCTTTGGAACCATCTGCAGTCACATGTGGGTCACGAGTGACACCACCTGATGTTCCTACCGTCGGAGGTGTGACAGAAGAAGCTGTGTCAACTTTCGTCACCACATCAGAGGAGCTGATAATGATTACGTCTTCAATGGTAATTGTAGGAGCGGAAGTAACAGCATCCTTGTACCTAAATGTGCCCAGGTCCTTCCCATCCCAGTGCAGATGAATTGTGCGATCCTTAAAAACCATTTGTTGGTTTACTCTGCTCGCAAAGAATATTTCAATGCCTCGTCTGACCTCATGTAGCGACAGTTTGGAAGCTACGTCAGAGCTCACAATACAGTCGCACAAGCTGTTCAGCACGTTTCTGAGATGTGTGCAAGTGGGTCTCTGCTTTTCATTGTGCATAGCTTTGTCAGAACATGAAGCTTTTTGAGGCTGCGTTTGTTGACTTGTACCATGCTGCTTCGCCTGAGAGGATGGTGTGCCATTTTGATTACCCATCCAGATTTGTGTATGGTACTTTTTCAAACGCTTTGCAGTTTGACCAGCACTTGTTTCTGCTTTTTGAGCTGCTGTTAACAAATGCGACTTCTTTTCACTTTCTTGAGAATTGACTTCATGTGCTTGTGGTAACCCATTAACTTGCAGAATTGTAGATCCCTGCTTCGTAGTCTGATCAGCCATAGCTGAGTGCACAGATGGCTGAATAACACTCGATTGCATCAGCATATCAGCCTCAACTGCACGCACTTTGCAGACATCAATACCTTGGATCATGTTCGTTTCACTGCAATTACTCCCTGGCAGGTTACTCGCATGCTCTTGAAGAACTGAACCAGGCTGCTGGTTTGTCTGCAATAATAGCTCGCCTGGTGGTACACTTTTGGACGGTAAGGAAGGAACATAAAAAATGCCCGAAGGGGGTGTTGCATCTTCAAGCAACTTATTTGCTGCAGGGCTTGATGATGGCCACGGATGAATGAAAGCAGAATTCAATTGAAGTGATGGAGAATACATATTCTGCTGCTGGCTTGAAGTATTTGAGTGCAAATCCGTTGCACTTTCTGTCAACGATGGACGGTCCATGAAAACATCTGAATAACCCGAGGTCAGTGCCATAGCTTCTTCTATGACTTCAGTCGAATACTGTGAATGCTGTGGCGGACGCGATATCGTTGCCGATGGCACCTGGCTCGAGCAGGCAGTTTCAATTACAGGAACAGGAGGCACAGAGCTTGGCTGCTCGCCTGGTTGGGCTGCCTGTACGTACAGCAATGCGCTTTTTGTTGACGGTGAATGAATCACACCAAAAGAGCTTTGATAACCCGAGGGTTGTGCTGCATCCAAAGTGCGGGGCTCTTGCGACAACAAATCTGTAGATGTCTGATGTTGGTCAAAGCCTGCCGGCATCAGGTTCAGTGGTGCTGGGTCAATGGTCATTGGCAGCAGTATTTGAATTTCAGCTACTGCAGGGCTCACCTGGGAGTTCACACGTGGCCTCCTCTCGTACTTACGGTCACTGATTTTCTTACGAACACGTGGCACGCAGTCATAATCAGGCAAGGTCGCCTTCTTTGGAACACGCGGCGCGCAGACACCATCAGGCAACATACCAGGGTTCGTGTTTGTTTCTTCCTCAACCATCCAAGCTGAGTCAGCTGTGGTTTCAGGGATACCGTTTGGGCTCGTAGGGTTTACAGCTAAGCTGAAGACATTCGTGATGACTGGCAATGGAAACTCTTCATTAGGCTCGCTGCATTCTTGCTCCGAAGACGGACCATCTTCATCCATCTTTGCAGCGAATTTCTCCGTGTTCAAACTTCCAGCCACAGCAGCCTCGTATCTTTTATAACAGGCACACAAAAAGCAAATGTTTGAAGTTCGTTTCGAGGCCCCTGATTGGCTGTGTCCGCCATGGATAATTGGATGGTTAAGGCTGTAGACTTTAGATTGGGCGGTGGCTAGCGCCACCACACCGTAATACTTAATGATGATGTTGTTGATGATTAAAGGCCTCCCCTTTGAATCAGGGTGACGGCATTCGCAATCTAGCCTACCTTAATAGTTCGAGTTTAAATTTTGTCCCTCAACTCGGATGTCTTTTTAATTTTGCCCAGCCGCTACTCTTGGCTGGGATGTTATTTTATCGACCTCTCTGCTTTTCCTCCGCCAATACTCCAGCCGCTGCTTAGTAATACCTACTGCTGACCAGTTAATGCTTCCATCAACCGCGAAGCCCAGCGCCCCAGGAAGTGTGACTTTCCCCCCATTTCTATCCGGCTGAATCTTTTGGTATTCCATGACTATGTGGTCGATTGTTTCTTTATTTATGCCACATCCCACACATGTCTCATCCTGTGACGAATATTTGCTCCTGTAAGTTAGAGTTCTCAAGCAGCCAGCCCGCGCCTCAAAGAGCAACGCACTACCTTTATTGTTGTCATAAAAGTTCTCTTTCCGGATCTCTTGTTTGCTTGCCTTGTAGATTCCCAGCGATCCCTTCTTTTCCATCCTCTCTTTCCACTAGAGCGTCTCTGTTTCCCTCACTTGCTTTTTAACTGGCCCCCTTTGCTTATTTGCCGCGGTCAAGTTATATTTAGTCGCCAGCTTCGCGTCCTCTTCCGCCATTGGGTGTCCACACTTTTCAGGTACAGGTACCTGTGTACTCTGGCTGCCCAGTTCTTCTCATCTAAATGTCTAAGTCGCTCCTCAAACCGTATATTACTTTGTGCTTCCCTCGCCTCAAATGAAGCCCAACCCATATCGCCTTGTACGGCCTCGTTTGTAGTCTTACTGTGAGCTCCCAGAGCTAACCTGCCGACTGCCTTTTGGTTAACCTCCAGCCCCGACAGGATATCTGACTTTAAGCATAATACGGTATTAGAGAACGTGAGCGCCGGCACCATTACCCCTTTCCAGATGCCTCGTACTACCTCGTACTTATTGTATCCCCAAAGTGCTCCTGCTTAAAAGTGCTCCTGCCAAAGTGCTCCTGCTTAAAAGTTCGATAGATCTCTAGTGCGGACTTCTTAATCATGCCCATGATGTCACCCCAGCCAACGCCTCCTCTAGGAAGATGCCTGCCGCATGAAAAAAAAAAAAAAAAACAGCTGCCACACTCTTTTTCTTCTTCATTTTGAAAATGTTTTTGGTCGCTAGCGTCACCTGTGGCGGACAGTGCAACAACGCAACACTTTGCATAGCCTCCAAAACAGTGGTACACAGTTGCAGGTTTTGAACAACTCTCGACGGACGCGCCCCTATGGGCCGCAGATGAAAAACGCTTAGCTGATACCCACGGAGTGACTGATACCGCCCGCTGCCGTTATACTGGATGGATAGACATGGCTGTACCCTTTAGAAATGGCGGTGGCTAGCGCCACCAAGCCGTGATACCTAATGAACCAAAAACTATATTTTTTTTTCCTTAAAAAGTGAGTTTGAGGATTCGTACTTTACAGTGAAGAGTTTAATTTTCACTCGTGCCTTGACTTTAGCCACCAATCAGATGACCTCCTTCTAGTTAAGTCTACCCGCTTAAAGTCTATTTTGCCCTCCCGGTCCCTACACCCCAGTGCTTTGAAAAACTCTGCGCCATCATCCTGAACTATAGGGTGAAGCCCTTTAAAGAACATTATCAAGTGTTCGGCAGTTTCTTCTTCCTCTCCACACGCACTGCATACTGTGTCTACCCCTTCGTATTTGGCCCGATATGTCTTGGTTCGCAGTACTCCCGTCCTGGCCTCAAACAGTAGAGAACTACCCCGAGTATTATCATAGATCCCTTCCTTGGCAATTTCCTGCTTAAAAGTTCGATAGATCTCTAGTGCGGACTTCTTAATCATGCCCATTCTCCACATGTCAGTCTCCGTTTCCTTCACTTTCTTTTTAACCGATAGTTCTTTTTGGTTTGGCCACCTGCCGTTTTCTAAGTATTTACCAGCCAATTTCCTGGTTCGCTTCCTCCATTTTGTATCGACATTCTTCATGTACAAGTAGCTGAAAACCTTCCTAGCCCAACGCTCCTCCCCCATTTTTCTCAATCGCTTCTCAAATTTTATCTTGCTGCTAGCTTCCCTGCCCTCAAATGATGTCCATCCCATATCACCTTGTACTCCTTGATTTGGTGTATTCCCGTGAGCTCCTAAAGCAAGCCTACCTATTCCACGCTGCTTAATTTCTAATCTTGCTTGAACTTCTGATCTCATGCACAAGACTGCATTGCCGAACGTAAGCCCAGGAACCATGACCCCTTGCCATTATCCTCTCACAACATCATACCTATTGTAATTCCACAGTGCCCTATTTTTCATCAATGCTGCATTCCTGTTAGCTTTAGTCGTGACATATATTTCGTGTTCCCTCAGGTACTCGGTCACATTGCTTATCCATACGCCCAGATATTTCTATTTATCTGTTATCTCTAGCGTGACCTGCTGTACTCTAAGCTCACTACCATCGTTTTCATTGAAAATCATGACTGCTGATTTTTTCCTTGCTGAATATAAAATCTTACCGATCTTCCTCATTACCGCAGATGTCCATCAATCTCTGCAAATCTTCCTTGTTGTTGGCCATTAGCAATATATCATCTGCGTACATTAATGCTGGTAGTGCCTGATCAATGAGTTTTCCTTGTTTGACTAAAGAGAGGTTGAAGCCGAGTCCACTTCCCTCTAATTTGGCCTCTAATCCTTGTAGGTACATCATGAATAATAAGGGTGACAGGGGACACCCCTGCCTAAGCCCCAGTTTTACCTCTGCAGGCTTGGATACCTGTTTTTCCCACTTTATTACTACCTTGTTACCTTTATAGATATCCTTTAAAAAATTAGTGACTATATGTTTCACGCCTAGTGTGTCCAGTATTCCCCACAATTCCTCTTGAACCACGCTATCGTACGCTCCCTTGATATCCAAAAATGCTAGCCACAGGGGCCTGTGTTCCTTTTCTGCAATTTAGATGCACTGCTTCAGTGAGAACAGATTGTCTTACAACCTCCTCTGTTTCCGAAACCCATTCTGCAGTTCCCCCAGCACCCCCTCATCCTCTATCCATGCCTGCAGTCTTTCCTTGATAATCTGCATCGCCAGCCTGTAGACCACTGATGTCACTGTTATAGGACGGTAGTTGTTTATGTCAGCTTTGTCCCCCTTTCCTTTATAGATCATGCTCATCCTGCTAAGTTTCCATCCATCGGGAACTTCACCATCGATTATTATTTTGCTTACTGCCTCTCTCAAAGACCTAATGTCTTTATAAGCATAATTGGAATGCCATCTGGGCCTGTTGATGTACTACTAGTAACACTTTTCTCAGCCCTTTCCCACTCTCGTTGTGAAAATGGAGCCATTGCACCACTTGATTCGTCCTTGTCTTTTGTGGTGCATAAAGCACTTCTTTGTTGAAAATTTTCTGTCACCCTTGTTCTTATAAATTCCATAGCTTCGTCCCCTTCTAGCCTAGCACCTTGGGCTGTAGTTATAAAACTCTGCTCTAGGCTCGTCTCATTTCTTAGGGAGTTTAGATGGTTCCAAAATTTCGCAGCTGCCTTTCTATCTTTTTTATGTACTTTTGCCAGCCACTGAGCTCCCTTTCTTCTAATATTTTCATTGATTAGAAGGGATGCATCCCTTATACAGCTTAGAAAGGTTTCCCATTTTCTTTCAACATCATCTGTTGGTTCACCCCGCTACTTAGCATGTCCGTGTTCCCTAGAGGCTTCCTGACGTTTTGCTATGGCTTTCTTAACTTCCTCATCCCACCAACTTTTGGGTTTGTGTCTTCTTTTCCGGGATGACTTGTCACGCGTCTTAGCAAGATCTAGCTCAAATAGTCTAATTAGATTCGTGTATGTCCACGCTGTCTTCTTATCCTCCGTGATTACTTTCTCAATTTGTTTAGTGGCTATTTCAATTTGCCTTTCTGGATAAAAATTTTTCTGTAGTTGCTCATCTTGTCTCCTTCCCACTTTCACTGCTCTTCCAAAACTTAGCTCTATACGTTTGTGATCACTACCCAGACTTCTGGAGCCACCTTCATCTATGAGCATTCCCCTGAGCTTATCGTACATTCTATGTGACATCAGCGCATAATCTATCGTCGACTGCAGCCTTCCTACCTCCCATGTTATTTGCCCTTCACACTTCTCGGTAATGTTGCAAATGATCAAATCAAGCCTTTCACACATATCCATGATCATTTCGCCTGTCGGGTTGGTATACCCATCTATATCTTCTATGTGCGCATTCATGTCTCCTAGTATAATTATCTCGCACTCTCTTCCTAACTCCTGAATGTCCTTTGATATACACTCTACCACTGCCTGGTTTTCCTCTCTGGCCTTTGCTCCTGTCCACAAGTACACGAAACCAAGAAGTGTAATTTGACCTGCCACTTTCCCTTTTAGCCATAATGTTCCTTGCACTCCTGCTTGACCCTTTGCCAGTCTGTACTTTTATGAATGAATGCCCCAATAACACCCCCCTTTCTGCTGCCTTCGGTTCTATTACAATATTCCCACGCGTAGTCCGGATTGTTCGGAGGTTGTTCGATGTACCTGAGATGTGTTTCTACAAAACCGTATACCATCGGCCTCTCTTCCCTTAGCTGTTTTTCTATCTCTTCCCACTTCAGCCTGTTCCTACCACCCTGCATGTTAATATACCCTATGTCTGAATTGGCTCGGCGCTCGTGGCTACGTCTATTTATGCCCCGGACTCTACCTATCTTAGATATTGGTGCCACTTAGGAATCGTATCTGTCCATACCACCTGTCGAAGAGTCTCCCTGGTTGTTTTCTTCGTTACTAGCTATCCTGCACACCGAAGGGCTCGCTTGCCCCCCAAAAAAGCTACTGCGCGTCCTGCAAGTCGCCAACCCACCTCATGACCTAGCCGCCCATCGAAGTGAATTATGTTTCGTTGAAAACCACCCCACCTATGCACCTCTCTGTTTATATCCACCACCTCAAAGCCTTTCTCTCGACTCATCCGCCATATCTCTTGGTTTGCGTTGACAACCGCTCTTTGCAGGTTGCTATCACGCACCTCCGGTATCGTGCATATCACTGCCTGTACCTTAGGAGAAGTGGCGCGCATGTCATCGACGCCTTTCGCCAGTGTAGTTGCTAGTCCTGATGTATCTTCATTTAAGACATCGTTTAAAACACCTGAAATTATCACGAGGTTTCGCCTATCAGCTGTAGTTTTGAGTTTTGCGCTCGCTTGCCTCATGACTGCTTCAAGCTTGCGTCCTGGGAACGCCCCTACTGCAACCCTCTTGTCACCTTTTACCCTCTCTTTGATGGCTTCTGTGCATCGATTTAAATTCGAGTCCCCGGCGATTATCACATGATGTGACTTTTCAGCTGGAGCGTCCTGCACCTGGGGGCTACTTGCACCTTTGACGCCGGCTGCTTTGTCTCCTCCCAGCCCCACCACTACCTCGCTAAAGCAGGGCCTTGCGACTGTTGAACCGGCTGAACCTGTTTTTTCCAAACTTGCTTGCTCTTCCTTCTCCACCGTTCTGGTTGCCGGTTCTCTACTGTTCTTTCCGTAGGCCGCTTATTTGTTCAGCTTCGCTAGTGCTTCCTCGGCGGACTTCAGTCTTTCTCCCATTGCCCTCGTTTTCTCTTGCTCTGTCGCCAACGCAGTGTCGAGCTCGGCGATTCTCATCAGCAGCTCACTCTGGGCAACCATCATTTTCTCCATTTTTTCCTCGACCTCACATTGCTTACACTTCGCGTCAGCCTCTTCTCCATCCGCTTCTACGCTTGGGTCCACTTTCAAACCCACTCCACATCCTGAAAACTTTAGTCTTTTTAACCACGTCTTTCTGACACCAATTGTCCCTATATTTGATAATTACTAAACTCGAGCCCTGCACTACGAAAAAAAAAGGAAGTCTAGGTGCTGTGTTGAGGGCTGGCTGGTCCCGACGAAGCAGAAGAAGAAGACGGCCGACGGAGACGTACGCGACCGGCGGGGACGCCGACCAGCCCGAACACGCGGGTTGGCGCGAAGCGCCGAAGAACAACAACCGCACTCCATGGTTACCAACGTTTTTAGGTAGCTTCAGTTGGCACAGCGCGCGGCATTCCATTGGCATGGGGCGGCTTACCGCAATCGCCAACCAGGCGGTGGCGCTGCGGTAGCGTTAGGATCGATCTGGGCGCGTCGTCTGCTACTGCTACAACGGGAAAGGCGCCGACAGGAGACTACCGCAGCGGTTCATTCTTTTATTCGAGAAGCAGAAGTGAAACTTCGCTCGCATTTAACCTTTACCGAAAAAAGCTTTTTCGTTTTTTCGCAACATTATAACTAGAAACAAACAGCACGTAAGACATGACAAAAAGAAAAGGCAAACTGTACAGCGCGCTTACCTTCATTCCTGTTCGCGTTGTAGCCGGCGTTTATTTTTGGCCAGTATATGTGCAAATCACCCCAGGATCCCGTAATGCTCAGCGATATTCTAACCTTACCAGAACACGTGTTACACGGCCAAAATCCGCTGCAAAGCTTAGAAAATCAAGAACCAGCAAGGAAGCCAGAAAAAAATTGTTTTGTAATTTTTATTTGACGTCATGAAACTGAAAGCAGCAGCTGCATTATTTACAGGGACATATTTACAAGGGTTAAGTGGTCAGAGTTGTACTGCAAGCCTTCACATCAGCTTCACTTTCTTTCTAGCAGATGCGACTTTTTCTGAAGAGATGAAGCTTTTACAAGTATCTCTGGCAGCGAAATGCAGTCTTAGCACTATGTAGGAGTGAAGAAGCTCTGCCGTAGTGGTGACCTTGTGAACAGAACAGCCTACACTAGTAATGTCGCAGTCCTCAAGAGCGTCGAGGAGGCTCCAAAATGTCTCTGAGCAGAGCCGGTTCTTTTGCAGCTCATCCGAAATTTTGGCTTCGATGCCTCGAAACATACAGAAGAGCTCCCATGATGGCAATTTGAGGCTCCCGTGCTTAAATTCCCTCTCCAAAGTGAGAAATGCCTCCGGGCACTCCGCATTTTCGGACTGGATATTACGTACACAGTCAGAACACCTCTGATGCTTGAGGTAAGAGTGGACAAGATAGCCGCACAAGTAGTAAATAACACAGTCCTGTGCTGCTGGTGTGGAGTACCCATGATCAGGTGCTGTCGGTGTTTCATTCTGTGCAGTAGAAGAGATTTCTGCCAAGTTCGCACGAATAGCCTCCTGGAGTCTTTCGTGGGACGACAGTGTGTCCTTTCTTCCCCTTTTCATGCTGTCTGCAACAGTCGCAAGCACAAAAGTCTGCTCATCACTCACGTTCCCAGTGACACATGTGCTGATTGGTGTATACAGGCTCAGAAGCCTATATATGTGTGCAAAGCTGATTAGGGTAGGGTGATCCTCATCCCCTCCATAACTTCTTGTCACACCAAAAAACCTCTGAAAAAAAGGAAGACATGTTTTTTTATAAAAGCAATGTGCGCAAACATAAACGTGATAAACAAAAAGAACAAACGGCTTACCTCTAAAGGATCCTGGTTTAGTTTGCCCGTGAGCACATAACGTGCTCCTTTAGAGAGAAGATCTGTTATGAGGTCCCGTACTGATGCAAGCGTAACACGAAGCGACTCCATTGTAACTTGCGATGCAAACATCACTGTCAGGTACACAAGGATGGTCAACTCTGTGTTTCGGTTCATGAAGCTTGCCTTTGATACCAAAACATGACCACATGGCCTTGTTGGTGCTGGCACCATCACTGATAACAGCGAGGACTGTTGCATTGTGCTTGTGTAACTTCAAAATGGCTTCTAAAACAAGCCTAGCTAGCACTCTTCCAGGGGCTGCATGTCTCGTAACAAAACTTGCAATTGGTTGCACCCAGGAGTGAAATAAAGGCATAAATATGAGTACCAAAGCGTGGTCGGCTGTTGTTTCTGAGTCATGACCATCTCCATAATCAACGAAGCCATCAACCTTGTAAGTACTCTTGTTAAATGCGACAACCTCTCGCACCTTCATCTCGTCCAGTACTAGCATTCCGTAGCATTGTACTCCTGCTTTGTTCTTCATAAAGGCCCCAATACTGTCACGAGATACCTTCTTGAAGCCGAATTCGCATGGCATTCCTTTCATCATTTATCTCAGCCTTGTGGTTGTTGGAAGTGGCATGAGCTTCATTTTTGACATTAGTCTATAAGCTCTTGGGCTTGAAATTCTCAATAGAAGACAAGTCATGAGCCATTCCTGTTCATAACGCCTTCCTCGCGACGATTTCGCCTTTGCGACTTTCAATGCTGACCTAAAGGCAAGTTGCTGTGCTTGCGGAAGACTTTCCACTGCTTTTTCAACTTTGCTCGCTGAAACTTCAGACAAACAGCGTCTCAGTGTAGACACTTCTCTTCTAGCTCTTTCGCGAAACACATTGGCCTTGGTGGCCTTTTTTTTTAGGTTTTGAATTTCACGTTCAGCCTTCTGTTTTGTGCTTTTTTTAGGACGACGCTTCATTCTATCACCAAAGTTTTTTTTGTTTTGTTTTTTTTTTTTGGCATGGAGGGCACAAGTGCTCACCTGACAGCACTATGCATTTCTTGTTTTGCCATACTACCTGCCTTTTCATGGCTGCCTTTGACGATGAAATACCTGGAAACAGCTCACATTTACACCCAGGCCAAATCTTGAGCGCATCGATGTAGCGAAGAAACATTGTTAAATTCTTCTGGCTTGTTAGCAGGGTCGGAATGTTTCCATCTTTCTCGATGTAGCTGCACGGCGGGACAAGCACACCTCTTGAACTAACTTCAGTCGCCAAGTCTTGCCGGATTACAACCGCCTTTTCAATGTACACAGCGCCCCCAGACTCTTCGAGTTTGTAGAAGATAACTTGGATGGTAGAAGCCCTCACATTCCACGAATCAAATGTCGGGCTGCCCTGCACAACAGCAAGCCAGGGCGCAGTTCCTAGCGTGATAACATCGGTGCATTCATCAACATCCATGCCGTCACATGCGTCAGTTTCGTCGAAATGAATGTCACAGACGTACGTTTATGGCGTTACCTTAAAGTTCTTCCGTGGAATCGCGTTTTACCACGCCTTCAGTAAGTCAGGGTCCTTTGGGGGCTTGAAAAAATGTCGCGGTCCGGGATTTGCAGCTGCCGAAGCATACCCCGAACGACAGCCGGGCGCGCTGACACTTTACGGTATCCACTGCAAAGAGTTCATACCACTGTAGAACGTGTCCAAGCTGGACGTAGAGGCGTGATGAACGTGCAAGCGCCAGCAACACACCAAAAGCACGTGTCTGAAGCAAGCGTCACCGCCACTCACTCCTTCCCAACCGATCTCACTGGGGACCTTAATCTCAACGGAACGCCAGCGCCACCTTTCGCAACTGCGACAAAACGTCGCCGCCTCTCGAAGCGAGTTTGCAAACTGAAAAGTATCTAAAAACGTTGATAGTTACCCAACACACACTCACACACTGCTTTTATTTTACAGTCGCCGGCAAGGTTCCATTTGGCGTTGCATAAGTGGTTGCCAGACTGGAAGGGTGGTTGTTGCCAGACTGCCGCTAAATTTGGCAAAAAATTTTTCTTTTGTAGTTGTGGCTTTTTCGTAAGAGTTTGGTGCTATCCGCGGTGCATTTCTTGGCTGAAAAGTTTTCTCCTGTAGTTGTGGCTTCTCCGTAAGAGTTTGGTGCTATCCGCGGTGCATTTCTTGGCTGAAAACTTTTCTCCTGTAGTTGTGGCTTCTCCGTAAGACTTTGGTGCTATCCGCGGTGATTTTCGCGAGTGCATGAGCGACGCTGGCCGTTTTAATTAACGGAATGGACCGAGCCTAGCAGAAGTCGAGCGCGGTGCTGCCGTGCAATTAAGAGGCCGTTTCAATTTCGTTTTAATTAACGGAAGGAACCGAGCCTAGCAAAAGTCGAGCACAGGATATCGGCGAGCGATCACCTCAATTAATCGAAGGAAAAGGTCTTTCACGTTGAGACGTGCAACGACCAAGTACATCTCGAGAGAGAGAGAGAAAAAAAAAAGAGCCTTGCCTCTGTCTACCCAGCATTGTGAGTGTCCCGCGGAGCTGGGACAGCTAGCTGTTTCCTGCAACCATTGTACCTGAAATGTGGGTCTGCTCTTTTTTTTTTTTTTTCGTCGGGGCGATTGTACGTGACGACTTACTGCATCGTGGGTCACCATAATTAAGCCGAGGTCCTTGCGAATTCCCCATCACTCCGATGTCGGCGGCCGCTTCTGTGCTGTTCCCGACTGTCTGTCTGACAGAGAAGCCACAACTACAGGAGAAAAATTTTCAGCCAAGAAGTGCACCGCGGATAGCACCAAACTCTTGCAAAAAAGCCACAACTACAAAAAAAAATTCTGCCAAATTTAGCGGCAGTCTGGCAACAACCACCCCAAAGTCTGGCAACAGACTTATGCAACGCCAAATGGAACCTTGCCCAGTCGCCTTGAATTCCTAGATGCCAGAGCGGCGCTCCCTGGCATCCTCACAAGTCATTTCGAAACCGAAACCGAAAACCCAGAACACAACAATCATCCCCTCCTTAAAAAAAGTTCACCTATACACTGTTTATATTTATACATGATCGATACCAACATATTTTACAAGGTATGTACATTAGAACACATGAAAATTAAGAGCATGACACACCGAACTCACACACTACGAGTCCTGAAAATGCACTGAAAAAATGTACATTGGAAGTCCTGAAAATGCACTAAAAAATTATATACAACTCAGTACAATATAGATTTGGATGCATTGGACCTTTGCACAGAACAATAATGTTTACGAACAGTAATGAACAAGAGTTCTACGTCACGTAGTCTTCGAACCGACGCGGCTTCTTCCGCTTCCGCTTAAGGCGGGCCCTTCTGGGTGTAGAATCGGGTGTCTCTGCACCTTGTGCTCTGATGTGACACATCAAGAGCAGTAGAAGATTGTGAAGGCTCTGAACGAGCGTTAAAATTCGCGGTCTCATCAGAGCTCGCAGCATGAGCTTCGGAAGAATTTTGCCGACCGAAGTCCGGTTCAACGGTCTCAGCCGTATTTGAAGGTTCGAAGTAAATCGTAAGACTTGGTGTACTTGAACCAGCGACACTAACAGGGAACTCCTCCCCCCTTGAAGAAGAAATGCCTGTACATGGAGGCCACATGTAACAGTCTGATGCATAGTTGAAAGGTGTAGACGGAACGTGATGAGGAAGACTTTTAGGTGTTGAAGGCGAATCTGTATGAAAAATAACAAGGCGCGAAGCATTCCAGATGTTATCATCACTTAAGCGAAAAGAAGTGGGGCTAACCTGGCCCAAGACTTTGTAAGGACCACGATACTTGGTGCGCTTGCCTGGCACACGAACCTTGACTAGATCGCCAGTGCGAACTTTGGACTGCTTTGCACCTCGACGGGTGTCGACATACTTTTTCATTGCTTGTTGATGAGAAAAAACCCTGGTACGGATTTGATCACGAGAAGACACTGCTATGTTACGAGGCAAAGAGACTATGTCGAGAGCAACTCGCGGTTGCCTACCGTGAAGAAGTTGAGCAGGAGACACTCCAGTGGTGCCTTGTGGTGTGAACCTGTACGAAGCTAAACATTCAGTCAAGACTTGCCTGAGGGGACGGTGCTCTAATTGGGCCATCTGGATATGTTCCTTGAGAACGCGATTAAAGCGCTCGATTTGCCCATTTGATTGGGGATAGGAAACTGATGACCTCAAGTGCTGAATTCTTCGTTGTGAAAGAAAAGCCTCGAAATGTTGGGACTGAAACTGTGGACCATTGTCCGTAGCTATGGCATCAGGAAAACCTTCCCGGCTGCAGATTGAAGACAGAAACTCAATGACGACCTCAGAAGTAACCGCATGTGTGAAACAAAGCTCTGGCCATTTGGAATGGTAGTCAATGAGAGAAACAATGAACCGGGCATTTTGCGGAACATTATGCAAAGGACCGATGATGTCCATGCCGAGTTTCGGCCAAGGCCGATCAGGCCACTGGACTGGCTGCAACGGAGAAAAGGCAGGTTTGGAAGACTTGTCAGCTGCCTGACATATATGGCAGTTACAAACTGCGCTCGACCTGCTTGTTTAAGGCTGGCCACCAGTACCTGTCTCGGAGATTCTGTTTGGTGTGGACAATGCCTGGATGGGCCTCATGGGCAAGCTGTATTAGCTTGTTACGGAAAGAAGCAGGGGGAATCACGCGTTCATCGCGGAAAAACAAGTCCTCGACACAAGACAGTTCCTGTCGGACTGCGAAGTAAGGCAAGAATTCAGAAACAAGAGCACATTTGGAAGGCCATCCTTCACGTAAATATTTGAGAACTTGAGACAAAGTGGAATCTGCAGCTGTAGCTGCCTGAAACTCGGCTTTAGTAATGCAGGAAGTAACTAATGAAACAACTTCCTCATCCCGCTCTTCAGTAACCGGTATCTGAAGAGGAAGGCGCGACAGTGCATCAGCAACCACGTTATTAGAACCTTTACAATATTGAACACTGAAATAATAATACACGAGTTTGGCACACCAACGGGAAATGCGAATGGGGCGGCGGCCTTCAGGATCCTGCAGAAAGAAGAGCAACTAGTGCTTAGTGATCTGTACATAATGTGAAGTGCCGGCCCCACAAGTAAACATGCCATTTCTCACAGGCAAAAAGACACGCCAGAGCTTCACGCTCTCCTAATGAATATTTGCGTTCAGCAGGGGTCAATGTACGAGATGCAAAAGCGATAGTGATCAGCTGATCACCTCTGAGTTGTTGAAACACTGCTCCCAGTCCAACATCAGACGCATCCGTCGTGATGACGATGGGAAGCTTCTCATTGAAAATACTAACAGCTAGCTTTGAGGCCAGTATTGACTTAAGTCGAATGAAGCTCTGCTTCAGCTGACCAGTTAAAAGGCTGTGCTTGACGAAGTAAAGTACGCAGTGGTTCAACAACATCCCATCCTCGTCGCCATTGCTGTGTTGGGGGCTGGCTGGTCCCGACGAAGCAGAAGAAGAACACGGCCTTGGGGCATTGACAATGGCCTGAACTTTAGATTCAACAGCGGTCAAGCCGCGCGAACTGACATTATGTCCTAGAAATTGTAACTAATTTACAGAAAAAATGCACTCCCAGGTAGCACAAAACATTAAAGTAACGTTGTATTTTTGTTGCGAATGTTGAAGAAACGTTTTATGTTTTCCAACAACGTTGTCTAAACGTTTTACATGAAACATAACAGTCTTTGTTGAATGTAAAACGTTATATATATATTAGAAATACACTGTTAAAGTAACGTTGAATGTGGAACATTAGTGCAACATGCAAACAAAACACTGAATGTTATATTTCAAACATTAAAAAAATGTTAAAATTGCATAAAGAATTAACATAACAGGTAAACATTCCAGTAATGTTCATGTAGTATTTTATCATCATTATTTGCGAAAATGCCCATTAACCAAGAAATTTAATAAATTATAACTGCAGAGAAATACTTCATGATGTACAGAGAAAACATTAAATTTCATTTAAAAAATGAAATTGGTTTTTGCTAAGTGACAATTGATAATGATAGTTACAATAACATATAGTGCAGTCAAACTGTGGCTATTCTTCAATTGATGTTGCAACTATTCTATGCATGCTTATGAACTGGTTTTACTGCTTGAAATGTCATGCGCAGCTATCATTTGGTTATGTATTTGTAGTAGCTTTCAAGTTTCTCACAAATCACTGTGGTATATATTACAGTGATGTGTGAGAAACATATGCACATATGTACTTTAAAGTACATTTGTACTTTAATAGCCAAAGTACCATGGACGTCGGCATGAATGAGTTAAGTCTTGGCGAAGGAGGGGGGGGGGGGGGTGCATTGCAGTGGGGGGTGCTGGTGTGGCTTGGGCAAATGATGCTTTAAATGTGCATGCCCCTGCTGATTCCCAAGAACACTGGTGACTCACAAAAGGTTGGAAAAACAGTAACCCTATTTCTTTATTGAGGTCCCAATGCTTTACATGTGGGAGTGAGCCAAACAATTATTGTAAATAAAACAAAGATTCTAAGGCTTCGCTAAAGCTATCCAAGTTTGAATGATGGTGATGCTCTTGGAAAGACCGTTCCAGTCCTGGGTGGTCTAGCAAAGGAACGACAGAGGGTCACAGTGCAAACAAGAGGTAGGTCGACAGCCTTGTGGTAATGTGTGTGGGGTGAAGTATGATGAGCAGTTTGAAAGTTATATTCAAATGTATGCATTCGGTACTACAAGTACATTCTAGTGATTGTGCATTGCAGGTATACATTATGTACGCCTGGGTTTGTCCTTATCTAAGCAACACTAGCTGGTACAGTACGAGTAACAGTAAGGTAATTGGAACAGATTAATATAACTACACGGTTTAGGTCAAGCTCCACAGACTTCATTTGGGCTGCGTTCAAATTGCAGATGATCAATTTTGGGCCAATTCATGTTTTGTAAGCTCAAAAATTTGACTCATAGAGGGGCAAAATGCAAGTTATAATGAAAATAGCCAGAAGCTTTGTAAGTATTGTTAACTATCTTAGTTCAGAAGACGTTTAGATTCTGGTAATTCTTAAAAGACAAGAGACTTAACATAATTGAGAGACTACATCGTAGTGTGACTTCACCAGGCTTTTGCGATCCTTTAGACTTCTATCAGTGAAGCTGTTTAGGAAATCGCGAGTAGGTGGCAAAAAACTATCATTGTAACAGGTATGTGACTCTATGCAGCCTACCAGAAAACTATCATCATCATAAATGGGTATGTGTGACAGAAATTGAGAAAATTTTACTACTCGCCTCTGGTCCACTAATAATGATGAAGGCAACAGTTAGCCCAACAAATCGCTTCAAAGAAACAGCGAACCGAAGACCCCTGAGCCCCTATGAAAAAATACTAGGAAATGAGAAAGGCAACAGCAGCGGCGAGAAGACCCCGAAGCAATGGAAGGCCTGTGCTAAAGACGTGCCTATCGATTTATAAGAGGTGTGGACGCTCAGTTTCAGGGACAGCTTTTGTCTCTGGAATTTGAATAACCGTGTCGTGCCTGTGACTGTCTATGGGCTTCTTTGATCTAACAATCAACGTAAAAACAACCTAGCATCACCTAGCTAAAGCCTAGAAGCAACCATATAAGTCTTCACAATCGTCCAGTTTTGCTGTTTCAAGCCTTGAGCGACCTAGTACAAGTTTTGCCAATTCTTGTACGTCACTGCATTAGAAGCAATATAAATATTGTGTATAGTTTCTGCATCCACCAGAATCTGAGATAATTTAAGGGACTTTTATAAATAACATGACAAAACATTTCACATCTCAATAAGAATTACTGTTCCTAACAAGTATGGTAGCGTGAGCATGTAAATAATGCTCCTCATTCTGGCTTGTTTTCATTCACCGTCTCAACATCAGCAGCCAAAGCTACAGCAAAATGACAGAGGCCCATGTACAGTCGTCAGTAAGCTTAGCTTGAATGCTCCACAACATGTCCTGAAGCAGTTTGGTTGATACCAGTGCCACGCAGCTTTGAGTTTTGTTGTCGAGGTGTTACGCATGCATGCACACATACAATCCAAGCTTACCGACCTATTATCTCGGCAACAGTGCCCAGTGTTTCGCGGCTCGCCTCAGTCAAGCCAGTCCAAGACACGCTGTGGAGCGTTCGAGTTAAGCTTTCCGACAATTGTGCGGTGCAATGTCGTTTAAGAACACCAGATAGTTGAAATTCCTAAAGCTCTCTGTTACAGTGCACTCATATTCATATTGTGGTTTTGGCATGTAAATGCCCCGATGATATTATTATTAAAACTACACAAAGCCAGACATAAGGACATGACAGTGAAAGTAGTCTGGCTGTTTAAATTCCAGTGCATAAAAGAAAACAGAGCAGTAGGAACATTTAACATGAGCAGTCATGTTGTACATTCTCTGTGTGCAGTCTGCTCTTGTGCAACAATAATTCAACAAGAGCCAATACTAGATTTCACACCGTTTCTGTCATGTGCACCTTGATATTGTGTTAAATTAATGGAGATATAGCAAATCGGTCAGGATTGTAGGCACTGCGTTAATAGGATGAGGTTAGTTTCTACATTTCATCTGGAGCACAGCCCGAATGAAATTGGCCGAAAATGAGACGTCCCATGAAAAGCACTACGCTAACGTAACTCCTTAGCCAGAACAGCAACAGGGAAGCTACATATATGAGACGTAACGCAAGTGTGCCAGTAACACACCTCGTAGGCTGTACAACTGCATGCAGTCGGCCACTCGGTCAAAATAGCTGAATACTAGTCAGGAAATGTCCTGCCGAAAGTCAATCCGTGCATAGACATGACATCGCAACCAACAAAATATGGTCAACGGGCACATTCTCGTCTTCGCCGCCTCGGTGAATCATGAATGCAAGGCGTGAAGACAGCGCGCAAAGGCAGTGTGCAGCTGGGCTAGCTACCCTTGCTGGGCCGCACCACGAACTGAACCTAATTGGTAACAACGCACCAACCACCTTCCACGATCAAATCAAAAGCACAGTAGGCGAGCGCTGAGAGTCTCAAGATCTGTGAAGGCCAAACTGTGCGCCGAATGTCAGCGTCCGGTGTATACACATGTCGCAACACGAACAAATCACGAAGAAACCCTACAGTTTTGCAGATGATGCACACACACTCCATACGTTTTGAGACGATGCTCCATATCAATTTTTTTAAAACTTAAGCCACTTCACGGGTGCAGCACCGTTTTTACTTCTGTCTTTGCTCAACTAAGAAGGTAGCGCTTGTGAAAATTTACTGATGTTTAAAAAAACGTATTTTATTTAGTTGACAAAAACTTTCTATAATTATTCACAATTTGTTTTGTTTTGCAAATTTGTTTTTTGTTGCAGCACCAGCAGTTTTATTCAGATGCAGCGCTTAATTTTTCTATGTTCTGGCTCGAGTTGGCAACCATGAAAGCGTCTCTGTTTTCTTGCCGAGCGTAGACAATTGTGACGACGAGACCGGCGCGCTTTTCGTTCACGCTTGTGAAGATAGTATATGAAGGTAAGCATAAATGAGTTCATTGCACTTTAAAGCTGCTACTCTCGATGAAGTGAAACTACTGCATGCATGTAATACCAATGTCACGCGGAACCGCGCCGTGGCTGACGCAAAAGTACAGGAGGGGTCAACAGTTCGCAGGCCACGCTGCCATAGAAATACATAGGATAGTGGCCTAAGAACTTTTGACCAACCCTGTACGTCGAAACCACAATGATATAAAAACCAATTCTTCGTTTTCCGAGATAACTGCCAGATAGCGCTCATGTCTCACGTGTGACGTGACTTTATGCCCTCGTTCACCTCTGCTTCACGCTCGAGGCACTCTAACACAGTGCCTCCAGACTACCGTTCACCGATTTTCTTGCGCAGAACATCAAATAAACATTTTGTTCACTCTCTTCAGACGCAAGACTATAGTCTTTCGACGACATTTGCAGTGTATTACCCGTGCCACACGGGCATAGAAAATGACATTTGGAGGCGAAGGCCTTCAGTTCCCGAATGACATTCGTTTCGCCGGCGCTGCTACACGTCCAAAGCGAATGACATTTGACTTGATGATGTCGATCACAGCACCTTCCAAGTGAGCATTGAGTGAATAGCAATAAAAAAATTTAAGGAGCATTTACAAGCTTCATACACATCAGATAATCATCAAATGTAGAAATAAGCGTATTACGCTGTCCTACGTTTTAGTTTCTTGCTTTGTTTTACAACGTTGCAGCCGACCGTAGCAACCTAAGCCAACACTAGTCAGATCCACAGCGTAAATATACACTAAAATTGACAAGCGTTTCATTATCAATACTTTATTTTCTTCGTATAACGTTAAAAGCATCTTTTTAAGACTTTAGAGCAAATAAAAGACGGGAAATTTCAATTTTAGCTCAATACGATTTGTTTTATATACTTTCAGGTACATCACACTTCGCGAGCTGTGTCGTCGAGAGTAGGCATTTCTCAGGCAACTGAGTTCTGGCGAAGGCAGTTGGTGGCGAATGGCATTTGGATGAATGCCATTTTGTTCGCCCGTGTGGCACCGCGCGAATGGCAATAAATCTGAAGGCATTCGTGGGTAAATGCCATTTTTTCTGCCCGTGCGGCACGGGTATAACATGAAGATTCGGGGCCAATTCTTTTTTTTTTTTTTTTTGCAGTGTTTACACAGGGCTTGGTGCTACTTATAAGACTGGAACCTAATCTCATTATGCTTCTTGAGTTATTGTTATTTTAGGGCAAGTTCATGTGGGCTTACTGACCTTATAATGTTACCTAATGTTTCCAGATGTATTCAGTCATTCACTTCAAAGAAAGTGGAGACGTTGCTGCAGTGCCATCATGTTGGGTTCAGGGCAACAAGGTATTTTGGCCTCCATACAGAAATGCAACAAAAGTGACGTCGGCTATCAAAAACAAAGTTGAACCGGAAGCCTACTGAACGCAGTATTCCGGTGCTATTTTGTCAACAACAGGTAAATTTTGTTCAGCTATACTGGCTGGTATATTGGCACTGTTGGGAGGTGGTCAGTGCTATAGCTGAGAAAGCATGAGCTTTGCACAATAAATTTAGATAGCAATGCCAGTTGAAATTTTTCATTGACCATATGAATGGTTGCCTCTATGAGCCATTCTTGGAAATAGCTGCTATTAGGTTACCAGCGTCACAAATTTATTGCCTTCACTATCCCCCTTCACGGGGGTGGCGATTTGGGCTTGTTGGTATCGTAGCATGATGATTGAGTGCAGGCCAAAGACATGGACAAAAGAAGGTACATTCAAGACACCACAGTGCTATAAGCGCTGTGGTGTCTTGAATGGGCCTTCTTTTGTCCATGTCTTTAGCCTGCGCAACCATTTATTATCGCCATTCACGTTTTTGTCATTCTCTTGCATGTTAAAGTTCCTCTTCATTTAACATAAGCTGCTCCCTTCTGCTGTGTGCCAACATAATGTGAATATATTCTTCTCCGTATTCTTAATCTTTTGCCTTTTTCTGTGTTTTGTGCATGAGTTATGAAGGAAAGATTGTATGTAGAGTAACTGCACATAGTTCATATCCTTCCTCAGACAGTTACGAGGCTGCGAGGAGGCGGGAAGCCAAGGCTGAGGACCAGCTATACGGACTAACAACGGAAGATGAGGGGCGGCCTAAGAAACGAATTCGACGTCCTCCAAGGCTCATGCATGAATATTCGTCTAGTGTCAGTTCCGAAGAAAGAGAGCCGGATGCTTTGCAAGACAGTGCCATAAATAAGTTCATTAGTGGCATACCAAGATCTACAACTTCAGGACGAAGAGTAGACTCTTTCATGTCAAATCAACAGAGTTGTGCGGTCGAAGTCTCACCAGCTCCAAGTTACGAAGACCCAGCTCCGGCACCCTGCTCTCAGGCTGGAAGTAAGTCTAAGATAAATACTCTGGAAGGGCAAGGGCTTCTTCTGCGCGCTGTTTCTAGAATAAGCTCGACTGATTTAAAGTTTTAAAACTGAACTAATGGATTTTTAAAATCCTATCTTCCAGGTCGTGACCTCCCATCATTGAAGAATTTGGAAAAGAAGGCAAACACAGGAGCTCCTCAGTGCCATCACTGCGGAAATGGCAAGTAAAGTTTGACATAAACAAATGAGTGAAATGTAATCTATTGATTATAAACGGCAGGGACATATTGTTAGAATAGCTGCAAGTTGAGCTGGTTTGTATGGGTTCTTCATAGGAGTTAGGCATCTACTCGATTGAATAAAGAAGTAAAAAAAACGACACAAAAGCCAGCTAGTTGGTAGCTCCCATTTGACATTTGTGTTGTTGATTTTCTCTTCTCTTTTTGTCATGCCTCCATGTGTAACCCTTTGTAACACAGTGCCCTCTTTAGACACGTGACTTTCTTGTGCCATTTCTGTGCACTGTTAGAAAAAACAGACCTCAAACACTGAAATGATGGTAAATTAAGCATTCTTGTTGTTTAAAGTTTATTTATACCGCCTCTTGTTGAAATATTTTGCTGCACACGATTGGTTTGTGACAGCAGTACTGTGTTTGGGACAGGCAGGGTGTGTCCCAGTAGGAGTTCAAAATAATTTTACATGTTTAGGCTGGTCACTCTCACCAGATGACCATTGCATGTGATTTGAGTGGGTCGTTCGATAAGGTTTATGAAAAAACATAGAATAACTGACTTCACTATAATTACATGATTAGTTATAGTTATAAGGAGTTTTTGTGAAATATGTCAGTTTATTCTAACACTTCTGCTTACTTATATTTGGGTCCAGAACATTGGCATCAAATTATATAATTTTCTGGCAATTGTAGACAGCCTATCATAGTGCGGGTCACAAAGGAATAACTACACAACCAAACGCAATAGCCCTTGTTAGAACCATTTTCATAGCTGGTGTTTCTGCAATTTTCACATCTGCTGTCTGCCACATGCATAAGCTTATTTCTATCATACTCGGTCTTTTTAAAAATACTGAGGTTAAAAAAATTATAGATGTTGTGCTATACTCAGTGACAACTTGTCTTGGCATTGCAGCGAAAGCTCCAGAGCCAAAATTACGGGCATCCTACCGCCAGTGAATGTGGTTCCACAATAGTGCCCGTATTTTCACCATGAAATATAGATAGAAGTTCCCCCTTTATTTTCTACGAGGAGCAATTTGAGACAGGTCGTATTTCCTATCATTAGGATCGTTGTATTTAATTTATTCGTTGTGACTTCGCATTTCTGAGGGTGCAAAGAAATCCCACCTTTTTACGTGCACCTCAAACGCTAAGCGACGTCTGCATCTATACATGAACCACTGATGGTGCGCCCCCGCCACTCTCTATAGCGTTAAGAGACGCACGCCAAAACGGACTACTTCGCGTAGTGCTACATGTGCAGAAACTCCACCTCCATAGCTTTCCGTGCAGTGCCAAGAAAAGTTGTTGCTTAGTATAGCAGTTAATTTCACTCATTCTTTTCTTTTGTGTAATAGTTTACATTAATCTAGTCTAATCAAGAGCCAATTGTATCATTCGCTGTTTATTCAAGTGCAAGCATCAGCAGCCGATCTGTCAAACTTTATTTTCTTTCTTTTTCTGTGGTAATATGATGTGCCTTTCTTTTGTTCAAAAATCGACATGACGGTGCAATCATATGGTAAATTTTTTTCTTTCCATCAGTTCTTGCAAAAGTGCTCACGCAGGTTGAGCATTTAAAAATGCAGCTAGCTGCATAAAGTGCAGTTCTGACAAGAATTGAGCATCGCCTAAATCAAGACACCACAGTTGAAAATGCCATGGATTTAAATGAAATGCCCCTCTACCCTGCTACAACTGAGGAAGAATTGAGGACCCTTGAAGCTAGTCTCGAAAACCGCGTCATTTTTGCTGCACTGGTAAGTGTTGCTGTTCATTGCAGGTGCTGCAAGCTGGTTCAACAATAACATAATGTATTGCTTCAAAATTACTGACATTTCTCCGGGACTACAAGAGTATTGTGTGAATCTCTTTCAACACGTTTTCATTCAAGGTGAAAGAACTAGGCCAAATTGGAGGTTGTGACATAAGCACGACCATAAAAAAAAAGTAATGAAGAGGCTTCTTCATGACAGTGTAGCGGTACTGTACAGCTCTACTGAAAGAAAAGGCAAACGACAGGCAGCGGAGCTCAACATTGTTCGTCTTGTATTTGGTAAGGGGACGCAAATTTTTTATGTTCTGGTGTACTCATCACTGTTCGTGAAAAAAAAAATAATGGTCCTGGTTGCTATGCATATTATTTCCAGCTGCTGTACGTACAACATGCAAGGCAACAGATGCTGAGATCAGCCACGTAATTGGCGATTGGTTACGCTTTGCCAATGCAAGGCTTACTTTGTCCAAGGCAAGCAAAAACTTAAAAACTTAACGTTTATTATTTTATCATTCAGTCGAGCTATCACTCTTTTTGTCCTTGCCACCTTTAGGTTTATGGCATAACTTTTTTACAGGCCTTTCTTTGTTCTTTTGTAAGAAAGAGAAAGTGGTAATGTTTATACTAAAGCTTTTTTTTATAGTTATTCTTACTTAGAATGTTATATATATATATATATATATATATATATATATATATATATATATATATATATATATATAATATTACGAGCTCAGTTATGTTCTATTTTTTAATCAAAAGAAGAAAAAATGCAGCACATAACAACAGCTTGTGGTAATCAGTTTTATGGGAAGCAGTCTACGAGTGGTTGGGCTGGAATTTTTTGCTTTAAGTTAAACGTACAAGGTTGGTAGATGTGTTTTGGTCAGTGCAGTAGTTATGTGCACATAGGGTTCTTACTAAGCACGTTTGCTACACCAGCTTTATTTATTGCGTACAGTTGGATCCCTGGGTTGTTAGATGACAGTATTTTTCCCACGCCAAAGATACCTGATTCCTTGTCTTCAGGTTTAGATGAGACTAAGTGATGACAGGTTATACCGCTTATTTTTTTCTGTCTGGGTAGAGCGCCAGTGAAAAGCACAAATTTGGATGAAAGCAGATGGTCTGGGTTGTATGGGGGCTGCCATGCTGCTGTTGGTCATCTTGGTTAGGGAAGCTATTGAGATTACCAGCTGGTAATGGCTACAGTAATTCAGAGTTTGCCAAGTACATGCCAAACGTACTTCTTATAGCTGTAGCATCTCATGAAAGAAGCACAGCTAAAACCCTTGTATATGCCTAATGAAACAGCTTTGCCCAGAACTATATTGTGAAGCGACTAAGGTACTCGGCTGCTGACCCGCAGGTCGCGGGTTCGCATCCCGGCTGCGGCGGCTGCATTTTGGAGGCGGGAATGTTGTAGGCCCGTGTGCTCAGATTTGGGTGCACGTTGAAGAACCCCAGGTTCTCGAAATTTCCGGAGCCCTCCACTACGGCGTCTCTCATAATCATATGGTGGTTTTGGGACGTCAAGCCCTACATATCTATCTACGTGCATTAATTGTGCAGTGGGGGTGAATGGTTTTCATTGTCTTATAAGAAGCATCTGTAATGTTTATGCTGCTACTAAAGCTATTTTGTTTGTTTATTATCTGCAGTAATTCCTGAATATTCCTTGGTTTTGCAGAACAAAGTGCCGCCGCCTGCTTATTGATGACAGCCAAGCCTTGGATGAGGAATAAAGTATATAAGGGCATTATGCAATAAAGTATATTTGCAATCAAGACATGCAGTGGAGATGAGTTGATGCTGCCAAACAGCTGCAAAATGTAGGAAGTCGTTGAAACTGCTGATTAGAGTGCTTCGAGTCAGTCTGGTTCGGTCCATGCATATATATACAAGCCGCTAACACACATGCGTTCCATCAATAATTTAATGTACTTTAGAACACCCTACTGCATGTTGAAGATGTGCTTCAGCCATGATTCGCAAGTTTGTCTTTTCAGTTGAAAAGACTTCTGACATTGGGCCTGTTTTCAGCGTTGCATGAGCATAATTTACAATAATTCTTGATGTTTTTTAATTGTTACGAGAGTGTAACTTGTAACGTCCATCTTACGTTTTGCTTAACATTATGCAAACATTATCATAACGTTTTATTAATGTTTACATTATGTTTAAGATAACGTTATTTTTACGTTTATTCAGAACGTTAGCAGAACATTTAGTTTCGATGACATTAACAATATTGTTTCAACATTGAAGCTGAACGTAAAAGTAACATTATTATAACGTATTTGTGCTACTTGGGCTTGTTATTAAGTTTCATACCACATTCACTGATGCGGTTGAGAACAGTATGCAAATTAGCATCGTGCTCTTCACGAGTACGTCCCCACACCAAAATGTCATCCAAGTAACAAAGGGCGCCATTACAACCCTTAAGAATAATTGACATCATTTTCTGAAACACTGCAGGGGCAGATGCAAGCCCGAAACACACGCGGCGAAACCGAAACAAGCCTTCGTGCGATACAAATGTGGTTAAGTCTCTACTGCACTCAGAAAGTTCAACTTGGTGATAAGCGGACGCGAGGTCCAGCTTGGAGAAACATACCGCTCCGGAGAGCTGATGAAGCAGTTCTTCAATGTGAGGAAGTAGAAACCCGTCTACGACGATCACCTTTATCGGTTCTCGTAAGTCGACGCATAGTCGAAGGGATCCATCTTTTAGGGGCGAAGCTCCTTAGGTTGTGGGCTGTGCGTCCCCTGTAGCCTGTATGTAGCCACCTCTAGTTTAGTTCTTGCAGTGTTCACTAGATGGCAGTACCGTCCCCTGTATGTAGCCACCTCTAGTTTAGTTCTTGCAGTGTTCACTAGATGGCGGTACCGTCTCCTGTATGTAGCCACCTCTCGTTTAGTTCTTGTAGTGTTTACTAGATGGTGGTACTTGTAGCTGATGATGAAAAGATGCAAGATGTTATAAACTAGAAAGCGGTACTTGTAGTTGATGAAAGACGCAAGATCTTATAAAATAGGAATGGAATATGGCGCGTGTCATTGGTTGAAGGCAATCGTTCGATTTAGTGCGGCGACGTACGCTAGGGGGAGCGTTGTAATAAAATCCGTCCGCTGTTGGCGTGCGCGAGGCAAGGGACATCGCAAGCCATCCATCGTCTAAGAACAAATAAAAGTTGATTTGCGTATATACACACACAGCGTTTCTCACGTCTTTACATGATGATCGACTGGGCGAATTACACGGAAGATTCACAGTTTACCGATGAATCCCTCCGGAGCTTCGCCCATTCATCATCATTCACCCTGTGAATATGCCGTAATTTTTTTTTCTTGATGACGACCAGTGGAGAAACCCAGTCGGAAGCAGAGACAGGCTCGATGATTCCGCTGGCTTGAAGTCGAGACAGTTACTTAGAGATTTGCTCCCGGAGAAGAAGAGGAATGCGGCGCATCTTGGCACGCACAGGGCACACACCTGGTCGACGCATCACTTTATGCACAAAACCGCGCACACAACCCAGTTTACGGGTGAACAGGTGGTGGAATTCAGAAGGCGCGTTGGCCGGAAGATCATCTTGGACGTCTACTCGAGCACACGTCATAGACGCACCGACGATGTTGATGGACAAAGCCCTGATGGCATCACGTCCCAAAAGCGAGCTGCCATTGGCAGTTGCATAAAAAGTAATGGAAGCTGTGCGACTGCGATAGGAGACCTGAGCTGTAAAATGACCTAAATTATCGTTTTCTTGGAATATGTTTGCAGAACGACGTGTGAAGGCAAAAGCCGAATGTTGGAAAAATGACTATGAAAGTCAGCGGCACTGATTAAAGAGACTGAGGCACCAGTGTCCACGAGAAATGACAAGGGCACATGGCCTACTGAAGCTACGATGCTGAGCTCGGACGTAGTGTCGAAGCCATCCACATTTAAAACAGTGACCGTATTGGTCTGTGCAGTGCTCGAAGGAGCGGACGAAGAAACTGGTTCAGGAAGATTTGCTAGACGGGAATTGCATATGGACTGAAAATGTCCGTATGCTCTTTAGAAGCAGAAGAAGACGGCCGACGGAGACGTACGCGACCGGCGGGGACGCCGACCAGCCCGAACACGCTGGTTGGCGCGAAGCGCCGAAGAAAAGAACAACAACCGTACTCCACGGTTACCCAACACACACTGCTTTTATTTTACAGTTGCCTTGAATTCCTAGATGCCAGAGTGGCGCCCCCTGGCATCCTCACATATCATTTTGAAACCGAAACCGAAAACCCAGAACACAACACTAAGCTCTACTACAAAAATTTGCGTGTTCAATGTACGCGCACCTCCCCCACGAAGTGGCAAAAGAAAAAAAAAACCAAAATTCAAAAACACACACATTCGCACTAACTAATAAATACCTGGTGACTGGCCCCCGAAAAAGCCGAACAATAAAATAAGTGGTACGAAGATTTCAACCACTGCCTGATAATTATAAAGACAAGCTCAAAACTTGCAAAAACACTTATCTGCGCAGTCGATCCGGAGCGCTCAAAAAACACGTCCATCCACAGTGACAGCCTGAACGGAACCCCACTTATCTGCGCAGCCGATCCGGAGCGCTCAAAAAACACGTCCATCCACCGCACTTATCTGCGCAGTCGATCTGGAGTTTAAATATAATAATAACCAGAATAATAGCCTCGGTCGCGAGCGCCTCCGCGCGGCGCTTGCTCAAAACGGAAGGCAGGCCAACTCCGCTGGGAGCGCGAGCCATTCCCCAGGCATTGTTTAGAGGAGGCGTTGCCCCAGCTTGTTTCGCCATTAGACCGATGCTAGCTCCGGGAGATCGTCGTCTGCTACTTCATGATGTGATCACGGCTCGACGATCACTTAGGATATAATTACACTTTAATTAGGAGCTGTAAGAAGATGCTAGATTAGATTACTACGAGCGGGCGCGTGGTCTACGAGCATGGCGCATCATCAAAGTCGTCTTTAGGTCTAACTCCGCTGATGGAGAGACGAAATTTGCTGGAAAGAACGACACGCTAGCGCACTCGTACCAATGTGCTTCTTTGCAAGCAATAAAGCACATCACTCGCTAGCTCCTCGGAACCGCGGACGGGCATTTTATGCATGGGCAGTGGACCCCACAGTCAAGCTCATCAACACCCCTCCACTGCTAAGGATTGCTTGGAATAGCGGCTAGTAGTTTCAAGTGTCGGCACTCCGAAATGCGATACACCAAGCACAGTGCGCACTGGTTTTCATCATCATAGCTACACACTTCGCGCAATGTCACTGAACGCCGCCGCCAAGTGCATTACACACCGGCTGCACTGTCCAGGCGACCGCGTACTTCACGGTCATATGGGGTGCTGTCAATAAGCTTTTGTGATGTGATTTAGACGGGCTTGGAGCTGTGCTTGGTATCGCCGCAGGCATCTATAAATGTTTTGAGACATTGAAAGCCTCGTAGATTAGCGTTTTCACGACCGGCCGTATGTATGATAATGCATTGCATGGCCAGACTGGCAAAAGAGCGTGTATGAAGCAGGCGCACGAATTTTTATATGCCCGACTCGCGTCGTTGAATATACTACTAAAAGGTTCCCGTGCCACCAGTTTCCTGCCCATAACTGTTCGTTATTTAAAAAGAAAGCATAGGCTGTTATGGTGTGAGCCATTATTCTGATGCAAGAAACCTCTCTCTATATAAAAACATGTTCAGTGATTATTTGTAATCAAGAAATACTTAATTAAGCTAATAACAGCTTGAACACAAGAAAGATGTATAATCATTTCACTATATGACCTTGTTCAACCACAGTCTATTTTGTCATGCCTATCACATCACTCCTTTATACAGAGAACTTGGTTAGAAATTCATACTTGTTCTCTGTAGTTAAAAAAAAAGAGAGGTTATGAAAAAAAAAATATAGGCAACAAAGGCACACTGGCAGATACAGGTCACTTGCCTGAGAAGCCAAATATCACAAGTCAAGCCTAAGCACAATTTTTAGGTATTTTAGAGACTTAAAAAGAAGGTGAAACTTTAAACACTGTTTTTTTTTTTCAATGCTGTTTTTTTTCTATTATGCTCAGCTCGTGGAGCAGATATCTTGGCAACCACTGCACAGATTTTGATTTCGTTTGTTTTGTTATGCTCCTTGAACTCAGCTTCAGGGGGCTGCAATCTTAGTTTTTTTATTTTACTCCCTGAAGAATTTTTTGTAGGGTTTCCTGTTTGTAGTGCAAATTTGCTCATTGCAGTGTCACTGGAGAGAACGTTTACAGGTTTTAGTGTTGTAAAAAATTTTTTTGAAAATGCACACCCCTTCAGCATAGATTTGACTGTACGTACAGTAATCACCAACTACTTTTTCTCGTTTTATAAATCCTCCAGCCCCTCCACGAAGTTTAATGAAGAAATAATTTGTATCTTAGGTTTTGGGGTATCTCCTCAAAATTTTTATAGAAGCACTGTGGGGCCATTTTTAGTGTCAGTGCCAAATTTCTTCAATATCCAACCAGAAACAAGAAAGTTTGTTTTGAAAGGCATGTCTCTAGGGACCTTTTTGCAGGAAGGACTGCCATTCTCTCATTATGCTAGCCTGCCTGGCTCCATCAGTTATTAAGCTATTTAGTTTAATTGATTCTTTTACTGCTTTGATTGATGCATCTAGTAATCTTAGGATCTCAGCTATAGAAAAAGCAGTCATGAAGGTGGTAAGCAAATGCTACTACTGCATTTTTCTCATTTTTCAAGACCTTTGGACACACCCTGTATAGTGCCACAGAGATAGGTGGCCCAGGAAATGCAAATATATGTCCTCTCTAGTTTATTTCGACTAGTTTCAATTGAAGCATTGGAGGTTGGAGCATTGGCCGGCCCACTCGTTACGCTATTCGCATTGTGCAATGACAGGTTGTTATTTGCTGTTTTAAAATGCTTTATAAGTCATATTAACGCGATTGCTTTCCCGACATCAAGCCTGCCTAGGGAAAGTTTGCCAACAAGTCACAAGCACCAGCGTAGCTCAGTAACCGGTAATAAAGAAAAAAAAAAACAGCGTAGCTCAGTGGTAGAATAGTGGGTTGACACCCAGTGGACCCAGGTTCGAGCCCCACTGTGTCTTTGGTGCTAGGTTTTTTTTTTCTAAGTTTGCATAATGTAGTTACGGACACTGGCGGCGGCCGCGGCCAGTGTCCTTAATCATCTCATAGCGAAAGCCATCTCATAATTGCTTTCGCTGTAAAAAACAATGAAGCATCAGCACACAGCTAGCAACAGACCAGCTGCAACTCGACTCAATGTGGAGAAGTGTGCTTTGGAACTATCCATCTGAGTTATTCGCTTGTCACCAGGTGACAATATGGTGTATTCAAAACTACGACACATCATGCCCATAGAAGTTATTTACAAAATTGTGGCAGCATAAAATTTGTTTAGACAGAATGCAAAAAAAGGAAATCTGATTACCAGCAGCGTGATCTTAGCATTTCGAACTGGAATGTACCCCAAAGATTGAGACTTTGGGATGTTCAGAGCATTGCAGGGTAGGAAACCTGAGGGAAGATGCTACTCAAAAAATGCCTTTTCCAAAAATGTATATTTTTTTATTTTACTTGTTTTCACAAGATTAGTTTGCCTACTTTCAAGACAAAACAATCAATATTGTAATTAAACATGAAGCAGGTTAAAATTGCTTTTAAAATGCACAAGGTGGCTATTAAAAACCAAAACGAGCTTATTGTCTAGAGTCCCTTAGAAATTGGCACCTGGCTTCTTGCCATTGAATTTTGCATGAGGAGTTCACCAAAGCCACATGCTCAAATAACTATGATTCTAAAGCTCTTGTAATGGAAGCAATTATTTTAAAAAGGATGTTTTTTCACATAAATGAGCTTTCATTTCTATGTCTAAAGTGTATTTTTCTCAAGATGCAATTTTGGGCAACGTATCAAGTTTGTAAATCATGTTTTTGGCATTTTTTATGGCCATATCAACATGAGATTGTACATGAGATAACACATTCCACAGAACGCAGCGCTTGCTTGCAACGACAGCAATAAAACTGTTGTGGAAAGTTAACGCTGTGTCGTATGGAATGCGTCTTCTTTTGTCCTAGTTCTTAGCTAACACTGCCATCAATTATTATAGCACACTGTGGGTTATGAAGACTATGACATTAGGCTGTTGGAGGTTATGATTATGCACAATTTTACACTGGTAGGGTATGTACAAGTATGCATATACACATCCTAATATAATTACCTTATTGCGTATCTAGGTGAGAATGCTGTAGGCTCGCGTGCTCAGATCTAGGTGGACATTAAAGAACCCGAGGTGGTCGAAATTTCCGGCGCCTTCCACTGCAGCGTCTCTCATAATCATATGATGGTTTTGGGAAGTTGATTCCCACATATCAACTTTATTGCTGCACTTATAGTGGCCTTTAACATTCCTTGGGCGGTGACATCACTGATCACCCAACTGGTTAATTACACCGGTTACGGTAAAACAAACCTTATTTGAGAAATTGGCCACATTATTAGTGTGAACTTGTTGGAGATTGCAGGTGTGCTATGAGTGAAATCTAAGAGCAAATGTACCAATCAATAAGTGATTGCATATTGGTATGTTGGTAATCTATTGAGCCTGAATGTTGCATTGAGCACCATCTTGGTGTTAACAGCAGTGGCCTCCAAATGCAGTCCTCAATCACTGTTTCTGATGCCTGTAAGACTGCAGTGCTTACGGAATCAACCGAGGCAAAGTTGGATGTCCAGCAGGAAAAAAAAAAACAGCCTATAATCGGAAGAATAGTTGAAAAACAAGTCCACTGGACTATGCTAAAGTTTCATACTGAAGTGTTCTGCTGTGTAGGTATTTTTTTAATATTAAGAATTTCGAGATAAGCAAAGAAAGACATGCTCTACCGATGAAAGAAAGGGGCGTTCTTATAATGTGGTCTAGGTATGGTCCACAACTGCAGTATGGTGCCATGTGAATCTTTCGTCGTCACATGCTGGGAAACACTGAAAATGCTGTATGCCATGCGTGCACAAAAGATGGTGTCATTTATGATGTCGTGTAGAATATAATATTTCTAGTATACAAAGGATAAACTGCTTGAAAACTTTATGAACGACATTGTTCTGAAGCATCTCTGAATGAGCACAGCAACCCAAATGAGAAGCTTGTAGTTTTATCAATGAACTTTACATACTAGATCATTCACAGTAGAAATCATCTGTAGGATGATGTACTTGCTAGCATGTCTTTTGATGAAAGATGTTGCAAACTTATTATTCTTCAAAGGCTAATCATGCAGGCAGAAATAAAATTGTACAGCTTGCACTAAACCTAGGCAGAAACACTACGCAGGCTAGTGAAACTTCTATTGCTGCTTACACCTGTGGTCCAAACTTGGTCCATCACATACTTTATTTTATTTAAATATTTACAGAAATACCACAGGCCACAGCCCTTGCAGGAGTGGAAATACAAAAGCATCAAAACATTTGAAAACAAAGGAAGATAACAAGCAATAATACTAACAAAATCTGAAAGAAATAAAAGTAATACAGGTTGTGAAACATGTGATGCAAATAAATGCCTGCAAATATAGTAACAGTCACAAAAATGATCAAACAAATGAAACAGAACCCATTCTTATCTCTGGAAAAATAAAGTGTTTACAAGGTAACCTAGGATGAGGCACTTGACTGTACTAAGGACCACAGTTGGTCAGGAGACGGATCATTCCAATCAGAAATCCTTTGTGAAAGGAATGTAATTTTAATAGATTTGTTTTGGCAAAATAGGGATTTAAAGCGCATGTGTGTGACGAGTGCATCATGATGTAAGTGGAGATAAGTATGGTGCTTGGGCTTTCCCATTAAGCAAGGAATATATAATTTTAAGCGTTCCATCTTTTCACCTGGACTGCAATAAAAAAAACCTCTTGGGTTCCATAAATGACCTAACAGAAAACTGGGGGCCATACAAAGAAAGTAGGCCATACTGCACAGCCTATGAGAGAGATTGGTAAGTAGCATGTAATTCTATGTAATTTTTCATATTTCTTGTCAGAAAGTAAGATATACTAATTGGCAGGTGTCGTACATGTGAACTTGCTGACCAGTCGAGCAGATGCATTTTTTCCGACCAGCAATCATAGTGCACAAATTGAGGTAGTAATCCCAATGAAGTATGTTGCGTGTTGAAACTTCAAAAAAGCTCAAACGATAAATGATATGATGTAACCGCAGGCCTATTTAGTAGGAGTTATCAATGAAGTAGTTATTCCATAGAAGCTATCACTACAAGTATAAAACAAATGAACTGCAAAATCTGCAGTGTGATGCTTCCAGAACTAGGGTTATTTCATGCTATGTGACCGTACTTCATCTTTTTCTGCTGATACATAGTCTATATTTTAACACTTTGCTACACATGTTGGCAAGAAGCACAAATTTGGGCATTTGGAAAGCAGCCAAAGTTGGCTACCTCGCAGCCAGTGAACTACTATAAGAAAAAATCGCAAGCCACAAGTAGAATTTCCTCTAAAGCAGTAGTGAAAGCTTGTTCCTTGTTTTTACCCAGTTTGAGAACAAGTTCCAGTTACAAGTTCCTTTAATGCAAATGGAACTCTATACAGTTACATTTTCAAAACTAGAACGTGTCATTACATTGACGTCACATTTGATTTTTCAATCAAAAAGTTTTTCACGCCAGGAATTGCACTCTTTGTCTTATTATCTCTTTTCTGCTTTCTCTGTTTTAATTTTATTGCCAATCAGAGTTATTGCATTCTCCGTCAGACAAATTGGCGCACTCGTTGTGGGAGCGATGCAAAAGAAAACGAACATAATGAATAGACCGCGTGCCGGTTCATGATCATGTCTACTTTCTATATATACGGCACTCGGAAAACCTCAAGCTTAACAGTTCTGTTGTGAAAAAAAAAAAAAGTAGCTGTTCGTGTCGCATGTGGTTGCGATCTCAGTGTCGTGCGCACCCTGCGGCCTCAGCGGGCACTTTTAAGTGAAAACCAGGATGTACCATAGTCACATAACAGGCGAGTAGTACACTTCTTATGGCGCCTCATGCTGTTGTCACCCATCTGTCCTCTTCTGCATGATGTGCCGCTTGCGTGCACCTGTTTGATGCTGATAAACGTAACAGAAATAACCCCGTTCCCTTGGCCATTCTTGCATAAACGCAATGAGTTACCCTTACAGTTCCACCAATCCTGAATGTAACGGTGGCATTCTTTCGTTCCTTCCAAAGGAACTAGTTCCTGAATGATTCCTTGGAACCTCGGAATGTTTCATATATTGCTGCCACTTGCATTGCTTCAGAATCGCTGCTCTTCTAAATAAAATGCTAGCATATGGTGTTCACGAAAATATTCGAACCAAATTTTCTTGCATACTTTTTTGCAAAGCCCAAGACATTTCCTGAAATCGCTAATTGCTATGCATAAACAGGTGGGCACTATTGTCGGAAAAAAATTTGTAAGACATGTATGCAGTAAAACAAATATTACAGCTGAATAGAAAAAATAATTGCATTAATGCACTATAACGAAAACAACAGGAAGGGTAAGGTACGTAAAATTTTATTGCAAAAGTAATACAAACAATAAAACTGCATTTTGCAATTAATAAAAACTATAGGCTTGGCTTGTATGAATATAGCACCAAGTGGCAACACACTTGTTACCGCTCAAGGTTTGAAAAGAATAAACAAGAAGCCTCTCCTGTTCACATCGGCACACAATTTATATGTTCTGGGTTTCACCAGAAATTCCATGCCAATATATTAAATGAGGAAAGAAAGCACAAGGTTTTTCCCAATATGCAATTTGATGCACTGTAAGAAAATCTCCACATAACTAACAAACCCTGCCTTCACCTGCTTCATCATGTATGTCATGATGCTGAGAAAAAATTTTGCAAAACAAAATCTAATAAACAATAATGCACCATGAGTGAACACGAAAACTATAATGAACATGTGGTTGCTCTGAAGAAAGTGCAATTGCTGAGATAATATCTTAACACAGCTGGGTCATTCCAAGTGAAAAGTCCCGGCCAATAATTCAAACACCTGTCATTCCATGTAAAAAGGTTGAGCTGCAAGGTCGCTGTGTGATTTTTATATAAGGTATTCTAACTTTTAAAAAAACTTGTGTGGTCACATGACCATCGTTTTAATGTTGCGGCAAAAAGGAAAAGTTGGGTGGAAATAAGTTGTTGGTAGTCGCTGGCAAAGCAAAGCATTTTCCGTGATATCAATAAAGTTATTGGAATGTATTAAGGGTTATTTCTGTACTTTATACTGTTTTAGACCTTGTTAAATTATTTTCATTGGTTTTGAGTATTGCTAGCCTTATTGCTGATGAGTGCTGCATTACCGCGCGACGTGAAACAGTGGATAGATGATAAGCCAGATTGCTCAATGGCTACACAAAGTAAAATGAACTTCTTGAACATTTTCCACCACAGGAAGATCTAACAGGAAAATATAACTCCTTTGCCACTTCACATGTCAAAAGCACATGCGACTGTGTCGATGACCAAGTTGAACGTCTGGTAATTTAGGGCCGGGACGTTTCACTTGGAATGACTCAGCTCTGCGAAAGAAACATACACAAGCATAAACATCAGACTGTGTATGCTACAATAAACTTGTAATCTTTCAGACATTTAAGAAATGCAATGTGCTAATAAAAGCATGGCTAGTTGGAGACTGGTAGTGAATTCAAACAAAACATACTCTAATCAGTAACACTCATAGAAGGCTGAGGTCCTAATGGCTTGTGCATGTTAATATTACACAAAACGTTATGGAGGAAGAAAGAATTGCACAATAGACGACAAATGAGGCTCATCTCCCAATTTAAGCATGAACTCATAGGGGCTAAATATGCCAGTGGTTAAAGGAAACTCAAGCAGAGGTGAATGCAATTCCAAAAAATTGGAATGTAGCTAAAAATAGTAGTGTCATGCTAAAAGACGTTGCTTTTACTATAAATCAATGTACACTATTTCAAAAATTTTGAATTTTTTAGTGAAAAGTGTGTTGACAGTATGAATGGTTCCTTACACATTTAAACAGATAGAAAAGTAACTCTTACTGTCCCAGTATATTGTCGATATACTGGGGCTGTAAGGGCCAATACATTGTTGCAGCATTATAAAACTGAGATATTTTCAATGCCTAGATTTTCAACCTAGAGAGAGCATGGGCTGAAAACTTTGAATGGTACATTGGATAAAAAGAATAAAGAAAATAAATGCCACATACTGTAGTTCAAGGGAAGAAAAACATGCAGGTTACTATGCTTGCACAGCCAACTTGCTGAAACTATTGAACAAGTGCATTGACAGTATGAATGGTTTCTAACACATTCTACACAAATAAAAAAAGAACTCTTAGAGCCCCAGTATATTGCCTATTAGAAAGTGAAGAGTATGCAGTTGTCTTGCAGCATTATATATAAAAAAAATATGCGAGCTACTATGCTTGCACACCCAGCTTGCTGGAACTTTAAAGCTCAACTGAAATGTTAAATGAAGATATTGTATTTAATGCACAGCCAACTTGCTGAAACCCTTGAACAAGTGTGTTGACAGTATGAATGGTTTCTAATACATTCTACACAAATAAAAAAAAGAACTCTTAAAGCCCCAGTATATTGCCTATTAGAAAGTGAAGAGTATGCAGTTTTCTTGCAGCATTATAAAAAAAAAAATATGCAAGCTACTATGCTTGCACACCCAACTTGCTGGAACTTTAAACCTCAACTGAAATGTTAAATAAGGAAAATGTAATTAATGCTGCTGTAATACGTCAAAAAAGAAGGTTATAACAATTTATCTCCACTGAAATGTGCACACTGTTATGGCAAATGAAACACTGGTGATGAACATCAATGTTTTTAGACACTTAACTTCACTGTGTTGTTAAAGAGACACTGAAACAGTTTTGAAATTTTAGTAGAAACACAAGGGGTCGATAGACCAACTCCTAAAAGTAATTTTCAGACTGATTTCAGATAAGAAGGAGGGGATGATATAATTTCTTTTAGCAGCTTTGGTGCACCGTGTGCTGCTAAATTTGTGCCACTATCAGCTTGAAATTTCCAAAAACTGTTTCAGGGTCCCTTTAAATAAGTTCAGTACAGCAAAAACAGACTGCAAAGGTCGCGAAATCTAATCATGGTTGCCGCAGATCAACCTTAGTTTAGAGCCCCACGTGTTATTACGAACAGACCAACGACCGTGAGGATCATCGAGAACCAGACTTAAGTACACCAATAGTACATTATCACAGTAATACTCGCATATCTTGACCAGTTCTTCATCTCAGCACACCTCACCATGGAGAGCCGATGTCAAGTTCATGTGCAAGAGACAATGTGTTTGCAATACATGCCCAAGTGTCATCAGAAGTGGTCACATTTTTGTCTGTGACAAAAAGTTCTTCAACTTTTATCACTGACAAGTTATTTCTTCCATTATGCAATAAATTATCCTTAAGACGCAACAGCTGTACACTGCAAGGTTGACAAATAATGTCTGATGGCACCACATTGTCAGGTATCACCTTAGCCGTTTGCCGGGACAATGTCTTTGGTATTATTGCAGTGCAGTCTTGTGGTCGTCTTGCCCGTTATTTCTTTGCATTTCTACGTTGCATTGAAGATGAATTCTCATCAGATGAAACTTCAATGTCTGATTGAGAGGAATCAAAGCTATCGTCTGAATACTTTCGTTTGCGAGCATTTGGGCGTAAATAATGATGGCGTAGCTGTCTTTTTTTGGGTGATGAATTTCCACAGGAACCAATGTGCTTATTCTTGTGGCCCCTTCCCAGTGGTTTAATGGAGTACTGATTTTCTTTTGGAGGCCCTAGCAACGAGTCCTGTGTTGAAGATGCATCAAAGCAGTATGCAGAGGGGTTCACAAATAACCCCAAAGATGGCTCTGAACCCACCTACGAGTCCGAGTTGTCTGAAGACGTCTTGTCTTCTGATGAAATCTCTTCCTCATCAGGGCTGTATGTAGGATCTTCATCAGTGCTTTTATGCGCTTCTCTGCCATCTGTCACGTCATCTATGTCAGAACAGTCTTCACTGTCTGATGAAGAACATACAGCCAGAATGACACGATACTCAATAGGAGTTTTGATATCTTGCAATACTGACTCTTTGGAACCATCTGCAGTCACATGTGGGTCACGAGTGACACCACCTGATGTTCCTACCGTCGGAGGTGTGACAGAAGAAGCTGTGTCAACTTTTGTCACCTCATCATCAGAGGAGCTGATAATGTCTTCAGTAGTAATTGTAGGAGCGGAAGTAACAGCATCCTTGTACCTAAATGTGTCCCGGTCCTTCCCATCCCAGTGCAGACGAATCATGCGATCCTTAAAAACCATTCGTTGGTTTACTCTGCTCGCAAGGCATGTTTCAGTGCCTCGTCTGACCTCTTGTAGCGACAGTTTGGAAGCTACCTCAGAGCTCACTACAATACGGTCGCACGAGCTGTTCAGCGCGTTTCTGAGATGTGTGCAAGTGGGACTCTGCTTTTCATTGTGCATAGCTTTGTCAAAACATGACGCTTTTTGAGGCTGCGTTTGTTGACTTGTACCATGCTGCTTCGCCTGAGAGGATGCTGTGCCAAATTGATTACGCATCTAGACTTGTGTATGGTACTTTTTGAAATGCTTTGCAGTTTGACCAGCACTTGTTTCTGCTTTTTGAGCTGCTGTTAAGAAATGCGACTTCTTTTCACTTTCTTGAGAATTGACTTCATGTGCTTGTGGTAACCCATTAACTTGCAGAATTGTAGATCCCTGCTTCGTAGTCTGATCAGCCATAGCTGAGTGCATTGATGGCTGAATAACACTCGATTGCATCAGCATATCAGCCTCAACTGCGCGCTCTTTGCAGACATCAATACCTTGCATCATGTTCGCTTCACTGCTATTACTCCCTGGCAGGTCACTCACATGCTCTTGAAGAACTGAAACAGGCTGCTGGTTTGTCTGCAATAATTGCTTGCCTGGTGGTATACTTTTGGACGGTAAGGAAGGAACATAAGAAATGCCCGAAGGCGGTGTTGCATCTTCAAGCAACTGATTTGCTGCAGGGCTTGATGATGGCCACGGATGAATGAAAGCAGAATTCAATTGAGGTGATGGAGAATATATTCTGCTGCTGGCTTGAAGTATTTGAGTGCAAATCCGTTGCACTTTCTGTCAACGATGGATGGTCCATGAGAACATTTGAATAACCCGAGGTCAGTGTCATACCCTCTTTTATGACTTCAATCGAATACTGTGAATGCTGTGGCGGCCGCGATATCGTTGCCGATGGCACCTGGCTCGAGCAGGCAGTTTCAATTACAGGAACAGGAGGCACAGAGCTTGGCTGTTCGCCTGGTTGGGCTGCCTGTATGTACAGCAATGCGCTTTTTGTTGACGGTGAATGAATCACACCAAAAGAGCTTTGATAACCCGAGGGTTGTGCTGCATCCAAAGTGCGGGGCTCTTGCGACAACAAATCTGTAGATGTCTGAGGTTGGTCAAAGCCTGCCGGCATCAGGTTCAGTGATGCTGGGTCAATGGTCATTGGCAGCAGTATTTGAATTTCAGCTACTGCAGGGCTCACCTAGAAGTTCACACGTGGCCTGCTCTCGTACTTACGGTAACTCATTTTCTTACGAACACGCGGCACGCGGTCATAATCAGGCAAGGTCGCCTTCTTTTGAACACGCGGCGCGCAGACACCATCAGGCAACATACCAGGGTTCGTGTTTGTTTCTTTCTCAACCATCCAAGCTGAGTCAGCTGTGGTTTCAGGGATACCATTTGGGCTCGTAGGGTTTACAGCTAAGCTGAAGACATTCGTGATGACTGGCAATGAAAACTCTTCATTAGGCTCGCTGCATTCTTGCTCCGAAGACGGACCATCTTCATCCATCTTTGTAGTTGTGGGGGTGTAGAAGTGTTCACGTGCAGCAGAGTATTCAGATGTCAACTTAGCGTCTCTCAACACTCGCGCAGTCGCCCAGTTGCAGTTGCTGTTTTGCACCGGTAACTTGCTGATCACAAATGAGAAACGCAGCACACGCAAACCAACAAATCGATTCGGACGTTGTGTGCGCCGGCTCATGGGAAAGCGAATTTCTCCGTGTTCAAACTTCCAGCCACAGCTGCCTCCTTTCTTTTAAAACAAGCACACAAAAAGCAAATGTTAGAAGCTCTTTTCGAGGCCCCTGATTGGCTGTGTCCGCTGTAGATGAATGGTTGGATATGGCTGTACCCTTTAGATCGGGCGGTGGCTAGCGCCATCAAGCAGTAATACTTAATGATGTCGCCCCAGCCAACGCCTTCTCTAAGAAGATGCCTGCCGCATGACACAAAAAAAAAAAAAAAAACTGCCACACTCTTTTCCTCCATCATTTTGAAAATGTTTTCGATCGCTAGCGTCAACTGTGGCGGACGGTGCATCAACGCAACACTTTGCATAGCCTCCAAAACAGTGATACACAGTTGCAGGTCTCGATCAACTCTCGACGGACGTGCCTTTATGGGACGCAGATAAAAAACGCTTAGCTGGTAGCACGGAGTCCTTCCTCCGTGGCTGGTAGCCTGGTACCGCCCGCTGCCGTGATAATGGATGGATAAGTATGGCTGTACCCTTTAGATTGGGCGGTGGCTAGCGTCCCCAAGCCTTATTACTTAATGAACCAAAAACTAGATTAATTTTTTTTCTTTAAACAGTGAGTTTGAGGATTTGTAATTTGCAGTTAAGGGTTTAATTTTCACTCATGCCTTGACTTTAGCCACCAATCAGATAGCCTCCGTCTAATAAGTCTACCCGCTTAAAATCTATTTTGCCCTCCCGGTCCCTAAACCCCAGTGCTTTGAAAAACTCTGCGCCATCATCCTGAACTATAGGGTGAAGCCCTTTACAGAACATAATCAAGTGTTCGGCAGTTTCTTCTTCCTCTCCACACACACTGCATACTGTGTCTACCCCTTCGTATTTGGCCCGATATGTCTTGGTTCGCAGTACTCTCGTCCTGGCCTCAAACAGTAGAGAACTTCCCCGAGTATTATCATAGATCCTTTCCTTGGCAATTTCCTGCTTAAAAGTTCGATAGATCTCTAGTGCGGACTTATTAATCATGCCCATTCTCCACATGTCAGTCTCCGTTTCCTTCACTTTCTTCTGAACCGATAGTTCTTTTTGGTTTGGCCACCTGCCGTTTTTCAAGTATTTACCAGCCAATTTCCTGGTTCGCTTCCTCCATTTTGTATCGACATTCTTCATGTACAAGTAGCTGAAAACCTTCCTAGCCCAACGCTCCTCCCCCATTTTTCTCAATCGCTTCTCAAATTTTATCTTGCTGCTAGCTTCTCTGCCCTCAAATGATGTCCATCCCATATCACCTTGTACTCCTTGATTTGGTGTATTCCCGTGAGCTCCTAAAGCAAGCCTACCTATTCCACGATGCTTAATTTCCAATCTTGCTTGAACTTCTGATCTCATGCACAAGACCGCATTGCCAAACGTCAGCCCAGGAACCATGACCCCTTTCCATAATCCCCTCACAACATCATACCTATTGTAATTCCACAGTGCCCTATTTTTCATCACTGCTGCATTCCTGTTACGTATAGTCGTCACGTATATTTCGTGTTCCCTTAGGTACTCGGTCCCATTTCTTGTCCATACGCCCAAATATTTGTATTTATCTGTTATCTATAGCGTGACCTCCTGTATTCTAAGCTCACTACCTTCGTTATCATTAAAAATCATGACTGCTGATTTTTCATTACTGAATCTAAAATCTAACCTATCTCCCTCATTACCGCAGATGTCCATCAATCTCTGCGAATTTTCCTTGTTGTCGGCCATTAGCACTATATCATCTGCGTACATTAATGCTGGTAGTGTCTGCGCAATGAGTTTTCCTTGTTTGAGTAAAGACACGTTGAAGCCAAGTCCACTTCCCTCTAATTTGGCCTCTAATCCTTGTAGGTACATCATGAATAACAAGGGTGACAGTGGACACCCCTGCCTAAGTCCCCGTTTCACCTCTGTGGGCTTGGATACTTGTTTTTCCCACTTTATAACTACCTTGTTACTTTTATAGATTTCCTTTAAAAGATTAGTAACTCCATCTTCCACACCCACTGTGTCTAGTGTTCCCCACAACTCTTCTTGAACCACGCTATCATACGCTCCCTTGATATCCAAAAATGCTAGCCACAGGGGCCTGAGTTCCTTTTCAGCTATTTCTATCCACTGCGTCAGTGAGAACAGATTGTCTTCCAACCGTCTTTGTTTCCGAAACCCATTCTGCAGTTCCCCCAGCACCCCCTCATCCTCTATCTATGCCTGCAGTCTTTCCTTTATAATCTGCATCGCCAGCCTGTAGACCACTGATGTCATTGTTATAGGACGGTAGTTGTTTATGTCAGCTTTGTCCCCCTTTCCTTTATAGATCATGCTCATCCTGCTAAGTTTCCATCCATCGGGAACTTCACCATCGATTATTATTTTGCTCACTGCCTCTCTCAAAGCCTGCTTAGACTTTGGACCTAATGTCTTTATCAGCATAATTGGAATGCCATCTGGGCCTGTTGATGTACTACTAGGAACCCTTTTCTCAGCCCTTTCCCACTCTCGTTGTGAAAATGGAGCCATTGCACCACTTGATTCGTCCTTGTCTTTTGTGGTGCATAAAGTACTTCTTTGTTGAAAATTTTGTGTCACGCTTGTTCTTATATATTTAATAGCTTCGTCCCCTTCTAGCCTAGCACCTTGGGCTGTAGTTATAAAACTCTGCTCTAGGCTCGTCTCATTTCTTAGGTAGTTTAGATGGTTCCAAAATTTCGCAGCTGCCTTTCCATCTTTTTTATGTACATTTGCCAGCCACTGAGCTCCCTTTCTTCTAATATTTTCATTGATCAGAAGGGATGCATCCCTTCTACAGCTTAGAAAGGTTTCCCATTTTCTTTCAACATCATCTGTCGGTTCACCCCGCTACTTAGCATGTCCGTGTTCCCTAGAGGCTTCCTGACGTTTTGCTATGGCTCTCTTAACTTCCTCATCTCGCCAACTTTTGGGTTTGTGTCTTCTTTTCCGGGGTGACTTGTCACGCGTCTTGGCAAGCTCTAGCTCAAATAGTCTAATTAGATTCGTGTATGTCCACGCTGTCTTCTTATCCTCCGTGATTACTTTCTCAATTTGTTTAGTGGCTATTTCAATTTGCCTTTTTGGATAAAAATTTTTCTGTAGTTGCTTATCTTGCCTCCTTGCCACTTTCACTGCTCTTCCAAAACTTAGCTTGATACGTTTGTGATCACTACCCAGACTTTTGGAGCCACCTTCATCTATGTGCATTCCCCTGAGCTTATCATACATTCTATGTGACATCAGCGCATAATCTATCGTCGACTGCAGCCTTCCTACCTCCCATGTTATTTGCCCTTCACACTTCTCGGTAATGTTGGAAATGATCAAATCAAGCCTTTCACACATATCCATGATCATTTTGCCTGTCGGGTCGGTATACCCATCTGTATCTTCTATGTGCGCATTCATGTCTCCTAGTATAATTATCTCGCACTCTCTTCCTAACTCCTGAATGTCCTTTGATATACACTCTACCATTGCCTGGTTTTTCTCTCTGGCCTTTGCTCCCGTCCACAAGTACACGAAACCAAGAAGTGTCATTTAACCTGCCACTTTCCCTTTTAGCCATAAATGTTCCTTGCACTCCTGCTTGACCCTTTGCCAGTCTGTACTTTTATGAATGAATGCCTCAATACCACCACCCTTTCTGCTGCCTTCTGTTCTATTACAATATTCCCACGTGTAGTCCGGATTGTTCGGAGGTTGTTCCATGTCCCTGAGATGTGTTTCTACAAAACCGTATACCATCAGCCTCTCTTCCCTTAGCTGTTCTTTTATCTCTTCCCACTTCAGCCTGTTCCTACCACCCTGCATGTTATTATACCCTATGTCTGAATTGGCTCGGCGCTCGTGGCTACGTCTATTTATCCCCTGGACTCTACCTATCTTAGATATTGGTGCCACTTTGGAATCGTATCTGTCCATACCACCTGTCGAAGAGTCTCCTTGGTTGTTTTCTTCGTTACTAGCTATCCTGCACACCGAAGGGCTCGCTTGCCCCCCAAAAAAGCTACTGCGCGTCCTGCAAGTCGCCAACCCACCTCATGACCTAGCCGCCCATCGAAGTGAATTCTGTTTCGTTGAAAACCACCCCACCTATGCACCTCTCTGTTTTTTTCCACCACCTCAAAGCCTTTCTCTCGACTCATCCGCCATATCTCTTGGTTTGCGTTGACAACCGCTCTTTGCAGGTTGCTATCACGCACCTGTACCTCCGGTATCGTGCATATCACTACCTGTACCTTAGGAAAAGTGGCGCGCATGTCATCGACGCCTTTCGCCAGTGTGGTTGCTAGTCCTGATGTACCTTCATTTAAGACATCGTTTAAAACACCTGAAATTATCACGAGGTTTCGTCTATCAGCTGTAGTTTTGAGTTTTGCGCTCGCTTGCCTCATGACTGCTTCAAGCTTGCGTCGTGGGAACGCCCCTACTGCAACCCTTTTGTCACCTTTTACCCTCTCTTTGATGGCTTCTGTGCATCGATTTAAATTCGAGTCCCCGGCGATTATCACATGCTGTGACTTTTCAGCTGGAGCGTCCTGCACCTGGGGGCTACTTGCACCTGTGACGCCGGCTGCTTTGTCTCCTCCCAGCCCCACCACTACCTCGCTAAAGCAGGGCCTTGCGACTATTGAACCGGCTGAACCTGTTTTTTCCAAACTTGTTTGCTCTTCCTTCTCCACCGTTCTGGTTCCCTACTGTTCTTTCCGTAGGCCGCTTCTTTGTTCAGCTTCGCTAGTGCTGCCTAGGCGGATTTTTGTCTTTCTCCCATTGCCCTCGTTTTCTCTTGCTCTGTCGCCAACGCAGTCTCGAGCTCGGCGATTCTCATCAGCAGCTCACCCTGAGCAACCATCATTTTCTCCAGTTTTTCCTCGACCTCACATTGCTTACCTTTCACGTCAGCCTCTTCTCCATCCGCTTCTACGCTTGGGTCCACTTTCAAACCCACTCCACATCCTGAAAACTTTACAGTCTTTTTAACCATGTCTTTCTGACACCAACTGTCCCTATACTTGATAATTACTAAACTCAAGCCCTGCACTACGAAAAAAAGGAAGTCTAGGTGCTGTGTTGGGGCTGGCTGGTCCCGACGAAGCAGAAGAAGACGGCCGACGGAGACGTACGCGACCGGCAGGGACGCCGACCAGCCCGAACACGCGGGTTGGCGCGAAGCGCCGAAGAAAAGAACAACAAGTGCACTCCATGGTTACCCAACACACACTGCTTTTATTTTACAGTCGCCTTGAATTTCTAGATTAAGGTCCCTAGATGAAACAAGGTAGCGTCACTCATTGTTCTCGAGCCGTCCTCCTCACTCTCTCAATTACTCCTCTTTTTTCTCTGTCATCCGCGTCTGTAATTGGTGCATTACTTGCACGTGATCTTGCAAATGGCTGGTGGTGTTATTTATTATTATGCAAAAGGTTCAAAACGAGTACGCATGCGCATATGGCTCCAGCCGGATTCTCGCCGTGACCAAATACAAAATTGTAGCCAGAACTTAAACTGAAGAGGAGGAGCGTTTCGGTGTGCGCTAAGTCGACCAAGTTTGTTTCGCCATGCTCGTTCAATGCAACACCTGCGTTTTTCAGCAATGCTGCGTTGCCGTAAACAACAGAAAATGGTTTCGCTCTCTTCAACTTACCTCGTGCTTTCCGAGATGAAGCGCACCATGAAGTGCAACTATGAACCATTTCACGCGAATGCTTTCGTGCAACTCCGTCAACGTATGTCGACGCGGATCTGCGAAGCGAGTTAGTTCACTTGTCGGTTTTCATTGAAACGCCAGGCGCGCGTCTAATGCGTGTCTAGTGCATGCCAGTTGGTACAAATACATGTGGGTATGCACGTATACAGAACAGCTGTAGGTTGTAATCAACGCACCTTCAGAAACATTTCACTCTTGACCAGTTCCCGCTTGAGCCGAAACGCGCTGCTTCGAGACACCTCACAAGTAGAACTCTCACTTTTCAGGAAGTTCCCAGCACCGCATCAGAATCACTTGGCATCACGATTGTCCAAATGAGCACATTAAAAAAAAAAAAAAAACGTCATCGCAGTGCTGCTGGACGAGTGTTCGTAAGAGTCTGGTCGTAGTTTTTTTTCTTGCGTGTGCACAAGCCGGTTGTAATCAATCGTCACAACATGACGCCCTGTGGCCACTTACAGGATCCAGCAAGAAGCACGTTCACTGTGTCACAGCACGAACAAAACACAATCGGAGAAGTGGGCTAGTTAGAACTGGACGAAATACCACGGCCGTGGAACTAAACTGTACTACGCGAGACGCCATGGCTAGTGGTGTTAAGTATAGAACTGCCCAACGTTGCCGGTTGAGTAACGCACATTCCGCTTGCTCTTGTGTTGTGCCGTTTATGTTCATAAAGGTAACTGTTTATTCTACGTCTTACTTCGTTTCATTTTGTTTCATTTACATCTATTCACCGTAGCAACAGAATCCAAACATTCGCTTTTGGATGAAAGTTTTAAACCTTCTAGGGAGCGCTTCAGGCAAATAAGTGAGGAGGAAAAGGGAGGGTGTCGCTACCTTGGAAACTTGTTTCATCTAGGGACCTTATCCTAGATGCCAGAGCGGCGCCCCCTGGCATCCTCACATCTCATTTCGAAACCGAAACCGAAAACCCAGAACACAACAATCATCCCCTCCTTGAAAAAAGTTCACCTATACACTGTTTATATTTATACATGATCGATACCAACATCTTTTACAAGGTATGTACATTAGAACACATGAAAATTAAGAGCACGGCACACCGAACTCACACACTACGAGTCCTGAAAATGCACTGAAAAAATGTACATTGGAAGTCCTGAAAATGCACTAAAAATTATATACAACTCAGTACAATATAGATTTGGATGCATTGGACCTTTGCACAGAACAATAATGTTTACGAACAGTAATGAACAAGAGTTCTACGTCACGTAGTCTTCGAACCGACGCGGCTTCTGCCGCTTCCGCTTAGGGCAGGCCCTTCTGGGTGTAGAATCAGGTGTCTCTGCACCTTGGTCACTTGTGCTCTGATGTGACACATCAAGAGCAGTAGAAGATTGTGAAGGCTCTGAACGAGCGTTAAAATTCGCGGTCTCATCAGAGCACGCAGCATGAGCTTCGGAAGAATTTTGCGGACCGAAGTCCGGTTCAACGGTCTCAGCCGTATTTGAAGGTTCAAAGTAAACCGTAAGACTTGGTGTACTTGAACCAGCGACACTGACTGGGAACTCCTCCCCCCTTGAAGAAGAAATGCCTGTACATGGAGGCCACATGTAACAGTCTGATGCATAGTTGAAAGGTGTAGACGGAACGTGATGAGGAAGACTTTTAGGTGTTGAAGGTGAATCCGTATGAAAAATAACAAGACGCGAAGCATTCCAGATGTTATCATCACTTAAGTGAAAAGAAGAGGGGCTAACCTGGCCCAAGACTTTGTAAGGACCACGATACTTGGTGCGCTTGCCTGGCACACGAACCTTGACTAGATCGCCAGTGCGAACTTTGGACTGCTTTGCACCTCGACGGGTGTCGACATACTTTTTCATTGCTTGTTGATGAGAAAAAACCCTGGTACGGATTTGATCACGAGAAGACACTGCTATGTTACGAGGCAAAGAGACTATGTCGAGAGCAACTCGCGGTTGCCTACCGTGAAGAAGTTGAGCAGGAGACACTCCAGTGGTGCCTTGTGGTGTGAACCTGTACGAAGCTAAACATTCAGTCAAGACTTGCCTGAGGGGACGGTGCTCTAATTGGCCCATCTGGATATGTTCCTTGAGAACGCGATTAAAGCGCTCGATTTGCCCATTTGATTGGGGATAGGAAACTGATGACCTCAAGTGCTGAATTCTTCGTTGTGAAAGAAAAGCCTCGAAATGTTGGGACTGAAACTGTGGACCATTGTCCGTAGCTATGGCATCAGGAAAACCTTCCCGGCTGCAGATTGAAGACAGAAACTCAATGACGACCTCAGAAGTAACCGCATGTGTGAAACAAAGCTCTGGCCATTTGGAATGGTAGTCAATGAGAGAAACAATGAACCGGGCATTTTGCGGAACATTATGCAAAGGACCGATGATGTCCATGCCGAGTTTCGGCCAAGGCCGATCAGGCCACTGGACTGGCTGCAACGGAGAAAAGGCAGGTTTGGAAGACTTGTCAGCTGCCTGACATATATGGCAGTTGCAAACTGCGCTCGACCTGCTTGTTTAAGGCTGGCCACCAGTACCTGTCTCGGAGATTCTGTTTGGTGTGGACAATGCCTGGATGGGCCTCATGGGCAAGCTGTATTAGCTTGTTACGGAAAGAAGCAGGGGGAATCACGCGTTCATCGCGGAAAAACAAGTCCTCGACACAAGACAGTTCCTGTCGGACTGCGAAGTAAGGCAAGAATTCAGAAACAAGAGCACATTTGGAAGGCCATCCTTCACGTAAATATTTGAGAACTTGAGACAAAGTGGAATCTGCAGCTGTAGCTGCCTGAAACTCGGCTTTAGTAATGCAGGAAGTAACTAATGAAACAACTTCCTCATCCCGCTCTTCAGTAACCGGTATCTGAAGAGGAAGGCGCGACAGTGCATCAGCAACCACGTTATTAGAACCTTTACAATATTGAACACTGAAATAATAATACACGAGTTTGGCACACCAACGGGAAATGCGAATGGGGCGGCGGCCTTCAGGATCCTGCAGAAAGAAGAGCAACTAGTGCTTAGTGATCTGTACATAATGTGAAGTGCCGGCCCCACAAGTAAACATGCCATTTCTCACAGGCAAAAAGACACGCCAGAGCTTCACGCTCTCCTAATGAATATTTGCGTTCAGCAGGGGTCAATGTACGAGATGCAAAAGCGATAGTGATCAGCTGATCACCTCTGAGTTGTTGAAACAATGCTCCCAGTCCAACATCAGACGCATCCGTCGTGATGACGATGGGAAGCTTCTCATTGAAAATACTAACAGCTAGCTTTGAGGCCAGTATTGACTTAAGTCGAATGAAGCTCTGCTTCAGCTGACCAGTTAAAAGGCTGTGCTTGACGAAGTAAAGTACGCAGTGGTTCAACAACATCCCATCCTCGTCGCCATTGCTGTGTTGGGGGCTGGCTGGTCCCGACGAAGCAGAAGAAGAACACGGCCTTGGGGCATTGACAATGGCCTGAACTTTAGATTCAACAGCGGTCAAGCCGCGCGAACTGACATTATGTCCTAGAAATTGTAACTAATTTACAGAAAAAATGCACTCCCAGGTAGCACAAAACATTAAAGTAACGTTGTATTTTTGTTGCGAATGTTGAAGAAACGTTTTATGTTTTCCAACAACGTTGTCTAAACGTTTTACATGAAACATAACAGTCTTTGTTGAATGTAAAACGTTATATATATATTAGAAATACACTGTTAAAGTAACGTTGAATGTGGAACATTAGTGCAACATGCAAACAAAACACTGAATGTTATATTTCAAACATTAAAAAAATGTTAAAATTGCATAAAGAATTAACATAACAGGTAAACATTCCAGTAATGTTCATGTAGTATTTTATCATCATTATTTGCGAAAATGCCCATTAACCAAGAAATTTAATAAATTATAACTGCAGAGAAATACTTCATGATGTACAGAGAAAACATTAAATTTCATTTAAAAAATGAAATTGGTTTTTGCTAAGTGACAATTGATAATGATAGTTACAATAACATATAGTGCAGTCAAACTGTGGCTATTCTTCAATTGATGTTGCAACTATTCTATGCATGCTTATGAACTGGTTTTACTGCTTGAAATGTCATGCGCAGCTATCATTTGGTTATGTATTTGTAGTAGCTTTCAAGTTTCTCACAAATCACTGTGGTATATATTACAGTGATGTGTGAGAAACATATGCACATATGTACTTTAAAGTACATTTGTACTTTAATAGCCAAAGTACCATGGACGTCGGCATGAATGAGTTAAGTCTTGGCGAAGGAGGGGGGGGGGGGGTGCATTGCAGTGGGGGGTGCTGGTGTGGCTTGGGCAAATGATGCTTTAAATGTGCATGCCCCTGCTGATTCCCAAGAACACTGGTGACTCACAAAAGGTTGGAAAAACAGTAACCCTATTTCTTTATTGAGGTCCCAATGCTTTACATGTGGGAGTGAGCCAAACAATTATTGTAAATAAAACAAAGATTCTAAGGCTTCGCTAAAGCTATCCAAGTTTGAATGATGGTGATGCTCTTGGAAAGACCGTTCCAGTCCTGGGTGGTCTAGCAAAGGAACGACAGAGGGTCACAGTGCAAACAAGAGGTAGGTCGACAGCCTTGTGGTAATGTGTGTGGGGTGAAGTATGATGAGCAGTTTGAAAGTTATATTCAAATGTATGCATTCAGTACTACAAGTACATTTTAGTGATTGTGCATTGCAGGTATACATTATGTACGCCTGGGTTTGTCCTTATCTAAGCAACACTAGCTGGTACAGTACGAGTAACAGTAAGGTAATTGGAACAGATTAATATAACTACACGGTTTAGGTCAAGCTCCACAGACTTCATTTGGGCTGCGTTCAAATTGCAGATGATCAATTTTGGGCCAATTCATGTTTTGTAAGCTCAAAAATTTGACTCATAGAGGGGCAAAATGCAAGTTATAATGAAAATAGCCAGAAGCTTTGTAAGTATTGTTAACTATCTTAGTTCAGAAGACGTTTAGATTCTGGTAATTCTTAAAAGACAAGAGACTTAACATAATTGAGAGACTACATTGTAGTGTGACTTCACCAGGCTTTTGCGATCCTTTAGACTTCTATCAGTGAAGCTGTTTAGGAAATCGCGAGTAGGTGGCAAAAAACTATCATTGTAACAGGTATGTGACTCTATGCAGCCTACCAGAAAACTATCATCATCATAAATGGGTATGTGTGACAGAAATTGAGAAAATTTTACTACTCGCCTCTGGTCCACTAATAATGATGAAGGCAACAGTTAGCCCAACAAATCGCTTCAAAGCAACAGCGAACCGAAGACCCCTGAGCCCCTATGAGAAAATACTAGGAAATGAGAAAGGCAACAGCAGCGGCGAGAAGACCCCGAAGCAATGGAAGGCCTGTGCTAAAGACGTGCCTATCGATTTATAAGAGGTGTGGACGCTCAGTTTCAGGGACAGCTTTTGTCTCTGGAATTTGAATAACCGTGTCGTGCCTGTGACTGTCTATGGGCTTCTTTGATCTAACAATCAACGTAAAAACAACCTAGCATCACCTAGCTAAAGCCTAGAAGCAACCATATAAGTCTTCACAATCGTCCAGTTTTGCTGTTTCAAGCCTTGAGCGACCTAGTACAAGTTTTGCCAATTCTTGTACGTCACTGCATTAGAAGCAATATAAATATTGTGTATAGTTTCTGCATCCACCAGAATCTGAGATAATTTAAGGGACTTTTATAAATAACATGACAAAACATTTCACATCTCAATAAGAATTACTGTTCCTAACAAGTATGGTAGCGTGAGCATGTAAATAATGCTCCTCATTCTGGCTTGTTTTCATTCACCGTCTCAACATCAGCAGCCAAAGCTACAGCAAAATGACAGAGGCCTATGTACAGTCGTCAGTAAGCTTAGCTTGAATGCTCCACAACATGTCCTGAAGCAGTTTGGTTGATACCAGTGCCACGCAGCTTTGAGTTTTGTTGTCGAGGTGTTACGCATGCATGCACACATACAATCCAAGCTTACCGACCTATTATCTCGGCAACAGTGCCCAGTGTTTCGCGGCTCGCCTCAGTCAAGCCAGTCCAAGACACGCTGTGGAGCGTTCGAGTTAAGCTTTCCGACAATTGTGCGGTGCAATGTCGTTTAAGAACACCAGATAGTTGAAATTCCTAAAGCTCTCTGTTACAGTGCACTCATATTCATATTGTGGTTTTGGCATGTAAATGCCCCGATGATATTACTATTAAAACTACACAAAGCCAGACATAAGGACATGACAGTGAAAGTAGTCTGGCTGTTTAAATTCCAGTGCATAAAAGAAAACAGAGCAGTAGGAACATTTAACATGAGCAGTCATGTTGTACATTCTCTGTGTGCAGTCTGCTCTTGTGCAACAATAATTCAACAAGAGCCAATACTAGATTTCACACCGTTTCTGTCATGTGCACCTTGATATTGTGTTAAATTAATGGAGATATAGCAAATCGGTCAGGATTGTAGGCACTGCGTTAATAGGATGAGGTTAGTTTCTACATTTCATCTGGAGCACAGCCCGAATGAAATTGGCCGAAAATGAGACGTCCCATGAAAAGCACTACGCTAACGTAACTCCTTAGCCAGAACAGCAACAGGGAAGCTACATATATGAGACGTAACGCAAGTGTGCCAGTAACACACCTCGTAGGCTGTACAACTGCATGCAGTCGGCCACTCGGTCAAAATAGCTGAATACTAGTCAGGAAATGTCCTGCCGAAAGTCAATCCGTGCATAGACATGACATCGCAACCAACAAAATATGGTCAACGGGCACATTCTCGTCTTCGCCGCCTCGGTGAATCATGAATGCAAGGCGTGAAGACAGCGCGCAAAGGCAGTGTGCAGCTGGGCTAGCTACCCTTGCTGGGCCGCACCACGAACTGAACCTAATTGGTAACAACGCACCAACCACCTTCCACGATCAAATCAAAAGCACAGTAGGCGAGCGCTGAGAGTCTCAAGATCTGTGAAGGCCAAACTGTGCGCCGAATGTCAGCGTCCGGTGTATACACATGTCGCAACACGAACAAATCACGAAGAAACCCTACAGTTTTGCAGATGATGCACACACACTCCATACGTTTTGAGACGATGCTCCATATCAATTTTTTTAAAACTTAAGCCACTTCACGGGTGCAGCACCGTTTTTACTTCTGTCTTTGCTCAACTAAGAAGGTAGCGCTTGTGAAAATTTACTGATGTTTAAAAAAACGTATTTTATTTAGTTGACAAAAACTTTCTATAATTATTCACAATTTGTTTTGTTTTGCAAATTTGTTTTTTGTTGCAGCACCAGCAGTTTTATTCAGATGCAGCGCTTAATTTTTCTATGTTCTGGCTCGAGTTGGCAACCATGAAAGCGTCTCTGTTTTCTTGCCGAGCGTAGACAATTGTGACGACGAGACCGGCGCGCTTTTCGTTCACGCTTGTGAAGATAGTATATGAAGGTAAGCATAAATGAGTTCATTGCACTTTAAAGCTGCTACTCTCGATGAAGTGAAACTACTGCATGCATGTAATACCAATGTCACGCGGAACCGCGCCGTGGCTGACGCAAAAGTACAGGAGGGGTCAACAGTTCGCAGGCCACGCTGCCATAGAAATACATAGGATAGTGGCCTAAGAACTTTTGACCAACCCTGTACGTCGAAACCACAATGATATAAAAACCAATTCTTCGTTTTCCGAGATAACTGCTAGATAGCGCTCATGTCTCACGTGTGACGTGACTTTATGCCCTCGTTCACCTCTGCTTCACGCTCGAGGCACTCTAACACAGTGCCTCCAGACTACCGTTCACCGATTTTCTTGCGCAGAACATCAAATAAACATTTTGTTCACTCTCTTCAGACGCAAGACTATAGTCTTTCGACGACATTTGCAGTGTATTACCCGTGCCACACGGGCATAGAAAATGACATTTGGAGGCGAAGGCCTTCAGTTCCCGAATGACATTCGTTTCGCCGGCGCTGCTACACGTCCAAAGCGAATGACATTTGACTTGATGATGTCGATCACAGCACCTTCCAAGTGAGCATTGAGTGAATAGCAATAAAAAAATTTAAGGAGCATTTACAAGCTTCATACACATCAGATAATCATCAAATGTAGAAATAAGCGTATTACGCTGTCCTACGTTTTAGTTTCTTGCTTTGTTTTACAACGTTGCAGCCGACCGTAGCAACCTAAGCCAACACTAGTCAGATCCACAGCGTAAATATACACTAAAATTGACAAGCGTTTCATTATCAATACTTTATTTTCTTCGTATAACGTTAAAAGCATCTTTTTAAGACTTTAGAGCAAATAAAAGACGGGAAATTTCAATTTTAGCTCAATACGATTTGTTTTATATACTTTCAGGTACATCACACTTCGCGAGCTGTGTCGTCGAGAGTAGGCATTTCTCAGGCAACTGAGTTCTGGCGAAGGCAGTTGGTGGCGAATGGCATTTGGATGAATGCCATTTTGTTCGCCCGTGTGGCACCGCGCGAATGGCAATAAATCTGAAGGCATTCGTGGGTAAATGCCATTTTTTCTGCCCGTGCGGCACGGGTATAACATGAAGATTCGGGGCCAATTCTTTTTTTTTTTTTTTGCAGTGTTTACACAGGGCTTGGTGCTACTTATAAGACTGGAACCTAATCTCATTATGCTTCTTGAGTTATTGTTATTTTAGGGCAAGTTCATGTGGGCTTACTGACCTTATAATGTTACCTAATGTTTCCAGATGTATTCAGTCATTCACTTCAAAGAAAGTGGAGACGTTGCTGCAGTGCCATCATGTTGGGTTCAGGGCAACAAGGTATTTTGGCCTCCATACAGAAATGCAACAAAAGTGACGTCGGCTATCAAAAACAAAGTTGAACCGGAAGCCTACTGAACGCAGTATTCCGGTGCTATTTTGTCAACAACAGGTAAATTTTGTTCAGCTATACTGGCTGGTATATTGGCACTGTTGGGAGGTGGTCAGTGCTATAGCTGAGAAAGCATGAGCTTTGCACAATAAATTTAGATAGCAATGCCAGTTGAAATTTTTCATTGACCATATGAATGGTTGCCTCTATGAGCCATTCTTGGAAATAGCTGCTATTAGGTTACCAGCGTCACAAATTTATTGCCTTCACTATCCCCCTTCACGGGGGTGGCGATTTGGGCTTGTTGGTATCGTAGCATGATGATTGAGTGCAGGCCAAAGACATGGACAAAAGAAGGTACATTCAAGACACCACAGTGCTATAAGCGCTGTGGTGTCTTGAATGGGCCTTCTTTTGTCCATGTCTTTAGCCTGCGCAACCATTTATTATCGCCATTCATGTTTTTGTCATTCTCTTGCATGTTAAAGTTCCTCTTCATTTAACATAAGCTGCTCCCTTCTGCTGTGTGCCAACATAATGTGAATATATTCTTCTCCGTATTCTTAATCTTTTGCCTTTTTCTGTGTTTTGTGCATGAGTTATGAAGGAAAGATTGTATGTAGAGTAACTGCACATAGTTCATATCCTTCCTCAGACAGTTACGAGGCTGCGAGGAGGCGGGAAGCCAAGGCTGAGGACCAGCTATACGGACTAACAACGGAAGATGAGGGGCGGCCTAAGAAGCGAATTCGACGTCCTCCAAGGCTCATGCATGAATATTCGTCTAGTGTCAGTTCCGAAGAAAGAGAGCCGGATGCTTTGCAAGACAGTGCCATAAATAAGTTCATTAGTGGCATACCAAGATCTACAACTTCAGGACGAAGAGTAGACTCTTTCATGTCAAATCAACAGAGTTGTGCGGTCGAAGTCTCACCAGCTCCAAGTTACGAAGACCCAGCTCCGGCACCCTGCTCTCAGGCTGGAAGTAAGTCTAAGATAAATACTCTGGAAGGGCAAGGGCTTCTTCTGCGCGCTGTTTCTAGAATAAGCTCGACTGATTTAAAGTTTTAAAACTGAACTAATGGATTTTTAAAATCCTATCTTCCAGGTCGTGACCTCCCATCATTGAAGAATTTGGAAAAGAAGGCAAACACAGGAGCTCCTCAGTGCCATCACTGCGGAAATGGCAAGTAAAGTTTGACATAAACAAATGAGTGAAATGTAATCTATTGATTATAAACGGCAGGGACATATTGTTAGAATAGCTGCAAGTTGAGCTGGTTTGTATGGGTTCTTCATAGGAGTTAGGCATCTACTCGATTGAATAAAGAAGTAAAAAAAACGACACAAAAGCCAGCTAGTTGGTAGCTCCCATTTGACATTTGTGTTGTTGATTTTCTCTTCTCTTTTTGTCATGCCTCCATGTGTAACCCTTTGTAACACAGTGCCCTCTTTAGACACGTGACTTTCTTGTGCCATTTCTGTGCACTGTTAGAAAAAACAGACCTCAAACACTGAAATGATGGTAAATTAAGCATTCTTGTTGTTTAAAGTTTATTTATACCGCCTCTTGTTGAAATATTTTGCTGCACACGATTGGTTTGTGACAGCAGTACTGTGTTTGGGACAGGCAGGGTGTGTCCCAGTAGGAGTTCAAAATAATTTTACATGTTTAGGCTGGTCACTCTCACCAGATGACCATTGCATGTGATTTGAGTGGGTCGTTCGATAAGGTTTATGAAAAAACATAGAATAACTGACTTCACTATAATTACATGATTAGTTATAGTTATAAGGAGTTTTTGTGAAATATGTCAGTTTATTCTAACACTTCTGCTTACTTATATTTGGGTCCAGAACATTGGCATCAAATTATATAATTTTCTGGCAATTGTAGACAGCCTATCATAGTGCGGGTCACAAAGGAATAACTACACAACCAAACGCAATAGCCCTTGTTAGAACCATTTTCATAGCTGGTGTTTCTGCAATTTTCACATCTGCTGTCTGCCACATGCATAAGCTTATTTCTATCATACTCGGTCTTTTTAAAAATACTGAGGTTAAAAAAATTATAGATGTTGTGCTATACTCAGTGACAACTTGTCTTGGCATTGCAGCGAAAGCTCCAGAGCCAAAATTACGGGCATCCTACCGCCAGTGAATGTGGTTCCACAATAGTGCCCGTATTTTCACCATGAAATATAGATAGAAGTTCCCCCTTTATTTTCTACGAGGAGCAATTTGAGACAGGTCGTATTTCCTATCATTAGGATCGTTGTATTTAATTTATTCGTTGTGACTTCGCATTTCTGAGGGTGCAAAGAAATCCCACCTTTTTACGTGCACCTCAAACGCTAAGCGACGTCTGCATCTATACATGAACCACTGATGGTGCGCCCCCGCCACTCTCTATAGCGTTAAGAGACGCACGCCAAAACGGACTACTTCGCGTAGTGCTACATGTGCAGAAACTCCACCTCCATAGCTTTCCGTGCAGTGCCAAGAAAAGTTGTTGCTTAGTATAGCAGTTATTTCACTCATTCTTTTCTTTTGTGTAATAGTTTACATTAATCTAGTCTAATCAAGAGCCAATTGTATCATTCGCTGTTTATTCAAGTGCAAGCATCAGCAGCCGATCTGTCAAGCTTTATTTTCTTTCTTTTTCTGTCGTAATATGATGTGCCTTTCTTTTGTTCAAAAATCGACATTACGGTGCAATCATATGGTAAATTTTTTTCTTTCCATCAGTTCTTGCAAAAGTGCTCACACAGGTTGAGCATTTAAAAATGCAGCTAGCTGCATAAAGTGCAGTTCTGACAAGAATTGAGCATCGCCTAAATCAAGACACCACAGTTGAAAATGCCATGGATTTAAATGAAATGCCCCTCTACCCTGCTACAACTGAGGAAGAATTGAGGACCCTTGAAGCTAGTCTCGAAAACCGCGTCATTTTTGCTGCACTGGTAAGTGTTGCTGTTCATTGCAGGTGCTGCAAGCTGGTTCAACAATAACATAATGTATTGCTTCAAAATTACTGACATTTCTCCAGGACTACAAGAGTATTGTGTGAATCTCTTTCAGCACGTTTTCATTCAAGGTGAAAGAACTAGGCCAAATTGGAGGTTGTGACATAAGCACGACCATAAAAAAAAGTAATGAAGAGGCTTCTTCATGACAGTGTAGCGGTACTGTACAGCTATACTGGAAGAAAAGGCAAACGACAGGCAGCGGAGCTCAACATTGTTCGTCTTGTATTTGGTAAGGGGACGCAAACTTTTTATGTTCTGGTGTACTCATTACTGTTCGTGAAAAAAAAAATAATGGTCCTGGTTGCTGTGCATATTATTTCCAGCTGCTGTACGTACAACATGCAAGGCAACAGATGCTGAGATCAGCCACGTGATTGGCGATTGGTTACGCTTTGCCAATGCAAGGCTCACTGTGTCCAAGGCAAGCAAAAACTTAACGTTTATTATTTTATCATTCAGCCGAGCTATCACTCTTTTTGTCCTTGCCACCTTTAGGTTTATGGCATAAATTTTTTTCAAGCCTTCCTTTGTTCTTTTGTAAAAAAAGAGAAAGTGGTAATGTTTATACTTAAGCTTTTTTTATAGTGTAATCTTACTTAGAATGTTATATATATATATATTACGAGCTCAGTTATGTTCTATTTTTGAATCAAAAGAAGAAAAAATGCAGCACATAACAACAGCTTGTGGTAATCAGTTTTATGGGAAGCAGTCTACGAGTGGTTGGGCTGGAATTTTTTGCTTTAAGTTAAACGTACAAGGTTGGTAGATGTGTTTTGGTCAGTACAGTAGTTATGTGCACATAGGGTTCTTACTAAGCACGTTGGCTACACCAGCTTTATTTATTGCGTACAGTTGGATCTCTGGGTTGTTAGATGACAGTATTTTTCCCACGCCAAAGATACCTGATGCCTTGTCTTCAGGTTTAGATGAGACTAAGTGATGACAGGTTATACCGCTTATTTTTTTCTGTCTGGGTAGAGCGCCAGTATAAAGCACAATTTTGGATGAAAGCAGATGGTCTGGGTTTTATGGGGGCTGCCATGCTGCTGTTGGTCATCTTGGTTAGGGAAGCTATTGAGATTACCAGCTGGTAATGGCTACAGTAATTCAGAGTTTGCCAAGTACATGTCAAACGTACTTCTTATAGCTGTAGCATCTCATGAAAGAAGCACAGCTAAAACCCTTGTATATGCCTAATGAAACAGCTTTGCCCAGAACTATATTGTATATACTGCACAAGTCTACTGCCAGTGTACTCCGCATAGCTCCGGCAGCGCTGCAAGGTATCTGCTTCTATTCAGTGATATAGGAGTCAATAGCTTTCAATCTTGAAGTGCGGTCAAGTGCAAGCAGGCAGCAAGTGACAGTATATACCATCGAGGGACCACCATTGCTCTATCAAATGTGATGTGTGATGTTGTCCAGGAAGGTAGCATTATCAAGGCAGTGCTGACAGTGAACATTATTGGTGGTTGGACAAAATTGGAGTTTTTAAACAGCTGCTGCGAACAAGTACTTTACAGAGCACTTACAAGGCTGCGTGCGTTAATTTTGCCCCGCCGCGGTGGTCAAGTGACTAAGGTACTCGGCTGCTGACCCGCAGGTCGCGGGTTTACATCCCGGCTGCGGTGGCTGCATTTTCGATGGAGGCGGGAATGTTGTAGGCCCGTGTGCTCAGATTTGGGTGCACGTTGAAGAACCCCAGGTTCTCGAAATTTCCGGAGCCCTCCACTACGGCGTCTCTCATAATCATATGGTGGTTTTGGGACGTCAAGCCCTACATATCTATCTACGTGCATTAATTGTGCAGTGGGGGTGAATGGTTTTCATTGTCTTATAAGAAGCATCTGTAATGTTTATGCTGCTACTAAAGCTATTTTGTTTGTTTATTATCTGCAGTAATTCCTGAATATTCCTTGGTTTTGCAGAACAAAGTGCCGCGGCCTGCTTATTGTTGACAGCCAAGCCGCGGATGAGGAATAAGGTATATAAGGGCATTATGCAATAAAGTATATTTGCAATCAAGACATGCAGTGGAGATGAGTTAAGGCTGCCAAACAGCTGCAAAATGTAGAAAGTCGTTGAAACTGCTGATTAGAGTGCTTCAAATAAGTCTGGTTCGGTCCATGCATATATATACTAGCCGCTAACACACATGCGTTCCATCAATAATTTAATGTACTTTAGAACACCCTACTGCATGTTGAACATGTGCTTCAGCTATGATTCGCAAGTTTGTCTTTTCAGTTGAAAAGAGTTCTGACATTGGGCCTGTTTTCAGCATTGCATGAGCATAATTTACAATAATTCTTAATGTTTTTTAAATGTTAAGAGAGTGTAACTTGTAACGTCACTCTTACGTTTTGCTTAACGTTATGCAAACATTATCATAACGTTTTATTAATGTTTACATTATGTTTAAGATAACTTTATTTTTACGTTTATTCAGAACGTTAGCAGAACATTTAGTTTCGATGACATTAACAATATTGTTTCAACATTGAAATTGAACGTAAAAGTAACATTATTGTAACGTATTTGTGCTACTTGGGCTTGTTATTAAGTTTCATACCACTTTCACTGATGCGGTTGAGAACAGTATGCAAGTTAGCATCGTGCTCTTCGCGAGTACGTCCCCACACCAAAATGTCATCCAAGTAACTAAGGGCGCCAATACAACCCTTAAGAATAATTGACATCATTTTCTGAAACACTTCAGGGGCAGATGCAAGCCCGAAACACACGCGGCGAAACCGAAATAAGCCTTCGTGTGATACAAATGTGGTTAAGTCTCTACTGCACTCAGAAAGTTCAACTTGGTGATAAGCGGACGCGAGGTCCAGCTTGGAGAAACATACCGCTCCGGAGAGCTGATGAAGCAGTTCTTCAATGTGAGGAAGTGGAAACCCGTCTATGACGATCGCCTTTATCGGTTCTCGTAAGTCGACGCATAGTCGAAGGGATCCATCTTTTTTCTTGACGACGACCAGTGGAGAAACCCAGTCGGAAGCAGAGACAGGCTCGATGATTCCTCTGGCTTGAAGTCGCGGCAGTTCCGCAGAGACTTGCTCACGGAGAAGAAGAAAAATGCGGCGCAGCTTGGCACGCACAGGGCACACACCTGGTCGACGCATCACTTTATGCACAAAACCGCGCACACAACCCAGTTTACGGGTGAACAGGTGGTGGAATTCAGAAGGCGCGTTGGCCGGAAGATCATCTTGGACGTCTACTCGAGCACACGTCATAGACGCACCGACGATGTTGATGAACAAAGCCCTGATGGCATCACGTCCCAAAAGCGAGCTCCCATTGGCAGTTACATAAAAAGTAATGGAAGCAGTGCGACTGCGATAGGAGACCTGAGCTGTAAAGTTACCTAAATTATCGTTTTCTTGGAATATGTTTGCAGAACGACGTGTGAAGGCAAAAGCCGAATGTTGGAAAAATGACTATGAAAGTCAGCGGCACTGATTAAAGAGACTGAGGCACCAGTATCCACGAGAAATGACAAGGGCACATGGCCCACTAAAGCTACGATGCTGAGCTCGGACGTAGTGTCCGAGCTCAGCAGAAAGAAAGCTCAGCAGAAAAGATAAAAAAAAAACAAAAAATTCAAACACACACATTCGCACTAACTAATAAATACCTGGTGACTGGCCCCCGAAAAAGCCGAACAATAAAATAAGTGCTACGAAGATTTCAACCACTGCCTGATAATTATAAAGACAAGCTCAAAACTTGCAAAAACACTTATCTGCGCAGTCGATCCGGAGCGCTCAAAAAACACGTCCATCCACAGTGACAGCCTGAACCGAACCCCACTTATCTGCGCAGCCGATCCGGAGCGCTCATAAAACACGTCCATCCACCGCACTTATCTGCGCAGTCGATCTGGAGTTTAAATATAATAATAACCAGAATAATAGCCTCGGTCGCGAGCGCCTCCGCGCGGCGCTTGCTCAAAACGGAAGGCAGGCCAACTCCGCTGGGAGCGCGAGCCATTCCCCAGGCATTGTTTAGAGGAGGCGTTGCCCCAGCTTGTTTCGCCATTAGACCGATGCTAGCTCCGGGAGATCGTCGTCTGCTACTTCATGATGTGATCACGGCTCGACGATCACTTAGGATATAATTACACTTTAATTAGGAGCTGTAAGAAGATGCTAGATTAGATTACTACGAGCGGGCGCGTGGTCTACGAGCGTGGCGCATCATCAAAGTCGTCTTTAGGTCTAACTCCGCTGATGGAGAGACGAAATTTGCTGGAAAGAACGACACGCTAGCGCACTCGTACCAATGTGCTTCTTTGCAAGCAATAAAGCACATCACTCGCTAGCTCCTCGGAACCGCGGACGGGCATTTTATGCATGGGCAGTGGACCCCACAGTCAAGCTCATCAACACCCCTCCACTGCTAAGGATTGCTTGGAATAGCGGCTAGTAGTTTCAAGTGTCGGCACTCCGAAATGCGATACACCAAGCACAGTGCGCACTGGTTTTCATCATCATAGCTACACACTTCGCGCAATGTCACTGAACGCCGCCGCCAAGTGCATTACACACCGGCTGCACTGTCCAGGCGACCGCTTACTTCACGGTCATATGGGGTGCTGTCAATAAGCTTTTGTGATGTGATTTAGACGGGCTTGGAGCTGTGCTTGGTATCGCCGCAGGCATCTATAAATGTTTTGAGACATTGAAAGCCTCGTAGATTAGCGTTTTCACGACCGGCCGTATGTATGATAATGCATTGCATGGCCAGACTGGCAAAAGAGCGTGTATGAAGCAGGCGCACGAATTTTTATATGGCCGACTCGCGTCGTTGAATATACTACTAAAAGGTTCCCGTGCCACCAGTTTCCTGCCCATAACTGTTCGTTATTTAAAAAGAAAGCATAGGCTCTTATGGTGTGAGCCATTATTCTGATGCAAGAAACCTCTCTCTATATAAAAACATGTTCAGTGATTATTTGTAATCAAAAAATACTTCATTAAGCTAATAACAGCTTGAACACAAGAAAGATTTATAATCATTTCACTATATGACCTTGTTCAACTACAGTCTATTTTGTCATGCCTATCACACCACTCCTTCATACAGAGAACTTGGTTAGAAATTCATACTTGTTCTCTGTAGTTAAAAAAAAGAGAGGTTATGAAAAAAAAATATAGGCAACAATGGCACACTGGCAGATACAGGTCACTTGCCTGAGAAGCCAAATATCACAAGTCAAGCCTAAGCACAATTTTTAGGTATTTTAGAGACTTAAAAAGAAGGTGAAACTTGAAACACTGTTTTTTTCAATGCTGTTTTTTTTGTATTATGCTCAGCTCGTGGAGCAGATATCTTGGCAACCACTGCACAGATTTTGATTTCGTTTGTTCTGTTATGCTCCTTGAACTCAGCTTCAGGGGGCTGCAATCTTAGTTTTTTTATTTTACTCCCTGAAGAATTTTTTGTAGGGTTTCCTGTTTGTAGTGCAAATTTGCTCATTGCAGTGTCACTGGAGAGAACGTTTACAGGTTTTAGTGTTGTAAAAAATTTTTTTGAAAATGCACACCCCTTCAGCATAGATTTGGCTGTACGTACAGTAATCACCAACTACTTTTTTCTCGTTTTATAAATCCTCCAGCCCCTCCACGAAGTTTAATGAAGAAATAATTTGTATCCTAGGTTTTGGGGTATCTCCTCAAAATTTTTATGGAAGCACTGTGGGGCCATTTTTAGTGTCAGTGCTAAATTTCTTCAATATCCAACCAGAAACAAGAAAGTTTGTTTTGAAAGGCATGTCTCTAGTTAGCTTTTTGCAGGAAGCACTGCCATTCTCTCATTATGCTAGCCTGCCTGGCTCCATCAGTTATTAAGTTATTTAGTTTAATTGATTTTTTTACTGCTTTGATTGATGCATCTAGTAATCTTAGGATCTCAGCTATAGAAAAAGCAGTCATGAAGGCGGTAAGCAAATGCTACTACTGCATTTTTCTCATTTTTCAAGACCTTTGGACACACCCTGTATAGTGCCACAGAGATAGGTGGCCCAGGAAATGCAAATATATGTCCTTTCTAGTTTATTTCGACTAGTTCCAAATGGAATTGAATCAACCGACCAATTCTAATGACCACCTAGCCTATTCACAAACATGCCCCTTGTGGAGGAAAGAGAAAGAAATATTAGAACTGAAGGTGAATCCAACTCGTCCTTTCAAGAGGCACACAAGTGTTTTGCTCTGCATAACCAGACCTCTTCTTGCTTTGGTGATGTAATGTGCTGGGGCGCCAAGCCACGTCTATTTGCATCCACAAATGTCACATCAAGTGTGATTGTGGGCACGCCAACAGTTGCCCTGGCTGGTGGAGCTATTTCTGCTGCTTCGCTCTCTGCCAAATAGGGCCAGCAGACTTTCAAGTGTGTTCAACTCCGGGCCGCTGCTAGCACAATTAGGTCTGAAACAACTGTGAAAGTGCCTGCCGAGCAGACACCATGTGCCACCTTAGAAGAAGTGATTGATACAAGTAGCACTTCTCCTGCGCCTGCGAGGCCACGCATTACAAAGCCCCCAGAAGACCCTGTAACCAAAGGCAACACTTTTGTACACATAGCACCAAACTAAATTAAAATGGAGACAAAAATTCTACAGTGGAACATCAGACGACTCCTGAAAAACATTGACGATGTACAGGAACTTATACATAAACATTCACCAAAAGGGCTGTCTGTGTGCAAGAAATCCACTTAGAAACCAATAACACTAATTTTCTAGGTCGTTATGTAATTTTTGAAAAAGATTGAGATGATGCGACAGCATCATCTGATAGTAATGTGTTATAGTTAATCAAGGCATTACATGTATGCATCTACCACTACAAAAAACCCTTGAGGCAGAGGCTGTTTATGCAGTTTTTTTAGTGAACTTGTCACCATCATCTCTCTGTACATATACTTCGACCTCACTGTCTTGGAAAACATGGAATTCCAGTCCTTAATAGATGAACTTTCAGACCCCTATTTTGTCCTAGGGGACTTTAATGTACATATTAGCCTGTGGGGTGGCTCTCATTACGATGTGAAAGGTTGCGTGACTGAACAGTTCCTCTGTTCTTTTGGCGCGTGCCTCCTGAATAGAAAAGAGCCAACCTATTATAGCATTGCTAAGAATACTACTCTGTCAGCAGACCTCAGCATAAAATCTCCATCACTCTTGCCTCTACCTAAATGGGAAGTCATTTATAATTCTGATGGAAGTGACCACTTCCCTGTTCTTCTGAGCCCACCAACAACAATAACAATAGAATGTCCTTCTCACGTGCCGAAGTGGCAGACTGAGAGAGCTGGTTGGAAACAGCTTCAGAAATTTACACTTCAGAAATTTATGCTTCCAAGTTATACCAACATGTGCACCCTAAGCAGGGGGGTAGACTCATCTTCGACATTTTTTGTTCTCATCTTGTTCCTGAGATAACTTAAGCTCACCCCATATTGCTTAAGGCGACCATAGAAAAAAAAAGTGCTAAAAGGGGCCCTGCAACACTTTTTGAGCATGGTCAGAAAACGCTGCCAATCGGTAGTAGAGGCTCCCGACAACACGCGAGCCAAATAATATAGCACAACATGCGGCCTGGAATTAACAATACATGAACAAAGTCTGCTAAAAATTGCTTTCTCTTCTCTCGACAAATGGCGGAATACGCCCAAAAATCACACGTGTATTACCTATCTATCAGCTATTGGCTGATTTAAACATGGCACGCTCGCTCGTTACAGAGATCGCCGCGGCAGGCTGCGACTTGTCCACGCGTGCGCGCGCGATCACACCGAACAAGTGGCGCATTCGAAGAAAAAAAAATGTGCTCAAGGCCACGAAACGCATGTGATGTTTTTCTGTGGCCCTGCCATGCCTCCCTGCTTAGCTTCCACCGCTTTCGTCAGAACGAGAGAAGAGAGAATGCAGTTGCAGCATGCGACAAACCTTTGTAATGCCACTCGCACTGAACGGATTCTTAAAATTTTTACGGCGTTGAATTTGTGAGGCAATAAGCTTTTCCAGTGAATTCATTCCGTGGTTACTTGAAAAAGTGTTTCAGAGCCCCTTTAATTAAAAGTGATATTTAAGGTACGGCAACATAGACTAACGATGAGAGATTGAAAGCACGCAAGCTTTTTTTTTACCTTTCTTGGTTATTTTACAGCAAAATGAGCTTTCAATATTCAAAAGAATTTGGTATTGTGTGTCAATTTTGATGAGTAAATTATTAAAAATGCTTGTGCTCTAAATTCTGCTCCCATTCTTGCATTCTGTAAATGTATAGGTTTCCAGTGGAAGAAAAGTTGTTATTGTTATACCTGCCCTAGCTGCAGAGATATTGAGGCCTCAAAATTAAGAAGTCATAAATTTACTTTTTTTTAGAAAAATGGAAAAACTGATAACACAGTTTCTTCAATAAACAACAATCACAGTGTGCATGTTTTGTCATGCTCATATAAGTGTTCATAAATTGGTAGCAGAGCTCCGATTACAGGTGCTGGCAAATTATGAAAAAGCCTTGAAGAAGGCTCCCCCTTTTTTTGTAGGTTCTGCTTTTTGGTAGGACCAAGAATCTGGACAGTCAGAATGACATTACAAAAAATTACCACTTCTTGGTGTGTGAATTTTACAAAGAGATAGAAAAATACTTGTTAAACAAAATATGTAAATTTTAAAGAAGGGATATTTTTGTCACTTTTTGGTCCCAAATACCAGTCCACCCCCTTAACATAGATGAACCTGTAGACTATTTTAGAGCACTTACGATTGACGCTGTAGTCAAGTGTATCCCCCAAACAGGTGGACTGTCCATCAAACGACATATCTTGTGGTGAAACAATGAGTGCTGAAATGCATGCAGGAAGCACAACAAGGCATGGAGGTTGTTTCGGGACACTTTGACCACAGAAAGCTTTATCAATTTTGTACACTGTAGATCCGATGGACGTACAGTGTACATTCATTAGTTCGTACATTTGTTACCTTTGTACATGTGATGTATGTCCACATCACATGTACAAAGGTAATAAATTTGTACGTTCGCTCAACATCCCTTCAGGACAGCCAACATGGACATTGACAGGCTCTTCATAGGATATATAAGTTCGAGTGCTATGTGACGCCAAAAAACAGGCTCATAAGGAGTGTGCCACACTTGCCGCCATGGCTACATGTGGCGCTGACTGACACTCCCATGTTTAATTCATATATAAACACTATAAAGTGGCGGGGGGGATAGCGTCATGGTAGCTCAGTTGGTAGAGCATCGAACGCGTTATTCGAAGATTGCAGGTTCAGTTCCTGCCAATGGCAAGTTATGTTTTCACCCACTTTTCTTTCTTCACATTTATATTACATTTAGGTCTAATAACTTCTCCTCTACTTTTCTTGGCATTATTGTGTGTGAATGTGTGAAACACGGAAAAACAAGCCCTCAAGTATACACTTCTTTCCTTGATATGGGTGTGTGTGTGTGTGTGTGTGTGTATATATATATATATATATATATCTTTCCAATGTTTGTGTGTCTATAGCTAGTGCATATTCGAGAAAAACTTTTCATGTGATCAATGTACCCACACAGCCTACTCGGAGGCCCGTCTTTTTTCTGCGGGAGCTTTTCTGCTGCAAATGAATTCTAAAAAAAAAATGGAGTCCAAGCGGGCTTTCAAGAACACTTGAACCTTTATTGTCAACATATATCAAGGCTAAGAAGCACATAACTCACAGTCCATAGCCGCGACTGTGAAAGTGTGTACGTAGTCTCATAATATTTCAGTGTTCAATGCCCATCCTTCTTCAAGTGCGATGACTTCTTATAGGCGGCAGCAATTGCTTCTTTACGGGTTTAATAAATTATTAGCAACAAACGTAACTCGCGCGTGTTTATAGCAATGTTATTCTATCAATTGTAATACGTGCATACAGACAAGCATAGGAAAAAAACTAATGGGTGAAGCACATGCTTCTAAAGAAGGTGTTCAGGTGCTGACCACGTGCTCATCTTAAATAGATTAATATCAAGGTATATGCAAGCAAATAAAGAGCTGGAAACATGCCACGTATTAGCAGGGTTTATACAAATGGTGTGCAATAGTTAAGGTATGCTAAGAACAGATAAATGTCCGATATGAGACGTAAATAACAGGCATGTAACACGTGGCCTTATCTGTGCCGTGCGCGTGAACGGGGTTGCTGCTGCTTGCCGTGGTAATTTCTGCCGAAAACAGTGGTGGGCTTGTGCTGCATTTCGGTGTTTCTTGCAAAAAAGTCATCTTTTGTAACTTCACGTGTTGCTGTTGATGTCCACTCGGGCGCACATTGTCCACATGGGTGCACTTGAAAAAAAAAGAATCTGCCTTCTGCTGCTCGGAGACGGGTTCAGTGTACAAACGTACGGCGCAACAAGAACACTCTCCTTTCCCGTGCTCCTTCCCTCAGTGCGTGCCACTGGTCAAACAGGTTTTGGAACAATAGGCACAATGGCACGCATTTACTCTTAACACATCCAGAGGGGTACGGTTAGCATGACGTGTAGGTTCGAGGAATCTGAGCAACTGCGGTGCACTGCTTGTTGAGATGTGTCGAGGCTGGCGCGTGGAAATTTGGCTACATGATGACTGCTATGATGTGCTCGATCTGCATTTTTGTTAGTTCACATGCGATAATAATAACACTAAATACATTCTTTTTATTACATACGATACATATATTGTATAAACCAGATTGTTATACCTCAGGAAGCAAAATTATTTGGCACCCTGGGATCAAATGTGTGTGCTGAAATATAAATGAATTTTATAGTAGCCTTTTTAATGAAATTTTACAAAATTGGCCGCCGAGATTCTGCAGATCTCAATATGTTTTTCCTACATTCTAGTTATACAATAATTGATGAGCAAATGCACAAACCCTTGGCATGTCCTTATATTGACAGCCAGTCAACGTTCAAAACTTAATGTCCGGTTTGATATCCAGCTCGAACGTCCAGAGAACAGCCACACGGGAAATGCATTTTCACAGTATTTTCATTGGCTACCTGTGTTGAATATCTATATGGGCAGGCATTTATATTCAGAATAGACAGCCGGCATATATCCGTGGTTACTTGGGCAGGTGTATATCTAAAAGCCTGAAAGCTCTAAGGCCATTTCGGCCTCATTTTTCTGGAGCAAAAACAGGTTTGCACAATGTGTGAAAATGTTTTTAAATATACATTGTGTAATCTTACCTTTACTAGTTGACTCTTGCATTTAAGTTAAGCATGTACATTCCAAAAATAGTAATTAATGTACAGAATACTGATTTACCAATGCTGTCACCATGCTCTGTGAGAAAATATAGTATTTCTATGAACACTTTCTACTTCAGTACCTTGTCAGTGTTCCCCTGAAAATGTTCAGGGTGTGGGCGTTTCTTGGGATGCTTGCACAGGTAAATTATTGCATTTTTTTCAAGCTGAATTGCTTACGTCTTTGGTAGACTAATTCACATTTGGGCAAGTGGGAATTTGTTATGCATTTTTTTAATGGGGCAACATGAAACAGAGGACACGAGGCGCTGTGTGGTGCATTATACTTCGCCTTGTGTCCTCATTATCATACTTCCAGTTTAAAAATGCATTAAATCTCTGATATCTCATAAAAGATCACCTAAATAGGTAATCCATACCTGTGCATTTGTGTATTATGTGCATGCTTGCATGTAAGTGTGAACAGAAATGGGTGGGTTTGTGTGTGCACCTGTTACATGCATGAGAGAAAGAAGGTGCTAGGTTTTGACAAAACTTGCAAAGGCTTCTTCAGGGGCAATCATAGTGGTGTGCAGTTCTGTAAAATCGTGTGTACCGACTACGCAAGACCATACAGCATCGAAAAAAAGAGAAACTGGTGTTCTGGCTCTCACATAGGAGTTTTATCGCAATGGATTTCACACAATTGTTTCATGTGTATGCAGACAAGTATAAATGATTAAACTGCTGTTCCGAAAGCTCTAAATACAGTGGAATCTCATTGATACACTTTTCAGTGCAACGAGAAAATAATTTATTATGCAAAAGTTATATTAACCAAAGAGATTAAAAAAGGACAAAAATGTATTCATACTTCATCATCAACTCACTTTTAATTAGCAACATCGAAGTAGCTGGTCAAATTGTGCTGCACTACTTTTTTAATTTCAAGGTCCAGGAGTAAATTCTTTTGCAATGCTAGAAAAAGGAATTGCAGTTCGCTCACTGAGCTCTGCATTCGCAATGAAGCAATGAAGTGCATCTAAATGTTCGAGTGCATCACTTGCTATTTAGAACTCATTGCCATGGCTCTGTCTGGCTTTTATGTGTCATCAGCTGTGCAACACGCAAGTTGAAGCTTGTTTGAACGCTGTTCGAGCTAATATATGGAAGAATAAATGTTGGATTTCTAGATATATCGATCAAGATTCACTTTTATGGTCATATTCTGAGCAAAAATGTGATCTTATTAAACCCATGACCAGTTTATTGTTTCTGAGAGTTTATTATTTCTGAGGTACGTTTGCCAGGAATAGAAAGGTAAATGTATTTGGTCAAAAATTATATTATGCAGAATTGTATCAATGAGATTTCAATGTAGAAGAATCATTCACACCACCAAACTCCAAAATTGCACTTCATGCAAGCAAAAATAAACCATGAGAATGAGTTTCTTTCTGGTCACATGTGTGGTGCCTAGTGTAAGGCCATGTTTTCTCTCCATTAACACCTGTGCAGTCTTTATTGCCTCTTATGATGTGCCTCATTGTTGCCGTCAGTGTGTGGCTGAATGCATTTCTGATTTTGAACCGCTGAAAGTGATCACACATCCAGTTATAAATGGTGCTACATGCGTAGAGTAAATAAGCCTTTTGTTTTTTGTTTTGCTTACCAAACTCTACAATATTTACATTTACCTCTATTTAAAAGTGAGAGAACATTTTGGCATAATACTGAATGTTCAAAGTTCATTTTTAGGGAACTGTTCTAATGTATAAAAAAAATCGCTATTTAAGCATACATGCAAATTCTCAAGATATATTTATTTTTTAGCTTATTTTCTAGTTTTTAAATGTGAATATATAGCATGGTTGTTTGCATATGTACATGTTTGTATTTCTTCATGCAAGAGAAATGAAAAACCTACAACATGCATGGGGCTAATCACAGTGGATAGCACTGCACTTCTGCAAAAAGTTTCGCTACTGCTGTCAATGTAGAGTGCCAATTTCTGAAGGTGATTAAAATATCTACTTTGATGTTAACGTTACAACACCATGAGAACTCGTGCAGTGTAAGTAATGTATAGAAAGGTGTATAATTTGCATCCCAATAGGGCTCTTTTTACACCTCGAGCTCAAGACCTCTTTGGCACCAGTCAACTTTGTAGTTATATGTGAAGGTAACTGCATGAATTTGATAAATGATCATGTTGAGACTGGCTCAAAGAATTTGCGGTCATGTTTATTCTTGAAGATAGTGCAAAGTGGCAGTTATTTACATAAGGATACAAAGCTTTCTATTTCGATCTGTTTTGGTAAAAGATAAATGCACTGACTGTCTAATATCTTGTGCACTTGTTCTCGTTCAGGTGCCATTTGCCATTGTCATTGACAACATCTTCTGCAACTGATACAACAACTTGGGCAACATGGCTGTCTGGATTTCACTCATAATAGGGTAACCTTTGGCGATATTGATGTACTATCACGACTATTACATAATCAACTATGGGACATCGCGAACATTGTGATCACATTTTCTGCAAGCCTAGACAGCTGCAGTTATGAAGATTAGCAGTTGAGCCAGCTGTGGAAGTTTGTCATGAGGAAAGTCAGAGTGGTGTACACTACAACTTTATGTGGAACATTTTTACAGACTACACATGCATTTGTGATCCACTTGTATATAGATGTGTGCATCATATGCTAAAGATATATCAGTGATTGCTTTGCTGGAAACATAGTGTGATTTTTTTTTTACTCTCTTCATGGGAAACACGTGATAAGTATACTTCTCAAGCAGAATACGGAATGTGCATTGTAGCTCTGATACTATTGTTTTGTTTGTGAAAGTAGCTCTTTGCTAACTTTATATGAAATATGCATGGAATTTTATAGAAGTTTTATAATTACTGTTTTGTATTTAAATCAGTCAAACTTCTTAGATCAATTATGTACCTATTTTTCAGTTTAACTAAACTGAAAAAAAAAGTCCACATACTCTAGTTGAAGAACAACAAATCTGAATTCGGTTTTAAAGTTTTATTTAAGCTAAGGAAGCCTTCTAGGCATGGGGATGTGCCTCTTGTCAGGTCTGTTACCTATTCTGTTCCTTACTTAGTCTTGCTGTCAGTAATGATATTTCATGTATACTATGCCAATTTTCTGATATACACAACAAGCAAGTTGCACAGAGTAGCAACTTGTTTGTACATATTAACTGCACATAAAGCTTTGCAAGGGAAATTTTCTCCTCTGTAGTTATGAAATCCAATGACTTCAGTGAAGTGACTTTTTTTGTAGTATATAGTAGAACACTTTTGGTGCTTTCTTATTCGCCTTCAAGGCAATACATTGATCTATTGCGAGTGTGCCTTGTACGGCATGCAGCATTCAACTGGGAGACTGCTTTTTACTCTGTATAGTGGCTTCAAGTTATGCTGAATCGTCTCATAAAATTGTGTTCGAACCAATTGTCTTTTCTTTGTTAGTTTTGCTAGTAAATTAAATTTCACGTCTGAATACTAAGGTCTAACAGTTGTATGCAACTTTTCAGCATGTACAATAATTGCCATCTTTTTTCTTACTTTATGGCCCCTACCAAAGGCAGGTGTTGCCGATTCATTGCAATAATTTTTATTTACAGACTTATTCACTTCATAGTTTTTTATACTGTCTTTCTATTCTCTCTGTAATATTATATAACCACTAGCTATATTTCATTTGAAAATATTTAAAAACGTGCAAAGTCAACTTAACAGCTCAGGCTCTGATATTTCAAAAATAGAAAGCATGTAGATATTGTTCATTTGTTTATTTATGAACGTATATTTGTAGGAGCCAATAATACCCCGCAGGGGCGCCTGCGCAAGTAGGCGCTTAGTGTGTAGCGACCACGGACCCGAGCTAACGGGGGAGTTTCGGCTCCCTCCCACGCCTAGCCGTGCGTAGCTTTGCCGTGTCCGGGGAAAAGGGGATCCTGGGGGTTGAGCCAATGCTGGGTGATTGGACCTTTAAGGCCCCCCGGCAGAGGCAATGTACCCCTTTGGCCCCGGCTTCACGTAGACGGCACCCCTGGGCTGACCCACCCAGGGGAAATCGGTAGTCGCCTTTTCCTATTTCTCTCTCTCTTTACATTTTAGTCTTTTCTCGTCTTTAAATCTTTCCTGTCTTCTTTTCTCTTCCATTTACTTCTGATTTTTCCTGGCGGCAAGGGTTAACCTTGTGTATGTGCTCTGCCTTGGGCACAATATATTTGGTTATAGCGGCCGTGTACAGCTGACGTTGACATGCCTCATATAAATTTAGGACTTGTCACGTCCCCGTGTTGGGCTCCATGGTGGGTGGCTGGCATGGCTGCCGAACTCATATTTAGTTTATGGCTTTTTCTTCTCTCCTTTCATTGCACGATCGTCCTCTCTCGAAGAGAGGGCGCACCGAAGACTTTTGCAATTATTTCAGCAAACCGAAAGAAACCTTTCCCCGCTACCATGTAATCCATTGTGAAACCGCTGAAAAGAACGCCAGAACTATTTCGCCTTTCGTTGTTTCCAAATGCCTCACCATTACACTTGGACCAGGTTACCAGGCTACAAGAATGGCCAGTGGGGATGACCTCCTCGAGGTAAAAAGTCAGAGCCAGTATGAAAACCTCTCAAAACTAGAATCGTTTGGAAACATACCTATCTCAATTACACCACACCGCTCACTCAACCTTTCCCGAGGCGTTGTATCTGATCAAGACTTGCTTGACCTGACTGAAGATGAGCTCCTCGAGGGCTGGAAGGACCAGCAGGTGACACAAGTACAAAGAATCAAAATTAGGCGAGATAAGAAGGAAATCCCAACAAAACACATAATTGTGACATTTTGCACCAGTACCCTGCCTGAACATCTCGAAACAGGATACTTGAAGTTGAATGTGAGACCCTACATTCCCAACCCATGACGTTGCTTCAAATGCCAGCGTTTTGGTCACGGCTCTCAGAGTTGCCGCGGCCAACTCACCTGCGGAAAGTGTGCCACCACGGGACACGCTATGGACGAGTGTAAGGTGGAGGATGGGGCCCACTGCGCAAACTGCGATGGTGCCCATCCTGCATACTCCCGAACCTGTCCAACATGGAAAAAGGAAAAAGAAATTGTTACAATCAAAATCACACAAAACATTACTTTCCGAGAAGCCCGTCAACAAGTATCTGGTCTTTTCACAAACAAACTATCGTTCGCCAATGTAGTGCAACAGGGGGCAGCACTACAACGGCCTGCGGCAACTGCCCATGCCAGGCACAGTGTGCCGAGGCGGTCGCCAATGCCCCCACCCACGGCGGGAACAGCCAAGGCTGCCCTGCCACTCGTCCCCACGGCGACAACCACGGCCGCTGCAAGCTCTTGCAGCGGCCAGGGTATCCCAGCATTAAAGGAGGTTCCTTCGACCTCTAGCCCAAGAGGACCGAAGGTTTCGCCCCCCCGAGGTGAAGGAGACCCCAGGGTCGGCCTATATGAAGGCCTCGTCTCATCAGGTGAGGTTCCAAGCCCAAAACATCAGCTCGCAAATGCGGGCACGCAGTGCCTCTGAGGAGGCAATGGACACCACGGTACCCCTGGTGCCGAAAGATCCGCGTAGCTCCCTGGAGCGCGCCAAAAGAAATAAAAAGCCAATAACGGGGCCTGGCGACGGCCCTGTTCTTTGAGTCTTAACGCTTAGCTTAAGAAACAGACACACCCATTTTTCCTTACACACAGCACTACGTTACCTCCAATATGGCAACACAAATAATACATTGGAACGTCAGAGGACTCCTTAGAAACATCGATGATGTTCAAAAGCTCTTTTGCAAATATTCGCCGAAAGTGCTGTGTGTATAGGAAACTCATTTAAAATCTAAAAACACGAATTTTTCGCGTCGGTATGTTCTCTTCCGAAAGGACAGAGATGATGCTGCGGCATCATCCGGCGGTGTAGCAATTATTGTTAATCAAAAAGTAGCATGCACACATTTACCACTGCAAACAACACTAGAGGCAGTGGCTGTTCGAGCAGTTCTTTTCAACAAGCTCGTCACCATCTGCTCTCTGTACATACCCCCACACCACCGTCTTGGAAAACTAGAATTTGAGTCCTTAATAGATCAACTACCCGAACCTTATTTGGTCCTTGGTGATCTGAATGCTCATAGCAGTCTATGGGGTGATTCTCGCTGCGATGCTGAGGTCGTCTCATTGAACAGTTCCTTTTTTCCTCCGGTGCCTGCCTGTTGAATAGGAAAGAGGCAACATATTATAACCTTGCCAACAAAACCTACTCTTCCATAGATCTCAGCATCGCATCTCCTTCACTTGTACCATTACTCCAATGGAAAGTTCTAAATAATCCCTACGGAAGTGACCATTTTCTTGTTGTTTTGAGTACACAAACATCATACGAATGTCCTCCACGAGTTCCCAAATGGCTTATACACAAAGCCGACTGGGAACAGTTTCATAACAAAGCTCACTTATCTTGGACTGACATATGTACGCTAAGCATTGATGAAGCTGTGCAGTACTTCACAGCTCTCCTTATTAACGCAGCAGCCAAATGCATCCCACAAACATCTGGACAGCCCGGCAAGCGACACGTCCCATGGTGCCAAAATGCACGCAGGCAGCAAAACAAAGCATGGAGGGTGCTTCGGAACTCACCGACAGCCGAAAATCTTGTCACTTTTAAGAAAATGAAGTCTCAGGCCAGGAGAACGCGTCGGCAGGCCAGAAGAGAAAGCTGGCACAAGTTTTTATCGGGGATTAATTCTTATACCCAAGAGGCTAAAGTCTGGAACATGGTTGGTAGAGTAGCATGAAGACAAGTGCATTCACTCCCACTCGTAAACACACAGGGTGACAGCCTGCAAGATCAGGCCAACTTCCTCGGTGCACACTTCGAGCAGGTCTCTAGCTCGTCACACTATACTGAAGCTTTTCTAAGATATAAAGCAAAAATCGAAAAGCAGAAACTGGAATACAAGTGTACGAAATATGAGGCATACAACCAACCTTTCAACTTAGCTGAGCTACAAACATCACTAAATTCCTGCAGTAATTCTGCCCCAGGCCACGACCATGTCATGTATGAAATGTTGAAAAACCTGCCGCTTGAAACGCGAAAAACTTTACTCTCCCTATACAATGCTGTCTGGCTTTCTGGCACCATACCTACTTCCTGGAAAGAAGCCATTGTTATCCCTATTTTGAAACAGGGCAAGGACCCTTCCTCTGTTTCAAGTTATAGGCAAATTGCACTAACCAGCTGCCTTTGTAAACTTGTTGAAAAAATGATAAACCGCCGACTTTTATATTTCATTGAAACACACAATCTGCTTGACCAATACCAATGTGGGTTTCGAGAGGGTAGATCTACCACCGACCATCTGGTGCATATCGAGGCACAGATCCGAGACGCTTTCGTCCACAAACAATACTTTCTGTGTTTCTCGATATCGAAAAGGCTTACGACACAACATGGCGTTTTGGCATATTAAGAGACTTGTCTCACCTGGGTGTGCGCGGTAGAATGCTTTCCATAATTGAGAGTTACTTGTCCAATCGAACATTCCGTGTCCGTGTGGGCAGTGTTCTCTCACAGACATTTGTCCAGGAAACAGGCGTGCCACAAGGTGGTGTGCTTAGTTGCACACTTTTTATTATCAAAATGAATTCCTTGCACTTGTCCATCCCCCACAATATGTTCTATTGTACATATGTCGACGACGTTCAGCTTGGCTTCAAGTCATGCAACTTGGCAATGTGTGAGCGGCAGGTTCAGCTGTGTTTAAACAAGGTCTCCAAATGGGCAGATGAAAACGGATTTCGACTTAACTCACAAAAAAGCACGTGTGTCTTGTTCTCTCGAAAGAGAGGCATGCACTCGGAACCTGACATTCGACTGAACGGGCAACGTCTGTCCGTCAATGCCGAGCATAAATTCCTAGGCTTAATCTTGGACAACAAGTTGACCTTTGTACCACACATAAAGTATTTAAAAACAAAATGTTTAAAAGCCATGAATGTTATAAAAGTGTTGTCACGTACTACTTGGGGTAGTGACAGGCAATGCCTCATGAATCTGTATCGAAGCCTCGTTCGCACCCGCTTAGATTATGGGGCCGTTGTTTATCAGTCTGCAACTCAAAGTGCTTTGAAGATGCTGGACCCCGTGCACCATTTGGGCATCTGCCTTTCTACGGGTGCTTTTCGCACCAGCCCCATAGAAAGCCTTTATGTTGAGTCAAATGAGTGGTCGCTTCACCTGCAGAGAACTTACATGTCCTTTGTTTATTTCCTTAAGGTGAAAGCGGATAAGAAGCACCCCTCATACTCTACTCTTAATGATTTGTTGAGCTCAATTCTGTTTCAAAACAGGCCTTCGATGAGGCAGCCCTTCTCAGTTCGCCTGAAAAGTCTAGCTGAGGAAACTGGAGTCTCACTTGAACACAGTGTAATGGCTCCTGTAGCCTATCTGCCGCCGTGGCAATGGCAGACTATAGACTGCGATGTGTCCTTTCTAGAAGTTACAAAACATGCGCCTATTGCCCATATCCGAACATACTTCCTGGAACTTCAACACAAATACACACGTCCTGAGTTCTTTACAGATGCCTCCAAGTCCAACTCCTCTGTGTCCTACGCTGCTGTCGGCCCATCCTTTTCGGATGCTGGCCCTCTACATCCAGGCACAAGTATCTTCACAGCAGAAGCTTACGCGATACTTGTGGCAGATAAACACATCAAACAATTACAAATACAAAAAGCAGTAATTTATACAGACTCCCTCAGTGTGGTAACGGCTCTGCACAGTCTTAAAAAACAAAAAAACCCGGTCCTTGTCTCACTTTACTCCATTTTGTGCACACTCTACACACTCAAACAACATGTTGTAGTGTGCTGGGTGCCAGGGCACTGTGAGATCGAAGGCAACGCGAGGGCGGATCAGCTCGCTGCATCCGTCCCCAAAAGCACTGCCCCTACACCCATATTAATCCCGGCCCTTGATCTTAAGCCGTCTCTCAAACGAAACCTTAGGGACTACTGGCAGAGCAAGTGGGATACACACACACAAAACAAACTACACATTATTAAGCCACACCTTGGTCATTGGCTTCCAGTATCAAAATCGCGTCATACAGAGGTAATACTAACGAGACTCACTATAGGACACACATACACGACACACTCATATCTTTTGTCCGGTGGCGACCCACCATTGTGTGACAGATGTGGTGAAGCACTAACAGTTCTTCACATTTTAATTCAGTGCAAACAATTGGACACTATAAGAAAACAACACTTTCCATTACCCTACCGACAACATATACCTTTACACCCTGCAATGTTCGTCGGTAGGGAACCGCTTTTTAGTTATAAATCATTGCTTGCGTTTTTAAAAGAAATTCATAGTTTTCATGTCATATACCCGGGCATTCCGTAGCACGACCTCTCCTGAGAGGTTTTCGCTGCGGTGGCTACACAAGAAAGCACCTGCCTCACGGCCCTTGTACGCAACAGTATGAACGAGTGAGGCACTTGTGCTTATGCCATACATATCCACCATCGTCTTTTATTATCACCAACTTTGTTCATCTATTTGCACCACACACACCTTTCACGGCATGGTCATGATTTTATTACTTGTATGTTTTTACCCGCCTTACCGCGAGGAATTTTATGGCCCTTATACAGCCGCTAATCACAATCATCGTCCACATTCCTTGTCCCATGAACTGGCGCTCTTTGGCCATCAAATGGCCCTTGCGCCAAAAAACACCATATATCATCAGGCGCCAATAATACCTCGCAACTTCAATGCCTGCTCTGTAAAAAGTTCATTGTTTCTAGATAAAGGAATGCTGTAAGCTTGTAGTTGATTTCAGCACAGCTAGGTGATCCGAGAGTTTGGGGCTGAGATACACTAAGGCACATTTGTACAGGTTGCTGTCCATATGAAGGTTCCATTAAGGTACAGGTTGACGTCCTTATGAAGCATAAAATGCTGTTTGTATGATGGAGGAACCCAACTTACCATAAAGATAGACTACATTAGTGTACAAAATATTGAAGAGCCACATGCCATGAATGTAAGTCCCTTTTGTTGAATACAGTAGCTACTATACTGCAGAGTAATGAACTTGGCTTCATGTTTGTTTTGTAGCTTTAAATTGCATATGACCCCTTGGGGTTGCTAGGCAGTGACTGTGGTGAAGGGACCCGTCAATGCAGTACTATTGTTGGAGCGAGGGGGCCTGTCAGCGTAGTGTAATCATGATTGCAGTGATGGGGCTCATCGTACTATTGTTAAAGCGAGGGGGTTTGTCAACATAGTGCAATTGTGATTAAGGTGATGCGGCCCATTAGCGTAGTGAAATTGTGACAGTGAGGGGGCCATCATAATAGCGATTCAGCTATAGCGACAGGCCCCGTCACCGTAAATCAATGACTACGGTGAGGTGGCTCATCATCATAGTGTAATGGTAAGAATGAGGGGGCCTGTTGCCGTAAATATGTAGTCATTTTAGATGCCACCGTCACACTGTTCGGATCGCGTATATGGGTTGATGCGCAGTTGGGGAATCGGGTGTGCTGCAGGTAAACAGATCAAATGGCGGTTTTGTTATTTATACTTTCTTTTTTTTTAGATAATGCATCAAGATTGGTGTTACTGCTCTCAAGTATCAATTTTGCTTGAAAGAAAAGAAAAAAGTAAAAATTACAAAATGGAAATTCTAACCAACGACCTGCGGCACTACCGCTTCCTAAACAGCGCGTCAACCCACCATGCCACCCGAACAGCTAAACAATGGTGTCTAAAATTACTACAAATTCACAGCAATGGGCCCCCTCATTTTTACCACTGCACTACGGTGACGGGCCCCCTCACTGTAGTCATTGCTTTACGACGACGGAGCCCATCACTATAGTTGCATCGCTATTATGACAGCCCCGTCACTGTCACGATTTCACTACACTAATGGGCCCCATCACCGTAATCACGATTGCACTATGCTGACGGACCCTCTTGCTTTAACTATAGTACTGCGTTGACAGGACCCCTGCCGGGCTACTAGTGCACTGTTGTGTACCAACAGGCAGTTAAGTGGGTCACACTGTACGTAAGCTGTGATCGAAGCTAGATATATTTTGAAAAATAGTCATGCTTATTGTAGTTTGTGTCTAACTTTTACATATTTTTGAACATTGTCAAATCTTTGAAAGTTATTTAGAGATCTGTGCCTTGTGTCTGTGCTTTGTTTCTCGAAAGCAGTGGTGTATTTTTGTGTGCGAACCAAGGATAAGTAGTCTTGTTTGCAGTGTGCTAATCTGTGCCATATTGCACAGTTAACTGCAGTTTTTTCAGTGCATGGGTAGCACCATTCCTCAAACTTTTTTGAAGTGCATTCTTGCGAACAGTTAGAAAACATGGAATTTCTAAATTAGCGTTTAGATTGATTGGTATCTGCCAATCCTCACAATCATTTATTAATGAAAATGGCCGTGCATGTAGGCAAGAATAAATTAGTCTCAGTGTGTATGTTGCTTTATGCAATGATTGTATATAAAGATTGCAGGCTAAGAATACAAAGGAAAGGAAAAATTTTCTCCTATCCAGTTCTTGCCTAGTAAGTTGCATTTTGCAAGCACAAGAATCAGCAAAAGTCTCATTTGTGTTGTGGCAACCTTGTGTTTAACTTTCTAGATAGTATGTTTAAAAAAATTTTGAATACTCCAGTTGACATTATTACTTTAGTATCAGTTGTCTTTAGTATAAATTTCATTAGATTTGTCTTGCTTGCTGAAACTCTGTTCATAGGAATAAATGCAAAAGAAAAAAGTGAGTTTACAAAAAAAAAAAAAAAAAAAAAAACTGACTTATACATGCACTGCACTGAGAAAGGCAGAAATGGGCATGAAAGATAAAAGGGCAGGAAGAATAAGCAATACAGAACCACCTGTGTGGGCACCGTATGTACATATTATACAAGATGCCAATGCCCCATTATACATGAAGCAGCTGCACCTTTATAGCGGCTCATACTGGTCTCTGTGTAGGCTGGCATTCAGGAATATTGCTTTTTGTGAGACTGGTAGATTCGAAATGCTAAGTGCTGAAACTGTCGACATTTATAATGGGGCTTTCAGGGAGACATAATGAGACCTTATTTTGTAAGAATAATTTTTTTTTTCATTTGATAACTTACAGTTCTCTCTTGAAAATTGCCATATTGCTGTCATTGCTGGATTTGTCACCTGTTGGTATGAGAATGAAAACAATGGATAATGAAAGAAACTGTTATGAATTCTATATGGCCCTTGCATGGAATTATGTGTTATGTATTTAGACAGTACTTGAGAGCTGTAGATATCCTCTTGGAACTTGTAAAATGTAGTTTGCTGCTACCTGTGACTCTTTTGATTATCTTGCTTCTGTTGGTACACCAATAATGGGGCATACTTTATGACCTTTAGATATTTTTGGCAACAATTCACTTTTGGTATGCGTTATTGAGAGGCTTGAGATCATCACTCACATTATTACTGCCTATCTTTAATAGAGCTTTGACCAGATATAATTATAGCAAACAAATTGGCTCACAACAGCTACATGATGCTTTGCTTTTTACTGTACTAAAGTAATTTGTCAATGGGCACTGCGAAAAACCAAAAAAGAAATATTGGTTGAAATACTATGTACGCTTTGTTTTCCTGAAAGGTCAAGCCTCTATGCCAGCTAGCAAAGCAGACACTAGGACAGTGCACACTTGGCACTTCCTTGTCACTTCTGTGATATTTGCAGTGTACATGAAGGTACCGGGAAGTAAACTGAGAAAAAAACTTTAAACTATCTGGGTAACCTAAACGTATAAGCCTGATTTTTTAGAACCAATCCATCTGTTCCCTCCTCTATGGGGACTGTGGCAATGTTGCAGCGGTGTCTTGTCACTTGCGCGCCAGTCATTGACCCAATGCTTTGTCGCAGAGCATAATTCGCACACATACACAGGGGAAAGTGTTCCGAGGTTATGAGTGAGGTTTAGTACAGTTTCTTCTCAATGAATATTCACATTAGTGTTTGGGGAACAACACAAAACCTCAACTGTTCCTTCAGAACTGCCCTCCCCTCCTTTCGTTTATGCACATGAATTATGCTCCATGGCAAAGTGTTGGGTCAATGGCCACCGCACAAGTGACTTTTCATCCTTTTGTTTTTTTTTTTCTCAGTTTCTGAGTACAGTGTTTACAGGGATTCTCAAAAAATGCAGATTGTGCAAAATCACATTTTGGAGTGTGCCATAGATCAAAGCCTTGGTATAAATGTTGTGTAGGTCATTGGCTTCAACATAGAAAAAACTAATAGAGGATTGTCATTTCCAGGTACCGACAAATGAAACAGTAACAGATCCTGTGCTGTGGGAGGTAGATTGCCTTGCGCTATAGCCACACAAGATTTTCTGGTTCTGTCCTAGTACTTAGCGTGTTTTCAAAATTCTTTCTCTAGAATGCTCCACAGATTTCATTTTATAACTGTGGTTGTATAACTGAGATTTACAAAAGTGAGAGGTCTGTATGAAAGCTATGCCAGGTGAAGAAAAGTTGAATATGATATTGCAACATATTGATTATCCTCGGTGTGTGTGTGTGTGTGTGTAGGTGTTTATAAGTGAACAAATATGCTTATTGGTATGGTATCTATTCGCTCTTCTTTATACAAGGTGTATGGTCAGATGCTGCAAGTTGGAGTTAATAGTGAAAGATGTGGTTGGGCATTCGCTTAATAATGAGCAGTTCCTGGCTCTCCAGCAATCATTTTTGTGGAAAAAAGTACCTCTGAAACACTTTTTTTTTGCCATCTAGTCCTGCTACTCAATGCACACGGTCAATGAGGATGTGTACTTATGGTGCTGAGGTTCACATACTTGGCGAAAGGTTACTGTACATATACGCATTTGTTTAGATTTTTTTGTGTATACTGTTTGCTTCTGTCCAGAAGCAAGCTAAGCAAACACATAGGATGGTACTTTGTTTTGTGTGGTATTAAAAAAAAAGGCAATGTTTCAGATTAAATATTTCTTGTGTAATGCTTATTTACAAGTGAAATTGTGAATGAGGCAAGGTTTTGACCAACTGACAGCGGGTGTGTCTGTGCCATCAGCCAAGGCCTAGATTTCCAAGAACTACAAGAAGTAACACCAATACCTGGGCTAGTTTGTTGGCTGGCCAGCTCTGACCGGCTCTCACCTTGAGCACCAGCCCAGGCTAGTGGACAGGGCACGGCAAACAGCCAGGGCCTGTGGCTTCCATGAATGAGGGCAATGCTCGTTTAAAAGACTCTTGCCCACTTATAAAGTTTCTGTAAAATTTTTTATTTTCATGCTAAGTATACAAATTGTTAGGAGCTATTTGTTATTGCAGAATCATGTACTATCTGTTTGAAGACAATATATTGAACTGAGCTGTGCCATCCTATAATACAATCCTCAGCAGCACCGTCTTCGTGTTTCTTACATCTGTGCATCCAATTTTCGCTACAACCACTCAACATGCAAGATCAACAACTAGCCCAGATGTAACCATTCTAATCCTCAAAAGCTCTGCAGCCAGATACAAGGTGGTGGATTCACATTTTGACATCACCTGTGGCTTCTGACATCCTGAGCCCTATTACATTTCTAAAATATTCATTACCTGAAGCATAAAGACTTTGATGCTTCTGATATGCCCATCCTGGTCAAATCTTTGTGCATTTTAGTGTTGACCACTAGGAGGTCATCAGAAAAAATAATGCACACTTTTCCTAATCGTTCAAGACTTAATGTTTAAAGTGAACATCTATTATTTTAAGAATATGAACAGCATTGCCAAGCACCCTTGGAACTAGTGCACTAATGTTTATATGGTTGAATTTTGGATCATGATTGAGCCTCATTTGAGCAAACTGCAGAAGGGAGCCAATATTTATTGAGAAATTCATTCTCATTCAGGAACGAACATGCACTGTGCAATATTTGTATTAGAAGCATGTACTTCCATCTGGCTAAGTTTGGTGCAAAATGACATATATTCTCTGTACACATTTCTTGGTAGTGTATTGTATTGCTTCTAGTCAAAAGTGTAGCCACCCATTTTTTCAGCTAAAAAAATTCTAGGCGTTTGTACTAAGACTGATTGATTTGATTGATTGATTGTTGGGGTTTAACGTCCCAAAACCACCATATGATTACGAGAGACGCCGTAGTAGAGGGCTCCGGAAATTTTGACCTCCTGGGGTTCTTTAACGTGCACCCAAATTTGAGTACACGAGCCTACAACATTTCCGCCTCCATCGGAAATGCAGCCGCCACAGCCGGGATTTGATCCCGCGACCTGCGGGTCAGCCGCCGAGTACCTTAGCCACTAGACCACCGTGGCGGGTTTTTTTTTTTTTTTTTACTAAGACTACAGAGGGTGGTGGCACCTCAAGAGGATGCACTTGTGTCCTCACTGTACAGGCATGATATGTTATTTAGGCCAACTTTAGGATCTAGTATCGTTGGTTCAGGGTGCATCATTGAAACGTCGGTTAGCATTATTCTCGGTGCCCTGTTTGCTAGTTTTTGGTATTGAAAAATTATTTTATTTGTTTGTATTCACTTAATGCCCACCAACATTGTTTCATGGCTTCTGAATAGCAAAGTAATCAACTTATCAAACGAACATAAATACGCTGTGATTATTAGCAGCATGGTTGAATCCATCTGGCTCTAGCATGTGACATTAGTTGCCATTAGATTGCTGGCCACAGACGCTATCACTGTAAATGTTCGGCTCTTCACGGTGAGTGTTGGCAATTCATGCAGTTGAATGTTCCTAGTAATCACAATCCCACATAATATTCTACTTGTGGAGAACCATGTAACTACATTTCTGGAGTTTTCATTATTCTTTTTTTAGCAGAACATAGTTTAAATAGACATGTAAACACCAATGTTTATCGATATTCTCCTAAACTCATGCTGCAACTAGATATTTGAACCACAGTTGATTTTGCTCTACTTATCCTTTCGCATCTGCATGTGGCTGCTGTTTTGGTGACTTAATTGGCTTTTGCTTAACTGCCTGTGCTGCTACATCATAGTACATTCTAGTAAATACAGCACATTTCTGTCACGTGCAGCATTCTTACAGGTGATTTGGATACTAATTAAATGGAAAAAAACCATGAACAATTATGGTATTGCAATACTATTTTTACAACAGCCTTGTACATGGTTAAGCCTTGAACAAGATGCATTCTCGAAGACATAAGACAATGGCTATTCTCGACAAAGTTGAGTGCATTTCTGGGCAGCTGAACATTATAAAACGCAAGACCTGCGGGGAAGGCGCAGCACAGTCGCAGCGAAAGCTAGAAGAGCGGCCTTTCAGAGCCTTTTCAAAGCACTCAGTGGTTAACTACTGCAAGTGCACTTGCTTGATACCCACTAGGGCATTAATAATTAACTTTTGGGTAGTAGGCCGGCATTCGCTATGCTATTTTTCCTCATTCTTCTGAGAAGTGTGGTATCTGCTAAACGCTTGCAAAAAATTTTGTCACAATTGTTCATGCAGTGCCTGACGACGATGAGGAATTGTGGCTGAAGTGGGTATGCGTCACAGTTAATAGAGGAACAAGAACAAGCTTTCGTAATGGGTTGGAGCATTGGTCGGCCCACTCGTTACGCTATTCGCATTGTGCTATGACAGGTTGTTCTTTTGCCGTTTTAAAATACTTTATAAATCATATTAACGCGATTGCTTTCCCGACATCAAGCCTCCCTAGGGAAAGTTTGCCAACATGTCACAAGCACCAGCGTAGCTCAGTGGTAGAATAGTGGGTTGACACCCACTGGACCCAGGTTCGAGCCCCACCTTATCTTTGGTGCTAGGTTTTTATTTTCTAAGTTTGTACGATGTAATCATCTCATAGCGAAAGCCATCTCATAATGGCTTTTGCTGTAAAAAAGAATAAAGCATCAGCACACAGCTAGCAACAGACCAGCTGCAACTCGACTCAATGTGGAGAAGTGTGCTTTCGAACTATCCATCTGAGTTAATCGCTTGTCACCAGGTGGCAATATGGTGTATTCAAAAGTACTACACATCATGCCCATAGAAGTTATTTACAAAATTGTGGCAGCATAAAATTTGTTTAGACAGAATGCAAAAAAAAGGAAATCTGATGACCAGCAGCATGATCTTAGCATTTTGAACTGGAATGTACCCCAAAGATTGAGACTTTGGGATGTGCAGAGCATTGCAGGGTAAGAAACCTGAGGGAAGATGCTACTCAAAAAATGCCTTTTCCAAAAATGCATATTTTTTGTTTTTACTTGTTTTCACAAGATTAGTTTGCCTACTTTCAAGACAAAAAATTCAATATTGTAATTAAACATGAAGCAGGTTAAAATTGCTTTTAAAATGCACAAGGTGGCTATTAAAAACCAAAACGAGCTTATTGTCTAGAGTCCCTTAGAAATTGGCACCTGGCTTCTTGCCATTGAATTTCGCATGAGGAGTTCACCAAAGCCACATGCTCAAAATAACTATGATTCTAAAGCTCTTGTAATGGAAGCAATTATTTTAAAAAAGGATGTTTTTGCACATAAATGAGCTTTCATTTCTATGTCTAAAGTGTATTTTTCTCAAGATGCAATTTTGGGCAACGTATCAAGTTTGTAAATCATGTTTTTGGCATTTTTGATGGCCATATCAACATGAGGTTGTGCCCACATATTTCTCAACTTGTGAAGAGTGCAATAAATTTTTTAAAACCTGATATTGCTTATGCAATCATTATGAACTTAAAGTAAGCAATTAGTTTGGGCTGAGCATTCTAGGTATTTTCACATTACAGTTTTTGTTATTTGAAATGTCTTAGAGACCCTTTATTATTACTTATTAATATTCTTCATTTAATGTGGAGCGATATGAGCCATTAATGGTTAATAACCATACAAGTTTAGTGGCAGAAAAAGTGCATCTGAAAACATCTGTTTTACCCATTCTCATGCTGCAAAACAAAAAACAATGCGACTGCTCTAAAACTGAGTAAATATGTGAAATCAATGTTAAAACCCATATAAACAGCAAAAATTTCATCGCCCTTGGTTAGAGATCGATAAGCTTTTTTTTTTTTTTTTTCAAATAGCATCTGCGCTTAAACGGGTTTGATAAAATTTGGGAGCCACAATATCCACAACCCTGTCAAGCGTTATAAATTGTAAAGAGTTATTTGGCTGTAGAAGAGCACCCAGAAACTATGGGAATTTCTTGAAGCAAGGTGTACACTGCAGTTTATGAGGGTGGCGATTTGAGCTAGTTAGTATAGCACAAAGATTGGTGCTAGGATAGATTAAAGAAAAGAACAAAATAACACATTCCACAGAATGCAGCGCTTGGTTGCAACGACAGCAATAAAACTGTTGTGGAAAGTTAACGCTGTGTCGTGTGGAATGCGTCTTTTTTTGTCCTAGTTCTTAGCTAACACTACCATCAATTTATATAGCACACTGTGGGTTATGAAGACTATGACATTAGGCTGTAGGAGGTTATGATTATGCACAATTTTACACTGGTAGGGTATGTGCAAATATGCATATACACATCCTAATATAATTACCTTATTGCGTGTCTAGGTGAGAATGCTGTAGGCTCGCGTGCTCAGATCTAGGTGGACATTAAAGAACCTGAGGTGGTCGAAATTTCCGGCGCCTTCCACTGCAGCGTCTCTCATAATCATATGATGGTTTTGGGAAGTTGATTCCCACATATCAACTTTATTGCTGCACTTATAGTGGCCTTTAACATTCCTTGGGCGGTGACATCACTGATCACCCAACTGGTTAATTACACCAGTTACGGTAAAACAAACCTGGCATGAGAAATTGGCCACATTATTAGTGTGAACTTGTTGGAGATCGCAGGTGTACTATGAGTGAAATCTAAGAGCAAATGTACCAATCAATAAGTGATTGCATATTGTTATGTTGGTAATCTATTGAGCCTGAATGTTGCATTGAGCACCATCTTGGTGTTAACAGCAGTGGCCTCCAAATGCAATCCTCAATCACTGTTTCTGATGCCTGTAAGTCTGCAGTGCTTACAGAATCAACCCAGGCAAAGTTTGATGTCCAGCAGGAAAAAAAAAACAGCCTATGTTGGCAAGAATAGTTCAAATTATATGTCCACTGGACTATGCTAAAGTTTCATACTGGAGTCTTCTGCTGTGTAGGTATTTTTTTTAATATTGAGATTTTCGAGATAAGCATAGAAAGACATGCTTTACTGATAAAGAAAGGGGCGTCCTTATAATGTTGTCGTCTAAGTATGGTCCACAACTGCAGTATGGTGCCATGTGAATCTTTCGTCGTTACATGCTGGGAAACACTGAAAATGCTGTATGCCATGCGTGCACAAAAGATGGTGCATTTATGATGTCGCATAGAGTATATTTCTAGTATACAAAGGATAAACTGCTTAAAAACTTTATGAACGACATCGTTCTGAAGCATCTCTGAATGAGCACAGCTACCCAAACGAGAAGCTTGTAGTTTTATCAATGAACTTTACATACTAGATCATTCACAGTAGAAATCATCTGCAAGATGATGTACTTGCTAGCATGTCTTTTGATGAAAGATGTTGCAAACTTATTATTCTTCAAAGGCTAATGATGCAGGCAGAAATAAAATTGTACAGCTTGCACTAAGCCTTGGCAGAAACACTACGCAGGCTAGTGAAACTTCTATTGCTGCTCACACCTGTGGTCCAAACTTGGTTCATCACATACTTTATTTGATTTACATATTTACAGAAATACCACAGGCCACAGCCCATGCAGGAGTGGAAATACAAAAGCATCAAAACATTGAAAAAAAAAAGAAGATAACAAGCAATAGGGGAAGTCACCCAACTTGGACAACATGCGCCCCATTTCGCTCACATCCTGCGTGGGAAAGGTAGCCGAGCATGTGGTCCTCAATAGGTTGACTCGGTACCTGGAAGACAATGGGCTCTACCCGTACACCATGATTGGTTTTCGGGCCAAGCTTTCGACGCAAGACGCTATGAAGCTGCTCAAGCACCAAGCCATCGACTGCAACACTCGAGACATGCGGGCCATTCTCGGCCTCGACTTAGAGAAAGCCTTCGACAATGTTGCTCACTCTTTCGTGTTGCGGTCGATTGCTGAGCTCGGCCTTGGAGTCAGATTCTACAAATATGTCAAATCGTTCTTGACCCGTAGGAGAGCCACCCTCAGTGTGGGAGACCTTGTCTCCGAGGAGATCGAGCTGGGATCACGCGGCACGCCACAAGGGTCAGTGATATCGCCCACCCTGTTCGATCTTGTCATGGTCGGGTTGTCCAAGAGGCTCTCATGTATCGAAGGCATTAACCACACAATTTACGCAGACGATATTACCATTTGGTGCACAGGTGGCAGCGACGAGCAAGTCGAGCGCTCCCTGCAGGAGGCCATAGACACACGGAAGATTACCTCCGTCCCACAGGCCTGAGGTGTTCCCCAAGCAAGTCCGAGCTTCTCCTTTACCAACCCACTAGGCGAGGGCCCAAGCCCAAAAACTGGCAGCCGATCTCGAAGAGTGATATCAAGCTCTACACCGGAGATGGCAGTGCAATACCCAGAGTTGACTCCATTCGGGTCCTCGGCATGACCATCGAGTCCAATGGTTCCAACGGCAAGACTATACTCAAGCTCGCCGCCAAGACGGATAACGCGGTTCGGCTGGTTCGGCGGGTGGCCAACCGCTACCAAGGCCTCAAGGAAGACAACCTAATCCGCTTGGTCAATGCCTTTGTGCTCTGCCACTTTTCATATGTCGCGGCCATGCACAATTGGCAGCGTGCCGAGTGTGACAAGATCAACGTCTTGCTCAGAAAGATTACCAAGCGGGCCCTCGGTATCCCGATCAGGACGCGCACCGAGCGCCTGCTCCAGCTCGGAGTACACAATACGTTGGAGGAGATTGCCGAAGCGCAGGAGCGGGCCCAGCTCGCGCGCCTTTCGAGCTCCCAGACCGGCAGACATATACTCCGAGAGCTCGGTCACTCTCCGGCTGAAGTGGACGAGAAGATGAGACAGGTGCCCCGTGAGATTCGTGACCTCATCACCGTGGCACCGATACCGAGGAATGTCCATCCCGAGCACAATCGTGGTAGGCGACGGGCTAGAGCTGCCACTCTTCTCAAGCAGATTCACAGTGAGGAGCACGGCGTCAGCTTTGTCGACGCGGCCGCGTACCGTGGGAGCCGCGCCTTCTCCGCAGTCGTCGTCGACTCCAAACAACAAATCACCAACTGCGCATCGGTTCACACTGACGATCCGACGGTTGCCGAGCAAGTGGCCATCGCCCTGGCCATCCTGGAAGGTGAGAGGGAGGTCATCTATAGTGACTCTAGGTCAGCTATTCGCACTTTCGAGCGCGGTGTAATCTCCAAGAAAGCCCTGCGCGTGCTCCAAAGTGGTGGCCGCGACGGCATCAAGCACCACGTACTGATTTGGTTTCCTGCACATGTTGGACAGGTCCAAGGCGCTCTCCCCAATCTCAACGAGTCTGCCCACGAGGCCGCGCGCGCACTTACCGACCGCGCGGGTTCCGGGCAACGATTGGGGAACAACGGGGTTGCGGAAAACAGGGACGCGCCTGTCACGTACAACGAAATAACAAAATATTTTTACCTCGCGCGGAGACTATATCCACTCCCTCATCCAAATCTTAATAGGCCACAGGCCCTTACGCTCAGACTACTGCAGACCGACACGTACCCTAACCTGAGATCCCTTCACGCTATTTATCCTGACGTGTTCCCCAATGACGCTTGCCCCGAATGTGGGGATGTATCCACGCTGGCGCACATGCTCTGGGAGTGCAAGGCAATGCACACTAACCCCAACACTACATCGGTCAGGTGGGAGGCGGCCCTTCGCAGCTCCCTCCTGGCCGACCAACTTTGGGCCGTCCAGCAGGCCCGCGGAGCGGCCGATAGGCTTGGCCTAACGGTCCCGACGTGGGAGTCGCCCGCTGCGCGCTGACGCGCACCTTGCAGGACCTCAATAAAGTTTCGCAACCAACCAACCAACCAACAAGCAATAATACTAACAAAATCTGAAATAAATAAATGTAATACAGGTTGTGAAAATGTGATGCAAATAAATGCCTGCGAATATAGTAACAGTCACAAAAATGATCAAACAAATGAAACAGAACCCATTCTTATCTCTGGAAAAATAAAGTGTTTACAAGGTAACCTAGGATGAGGCACTTGACTGTACTAAGGACCACAGTTGGTCAGGAGACGGATCATTCCAATCAGAAATCCTTTGTGAAAGGAATGTAATTTTAATAGATTTGTTTTGGCAAAATAGGGATTTAAAGCGCATGTGTGTGACGAGTGCATCATGATGTAAGTGGAGATAAGTATGGTGCTTGGGCTTTCCCATAAGCAAGGAATATATAATTTTAAGCGTTCCATCTTTTCACCTGGACTGCAATAAAAAAAACCTCTTGGGTTCCATAAATGACCTAACAGAAAACTGGGGGCCATACAAAGAAAGTAGGCCATACTGCACAGCCTATGAGAGAGATTGGTAAGTAGCATGTAATTCTATGTAATTTTTCATATTTCTTGTCAGAAAGTAAGATATACTAATTGGCAGGTGTCGTACATGTGAACTTGCTGACCAGTCGAGCAGATGCATTTTTTCCGACCAGCAATCATAGTGCACAAATTGAGGTAGTAATCCCAATGAAGTATGTTGCGTGTTGAAACTTCAAAAAAGCTCAAACGATAAATGATATGATGTAACCGCAGGCCTATTTAGTAGGAGTTATCAATGAAGTAGTTATTCCATAGAAGCTATCACTACAAGTATAAAACAAATGAACTGCAAAATCTGCAGTGTGATGCTTCCAGAACTAGGCTTAATTTTATGCTATGTGACCGTACTTCATCTTTTTCTGCTGATACATAGTCTATATTTTAACTCTTTGCTACACATGTTGGCAAGCAGCACAAATTTGGGCCTTTGAAAAGCACCCAAAGTGGGCTACCTCGCAGCCAGTGAACTACTATAAGGAAAAATCAAAAGCCACAAGTAGCATTTCCTCTAAAGCAGTAGTGAAAGCTCGTTCTTTGTTCCCACCCAGTTTCAGAACAAGTTCCAGTTACAAGTTCCCTTAATGCAAATGGAACTCTATAGAGTTACATTTTCAAAACTAGAACGTGTCATTACATTGACGTCACATTTGATTTTTCAATCAAAAAGTTTTTCACACCAGGAATTGCACTCTTTGTCTTATTATCTCTTTTCTGCTCTCTCTGTTCTAACTTTATTGCCCATCAGTTATTGTATTCTCCGTCAGACAAATTGGCACACTCGTGGGAGTGATGCAAAAGAAAACGAACAGAATGAATAGATCGTGTGCCGGTTCTTGATCATGTTAACTTTCTATATATACGGCACTCGGAAAACCTCAAGCTTAACAGTTCTGTTGTGAAAAAAAAAGAAGTAGCTGTTCATTTCCCATGCGGTTGCGATCTCAGTGTCGTGCGCTCTCTGCGCCCTCAGTGGGTACTTTTAAGTGAAAACCAGGATGTACCATAGTCGCATAACAGGCGAGTAGTACACTTCTTATGGCGCCTCATGCTGTTGTCACCCATCTGTCCTCTTCTGCATGATGTGCCGCTGCGTGCACCTGTTTGATGCTGATAAACGTTACAAAAATAACCCAGTTCCCTTGGCCATTCATGCATAAACGCAATGAGTTACTCTTACAAATCCACCAATCCTGAATGTAACAGTGGCGTTCTTTCGTTCCTCCCAAAGGAACTAGTTCCTGGATGGTTCCTTGGAACCCCGGAATGGTTCATATATTGCTGCCACTTGCATTGCTTCAGAATAGCTGCTCTTTTCAATAAAATGCTAGCATATAGTGTTCACGAAAATATGCGGACCAAATTTTCTTGCATACTTTTTTGCAAAGCCCAAGACATTGCCTGAAATCGCTAATTGCTATGCAGAAACAAGTGGGCACCATTGTCGGAAAAAAATTTGTAAGACATGTATGCAGTAAAAGAAATATTACAACTGAATAGAAGAAATAATTGCATTAATGCACTATAACGAAAACAACAGGAAGGGTGAGGTACGTAAAATTTTATTGCAAAAGTAATACGAACAATAAAACTGCATTTTGCAATTAATAAAAACTATAGGCTTGGCTTGTATGAATATAGGCACCAAGCATAGCTTGGCAACACACTTGTTACCGATCAAGGTTTGAATAGAATAAACAAGAAGGCTCTCTTGTTCACATGAGCACACATTTTAAATGTTCTGGGTTTCACCAGAAATTCTATGCCAATATATTAAATGAGGAAAGAAAGCACAAGGTTTTTCCCAACATATAATTTGATGCACTGTAAGAAAATCTCCACATAACTAACAAACCCTGCCTCACCTGCTTCATCATGTATGTCATGATGCTGAGAAAAAATTTGGCAAAACAAAATCTAATAAACAATAATGCACCATGAGTGAACACGGAAACTATAATGGACATGTGGTTGCTCTGAAGAAAGTGCAAACATTGCCGAGATAATATCTTAACACAGCTGGGTCATTCCAAGCGAAAAGTCCCGGCCAATAATTCAAACACCTGTGATTCTATGTAAAAAAGTTGATCTGCAAGGTCGCTGTGTGATTTTTATATAAAGTATTCTAACTTTTAAAAAAACTTGTGCGGTCCCATGACCACCGTTTTAATGTTGCAGCAAAAAGGAAAAGTTGGGTGGAAATAAGTTGTTGGTAGTCGCTGGCAAAGCAAAGCATTTTCCGTGATATCAATAAAGTTATTGGAATGTATTAAGGGTTATTTCTGTACTTTATACTGTTTTAGACCTTGTTAAATTATTTTCATTGGTTTTGAGTATTGCTAGCCTTGTTGCTGATGAGTGCTGCATGACCGCGCGACGTCAAACAGTGGATAGATGATAAGCCAGGTTGCTCAATGGCTACACAAAGTAAAATGAACTTCTTGAACATTTTCCACCACAGGAAGATCTAACAGGAAAATATAACTCCTTTGCCACTTCACATGTCAAAAGCACATGCGACTGTGTCGATGACCAAGTTGAACGTCTGGTAATTTAGGGCCGGGACGTTTCACTTGGAATGACTCAGCTCTGCGAAAGAAACATACACAAGCATAAACATCAGACTGTGTATGCTACAATAAACTTGTAATCTTTCAGACATTTAAGAAATGCAATGTGCTAATAAAAGCATGGCTAGTTGGAGACTGGTAGTGAATTCAAACAAAACATACTCTAATCAGTAACACTCATAGAAGGCTGAGGTCCTAATGGCTTGTGCATGTTAATATTACACAAAACGTTATGGAGGAAGAAAGAATCGCACAATAGACGACAAATGAGGCTCATGTCCCAATTTAAGCATGAACTCATAGGGGCTAAATATGCCAGTGGTTAAAGGAAACTCAAGCAGAAATGAATGAAATTCCAAAAAATTGGAATGTAGCTAAAAATAGTAGTGTCATGCTAAAAGACGTTGCTTTTACTATAAATCAATGTACACTATTTCAAAAATTTTGAATTTTTTAGTGAAAAGTGTGTTGACAGTATGAATGGTTGCTTACACATTTAAACAGATAGAAAAGTAACTCTTACTGTCCCAGTATATTGTCGATATACTGGAGCAGTAAGAGACAATACATTGTTGCAGCGTTATAAAACAGATATTTTCAATGCCTAGATTTTCAACCTAGAGATTGCATGGGCTGAAAACATTGAATGATACATTGGATAAAAAGAATAAAGAAATTAAATGCCACATACTGTAGTTCAAGGGAAGAAAAACATGCAGGTTACTATGCTTGCACACCCAACTTGCTGGAACTTCAAACCTCAACTGAAATGTTAAATGAAGATATTGTAAGTAATGCACAGCCAATTTGCTGAAACTTTTGAACAAGTGCATTGACAGTATGAATGTTTTCTAACACATTCTACACAAATAAAAAAAAACTCTTAAAGCCCCAGTATATTGCCTATTAGAAAGTGAAGAGTATGCAGTTGTCTTGCACCATTATAAAAAAAAATACGCAAGCTACTATGCTTGCACACCCAACTTGCTGGAACTTTAAACCTCAACTGAAATGTTAAATAAAGAAAATGTAATTAATGCTGCTGCAATAGGTCGGAAAGGAAGGTTATAACAATTTATCTCCACTGAAATGTGCACACTGTTATGGCAAATGAAACACTGGTGATGAACATCAATGTTTTTAGACACTTAACTTCACTGTGTTGTTAAAGAGACACTGAAACAGTTTTGAAAGTTCAGCAGAAATACAAGGGGTCGGTAGACTAAGTCCTAAAAGTAATTTTCAGACTGATTTCAGATAAGAAGGAGGGGATGATATAATTTCTTTTAGTAGCTTTGGTGCACCGTGTGCTGCTAAATTTGTGCCACTAATGGTTTCACAATACTTTAGCTTGAAACTTCCAAAAACTGTTTCAGGGTCCCTTTAAATAAGTTCAGTACAGAAAAAACAGAATGCAAAGGCCGCGAAATCTAATCATGGTTGCGGCAGATCAATCTTAGTTTAGTGCCCCACGTGTTATTACGAACACACCAAACTACCGTGGGGATCATCGAAAACCAGACTTAAGCACACGAATAGTACATTATCACAGAAATACTCGCATATCTTGACCAGTTTTTCATCTCAGCACACCTCACCATGGAGAGCCGATGTCAAGTTCATGTGCAAGAGACAATGTGTTTGCAATACATGCCCAAGTGTCATCAGAAGCGGTCACATTGTTGTCTGTGACAAAAAGCTCTTCAACTTTTATCACTGACAAGTTCACTCTCCCATTATGCAATAAATTATCCTTAAGACGCAACAGCTGTACACTGCAAGGTTGACAAATAATGTCTGCTGGCACCACAATGTCAGGTATCACCTTAGCCGTTTGCCGGGACAATGTCTTTGGTATTATTGCAGTGCAGTCTTGTGGTCGTCTTGCCCGTGATTTCTTTGCATTTCTACGCTGAATTGGAGATGAACTCTTATCAGATGAAATGTCAATGTCTGATTGAGAGGAATCAAAGCTATCGTCTGAATACTTTCGTTTGCGAGCATTTGGGCGTAAATAATGATGACGTAGCTGTCTTTTTTTGGGTGATAAGTTCCTACAGGAACCAATATGCTTCTTCTTGTGGCCCTTTCCCAGTGGTTTAATGGAGTACTGATTTTCTGTTGGAGGCCCTAGCAACGAGTCCTGTGTTGAAGATGCATCAAAGCCATTGTTTGCAGAGGGGTTCACAAATGACCCCGAAGACGGCTCTGAACACACCTCGAAGTCCGAGTTGTCTGAAGAGGTTTTGTCTTCTGATGAAATCTCTTCCTCATCAGGGCTGTATGTAGGATCTTCATCAGAACTTTTAGGAGCTTTTCTGCCATCTGTCACGTCATCCATGTCAGAACAGTCTTCACTGTCTGATGTAGAACATACAGCCAGAATGACACGAGGCTCAGTAGGAGTTTCGATATCTTTCATTACTGACTCTTTGGAACCATCTGCAGTCACATGTGGGTCACGAGTGACACCACCTGATGTTCCTACCGTCGGAGGTGTGACAGAAGAAGCTGTGTCAACTTTTGTCACCTCATCATCAGAGGAGCTGATAATGATTGCGTCTTCAATAGTAATTGTAGGAGCGGAAGTAACAGCGTCCTTGTACCTAAATGTGCCCAGGTCCTTCCCATCCCAGTGCAGACGAATTATGCGATCCTTAAAAACCATCCGTTGGTTTACTCTGCTCGCAAGGAATGTTTCAATGCCTCGTCTGACCTCTTGTAGCGACAGTTTGGAAGCTACGTCAGAGCTCACTACAATACGGTCCCACGAGCTGTTCAGCGCGTTTCTGAGATGTGTGCAAGTGGGACTCTGCTTTTCATTGTACATAGCTTTGTCAGAACATGAAGCTTTTTGAGGCTGCGTTTGTTGACTTGTACCATGCTGCTTCGCCTGAGAGGATGGTGTGCCAAATTGATTACGCATCCAGACTTGTGTATGGTAGTTTTTGAAACGCTTTGCAGTTTGACCAGCACTTGTTTCTGCTTTTTGAGCTGCTGTTAACAAATGCGACTTCTTTTCACTTTCTTGAGAATTGACTTCATGTGCTTGTGGTAACCCATTAACTTGCAGAATTGTAGATCCCTGCTTCGTAGTCTGATCAGCCATAGCTGAGTGCACCGATGGCTGAATAACACTCGATTGCATCAGCATATCAGCCTCAACTGCGCGCACTTTGCAGACATCAATACCTTGGATCATGTTCGCTTCACTGCTATTACTCCCTGGCAGGTTACTCACATGCTCTTGAAGAACTGAAACAGGCTGCTGGTTTGTCTGCGATAATTGCTTGCCTGGTGGTATACTTTTGGACGGTAAGGAAGGAACATAAGAAATGCCCGAAGGCGGTGTTGCATCTTCAAGCAACTGATTTGCTGCAGGGCTTGATGATGGCCACGGATGAATGAAAGCAGAATTCAATTGAGGTGATGGAGAATACATATTCTGCTGCTGGCTTGAAGTATTTGATTGCAAAGCCGTTGCACTTTCTGTCAACGATGGATGGTCCATGAAAACATCTGAATAACCCGAGGTCAGTGCCATAGCTTCTTCTATGACTTCAGTCGAATACTGTGAATGCTGTGGCGGCCGCGATATCGTTGCCGATGGCACCTGGCTCGAGCAGGCAGTTTCAATTACAGGAACAGGAGGCACAGAGCTTGGCTGCTCGCCTGGTTGCTGTACGTACAGCAATGCGCTTTGTGTTAACGGTGAATGAATCACACCAAAAGAGCTTTGATAACCCGTGGGTTGTGCTGCATCCAAAGTGCGGGGCTCTTGCGACAACATATCCGTAGATGTCTGAGGTTGGTCAAAGCCTGCCGGCATCAGGTTCAGTGATGCTGGGTGAATGGTTATTGGCAGCAGTATTTGAATTTCAGCTACTGCAGGGCTTACCTGGGAGTTCACACGTGGCCTCCTCTCGTACTTACGGTCACTCCTTTTCTTTCGAACACGCGGCACGCGGTCATAATCCGGCAAGGTCTTTTTTCGAACACGCGGCGCGCAGACACCATCAGGCAACACACCAGGGTTCGAGTTTGTTTTTTCCTCAACCAGCCGAGCTGAGTCAGCTGTGGTTTCAGGGATACCATTTGGGCTCGTAGGGTTTACAGCTAAGCTGAAGACATTCGTGATGACTGGCAATGGAAACTCTTCATTAGGCTTGCTGCATTCTTGCTCCGAAGACGGACGATTTTCATCCATCTTTGCAATTGTGGGGGTTGAGAAGTGTTCACGTGCAGCAGCGTATTCAGATGTCAACTTAGCGTCTCTCAACAGTCGCGCAGTCGCCAAGTTGCAGTTGCCATTTTGCGCCGGTAACTTGCTGATCACAAATGAGAAACGCAGCACACGCACACCAACAAATCGATTCGGACGTTGCGTGCGCCGGCATCAAGCGAACTGTAGAGCGCAGACGCATATATACAACCAGTGCCTCCTGGTTGATACAACGCACAGGGCGCGCAACGAATGCGAAAATGGCGCGCGACGAACTCGCTGCCCTTTTAGCGCGCGTCTACAGCGGACCTGTTGTAAATTTCTGAAGCTATGTGCTACTTGCAACCATTCAAGGTTGCAAGTGACTATTACCTAACGGTCAGACTGCAGTTGACCGTTATCGTAAGTAAAAATACTGTAAGAACACAGCGTCCGGTCCGTCCTACCTTTCACCATTTCGGCAGCGCGGGTGGCAGCGTTGCCAGATTGTAAAGTGGGCACAATACCGCACGCTCGCTAAATTTTTTCCAGATTTGACCAAAAATTAAAATTGTAACAAAGTTCATAAAAACAACCTAAAATCAACATTTATTGCAGATAAACAAACATTCGCAAGAGTTTTTTTTATGTTGCAACTGGTGTGAGTGTGTTTATTTGGAGAAATGTTTGGCAGTGTCTCCTACGCCGCGCCGTAGAGTTAGTATAACGTGGTTAATTAGTTAATATACAGACTCTATACAGAAATAACTTTACGCGCTGCGCGGTGCAGCAGCCCATGGAAGAATCCTTCATGCAGCAGCCCTCCGCCACGGCGAGCGCGCGAATCCTCAAACTATGGTCGAATCATGATTTCCTTCTTCTGTGGGTCGAATGGTAGCAAACTGGTAGGTTTTTTGTGGTGTATGGTCAATGTGTGGTCAATGTGGTATAGGTGTTCTCTAGTGTGGGGATACGGGAGTGCTGGCTGATTCTCGGCCGTCCGATCCTCCGAAGGGGGAGATCGAACGGCCGTAAGTGTTTCGTGCACATAGGCGTATCAGCCGGGGAGGCAAGGAGGGCTCGACCCCCCCCCCCCTCACTGAGAAAAGCGCCCCCCCCCCCTCTTTTGACAGGGGTCACTCTTTGGTGCACGCTGGGGAAACCGAAAAGTAAAGCCAAGTTTCAAGTTTTCTGTCGCAACAGTAATCACTCAATTATGTGCCTACGGAACGATGAAAATGTTACGAGGCAGTGTCACAACATAGCGAAATTTCGCCAACATTTCCACTGTGCTGATTTTCCTTGTAGGCTCTTTGCAGTGCAGTTCGCCTATGTGAGGCTATGCGTCTTGTGCTATAGTATTGCAGAGTAAGCAACTGCTGAACAGAGGCCTTCTAATATTACATTACTTGGTCATGCTTTTATCTTTGACTTGTGAATGCAGTTGGGGATGGGTTCGAGCAAACTTTCTATGAACTGGTCAAAGCATTTGCTGCTTCCGAAAATAAATCTCTTCGAAAAGGATATATCACCGCCGCTGCTCTGTCGAAGTTGTTGCGAGCCGATAAGTGTGAAGAATCGTTTTTGATGTTTAAGTTTTGAAACGCCAAAAACTGTTTCCGCTTTAGTCTCTGATAGACCTGATTAGTCTTGTTTATGGTAACGTGCTTATGGACTCGAGCTCAGTAGGAAGCTCAGCTTTTAAGCTTGCCCCACAACTAGACCCACTGGACCAGGGAGAAGGTGAAAGACCGTGGTTTTTAGCACTATGGAGGTTTAGTTAGGAATCGGGCTAGTTGCTTTTCACTCAACTTGAAATGTCCTTTATTGCTCAAAATACATCTTGGAAAGCAGAGAAGTACACACTTGCAGCGCTGCTTATTTCTCTCTATTCCTCTTTTTCTCAGCAAGTATGAGCTCACAGAGATGTATACGCCCACAAACTACTAAACATTGTTATGCTGCAAGTGGAAATATTTTGTTCAACTCATAATTCGTCTCGCCAGCTGCTATATGTAGCCGCTGCTTATGTGATCGGCAGCTAGCCTACTTGAACTACTTTTAGAAGGAGATGCTCTACAGCTTTGTAACGTCGTGTAACAAGCAGGTGATTTTGTGGCACACAGAAAAATTTATAAAGGCTGAGGAACCACTGGCAAACAATATGCCATGTCGAGAATCGTTTATTGTTTTATTTTTTATGTGGTAGTAAATAAGTGGTCATTACACGATGGATCACTGTCGCATCATTTGTTGCCTCACGTGACAAACTGGTGCTGTGGGCATGACAAACACTGTTTGCACGAATCATATACAGCTAACGCCCATTTCGAAAAGAAGCAACGAGAGATAGTTAAACATTATAATCGCCCACATTTTGTTCTTTGAACAAAATGGCGTACTTATGGTGGTGCCTGGAGGCCCATTGACGAATTTTAATGAGAATACAATGAATGTAAACAATGTACTACGCCCCTAGTACCATAAATTATACAATCGAAAGAAAAGGGTTGAGAAGTTAATAATAGGTTAATAACAGTAATATAACAATAGCAATATTATAATAATTGCATGCTCCAGAAACAGCGTTCAGACTATTAGCAAATCAGGCAAATTATAATACACACATGCCTGAATATCTGCAAGAAAGTGTAATACTTACTATGAAAAAGTATAACAGGAATCATTTGTTGAAAAATATGGCTGATCCCTCTGTCACAGGAACCAGCATATAACACAAAAGTAAAGCGCGCCTTTAAAGGGTAAATAAATGTTTACTGTAGATTGATAATGGAGGGTTTGCCGAATGTATCTTTGGTGTTGGGCAGCTGTAGCACCGTCAACGTGGATGTATCTGCATTGATGCTTGGTACATCTCCATCACGACAACTAACATCCATAATAAATTTATTAAACAAACTATTGTGGTATCTGTAGATGTTAACTGCCAAAGCATAATCAGAGAAAGAGGCATGATAGCAAGATGAGCGTTGCATATTGGACGCGTAAATCGGGCGGAGGGCGCCATTCCTTGGCCGCTTAAAGTGGGATTGAGCTTGGTGGTGTCTGATAATGTGCGTCATGTCACCTCTGTGTACGCAAATTTACAGCAACGTGCCATATATATATATATATATATATATATATATATATATATAAACTTGCTCTCTGTAGTATACAAGCTATTTACAAAGGTAATTGCTAACAGAGTAAAGAAAACATTAGAATTCAATCAACCAAAGGAACAAGCAGGATTTTGAACAGGCTACTCAACAATCGACCACATTAATACTATCAATCGGGTAATGGAGAAATGCTCAGAATATAACCAACCACTATACATAGCCTTCGTAGATTACGAGAAGGCGTCTGATTCAGCAGAAATATCAGCCGTCATGCAGACACTGCGGAATCAGGGCGTAGATGAAATATGTATAAACATCCTGGAAGAAATCTACAGGGGATCAACTGCTACAATAGTGCTTCATAAAAGAAAGCAACAGAATACCAATCAAGAAGGGTGTAAGGCAGGGGGACACAATCTCTCCAATGTTATTTACTGCGTGCTTACAGGAGGTTTTCAGAAGTCTAGAATGGGAACACATAGGGATAAGAGTTAATGGAGAGTACCTTAGTAACCTGCGCTTCGCCGATGACATTGCATTGCTGAGTAACTCAGGGGACGAATTGCAACTCATGATTATGGAGTTAGACAAGGAGAGCAGAAAGGTGGGTCTTAAAATTAATCTGCAGAAAACGAAAGTAATGTACAACAACCTCGGAAAAGAGCAGCGCTTTGAGATAGGTAATGGTGCACTTCAAGTTGTAAAAGACTATGTCTATTTAGGGCAGGTAATAACCGCAGAGCCGAACCACGAGATTGAAGTAACTAGAAGAATAAGAATGGGGTGGCGCACATTTGGCAAGCACTCTCAAATTATGACTGGTAGATTGCCACTATCCCTCAAGAGGAAGGTATATAACGGCTGTATCTTGCCGGTACTTAGCTATGGAGCAGAAACGTGGAGACTTACAAAGAGGGTTCAGTTTAAACTGAGGACGACGCAGTGAGCAATGGAAAGGAAAATGGTAGGTGTAACCTTAAGAGACAAGAAGAGAGCATAGTGGATTAGGAAAGAAACCGGGGTCAAGGATATCATAGTTGAAATCAAGAAGGGGAAATGGACATGGGCCGGGCATATAGCACGTAGACAGGATAACCGCTGGTCATTAAGGGTAACTAACTAGATTCCCAGAGAAGGCAAGTGGATTAGGGTGAGACAGAAGGTTAGGTGGGCAGATGAGATTAAGAAGTTTGCGGGTATAAATTGGCAGCAGCAAGCACAGGACCGGGTTAAATGAAGGAACATTGGTTCCTATAACTTCCCCTATACATTCCTTGGCATTATAGTCTGTTAAATCTCGTTAATATTGTGTCAAAACACAGAAAAACGAGCACTTAGGTATATACTTCTTTCTCTTATATATATATATATATATATATATATATTGTGGGCATTTTTTATGCGCTTCTTCTCATATATGCATTATCATAATCATCATCATCCGTCTGGGTCCCTGTCCTCATCTTCACTGGGTGTCATCACAATCATCATCGGGTGTGTGCGCGCTCTGTCTCAGACTGCCCCCTCGCTGCTTAGCCCTTGGGTGAATAAACGCTGTCTCAACCCAGACGTCATACGTGGTGGAGGTGGATTTTCGGTCCTCAATCCTCTCCCACCTCGCTCGACTACCTTGAGCTGCGTTCAGGCCGCCGATTGCCCTCCCCCTGTCTGGAAACATGTCACAGAACAAGCCTGCTGGCACTGCTGCCATCACTGCTGCCATGTCTCCCCCGCCGTCTTCAGCCGCACCTCCTGTTTACGTACACAGCCACCAGCGTGATCCCCCTCTCTTTGCCGGTCGTCGCGGGGTAGACGTGGAGGACTGGCTCAATGTGTACAGCCACGTGAGTGTTGCTAATCGCTGGGACGATAGCACCAAGTTTCGTTACCTCTCTTCCTACTTGACCGGTGTGGCGAAGACGTGGTACTTTAACCACATCATCGACATACCCGACTGGGCGACCTTCGAGCAGCTGCTTCATCACGTTTTCGGCACACCGGCGATTCGATCCGCAGTCTCGAATAGAACCCTCGACACTCGCCAAGAACATTCCGGTGAGTCGTACACGTCGTACATCGAGGACGTTCTTGCGCTCTGCTGGCGGGCTAATTCATCTGTGCCGGAGTCCAACAAAGTACGCCACATTTTGAAGGGTATAGGCCTTGTTGCCTTCAATGCCCTGGTTGCTCAGAATCCGGCTATCATAGCCGACGTCGTCACGACATGTCAGCGACTCGATACTCTGGACTCGGTTCGTCTACAACCAGACATAGGCGAACAATCTTACAGACCTCTTCGTGACCTCATAAGAGACATAATACGTGAAGAGTTGCAGAACATGGGTTTCCCGCCTTCTCCACCGTGTTCTCCACAGTCTACTGGAGCGGCATTACGTGGCATTATCAGGGAGGAACTGACATTTATGACCTCACCGGCTCACATCCAGTCACCCTCGTCTCGGCCCACGAACCTATGCACAGGTCGCTGCTATGCCTCCCAGCGAGGTAAACATGACATTGCTGCTGCCATCGTACGCGTCGGTCGCTGCCACTTCTCCCCTCAACTTTCGTTCAATCCCACCTGACCCTTCCTCTGCACACCTGACCGCGCTCTCTTCAGGTACTTCGCATGGTTTCTACCCTTCCTCCTGGCGCTCATCTTGCCCAGTTTGCTATTACTGTGGGTATCGCGGCCACATTTCTCGTTTCTGCCGCAAGCGCCAGCAAGACGAGTGCCGCGGTTATGACATGCGTGAACGAGATACTTTTTACAATCAAGGTAAACGCCATTCATCACCTACACGCCGGTCTCCCTCTCCGCCCGTATCGAGTGCACCTCGAAACAGCCGGAACTTCAGACGCTGTTCACCATCACCCTTTCGCCGCTCCTCCTCCCCACTTCGGCCGGCCTCATTTATCACTGCCAGTGATTCGGAAACCAAAGTGATGCAGTTTCTGGGGGAAAAACTGCGTTCCGAATTAGGACTGATATTCCTCCACCAGGCCCGGGCAGCATGATTTCGGTGGTAGTGGAAGGAGTGTATGTGGATGCTCTGGTAGACACGGGTGCGGCATTTTCTGTTATGCATGTTGATTTAGGCCAACGTCTGAAAAAGTGATGACCCCTTACAATGGACCCACGTTGGTTACTGCCCAGGGGTATACCATTCACCCTTCCGCTTTCTGTTTGGGACGTTAAACCCCACAAATCAACCAATCAATCAATTTTCCGCTTTCTGTACAGCCCGCGTTTTTATTGATGGTATCCGACACCACATTCAGTTCGCCGTCCTGACTGACTGCTCTCACCGATTAATTTTAGGGTGGGATTTTCTTTCTTCTCCCTCCGCGGCTATTTGCTATGGCCAACGCGTCGTCCACCTCACCGACACAGACTGCGCGCTGAACGACGACCCCCAGAGGCCACTTAGTTTGACAGCTGCGGAAGATACTGAATTACCACCAGGTCAAGAGCGAATTGTAACTATTACCTCCAAGGAAATTGACCATGGCGACGTCTTGGTCTCACCATCATTTAGTTGCGTTGGTAAAGGCATCATTCTCGCTTCCGGTGTAGTTCAGTTTCTCAATGGTTCCGCACTTGTCACCGCTGTGAATACATCATCCGAAAAAATTCTGCTTCCTCAGAACACAACGGTGGCCTGCGTGACGTATTCCGAGCCTACGTGCGTTGTGCCACTTTATGCCGTCTCCTCCAACGACAGCCCTGGGGGTGAGCCTGCTTCTTCTTCCGCCTTTACTGCAGTCATTAGCGAGGACTTGACACCTTCACAAACGCAACAGCTACTTGCTTTGTTAAAGAAACACGCAAGTTCCTTCGATGTTTACTCCTCGACGTTGGGCCGCACTACTACTACAATGCATCGAATCCACACAGTCGGAACATCTGATGTACGCCGCCGGCCCTTTTGTGTGTCTCCTGCTGAGAGAAAAATTATCGAAGAAAATGTAGCTGACATGCTCAAACGAGAGGTAATTCGCCCTTCATCTAGCCCTTGGTCGTCGCCTGTGGTTCTGGTTCGTAAGAAGGATGGCTCTGTCCGCTTTTGCATCGATTACAAGGTGCTCAACAAGATCACTCGCAAGGATCTGTACCCAATGCCTCGCATTGACGACACCCTTGATTCTCTACAAGGCGCGAAATACTTTTCCAGCCTCAACCTGCGTTCCGGATACTGGTAAATTCCTATGCGCGAAGAGGATAAAAACAAAACGGCATTCGCAAGCCCTAACGGGCTATACGAATTCAACGTTATGCCTTTCGGGTTGTGCAACGCGCCCGCTACATTTGAGCGCATGATCGATACCGTGCTGCCCGGCCTCAAATGGAAGACCTGTCTCTGCTACTTGGACGACATCGTCATTTTTTCGTCAACGTTTCTTCAGCACCTGCAACGTTTGGATGACGTTCTGACGTGCCTTGCCGCTGCTGGTCTCCAACCACACAAAAAAATGCCGTTTCGCCACAAAAGCTATCAAGGTTTTGGGCCACGTCACGACCAAAGATGCAATTCGGCCGGATCCGGACAAAATTGCTGCAGTGCTTCGCTTTCCGCACCTCGAAAGGCCGAAGGAGTTGCGAAGTTTTCTTGGTCTCGCCTCCTATTTTCGCCGTTTGATACGAAACTTCGCATCAATAGCGGCTCCACTGCATCAGCTTCTTGCTTCCGACGTGCCCTTTCTATGGTCGGAAGAATGTCAAACGGCATTCGACCTATTAAAGTGTGCCCTCACGTTTGAACCTGTACTCTGCCACTTTGATGAGGCCGCACTGACCATCCTACATACGGACGCTAGGGGCCGCGGTATAGGTGCCGTTCTGCTCTAACGCAATACCTCTTCGCAAGAGAGAGTAGTTGCATATGCCAGTAGAGTACTAACCGCAACCGAGAAGAACTATACCATAACTGAGCAAGAGTGCTTGGCTGTGGTCTGGTCAGTGCAAAAGTTCCGTCCTTATCTCCACGGCCGTCATTTCACGATCATTACGGACCACCACGCCCTATGCTGGCTTTCCACATTGAAGAACTTGTCTGGACGCTTGGGTCGGTGGATTCTACGTTTACAGGAGTATGACTTCGATATCATTTACAAGTCAGGTGGAAAAGACCAAGACGTCGACGTCCTTTCCTGCTGCCCGCTACCCAATACCCAGCTCAGCATCGGTCAAAGTTCGGCCATCAGTTTTACTGCAGCGCCCGCGCTCGCCTCAATAGACCAGTTATTATCGAACGACAAGCGCACACTTCACTCCTGCCAGTTGTTTGATCCGTACTGTAGCCGTATTATGGACCAGCTCTCTGGAGCTTCCCATTCACCTGATGCGCGGCATCGTCAACTCTTGCGATTTAAGCTGGATAATGGAGTCCTGTACCGTCACATCTACCACTCTGATGGTCAACGCTGGGTTCCCGTGTTACTATACTCTCTTAGACTTGACGTGCTTAAAGCCTTCCACGATGACTTGACTGCCGGACATCTTGGTATTAAAAAAACTCACGACCGCATTCGAAGTCGCTTCTACTGGCCCGGTATTTCTACTAGCATCGCGCGCTACGTCGGTTCCTGTGTTCCGTGCCAGCGTCGTAAAATCCAGACAACTGCACCGGCCGGGTCTCTGCAGCCAATTCCGTGCCCCACAACGCCATTTGAGGTTGTAGGTATCGACATTTACGGCCCTCTTCCCGTCACATCTACTGGAAAACGATGGATAGTGACCGCCGTAGACCACTTGACACGCTATGCGGAGACAACGTCTGTATCAACTGCCTCTGCTTCGGAAGTAGCCGACTTCGTTCTGCACGCCCTCATTCTGCGCCATGGTGCCCCTCGTGTATTGCTGAGTGACCGTGAAAAGGTGTTCCTGTCAGAAGTGCTAAATGAAGTATTGCGCTCCTCTGGAATAACACACAAGACTGCTTCAAGCTACCACCCTCAGACCAATGGTCTCACCAAGAGGTTTCACCGTACTCTTGCTGATATGATAGCGGTCTACATCAATCCAGATCACAAAAACTGGAATACTCTCCTATCATTCCTCACCTTTGTCTACAACACGGCCGTTCAGCGCATTACCGGTAATTCACTGTTCTACCTCGTTTATGGACGTTCCCCTACTTTCTTCCTCGACGTTTCCTTTTTTTAACAGCGACGTTAATTTGTCTCCGTCTTCGAGCGAGGAATACATTTCAAGACTAGCCCAGTGTCGCGATCGTGCTCGCATCAACACGGAAGCGCGGCAGCAAGATCGAAAAGTTATTTATGATGAATTCCATCGCTTTGTATTCTTCCGACCTGGTGACGAGGTGCTCCTGTTCACACCTATTCGTACACCTGATCTGTGTGAAAAGTTTCAGCCACATTTCATTGGGCCTTACTTAGTTATCGAACAGACTTTGTCCGTTAATTATCGTGTGAACCCTCTTGTCGTCCCAACAGACCGCCATCACCGCACCACAGAGATCGTGCACGTGTCTCGCATGAAGCCCTTCAGGCGACGTTCTCTGCCACATTGACTTGCTATGGCCAGGTTGGCCGCTTCGATGGGGGGGGGAATTAGTGTGGGCATTTGATATGCTCTTCTTCTCATATATGCATTATCATAATCAGCATCATCCATCTGGGTCTCTGTCCTCATCTTCATTGGGTGTCACCATAATCATCATCAGGTGTGTGCGCACTCTGTCTCAGACTGCCCGTTCGCTGCTGTGCCCTTGGCTGAACAAACGCTGTCTCAACCCAGACGTCATAATATATATATCAACGTCTACACTAAGTGACGCAGAAAGGGGAAGTGGGAAAAAAGTATTACTAGAAGCGTCCTTGCAACTCACTCGGGTCATTGCAGACGATAGTGAGCGTAAGGCTGCTGAATACAGTGTCGCGGAGGCCACGCAGAAATTACTATCTAATCTCGGAGAGCATGAGGCAAGAGAACTGGAAAGATATGAACTAAAAAAGAGAGGCGAAATTTCAATTGTAAAAGATAGAAAATTCTATCGGGACTGCAGAAGCTCAACTGCTCTGTAACAGGAAAATAGGAATGAGACCCTACAAGAACGCCAGGGACCACCCGTACCACAACCTAACTTTGAGGTGAAAAATGGGAACTCGAAACTACAGTTTAATCTTAATCAAAACAGCCTTACTCTCGAATATGACGCTGACACTCGCATGCCACGTGATAGCCGAGAGGAGCCAAAGACTTATGAGGAAAATGTCCTCAATGTGTCCAACACAGCGCTTACACCCACTCAGCTACAACTTTTGTTGAGAGGCTTAATCTTTTGTCCATCATCCGGTAGATTGAATGAATTTTAACTGTACCAAGACCTCGATAACTTTGCACGTAATCTCCGCCTCTGTGAATACTTTCATGATCGGAAGGACTGTACGGACGAGAATAGATTGATTGATGGTGACAAATTATGGTGTCCAGATGAGCAGAGGGAGCAACACCTTGATATGTATATATCAGCAGTTCAAAAAGATATCATCAGAGCGTATGAAAAAAATCGGCCATCTTGAAACAACCAAAGTCAGAACGAAGGGTACTCGATGAACTACGAAAAATCGCTGAAATCAACATCAAACCGGCTGATAAAAAGGGCTGCATAGTAATTCTAAACACGTCGGACTATTTAAAGGTAGGGGAACGACAACTATCAGACACAAAATTCTACAAAGAACTTCCAACGGACCTGACTCCCAAATTTCAAAGTGAGATAAAAGGAACCCTAAATAATCTCCACCGGGACGAGAAAATTACCGGCAAAATGTTAAAAGCAATGTTACTGGCCCATTCTGTTCCCGGTCGATTCTATTTGCTCCCCAAAATACACAAGGCAGGCAATCCGGGACGTCCGATAGTATCCAGTAACAGCACATCAACAGAAAATATATCAGAATTCATCAATTCCTAATAAAAAACATCCCCCCAAATTTTCCCTATTACCTAAAGGACACAAACCACTTCATCTGCGAAACTTCAAGTCTCGACATCCCAGGCGGCAGTTTTCTGGTGACCATGGACGTCTGCTCACTCTACACCAACATACCCCACCATGACGGAATAGCGGTTATGGTTTCTGAATATGTAAAATCTGACTCATCAACTAGTGTAAGTGGCGAGGTACTGTTTACACTTCTTGAACTTGTACTAAATTATAACCATTTTGAGTTCTATGGCAAGCACTTCCTTCAGGTCAGTGGCACTACAATGGACACAAAAATGGCCCCAAACTTTGCGACCACCTTTATGGCTTCACTTGAAATCCCATTCATTGAGGGACGCACCTTGAAACCGTCCTACTACAGAAGATACTTGGATGAAATTTTTATGATATGGAACCACGATGAGGAAAGTCTTTTCCACTTCATAGAGGATTTTAAGAAGTGCCACCCGTCAATTAAATTCACGCATAAAATTTCCAAAACTAGCATTAACTTCTTGGACGTCGCTGTCACGGTCAAAAATGACCGCTTGTCAACAAACCTTCACAAAAAGCCTATAGACCGTCAAATGTACCTACATTTCAACAGCAGCCATTCAAAGCATTGCAAAACGGGTATTTCATATTCTCAGGCCTACCGGTGCCGAAGAATATGCACCGATATGCAGGAATTTGATAGACATGCAGAACACCTAAAGCATTCCTCATTGAAACAAAATTATCCCGAAGACATTATTGACGATGCCATACTACGTGCTCGCAACGTGAACCAGAATGATATAATTAAGGGACCAAACAGAGTATCTAAAACGACTTCCCAAACGAACCTTGTACTAACTTACTCCTCATCAGTGCCACGAATCAATAACATACTTTTCCGCCATTTCAACATAATCAGGCAATGCAAATGACTAACTTCAATTTTCACGAAGCCACCTCACGTGGTGTACCGCAGGGATAAAAACCTGAAGGACATTCTTGTCAGAGCAAAAACAAACCCCTCTGAAATTTTATCAGGGTACCATCCCTGCGGAAAAGCTCGATGCAAGGTATGCGCACAGATGATTGCAACACGTGAATCAAAAGCGAACTTCTCGGATTTCAAATTCTGCATAACTGAAAGCCTTAATTGTGACTCCAGTAACGTAATATACATGCTACATTGCAACATCTGCTGCGGACAAGAATATATCGGCCAAACAGACACGCCATTTCGACTGCGGTTCAATAATCACCCGTACTACGCCACTTCACTGCAGAAGCTACCTTTATATAATATATATATATATATATATATATATATATATATATATATATATATATATATATATAGTTATAAACTTCGAGAATAGTGCAGTATAGGAAACACTGCACTATTCTCGAAGTTTATAACTTTTATTACGGTAGCCGGAAGAAACTCTGATCATCTATTTCATCTATATATATATATATATATATATATATATATATATATATATATATATATATATATATATATATATATATATATATATATATATATATATATATATATATATATATTCTGGCTGACGAGTGAGGTAGCTTTGCCCCCCCACTTGCGAAAGAATGGGTACACCATTGTGTCCTGCGCGGCGCCATAGAGTTAATATAACGTGGTTAATTAGTTAATATACAGACTCTATACAGAAATAGCTTTATGCGCTGCACGGTGCAGCAGCCCATGGAGGAATCCTTCATGCAGCAGCCCTTCGCCACCGTGAGCGCGCGAATCCTCGAACTCTGGTCGAATGGTAGCAAACTGGTAGGTGTTTTGTGATTTACTATGTCCCCTAGATACTCGAACTGACATAAGTGCGGCGGTTAGTATGATTTCCTTGCGAGTGAGGTTAATGTGGTATAGGTGTTCTCTAGTGTGGAGATACGGGAGTGCTGGCTGATTCTCGGCCGTCCAATCCTCCGAAGGGGGAAATTGAGCGGCCCTGAGTGCTTCATGCAAGTGGTTGCGTTGAATGACCAACAGCCCGTGTCGATGTGATATGCTCAAGTGCTGGCTGTCTTGTGTGTGCTGTGTGGTGGTTTGTTTGGCAAATTTAATTCCCTGTGAATTTGATAATACTTGAGTGTTGTTTTTTTTTCCAAGAAGAACGCCAACATCATCATAATTCATAAGAAAGGAAACATCATGAGGACTTGAAGAATTATAGGCCGATCAGCTTACTGTCCGTTCTCTCCAAACTATTTACAAAAATAATAGCTAATAGAACTTTCAATCAACCAAAGGACTTTGCAGGATTTTGTACAGGCTACTCCACAATAGACCATATTCATACTATCAAATATAGAAATGCGCGAAATACAGCCATCAGCGAATGGGTACTGCTACGTTTAAACATGTGATATAATAATTGCTTTCTCCTTTCCATTTCACCATCGCCGACGGCCGGCGGATTCACAGCCGCCGCTCCCCAGCAAAGCGGGCGCAGTTGTTATAGGTTATAGGTGTTGACATGGCAGACAGTGCGATGAGCGCTGGTCGCCCGGCAGCACACCGGGCTTGGCAAACTGCTAACGAGGCATATTTTATTTCTACGCTCGCCCACATAGTCCGCGCCGCCGCTCGTTTCTCGTCATAGTGATAGTTATAGCGCGAGACCAAAACGACGACACAGAGACAAGAAGGACACGAACGACACGAGCGCTCGTGTCTTTCGTGTCTTTCTTGTCTCTGTGTCGTCGTTTTGGTCTCGCGCTATAACTATCGTCATGCCATACCAACTAGCCCAAGCTGCCACACTTCTCGTCATAGGCTGCAGGGCAACTAGAGTGCCTCAATGTGCTAGTTCGGGCGCTGCCATCGAGCCACTCTACAGGGCAGAGTCCACCACACTCCACATCGCGGCCGCGCCGCTGAGAAGAAGGCCGTGGTGCTTTGGTGTGGTGGTGTGATCTAGTTTTGCTTAGAAAAACTAGCTGCGGAAAATCTTCTATACATATATCCTTCATAGATTACGAGAAGGCATTTGACTTGGTCAAAAGATCAGCAGTAATGCAGGCACTACAGAATCAGGGCATCGAAGACCCATACATAAACATACTGGAACAAATCTACAGTGGATCCATACCCACCATAGTTCTCCATAGAGAAAGCGACTGAATCCCAATAAAAATGGGTGTAAGGAAGGAAGCCACGATCTCTCCATTGCTATTCACAGCGTGTTTACAGGAGGCTTTCAGGACCCTAGAATGGGAAGAGTTTAGGAATGAGAGTTAATGGCTAGTATCTTTGTAGCATGCGATTCGCTGATGACATTGCCTTGGTGAGTAACTCAGTGGATGAATTACAGCTCATTATTACTAAACTGGACACGGAAAGCAGAAAAGTAGGCCTGAAAATTAATATGCACAAAAGTAAAGTAATGTTTAACAGTCTCGGCAGAAAACAATAGATGGAGAAACGCTGGAAGTTGTAAAGGAACGTGTCTACTTAGGAGCCGTAGTAACCGCAGAGCCAAACCATGAGAGTGAAATAACTAGAAGAATAAGGATGGGGAGGATCATATTCGACAAGCATTCTCAAATTATGAATGGTAATCTGCCACTAACCCTCAAGAGGAAGGTACATAACAGCTGCATCTTGCTAGTACTTACCTACAGAGCAAAAACCTGGAAGCTTACAAAGAGGGTTCAGCTTAAATTGAGGGCAATGCAGCAAGTGATGGAAAGGGAAATGATGGGTGTAATCTCAAGAGACAAGAAGAGAGCAGAGTGGGTCAGGGAACAAAGCGGGGTTAAGAATATCATAGCTAAAATTAAGAAGAAATGAACTTGGGCCAGCACATAGCATGTAGGCAGGATAACTGCTGGTCATTAAACGTAGCCGACTGGATTGCCAATAAAGGCAAACACACGAAGGGAAGACAGAAAGTTGTGTGCGCCAATGAGATTAAAAATTTTGCAGATATAACGTGGCAATGGAAAGCACAAGACCGAGTTGATTGGCGGATCATGGGAGAGGTCTTTGACCTACAGTGGACATGGTCATGCTGATGATGATGAGTGTTGGCTTTTTCGTGCTAGCCGTAGCATTGAATTACTAAGATCTCGCATCGGCGTGATCATGCACAAGTGCTGGGTGTTTTGTGTATACGTTACTTCTCAATGAGATTGTCGTCTCTGTTGCACTGTACTGACAACACCATTGTCACACAGGCTCTTGTTTGCTATGTTGTACCCTTTTATATCGCAGTTGGACTGACGGCTGCACCGCATTTGATCCGGATTAGTTTGGGCAGTTAGCAGTGACTAATATCAATGTCACTCGAATACTTTTGATAGAGATTGACAAATCTGGCGCTTCTGCGTAGTATTGCCTAATCCGGGTAGAGTTTTGCGCAGATGCCCTGATTGTGATCAAAAGTGCCCTTGTGACACCGGTATGATCACACGCACGAATGCTCAAACCCTTCAGTTCTGTGCGCTCTTGTGGTCTCTACCTCCTTGGCTGCCGATGAGCATGCAAAAAAAAAAAAAAAGGTCTACTACATATACAAAGCTATTGTATCAAAATTATGCAGAAAAGGTGCATCATATTGGGTAATTTTGTAATAATGGGACGTCTGCAAAGAAGCACATGTAAATGTTTGGTCTTGCTAAATCAAATTATGTATCACAAGAGAAATTGAAGGACTTTTCATTCTTGAAAAAGTAATGTCATTGTGAGTTTTATTACAGATTTTCCTGTAAAAGGATATGATGTTTACTTCACTATGAGATTAACACATTTGTCTATGCGTAGCAGTCAGTGCATGTTCCAAGATTTTGGTGTACGTTGGTGCATGTGTGCAATATTAAATAACATCGAGTTACATTTTTTGGCACATCTATATTATGAATAACTTCATTTCTTGAGATAGGCACTATGATAAAGCAATGGTCCTTACATTGAAGAAAATTTTTCGAAATTTTGTTTAGTCTTGAAAAAGACAAGTCCACTTAACAAAATGTTGGCTTCAGCATCCACCCTCTGCTTACAAATATTTTATGACACCTTACTGCATAACTTTTATTAAAAATTACTATTAAAATTTCATCTAGTGTAACCCGATCTTACAAAGTTTTCAGTATAACCAATTTCCATTCACCAGCAAGTATCCATAGGGTGCAACATTGTCGTCGACCTGATTTAGGAAACTAATTTGGCACCAAATCTGATTTAAAGAAGTTTTTTTCTAAAATGACTCAGTAAAAAAAAGCAATGCTTTTGTTTTAATTTTGTGTGCAACAGATTTGAGCATGCTCTCTGGCACTATCACATTGAAATATTCATGTGCCCTAGCTTCACTTTTATGGAGCTGCATGCTGTGTCCTGGCCCAGAAGAACAATGGATGCAGCCTTCGGTAGTGCTCTTACGTTCCAGATAGTGGCAGAGGCGATGGTGGTTGCTGTTTTGCTGTTTTGTTTCATGGTTTATATGAGAGAAGGCACTGATCACCCCTAGCCTTTTTCTAGCTTGGTCTCCTCGCACAATCACTGCAGTCATTCTCTTTGTCACTGCATATTGGTGACTTGTCGTAGCCTCATGTCTCACTGGCCTGCATCACCCAGACTTGGTGTCCCTCTTGTATGTTAAATTTGCCTTTACAAATTTTCGAGACATAAAGGTCAGACTAGAAGTACCCTTTGCTAGGGTAGTTGGTTCATGTTCATGTACAAACCTTAAGGATATGCCTGTTTTTCATGATATAATGAGGAAAGGGGTCAAGGGGAGTGCAAAGTTTTGACCATTTATTCATCATGTCCTGCATTTAAATTTATAGGAATAGACATGCACAGCAAGTTAGGCAAACATTGCGTGCATACTTAATAATCACAATCTGTGGACTTCCTTTCTATCTGCAAGAGAGACAATGTATCACTGATACAGTGAACCTCGTAATTTTATATAGAATGACTCCACTCATTCTCGAGTAGCTGTTTCCTTGCTTCTGCTGATAATCTGAACCTTATTCAGGCATGGCTCACACTCATGAGAATCGCAAGGCATCAGCGGATGGGCCCTATCTTTATCTTTCAACGAAAGCTCATGTTTCTAAGCATACTCATCCACGTATATTCTCGCCAGGCCAACATTCTTCTTTTTCCACAGGATAGCAGAAATTCATTAACAACACCATTGACACATTTTGTATACTACTTGGCGTGCCTCTTGCCATACTCACCTTTGTTGCTTCCATCAGATAGTATACTAGTATACATGGTAAAGCTGAAAAGCTGAGACGGCTTTTGTGGCACAGGAAAAACAATCGGCATGCCAGGTCTGTTTGCAATCATTTTTAGGTTGTGTGCAGCTCAGTGCATGTACGGTATGGCCTCGGGTCTCGCTGTTCTGCGCTCTTGCTCATACCTAGAGATTTTCGAAACCTCCCCCTAATTTAAATGTTGGTGCAACATAAGAAAAATTATTACGGTCAAGCATAAGAAATTCCACAACACAGGAGCGACACAAGAGTCTATGCAAATGCCTTGTCTTTGAATATCGCCCCGCCGCAGTGGTCTAGTAGTTAAGGTACTCGGCTGCTGACCCCCAGGTCGCGGGATCAAATCCCGGCTGCGCTGGCTGCATTTCTGCTGGAGGCGGAAATGTCGTAGGCTCATGTGCTTAGATTCGGGTGCACATTGAAGAACCCCACGTGGTCGAAATTTCCGCATAATCATATAGTGGTTTTGAGACATGAAACCCTACATATCAATCAATCTTTAAATATAAAAATCTCTCTTAAAATTAATGAAGGTGACTTTAACATAAAACTTGAGAAGGGCCATAAAAGCTTATACTGCCCTGCCCATCGCATTCTTGAAGGCATCCACACCACTCTTGTTTATGCAGCTTCTTATGCAGGAAAACAATTCACCGTGCAGGACAAAATAAGATAGGTTCTTGACATCAAGCGAGAACAGGTATTCTATCAAAGAATTCTTTGAAGGAAGTGGATGATGCATGGAAAATTCTCAGTTTGCAATGTATTTTTTATGACAACCAAGTTCAGCTGCTTCATTAAAAACTGACTAATCACATTCTGCGTGATACCACAATCACGCACAATTGTCCTAAAAGAAACATTCGGCTTATGTGTCTTGGCCATAAAAAAATATAGAAAGGGTGTTTTTGCTAGCTGCAATAGACTGTGATAGTCCTTGTGCAGAGCCACTACCTTGTTTTTCTAAACTCTTGTTTAGATGCTTTTAACTTGACGAAGTTCCTGTAGACTGCCTGTCCTGCCTTGAAGTTGCACAAATCTACATTCATTGCCACGGAGCCACTACTTTTAATGCACTTGAAGAATGACACAACGCCCGCCATAGGATCCTTCCAGGGGCGTAGCCAGGGGGTGACACACGTGGTCTGTGTCCTCCTCCCCCCAAATTTTTTTCGTCATGTTATAGAGAGCAAAAAATTACCATTTCAACGGGGTGCCCTCTCTAAAATCAAGGAGGTGCCCCCCTCCGAAAAAAATTTCTTGCTACGCGCCTGGATCCTTTCGATGAAGAATAGGTTTTTCTCTTGTTCTGTCTAAAGCTTAGACACTGTCTTGTAAGCAATGGTCCCTAACTGCTACATCGACTTTTCTGGCAACTCATCGGTTCAATTCCAGTAATTAGTAAGCCAGCAAAAGAGGTTCGTGGCTAAATTTTGGGCCTTTGTTGAGTACATAGCGTTTACTTTCTGCAGTGTGAACATTTCCCAGCCCAGTGAGGGCTTCTCCGGTCAAGGTAGCCGGCTTCTTGGGGATGAAACAACGGGCATTCCTCAGCTTCAGGTTCCACTTTGCTTCAGTGATGTGGGCTGCTGAACGCTTGGTATCAAGAAACTTCTTGAGTGCCAGCCACTCCAGGTCCAAACTGAAGAAAAGTGCACAAAGCAGGTAAACAAAAGCACACGTGCTGCCATTAATTATGATTTCACATACTTTTGTAACATGACCAAATGAAGCCGTGGCTGCCCCTAAAAGGGCACTCACTTCTTGTGAAACATGGCCTTTCTGGCAAGTTATGCCTTCATTTGATTGTGTTAGAGAGTATGTAAAATTTTAAAATCCGAATTTTGGTTGCAGGTGTGCTTATTTTTTTACCTCCTTCATGCCCTATGCTTTAGTTTGTTGCTGGAGTGGCTGGCTCTGAAGACGTTTTGCAATGCCAACTGTGTCATACTTCACTAGGCACAATAACAAGTGCCTGGTCAGGCATGTATTATCTGTCGAAACAAGTCAACTTTCAGAATCCACATGCTGAAAGTGCCTTGAGGGAGCATGCATCTTTGGTTAAACTGGCACACCTTTTTAACATAGTCACTTTCATGCAAAGCAGCTCAGCATGTCTATTAGGTCACGTGTGCTCCTTGGCACACCATGTCAGAGCCCGCAACTGCTGCAAGCTAAAATTCTATCTAGCCCTCTTTGTTCTCTAATCAGCTTTGCTTTTTTAGTATCTCTATGTTATGCCAACTGTTTTCTGTTTGTATGTTGCAGAGTTCTTGACTTGTACCGCACTTTTTTTTGCTATCATCCAAGCTTCCACACCAAATGTTAGCACTGGCAGCATACAAGAGTTCACCACTTTCCGCTTTACGGATAGTTTTGAATTGCCTGTCATGATCTTGGAATGTCTGTCAGTAATGCTCCAGCCCATCCATATTTTTTGATGAATTTATTTTTTATGAGTAGTATAGTGTCTTGTCAATATCTGACTTAAATACACATATTGTAAGGATTCTAGTGTGCCATTGCCGGTTGCAAACTCTTGCTTTCTTGTTTGGTCTACTAACATTTTATCCTTGTTTTTTACTTATCTATCTTTAACCTTACTTGAATACTTTCTCGGTTTAGACCCTCAGTTCATTGTAGTTCATTGGCATCACTGCTGACAAAAAGACATCATCTGCGTAAGTACCCAGATATTCTCTGTAAATCTTTATTCGTGCTTCTTATCAACATGGTGGCTTAAAGGCTTCTGCTAAGCATGCTGTATATTTTGCTCAGATGTTGTCTCCTTGCCAGATCTACTTCACGAATAGAATTTTTCGGCTCTGCTGTGGACTCTGTAGTTGTTGGCTAGGGTATTCATATATGCTTTGTGCACTAGCTGCTTGACAACACAATGCCTCGAAAACTACTTGTATCTCTACCAAGTCAAATGCATTTTTGTAGTCTGTGAAAGCCAAGTAAATGAGTCGGTTCTGTTTTGCACATTTTCAGTTTGACAGTGCTTGGCTATGATCCACAGTGGGACATCTGTTGATCTGTGTATAATTCTTTAAACTTTTGATGTCTTCTTTTTTCTGTCTTCTTTTTTTTCTATGGTTTTTGTGTTTTTACAATTTGGTGGCACATTTGATTCGCCAGTACGTGATGAATTGTGCAGAAAGTGTCACAAGCTTGTTAAACACGAGATCTCCTTCATCGTTGATCCAGTCAACAATCTCACTGCATAATTTTTTGTGGGTCATATTTTGAGGACTCTATTTCATTCTGTCAGGGTAGGGTATCTCACCAGATTCACTCCTGGTTAGGCTTCTGATTTTCTGTTTCTTTCTGTCTAACTTTGTTTACATTTACTCATAGAAATCAAGTGTTTTTTTTTTTTTTACTTTGGCTTCTTTTTCGGTATAGCTATAGTTGGTCTTCTGCCTCCTTTACTATGTTGCTGAAACTGCTGATAACATGAACCTACTTGTCTTTTAGAGTGTGCATTCTTAAGAAGTTTTCTGTTGTCATGCTGTGTCTTTTATTTCAATTCTTAATCTAATTCTTTGGTGCTATAATTCCTTATGTCGCCAGTTTTCTTTTGTTAATCAGCACTTTTAGCTCAATGAATTCATGGAGTGGGTAGCTTTTGTGGGTTGTCATTTCGTTTTTAGGTTTTCTTTTGTGATTTGGGACAGTTTGCTCACTCCTTGTTTTAGTGCTTTAACCAACCTGCAGTTGTGTTTTAGGAATCACTGTAGTTATAGTTTTGTTCATTTCCTCTATGTCATAATTTTTCTTTTGTTCTAAGGCCTCGTGGATGGGTATTCTAAGTAAATGCTGAGCTTAGGCGAGACTGTGGCTCTGCTCCATTTTGAGAGGAGCCTTGCAAGTTTTCAGCAAATTATACAAAAAATTACATTTTTAGGTTTTTTAACCACATTCAGTTTTGGCGGGCTTGCTGCTGATGATGACTATGGGATTCAAGCATGTGAAGAGATAATTTTTCGTCAAAGATTTTAAATGAAAAGTTAAAAACGAAAATTCATTAAAAACAAAATGCCGGTCATCGCTGCTGTAGCCAAGGTGGTAGCTACGTTGAATTTTGCTCGCAACAACCTTGGCTCACGTTGGCTCATTGGCGCTGCGTCTCTTTCCTGAGAAAGGGAGAGAAAGTGTCATGGCAGCTTCCGGTTTCGTCGTTGGACCAGTGCGAAATTCAAGCTACATGTTTAGTTGCCGAAAGCACTCTTCATCGCGATAAAACTACTCTTCAGTGACGACAGTGATGAAGACAAATGTTCACAGCTTGATAGTGCACGTTGTTTCAAGGGCGGGTAAGCTGTCAATCTCTAACTAATCTCCGAATGAATGTGCCTTTTCACCATAAATATCGTGGCAGTGGTGGTAATACCATTCTGTGTTAAACTTGCCACAATTCGAAAATGTTTTCGCTGCACAAGTTGCTCGGTTTGTACAGCCGCCTGATAAGATTATTGTAGAGGCTAATACAGGTCTTGACAATAAAAGTAGGACTTTCATTGTTTACTTCCACCGTACGGGTTTTTGAGTATTTTTTCGCACTATGTGTACTCTTGATGTCTGTATATTGGTGCGTGTAATTTAAACTGGCTGCCGGCTATAGGATCATGTGTCACTCTTCTGCCGTGTCCGATCTGCAACGGGAGCGTTTCAACCAGGTGAAATTGGTTGCACTGACGGTGAGTGACAGACGGTTGGATGGATGAATGGATGCTACGAGTGAAGTGCTCAGTGCGGGATAACAAATTAGGGTGATACGTCACATTTGGCCTACTTTTCAAATAGTTACGCTATTTGAAATAATAAACCACCGAAAAAAATTGCAGATGAGCATCGGCGAGGAGGGAGGGGGATGTTTTTAACTTTTGCCCAGGAATGAACGCTTCATTAGATTGCCAGCAGTCATGCCTCCGGCACTTGACATGCTGATAATAAAATAAAAAGACACAATTACTAAATAGCCTAATTTCCGTGCTATAATGTAAAATAACAGACCAAGTAATAGGACAGAAAATAAGCAATGAAGAGCAATTGTTGGTTCACTAACTCAGTCAAATGATTGCTCTGTAGTATACTTGTAGTGCACATGAGAAATCAAGACGATCTGTGCATTGAAGATCTAGCAAAGTACAGACAAAAATGAGCTAATATTGCAAGGATTATACAAGGCAATAGCAATTTTTTTATTATTTTTTAATCAGAAGCATCATGTTATAAAACTAAAAAAGGCAGAAGGTGAGGGGAAGGTGCAAGCTTAAAGAAATAAAAAATTTGTGAACGCGGTGTGTTGTTAGAGCCATTGTCTCAACATGCGAGCTTCTTGAAGGCTGCAACTGCTGACCTTATCTGAAGTATGTTGGGCAGATTTATCAAGATGAAGGAAACACACGTACACTTGGGCTAACGACCAGCAAATGAGCACAAACCATTTCAGATATGTTGTACCAACAATACCAAAGGTCAGCCCTTGCCTACCTTAGTTCATTTCGTATATTCTTCATACCCTCTCCAACCCAAAGAATGGCAGGCCACACGCAAAAACAGGGGCAGATAAAAAGGAGGAGCCAGCGTGTTTAATTGGGCGAGTCAAAAGCCCATGAAACAAAAAACGCCAGGCCTGCGCGGAAGGCACAGCACAGTCACAGCAAAAGCTAGAAGAGCGCCCTTTGAGAGCCCTTTCTAAACACTCATGTGGTAACTGTTGTAAGCACACTTGCTGAGTACCCAAATGGCATTAATAATATTATTTTTGGGTAGTAGGCCTGCACTCGCTATGCTATTCTTCGTCATTCTTCTGAGAAGTGTGGTATGCGCTAAACACTTGCAAGGAATTTTGTACCAATTGTTCAGGCAGTGGCTGCCGAAGATGAGGAATTATGGCTGAAGTGGGTATGCGCCATAGTTAATAGGGGAACAAAAAGCTTTTGTGATGGGTTGAGCGTTGGACGGCCCACCACTCGTTATGGTATTCACATTGTGTGATGACTGGTTGTTCTTTTGCTGTTTTAAAATGCTTTATAAGTCCTATTAAAGCAATTGCTTTCCTCACATCAAGCCTGCCTAAGGCAAGTTTGACAAGTCCCAACCACCAGTAGTAGAATACTGGGCTGGCACCCAGCGGACCCGGGTTCGAGCCCCACTGTATTATTGGTGCTAGGTCAAGCTTGCCTAAGGCAAGTTTGACAAGTTACAAGCACCGGCATAACTCAGTTGTAGTATACTCGGCCGGCACCCAGCGGACTCGGGTTTGAGCCCCACTGAGTAATTGGTGCTAGGTTTTCTTTTTTTTAAATTTCACGCGAGGTAGTTACGGACAGCGGCGGCGGCGTTGGACAACTGCGAGTGACTTGAGTTCTGATCTCATAACAGCTTTCGCTATCAAAGAAATGAGAAGCAGGAGGGAGCGGGGGTTTTGCAGGGAAGGGTAGAAAAGAAGAAGACATTTTGCTGAACTATCCTTGCTTCGAGGAAGCATCACCTGAGAATGGGGAATGGGGATAATGCTAGGTCAAGCTTGCCTAAGGCAAGTTTGACAAGTTACAAGCACCGGCATAACTCAGTTGTAGTATACTCGGCCGGCACCCAGCGGACTCGGGTTTGAGCCCCACTGAGTAATTGGTGCTAGGTTTTCTTTTTTTTAAATTTCACGCGAGGTAGTTACGGACAGCGGCGGCGGCGTTGGACAACTGCGAGTGACTTGAGTTCTGATCTCATAACAGCTTTCGCTGTCAGAGAAATGAGAAGCAGGAGGGAGCGGGGTTTTTGCAGGGAAGGGTAGAAAAGGAGAAGACATTTCGCTGAACTATCCTTGCTTCGAGGAAGCATCACCTGAGAATGGGGATAATTAGCCATAGAAATTGCTTGATGATTTTTATTAGTTTTTGTTGTGTATATGCTATATTAATTTAATTCAAGAGGCCTCTTTGAAACATTCATACTTGTTGGCTGGAATATATTATACTTGTGAATAAGGTCTATTTTAAGTAAGTTATTCACCATGTTATCTTGCACAGGAGGTCCCATTTCAATCTGTGACTACGGGACTTCCTTCTGTATATTCTTACGATGTACTTCTTCCTTTGTTTGATATGAAATAAATTATTATGATTCTGAAGGTGTGGCAATATTTTTTTGCCGGAAGGCTGACTATAGTATGTAAGGTTTAAGATCGTCGAATATGTGTCCTGCCGCTATAAAATTCTGCGCCATTGATTTCAGTAATTTATTTACCATGTCTGCATGATGTCCATTTATTCAAACATCAACAGGTAGTCCTGTTTGTGACAGTATGTATATTTAATCATGTTGATAATGTTTGAACTAGTGCAGGTAAAACTAGATTTTATATTATGTACATAAATCGCTTCTGATGCTTTTAACTCTAATATAATCTTGAAGGTGTTTACAGGTCTTATATCTTGGATGACAACTCGGTACTATGTGGACAAAAAAATGCTGGTTCACTTTTGCATTCACTAACATGTCCTTAAAATTCCTATTGCTGTGATACATGACCTTTGGCACTTTGCGGAATGCTTTTATAAGGTGCTCGTTGCTTGTTAATGCTGGGTAATACTTGCGAATAATATTATTAAAGTTTGAAAGTGCATTTCGGTATTTGATTGTGAAGGCTAATGGCTGGTTAGGCTGTGCTATGGGGCATGTTCGGCTAGCGATGATATTATAATTTGCAAGCTTCATTGTAGACCCTGTTCAGAGTGTTGTGCGGGTCATTTCTCTCAACAGATGTTTTTTTTGTGTTGCTTAATTGGTGAGCATAGGCATCGTTGTCGCTACAGAACCTTTATAAATGCTTTACCTATCTGACGAATATTTCTTGTTTGCAGTGTCATGGGTGATGACTTGTGTAATCTATGGATTATAGCTGGATATTTGTTGGCTTTATGAAGAGCATAACCTTTGATTTCTCTGTTTTAATAGGAACTGTCATACCTAGGAAGTTAATTTTGCTTAAAAGATGATGCATGATAAGTTTACAACTAGGGTAAAACTTGTTACAATTGCGATTTAATGCATTTAGGGCACTTATGCTGTATTCACTTGCTTACCACGGTGGTGTAGCGGTTACGATGCACAGCTGCTGATCCGAAGGTCGCAGGTTCGATCCTGGTTGCTGCAATCACATTTTGATGTAAGTGAAATGCTAGAGGCCCGTGAGTGTGCTACGCCAGTGAATGTTAAAGGGCCCCAGGTGGTTGAAATTTCTGGAGCCCTCCACTTCGCAGCCCTCATAATCATATTGTGGTTTTGCGACGTTAAACCCCAAATATTATTAGTATGCTGTGTTCAGATAAAATAAATATATCATATGTATAGCAGATATAGTTGAAAAGCATTACCAGAGACTATTTCTAAAGCTCTTGATTCTAACAGTCTCATAAAAATGTTGGCGCGTATTTGTGCTAAAGGGATTTCCATACTTCTGCCAAAAACTTGTTGGATGAATGCAATTAAAAATAATTAGGTTTGAGGGCTAATTTTAGTCATGGGTGGCAAGCTTCAAGATTATGTGTTTGCTTGCTATGAGTGACTTTACTGCTTCAATTTCTTCAGTGATAAGCATATTCATATATAAGATACAGACATTACCAGGATGGCCTGATCAAAGAGTGTGTTTGATTAGTTGAATTTATTATTTGAAGAAAATGAAGTACATCTTGAACAAAGGATGGAAGGCTGGATGGTATATTAGGTAAACCATCAATTTAGAAGTTGGGATAGCAGCTCAGTAGGTTATTGTTGTTGGATAGTATGGAACTGCCTGGTATTTTCATGCTGAGCAATTCAGCTATGGATACATCATGAATCTTGAAGAATAAGGCAGAAGCAGCCTGCTTGCATGTTTTTAGGCACCAAGAAGCAGTATTCGGAAGGTGTGATCAATTCCTTATCTAGAAAAGCCATTATATGTTGTATGCTCCTACTATATTCTTGGGTCGGATTGGAGGTTAGTTTCGGTAGCAGGTGTTGTTGCCTGTTTACTTTGTTTTTGTATTTTTCAATGTGCCAAACTACTGTACTGCCACCCTTGTTTTAGTCCCACAGAGTGACATACTGGTTCACAGGTTCACAGACTGATACATGTAAGGTCAGCAAAATTGCAACATGTGTATGTATGAGAAATGCTGAGGGTCCATTGTGAAGTTGAGAGATGGTGGTCAGCTGTAGCTGTGCCAGAATTACAGAAAGAAGCTTTGGGCCATCATTAGTATTAACATTCGATTCTTTGTAAAAACATGCGTAGCTTGAGACAAGAAGGCTAAGAGTATAGCTGTGCAATGAGTTGTCACAGGGAAACATTCAGCCTTTGTTTATTTCTGATTCAAATCAGATGCAAGATTTGGAGTCACAGCTGGCTGGATTCACCAGGGGATAGAGTAAGCGGTTCACTTTGCGATGTAGGTGGCCATACTTATAGATTGTGAAATAGGAATACTTCTGCATTTGTGAAGGTCTTTTTAAGGCAGCTCGTCAGATCATTCAGAGATGACAGCCTTGAGAGGGCATGGTAGTCAGTGACCGAAAACTGTTGGCAGTACAGCTGGGTATAAATTTCACTATGGCCCATACAAGAGCAGAACACTCCCTCTCAGTAATGAAGCAGTTCCACTGGAATTTTGAAAAGAGACGGCTGACATTAGCTCTCATGTGGCTGTGCCCATGCTGCTGTTGTGCCAACCTATGCATCAACTTATGCTCTGTTCATTTGCATCAGCGAAGACATTCTTAGAAGGGAAGTCATCAAAGTGAGCTAGAATGGATCAGGATGCAAGCTGCATGATCACTATAGTCAAAGCTGAAGCTTGTGATAGTCCCAGTATAAGGGTCATTCTATGCCAAATCATCCAGCGTTTTTCTGACCATCATGAATATGGCTAAAAAAATTACACATGTTTCTCGAAGTTCGAAACTTGCCCTGGTTATTTATTTTCATTGTCAAAAATTTTTCTTCCTTGTAGTTTGGTGCTGGCTGAGGCAGAGGGCATCAAACAACAGTTTTTTTCAGATGTTTTTCGAATGCACTCAATAAAATGCTATTTGCAGCAAGGTAATTAGGTGGTCTAACTGTAAAAATTTATGAATATGAATTGTTCGAGGGCACGAGCAATATTGAATAAAATTGCCAAACTTGAGATTTCTTTTGGGGAATATGGCAAGCTTAAAGAACACAAATAAATTATGTGCTGGTGGCCTGTTTGACATGGTACAATAGTTGAAAATAATTTAGACCCAGAAGTTATAGCAGATAGCCTGAAAAAAAAATTGCAAATGCCACTTTTTTTTGAAAAAAAAAAAACTTCCCTCACTGTAAAAAACTTGCATTGGTGGTCGGACTAAAAATATGCACAATATCTCATTTGAAAGCCTAACGTATTAGGTAAAAATAAATGAAGCTTTCAGAGGGTATTATTTTTTAAGCTTGAGAAATATTTTTTGAAATTATGTGTCTCCATCACTTTTTCGCTTTCATAACCCAAGTGGCATAATGCACTCGCAAGGGCAACCTTCAGCAGAAGCCCACTGACCTGGTATGCGAATGGCAAACTTGGTGCTATATATGAAGCAACCAAAAAGGAAATAGAGTTATCATCTGCGTTTTATTGCCAACAGAGGTGCGCTACAAGGAATGTGGCCAGGATGCAGAGACCATGAGTAGCGAAGCAAAATTATTTTTGGGGTGGCAGTGATGTGTGAGGGTGGAGGTGATTTCGGTCATACTTTATGTACGCCCGTATGTGTGCGCATATGTATGCATCCCAGATGAGGCATCAAGCCGTTAAAAATTATACAGTATATAATATTATGTTACGCTCAACATAGGTAAACAAGACTGTCGGCTCGGTTACCAGTTCTTAATATAAAGTTGTTTTTCACTCATGTAGTCATGTCTGCATGAGTACCCTGCTTCCTGAGACCTGACACTGAGGTCTCAGGGAGCAGGGTACTCTTCTGAAAGCCGGAAAAAAATGAAGCATTTGTATTATAATTGCGTTTATCAGTGTACTGTGTCAATGATACTGGTGTGCGATAAGACTTATGTATAATTGGGCAGCACACAAAAGGAAACACGCACGAGAAGGAAACAGGACAAGCACTGGAAGCACTTGTCCTGTTTCTTTCTCTTGTGTGTTTCTTTTGTGAGCTGCCCAATTCTGGATAAGTTCTAACTCGCCCACCTTTCAGTTCTACTACAAAGACTTGTATACTGAGTATGAATAAATATCTTTATTAAGATTATATAACACACCTGCATTTGTAAAACTCACCAGAAAAGTAGAATTTGTGACTTTAAATCACTGAAGTTGGATGGTTCATCTGAAAGTCACCACACTGACCCCATTCCTTGTATGGCATCTCTGTTAGCTATGGAACGCAGATAATAACTCAATTTTTTTTTCTCGGTTGCCTTATAGATAGCACCAAGCCAGGGGCGGCGCCAGGATGTTTTTACTGGGGGGGCAACCACGAAAAGTGAGTTCCTCCGGGGGGGCAAGCTAGCTCTGCTCCTACTAGGTTTTCAATATATGCTTCCGGGCACTTGGGTGGGCATAGGGGGGGCAGGCGAGAATTTTGGGGGGGGCTCCAGCCCACCCTTGCCCCCCCCTGGCGCCGCCCCTGCACCAAGCTTGCCATCAGCATACCAGGTCGGTCGGCTTCTGCTGAAGATTGCCCTAGCGAGTACGTCATGCCGCTTTGGTTACGTAGGTGAAAAATAGGTAGAGATACATAATTTCAAAAATATTACTGAACTTTAAAAACTAATATCCTCTAGTAACTTTTCTGGAACTAGCAATAGTTTCAGAAGATCTTGTTAAAAAATGGTGAGACTATAAACAGAGGCTAACAGAAATGTGATGATCATAGGCGAAATTAGCCATCGCCTGAACCTTCGTGGGGACTTGTCTAATGAGTGGTGCATAAACAAGGCACCCAAGAAATGTCATTTCAAGGTGTCCGAAAGTTGCACTTGAAGGAATTTAACAGCTGACCAGCGCTCTGGAACACATCGATAACTACTGACAGATGCACAAAGTGGCTCTAAATGGTAGATGAGAACATATGTTGGTTTTGGGATGTTAAACCCCACATATCAATCAATCACCACAACATTGTCAAGTTAGCATAAGCTGGTTGATCATGTTAAGCTGCAAAGAAGGCTGTCCACCATAAGTTAAACCTTTGGGGGTGCATTGCACAAACCAAATGGCATAGAAGTGATATAAGAGACCATCTGATGTAACAAAGGCAACTTTCTGTTTATCGTTGTCATCCAATATTATTTGCCATTAAATGGAACCAATGTCGACGGAGGAAAAATAATTAGCTTTGAATAAAAGAATATCATTGGATAGAAACTGATAGAGGTGTACTTAACCAGGCACCGCTGAAGAATGACATTCGATATTCCATCTGAACATCCTGACAATTAGTCTGAACATTGAGTAACAAAAAAGGGGGCCTTAGAAAGTTATGAAAATCCATAAATATGGTGTGAATTAATATTCATGCATGCTGGACTGTACTGAGAAACACGCAATTGCAATAGTGATTGATGGGGTTGGCCCTTTGTCTTGTTTCGCTGACTGTGTGGCTGTCCATCTTTGTAATTGTTTTTCGAGTACCTCAAGAACCGGTTAACAGCAATATTTCAAAAAGACTATAAACTGACACTGGAAGTACTTCACCTCATTTTCAAATAACTGAGGTGTAAACTGGGGCATAAGTAGATTAGTTTTTTTCTTTCTGATGCATTTTAAGTTGCAGTAAAAAGTATACATAGGTTGTTTCTTTTGCTGGAAACACATTCTTTTTGCAGAAATTTATCAATGCAGTAATATATGACAGTTTTAACTTCACACACATTAGTTTCATAATCAACATGAGGATATAAATCTGAGACACCATTTTTAGCAGAGGCTATGTAACTAAGCACTAAAATTTATAAAGACCAGATCGAGTGTGAAACGGGCATTACCAACTGTTGTGGTACAATTAGCAGCAGTGTGTATAAAATCTTGCATTTAAGCAATGTTAGAAAGCAGGTTCAGAGTTATGTCATATGTGAAATCGGAAATGTGCCAATCTTAATTTAGCAAATTGAGATCACCCTCATGAATTTGACAGTTGCCCTCAAAAGAAAGCTCAAGTTCCAATCATCTCCACTTATGTGGTTGGCGGGAAGTGTATGAGGCATATTTATGCACGCACTAAGATAAGAAGTTTTTGCCTTGAGGATGGCATAACCATATTTCTAAGAGTTGGCTCTAGTGTAACCCCCTGTGTGGGGACATTTTGTTGTCTTTAAAAGGGTAAATGTGGTCATAACTTATGAAAGAACAGGAATTGATCGAGAGCTTATTTTTTGTTAGGCACAATGCATAATCAAAAACTACAGATAATGTCTCCTATGCCTTCCTTGGCTTCATTGGGTAATATATAAATTATGCATCATATTGCACTGACAGATGGTTGAGCAATAGTGTTTTGATGAAATGCGCATCAGTGACATTGGTACGTTTCATACTCTGCCAAATTACCGGCAAAACGTATCGGCCAGTTTTCCTGTGAAAGCAATGGATCTGACAGCTAGAAGTGCTGATGTACATAGAAGGGAGCCATTAGCCCAAGGCGTTAAGAGACTCACGGCAAGTGGAGCTTACTAGCGGATAGACAGAAGCACTTTGGTGATTTCCTCATGGATGAGCTTTTAAATGATCGAAAACAAAGATTGGGCAGCCCCATGGATATGGGAAAATGGTGAGAGGTAGCAAGCCACCTCATGAATGAAGGCCTTGATTTGAATTGTGAAATCTGCTAATATTATAGCCAAAAGCAACCACAAGGGCTGAAACCCTTCCAAGGCGGGACATGGTTTGGAAAGCTAGTTATTGTTGTGAATGTAATTTGTAAGAACTTTGGCAGCAGTATTCTTGAGACTCCTAAAAGGCATCGCCTTCAATGACCCACAGAATTTTAATGACGTTTTCTTCTTTGATCATTGTTTCAATCAGATAGTTGTAGTGATTTATGATTTCTTTTTTGTAAGTCATAAAGTTTTCTCCACGGTGTTGTGCTCATTGCCAGATACTATGTTTGGCATATAGCCTTCTAAGGAAGGCTAGCCAAGAACGTCCTTCAAAAGCTAAAGCACTGACAGTTGGGCAAGTTGGTACTGCTTCATCGTTCACTGTGCAACACTGGACACAGATGAGAATATTGAACCGAGATAAGCGCAAACTCAAAACTGGTTTATTAGAATCAAAAAATTTAATACGTCATTCATTGTACAGACACTCTAGTTGCATGTGTGGTATTCTGAGCTTCAAGTTGTGGCAACAAGCCACACCTGCACGCATGAATGATCCAGGCAGAATATACGAACAATGGTGCCACATTGCTGACCAAACCACTGAGATTATATGGAATTCTCTGCTCCATAAGATGCCAAGAATAAAAGAGCAGAAAATTGCAGACAGAAGGTGCTTTTTTTGGGTGATCACAGCATTGAAGCCGAGCACGTCCAGTTGCCCAAGCGAGGCTCAATGCAGTGAATTGGTGAAACCTGAGTACCTTGGAAATTTCACTCTGTGGATAAGCAGGCATACTGTGATTTACTTACAAAAAAACATGGCAGAGGAGTTAAATCCAAGTCCTGTTCTGCCGGATGGGTTGATGTGATGTCTCATAACTGACATCAAGAAGCAGTGAGTTTCTATTTATTGATGAATTTCTTTGCAGGTAGCAAGCTAAGAAAGGTGGCGGCTTGGGCTAGTCGGTATGTGAAAATTGCTATAGCACGAACTCAGGACAAGGATAACCGGTACGCAAAGACAAGTGTTAACAAGAGCAAGTTAATTCTGTAAGACAAGGAAGGATGTTTTGTTCTGTTATCGGAGAGCCTGTTTTCTGATGTTGAATTTTAGTGGCAGAGTCAGAGCAGGCGATAGACTCTGTGAGCGAGTACTGGACTCTGGCATAGAGCAACGACTCTGAATCCGCGATTGGCACACAATCTGCACTGCCGGAGCAAGAAGGAAGCGGAAGTCCTTGAGCTGCCCAGAGTATGTTGCGTGTAGTTATTTCATTCCACTAATTTTGCTGGCGAATCCTGTTGATACACTGCTTGTTAGTAGTTTCAGTGTGGGTAACACGATCTAATGAACTACTTGCACAGGAATTGGTGCTTTCTGACTCGGAGATGTCACTTTAGAGCAGAGGAAGCAATTCTGCATGATCTGTGCAGACGCCCATTTTGTCCGCAATTGCTGCCAAAACACGCAACAGCGAAGGCGTCCCCAAGTGTGAAGGTGTTAAAGCGAATGCAGCACGCAAAGTTGCGGTCCACTTCGCCGATTTTGGTGGAGCAACTTTTCTTGCTCCTCGGAGCTCTAAATCCACTCTGACTTTCTAATTGGAACACTTCACCCCCGCCCTCACTCTGCCATTGGAGCACACTTGTTTTAAAAGAAGCAGAAAAACTTCTTCCAACTCTGCCATTGGAATTCAACATAAAAAGGCTGATGATGCATTCAAGAACTTTGCTACAATATCAACACAAACAGCAAAGTCAAAAAGAATGCAGTCATATCTGGGTCTAGACAAAGTTCGGTCAGGCATTAGGAAAGTGCAAAACAGAGGCAAGTTTTCATGCAGTAGTGTCGACATGGAACACCTGGCTTGAGTTTCTCCAGTGTCAACTTTCTGCCATCAAGATAGATGACCCATACCAGATCTTGAACTTGCAGTCCCTGGTTGATCTTCCATGTGACTACAATGCAGCAGATCTTTGTGTGGTGCCCACTGACATAAAGAGATCTCTAATCCTTGCTACATACAATGAATTACTAGTAGAAAGTGTAAAAGTGTATGTTACACAGCATAGAGATGAAATAGAGTACCATTTGTGTGGTGGGATAACGGTTGAGTTGTTTCTTATACTTATCACGTTTTAACTGCTGACGACGGTGGTAGATGTAGACAAGAATTTATATCTGCAGAAGGCAGCGGTTTGCATCAGGTCTGCCATGGCCCTTTCTCGGTGACATTTTTCTCAGCTGCGTCAACAGAAAAATTGCAGAACGCCTAGCAGAGACAGCTAAACACATTTTCCAGTATTTGGATGATCACCTAATGCTTGTGAGCAAGGATAACTACCACCAAAGGATCATTTTATAAGAGCAGACTGTTGGGCGAGTTGGAAATCTGCACTTGTGGTGTTTGTTTCTTCCTATGTCTGTTTTTTTACACAGTTTATATCCTATTAAAGATCACCAACGCGCTAAAGATTTTCTGAGAGAATTCATGTGGCCTAAAGTTCATAACAGACTTTTCACACAACAAAAAGCTTCAGTTATTAGATATCAGATTATTGTTTAAACCAGGACTTGTGTGCTAGCATTATAGTCCGCATACGAAGAAGCCCCTTCTGAATTAAGGGGCTGGTCTCATCTGGTTACACCACTATGTTTCAATTATGGTTTGCATCAAGTCAGTCTGTTTGTTCACAACATGGTGCTGTGACCACCCTCTCCTCATTGACAAGACCGCGATGCCAGAGCCCGAGCTGAGGACTACGAGGCAGTAGACGTGCCACCAGAAGTGGCAGCCGTGGAGCCGACAGCTACTGCCCAAGGAAAAAGTCATTGTTTCATTGTGAATGTAAGCCTGCATTTTGTTCACCATGAATCAAAATATCGTTTCGCAGAAGAGGAAAATGTGGAGGATGCAGATAACAAATCTTATCACAGAGGCAGAAAGAAAAATGAATGACTGAGAAGATGCAGACTCTCTAAGCATAAGTCTTAGCCAAATCAAGAGCATAACGGAGAGTTTGAAAGCAGATAATTTGCAAATAAAATAATTTATAACAGAAGAAACAGCAGCTAAGGAATTTGAGAGAGTAGAGAAATATGATATGAAGATTATTCCGGCAGTTTCAAAAATAGAGCCCAGCATCAGAAAGTTAAGAGTCACCGTGCATGAAAGTAACAAGAACTGAACCAACAGTGTCAGGAAATTAGCTTACAGATTGTTATGTGAAACTTCCAAAACTAGACATGTTCAGGCTTGGCGGCAACAAGCTGACATGGGAACGATTTTGGACGCACTTTGAAAGTAGGATTCATCTTCAACAGAACTTACCAGAAAGCCAAAAGTTCCACTACCCAATCTCTTTTCTTGACAGAAAGACAGCAGCTTTTATTGAGGGACTACAATACTCCAATGAGAATTACCAGAGAGCAGTTAAACTTTTGAGAGTAATTTGGCAATGAAGAACCTTTGAAAGAAATTCACATGAATGCATTGATAAAGTTGGAACCAGTTAGGAATCCAAAAGATGTGAAAGGTTTACGCAAACTTTGCCAGGCAGTGCAAGTGCAAACGAATGCATTGAAAGCGCTTGAAGTTGCAGTGCGTTTGTACGCTCCGATGCTTATGCTGATCTTAAAGGGTTGCACACTGCAAGAATTGTTCATTGAATACCACTGTTACGAGAAAAGAAGACAAGGTATGCGAGAGAGAACAGGAACTTCAGAAGCAGAAGGCAACATCAGTACTAGTGGAGATACACTAACAGGATTAATAATATTTTTGCAAGAACAAGTGAAGTTCAGAGCGTCGCTAGAAAGTTTTGAAGACGGTGAAAATAGACCTCGTAAAAAAAAAAGCCTGAAAGATGAAACTTCACAAGCAAGACTTCCACATTTCAGAGCTCTGTCACGAAAAGATATTGCTTTTGTAATCTAACCAATCATGGTACTGAATACTGTTGGAGGTCACTAAATATGACGACAAAAAGGAGAAGCTTTGAGAAGAAAACAGGTGCTTTAGGTGTGCAAGATCAAATCACAACGCAAGAGTTTGTACAGCCATGGCAGTTTGTAAACGTTGCAAAGCAAGACATGCAGCTGCCGTGCGCAGGCCAAAGGGCAGTGAAGGCAGCAAGCCTAAGGACAAAAGTGGGGAACGAAATGACAATATGGCTGTTAACAAATTGTCAAACCTGCTAGCATCTTCTAAACTGCAAGAAGAATGCCATCGTGTTCTATTGCAGGTGGCTATAGCATGGACAGAAGGTGAAGGTAAAGGAGCATACACAAGAATTTTATTCGACAGCAGAAGCCAAAGATCATTCATACAAACCAGTCTGTCATGAAGAGTTGGTTGCAAGCTACTAGGCAGAGAAAAGCTGACAGCTAGATCATTTGGAAGAAAAGAATGTGAAAGTGTTATGAACATTGTCGAAGTTGTACTGAAAGAAAATCCAGATGGGGAACCACTAGTAATGGAGGTTATTGAAATAGACATGATATCAAGAACGAGACTCCCTAGCACAAATGACAATTCAAAGTCCTGTATGAAGAAGACGGAAATGAAAATCACTGATGACAAGCATGAAAAACGTACAACGCAGAAAACTAGCTTACTCCTAGGCTCTGATTTCTACTGGGAGGCCATAACAAGACATGTGAAAAGACTAAATCAACACACGATGCTTGTAGAAAGCATTCTGGGTTGGATTGTACATGGACCACGCGGTGTAGAATCATACATTAGAGAAGCAAAATCAGTAATGGTTCTTCACTCTACAGAAAGACGGTTGTTATCTAAAAATTTTGGGAGCTCGAAAACACTGGAACAGCGAAAATGAAGAACAGTATGCATAGAGTTGACCATCTGTTTACATCATTTGAAAAGACGATTGAGAGGGATGGAGAGAGATACAAAGTAAGACTATCATTTAAAGGAGCAGTCAACATAGAAGACAAGGAAGTAGCAATTAGAAGACTGATGCAAATATCTAGAAGACTTCAGAAAGACTCGGTGCTAAGGAAAAATACAACAGTGTTATGAAAGAATACCTTACATCAGGAGTGGCAGAGCTGTGATGTTGGATGAATCGGAGTACGTTGCATAGTACATGCCACATCAAGCAATTATTAAAAAATATCGACTGACAACGAAAGTGAGGATAGTGTTTGATGCTTCGTTGTCAACGACACCAGGAATATCGTTGAATGAAAACCTAGAAGCTAAAAAAAACTTGAATCTAGACGTACTTGCACTGATAATGAACTTTTGCAAATACTCAGTTACAATGGCGACAGACATGGAAAAGACATATTTTAGATCGGTATTCACAAAGAAGATCGAGACGCTCTTCGTTTTTTGTGGTGGAGAAATGAACAGTGCTACTTAACTAAAAAGAACATCTTTGCATGGAGGATGACCAGGGTAACATTTGATACATTGCCAAGCAGTTTCTTGTTGGCAGCAACAATGCAGCATCACCTGAATCAAGAACATCACCTGAATCAAAAACAAAAAAATTTAATTTACATTGATGATGTCATGCTTGGAGCAATGCACGAGAATCATGGGAAAGGTTTATACCAGGACCCCAAAAAAATTTATGCCTAGCCAGAATGAACCTAAGGAAATGGACATCAAACAGTGAAGAGATGAGGAAACATTTTTTCGAGAATCGAGATGTCGTTCCTACAATATCAAGTGAAACCAACGTTCTAGGAATGACATGGAACACGGATGACGATACTTTGTTCTATCCTCTGAAAATATTGGTGACAGCAGAAGTGAATGAAAGGCTGACCAAGCGAGCAGTGCTTCAAGAAAGTGCCAAGATGTTCGATCCATTGGAATTCATAACACCTGTCTCAGTAAGTGCAAAAATAGCTATACAAAGCCTCTGGAAATTTAAAGTTTCTTGGGATGATTCTTTAACATATCAAGATGAGAAAGTATTGAGAAAATAGCTGAATGAAATTAAATTAATCAAAATATAAAAGTACCAAGGCAGTATGTTTCAAATAAGAAACAGCATTTGAATACAGAATCGCACATTTTCTCCGATACAAGCCCTGCGGCATATGAAAATGCAGCCTACATAGTACTGTACTATGAGAACAGAGTCAAAGAGACAGTGCTGATTCTCACAAAAGGTCAAGAGTCTCCAATGAAGGCAATCAGCCTAGCAAAATTCGAACTTCTAGGAGCAACAATGTCTGTGAGAATGTGGAGTTACATCAAAAGTAACCTGAAACAAGAAGTCAACTAGGTGAAATTTTGGCCGGATGATACAATCGTGTTAAACTGGATAAGAAAAAAAAAGGTGTGAAGCATTCACTGAACACCAACTACAAGAAATAAGAAATTTATCAGCAGAGAGTCAATGGGCATACGTGAGCAGTAATGAAAATCCGGCGGATCTTCTAACCAAAGGCGTCACTGTGGAACAACTTTTGTCAGTAGAAATTCGGTCGAAAGGACCAAAGAGGTTACAGAACAAATGTTATCCAAGTTACAAAGGGCCAGGTGGTAATGAAGAAACAAGGGAAGTTGAAATACTTGTTGAAGGAATGACAGAACAAGGTGCTGAAGGAGGAATCAAAATTGAAAAGTTTGGCAATCACTCGAAGATGTTGAGGGTAACAGCTTCGATGTTTCGCTTCTACAGCAATGTTCAACGTGTCAAAATATATGGTCTTCTAGCTACTGAAGACATCGAGGCCACGGAGACCCGTTTATTTGGAAAGAACAAAATGTTGAACTTGCCAAAGAACTGAAGAAAGTCTGTGCACATGAGACAATAAGGTGATGTGAGGTGTTCACAGACAAACAAGGCATACTGAGACTAAAAAGACGACTTCAAGAGACAAGTATGACATTTATCGAAAAGCATCCGATAGTACTCTGTGGAAAAAATCATTTAAAAAGGATACTGATGATTAGACATGTGCATCAATAGACATTTCACGGCGGAGTGCAAGACAAACTAGCCCATTAAAGAACCAAGTTTTGTATAATCAGAGGACGACACAAAGTAAAAGATGTCATTAGAACATGCATTATATGCAAAACGTATAATTCCAGACCACTGCAACAAGAGATACCGCCTCCGCCTGCTGACAGACTAACAAGGACTGCACCATTTGAAATAGTTGGAATAGATTTCACAGGCCCTCTGCAAGCAGCCAAAACAAAGGGAGAGATAATGAAGGTTTACATAATAATCTTTACATGCACAGTTACAAAAGTTGTGCACTTGGAAATAGCTAAAGACACTTCATATGAAAGTTTTCTGCAAGCTTTTTGATGCTTCGTTGCCAGAAAAGGGATGTGCTCAGTCATCTACAGCGACAATGTGAAGGCTTTCAAGAAAGCTAACAAAGGATTGAACCCTACGCATGACGCTACAAAGTGAGACAACGAGGAGCTTCATTGCCAATCATCATATCAAGTGGAAATTCATTCCCAGAAACGTCCCATGGTGGGGTGGGTATTATGAACAGCTAATATGCGGCTTCAAGTCATTCCTGCGAAAAATGATTGGTCGGCGTTTACTACATATTGATGAGATGCATACCCTAGTCTGTGAAGTTGAAAGTGTCATAAACAACTGACCACTTACGTACGTTTACGAGGAACCTGACGAGCCCACTCCTTTGACCCCATCAGATCTGACTAGTAGAAAGCGAAAGATTAGAGCAGAGAGAAATGATAAATGGCACCACAACCTTCAACAGGTGTGGAGACTTCGAGAAGAAATGACTAAAGTATGGTGGCAATCATGGTACTCTGAATATATGAAGGAAATAAAGAGTGTATTAACAAAACCTGCAATGCGAAGTAATCATGAGAGATTTAAAAAGGTGACATGATTTTACTATAAGAAAGAAATCCAAAGCCTTTTGGAAAATATGCTTGGTGAAGGACATTTTCCCAGGCTGAGACCAACTCTCAAGAGTCTGTGTGTTTTGAAGATTTCTGACAATAAGCTTCTATGAAGACCCATGAGGTTTGGTTATTCACTAGAAGGATGCTTATAAGTGCGGACATTTGAGGCCGCGGGAAGATGTAGAAACAGGAAGACAAATGAGAAGACGACGAAGATTTAGAAGAGAAAAAAAAAAAAACATATCACCAACATGTTATTCACGGTCGAATGATCTGAATAAACAGTTTTAATTGTCATGGCTCTTTGGTCTGTTTGTTCACAACAGGCTTAAAAGGGCTCGCAGTGTTTCTTTACGGTCACAGACATCGCATGGTTTGAAGAAAGTAGTGGCGAGATTTGGCATTGCTACTGTGTTTTCAGTACTAAAAGGTTGTGCCGTAGAATCTGAGAAAAAGTGGAATTTTCAGGAAAGTAAAGTGCTTGCCACAGGTTGTGCTGAACTAGCATTGTGTACAAGGTTGCACTTAGCTATCAAAAATCATTGGACAAAGTGGAAGGTGTGTCAACACTATAGTGAGGGAACGTAAATTGGCCCTTTCTAATTCCCATGTACACACCTGGTCAATCACTGTAGTTCCTGTGGGTGCATTCCTTTTTTGAACACTCACATTTTGTTGACATAGAGACAACAAATTATCAAAAAATTACTGGAGGTGTTGCATATAAGAATATATAATAAATGTGCCAGCCAGTCAGAGAAAGAATTAGCTTTCTTACATAGCACAAGTCCTTAAGGCATCTGACATCGCTTTTTTTGTTTTACATGTTAAAATGTAAGTTTGATAGTGAATCACGGAGCATCTATGTATGTCCACATATATAGCCTGTTTAGTAGCCTCCACATGTTTAGTAGCCTCCACGTGTGCTTGCTGTGATGATTAATTTGAGTGTCTTTCTCAATTCTGATGAACCAGTTGTAAGTTTGCACTTGTGTTGTTTCAATCGCCTCTTTGTCCAATGTGACCACTGTTCAACAATCCTAGCATAGATACACTGACACGTCTTTGTCTTTCTCACTTTTAAGAACGAGTAGGTGCACCACTTGTTATCTTTTATATGAGATCGCTACACTTAGACATTCGGGCATGGATAACAGTAGTATGTAGGCAGCACATTGTGATTGCACAGTCCCAGAACTTTACATAAAAAATAAACTTCTATGTTCAAGGATTCTAAATTGTAAGCTCTTAAAAGGACATTGTGCTCGCAGTACTTCTAAATTCTGCCTGGTCCCTAAACAGCAAACACACATATATATATAGGTAGATATGCAGAAACAGCATCAGTGTGGCTGAACAAGCCTTTGTGCACATCTTGTTGTTCAGTGAATGTTCTGCTTGAATGCACCTGAAGTGATTGAGCAAGCCTGTGTCTAAAGGCTCGTTCACAGCTGCAGTCAGCACAGGTTTTGTGACCTTCTGCAGCTGGTGACTGAGGAGCGATTCAAGGGGACTGACATCCACTCTGGCATTCAGTGTGGCCTGCCCGTTGCGACCCCGAATTTTCTTAGGCTTGCAGTGATACTACCTCATGAAATAACCCGTTGCCCTTTTTCTGCATATTCAGTTGGTTCAGGGTTATGTGGCTACAGTTATGACTGAAAAATTGAGCAACTGAGCCAAAGCAATTCCTTTTTTTACCAAAATGGACATTTGTGACTATCTTGGTGCTACCGCCTGTGCTGTTCGTGCATGCAGTGGAATTTAGGATTAGCAGTTGAGTGACGTGGAAATCTTGTATACTGCATGTGTACCTTCTTGGCTAGTTGGAAAAAAAGAAAGAGGTATAATTTGTGAACGCATGCTTTTGCAGTGGGCCTATAATCCCAAGCTATAGTGATAGCTAAATTAATAATTATATACAACGTTTTAAAGCACACCTGCCAGGTAATGCATGAAATGCCAAGACAGTCATTTTAATGTAAATAAAGGAGTGAATTAATAGCTATGGATGAATAAGAATGATCATAGTAAAGTGCATAAAATACATGCAAGCAGGAAGGTTACAGCAGTAATTAGTGGAGAGTGCTACAAGAAGAAACATATCATGGGGTTATAAGCTATAGTGGGTCTGTAGCAATAGTATTAGTGTCACCTCACCAAAGCCTTGGAACGTGAGGGTAGAGAGCCATGTGCTATAGGAATGCTGCTACTTACAAAACAATGGCATCATGGTCCTGCAAGGGGAGCTGTGCACCAAGGTCCTCTGGCCAATTAGTTACCGGGTATGGATACTTTTCGAAATTGGGGAACCCTTAAGCTTCGTCTTTAGGAGTTCATAGCGATACCTGTTCCTAGGGAGTACTTCAACCACTTAGTGCATACCTTTTATTGTATGATGTTTCTCATTTAAATTGTGGATTATAACAATGCAATCCGTAAGTAATAAGTGGCTTGTGTCAGTGAAGCTTTCGCTACAGCTGCATTCTGTGTAATGAGTAGCGTGCTTTAAACCATGACCAATTATATGCATGAAACCTTTTCGAATTTGCTATGAACTCACTGCATACGTGGTCACAAGGGAATATGCACAGTAATGTGTGTCTTTTTTGTAATGAGTGTCCAGCTTTAAACCACAAAGTTATGATAATCGCATATTTTGACACCTGATGGAAACTTGTGTTTGTACAACGCAATATTACTGTAATATTACGTGTTGTATTGTGAATACTGTATGCAGGACGTGTGTATTTGTGAAACATGAATGTTATTTTCACTGAATTTCCAAGCAGACATGTGGCTGTGTAGTAGAACACCTGATTGCCATGAAAATGGCCTAGGTTTGATCCTCACTCGGACCTGTAAATTTTTATAGTTTATTGTATTTGCTTCTTTCTCGATTTTTAAGCCACACAAGATGATTTTTCGCTCACAACTAACAACATCAACGCCAGAATTTTCATAAAGTAAGCTCTTTAATGCTTGGTAGGGTGAAGCTTTGGGCTAGTTAGTTTTGTATAATGAAGTATGAACTGCACGATATTCTACACTGGGACACAAAAGAGAAGACACAGTTGCTTAAGTTGCTAGTCAGCACACAGACAAGTGCCGACTAGCAACTAAAGCACTTGTCTGTGTCTTCTCTTTTGTGTCCCAGTGTAGAATATTGTGCTATTCGAAAATTGCAGTAGATTTTGCTTCAAAAAGTGGGTTTGTGCGGAGAAACAAATCGAAGCACAATTTGATGAGCTGACAAGACCTCACATACAGGAGTATATGCAAAATTTTATACAACTTCACTGATCCACTTCTGGACAAGCAATTCATATTGGACTCGTTGATATTGCATGTGGGATTATTAGAATGATTTCATTTATTTTGTATCACAGAAAAACTAATAAGTCACTAAAAACGTTAGCTCTAAATAATTTGGTGCATTATATAACAGATGAGTAAGGAAGCATACTGCAGATTAAAAAAAAAATTCGAATTGCTCGCATAATTTTGCACTGATTCAGCAGGAAGCCTTTATTGGGAAAATCTACTGAGGAACAGGGTGACAAAAGGGAGGCTAGCAGTAGAGCTGTTGAACCTATTCTCCCAAATGGTTCTATTTTCAGTAATATCAGTGCTAAAGACAACTTTTCCATTTCAATATCAACAAACAATATTTAAATCAAGAGAAATACATGGGTTTGTGTCTGCTTATGATATGGTTGTATAGAACAAGTGGATTAGAGGACATGTTTTGCTACTGTTGAACCCACATGGTTGAAATTGTGGAAGCAAACTCTGGAGGAATCTATAGGCCTCTGGTGTTGTAGTCTGGAGAAGTTTGATGCCCTTCACTGCGGCAATGCGGCATGGGTGAAATCACATTGTACAAACTGTGGACTCCCAACACCAGTTTGTTGTGCAGATTTTCACTTGATTCACAAGCTTCTTGTGTGTATTTTACAAAAGCATTACAAGGATACTTAAGAAAAACAATGACTTCATTTAGATTGACAAAACTGTGCTCTGACAACTCTAATGCTAATGCTATATGTTTCATTATCACAAGTTTACTGTTAGCAGAAAAAATTAGCGTTATAGTTTCACTTTTGAAATTTGCATCAAAATGTCCGTGCGTGACATAAAAAATTTCTAAATGTCTTTTTCATATTTTTGTAATTGGCTTGGTGATATTTTCTAAAACTTCGTATGCTAGGTCTATGACACCCACAGATCACAATTTTCTTCATTTTTATTGATTAGAAGCTATGTAGGACCCAGTAAACGCCATGAAAATTTAGGACTTTATGATATTTGACGTGGCATTTTCTTTGCGCATTTTCTTACTTACCAAGCATCGTGGCACAGTAAGTGTGGTGTTGTGAAATCGTACTTTTAAATGACATTTTTTAAACAAAATAATGAATCATGGCCGTTGGACAGGCCCTGCTAAATAACAGAAGTGGACATTCTTTCTTCAGCCGTAGGTTGATGGTGCTGTAGGCAGTTGCTGCAGAGTGCAGTCCTCGTGCTCGCATGTTTACTTTCATAAAGGAGGATAGAATATAGCTATGCTTACTGTGACTGGTAACATGAGGAATGTGGCCACACAAGCTCAAAGACTACACATGGCTGAGCTTGCTCTCATTTCCACAACTCATTTAATAATGTTCACTGTACATGAAAGTTTCACCATGTTGAAGTAAAGCTTAAAACAGTGTAAACGTACTTGGCCTTGCCGTGTTTCTTCTTCTTGTATAGCACATAGGAATAGACGCTTTCAAGATTCTTATACTTGAAAATGAGAAATCCACACTGGCCTAAGCACCACTTCCCACTTCATACTACTTTAAAATCATGAGCAAGCATCCCCTGTACGCTGAAAGATAACCAGACATGATGTAGAGGGGGCCCTCGCTTGGTCTTGGACACTAATTCAAAGTGGAAGTAGAAGAGCCTTTAAGAAAAATGTGCACTTGTGTTCCTAATGAAATGCCGCATTGAATACACACATTTACTGTTTTTACAGACCCCAGGAGAACCCTTGTGTGAAATTTCACGTGTTATGACAAGAAGGGAAGGATGTTCTTCAAATGTTCAAACAATTTGTGACAACTCAGAGTGCATCCTCAAGGCACCATACTGTAGAAGTGTTAAAAAATCATGCACAAATATAAAATCTCTTTGAACTTGTTTTATCTAGGGTCCTTACGACTGGAGCGGTGTGGGAAAGTAAAGGCGCCAGCAGCCAGTCCCACACAGAAGTAGAGGTGTGCGCCGAGACGTCGGCACGCCGCCGCCGACAGTTTTTGCTCTATAGGTGTTTCATAGAGTAATACATGTTACTCTATGAGTGTTCTGTGGGCGAGGCCAGATTCTCAAGCTAGCGCCTTGCTCAAGCGAGTTTGAGCGATTGAGAAGTATCTTTCTTACACCGTGCATTGTCTCCACGAATCCTGCAGCTGTCTTGTAGACAACATAGCACACAAACCACTGCCCCATGGCGATTTTGTCAACATACATCATGATGACTGTACTTCCTCGATCGAAAGATGACGCAGGCTGCAGTGTGCGGCCTTGCCACAACAGGTTAGCAGTTATCTATATATCTCTATTAGTTGTAGTTGTGCACTGCTAGGTCTGTTGCTATCCCATATGTAATAGCCAGAAATACCTGTACTTAGCAGACAGCATGATAATATAGAGCTATGCTGCCGGGATTCGAGAACACTTTCTCAGAGGCTTCCTATGTATATATGCATAAAAAGACTGAATCTTTTGGCACCTGTTATAGCATCCTGAAGAGTTGTGGAACTTGCTCCTTGTCATCGTCTCGTTACGCTGATATGTTGAAACTTACATACACAAGCTTTTGTGTAACTGAACAGCGATTAGTTCCCATAAAAAAAAATATTTGCTTCAAGTGTGTTAAGAGATATTGCACAAGCACCTTTGGTCTCCATAGCACACGTACAACTCGGTGAGGCCGAACTTGTGAATGTCAGTTTGATAAATTCGTATTTGTCGTTATTGTGTACTTCTCCGCAGGGCACGTGTACAGCGGTGAAGCACAACCTGTGAATGCCAGTTAGGTCAAATTGTATTTGTCTTTACTGCGTGCTTCTCCGCAGTGCACGTGATTGGCAGTTAAGCCCAACTTTTTAAACCATTGCATTGTTTCTTTATTTGCAGTCATAGAAATGAGTGTTCCAAGTTCAAATCAGCGCGTATTTTCTTTCACGTTTATACAATGACATAAATTATTTTTTAATTATGTGGACACATTTTCATTGAGCTGCCACCAAAATTCTAAACTCTCATATTGCACAAGAACATGTCTATCTTTCGGTGCTCTCTACACACTGCTGTACCAGGAAATGAACATGGGGTGTATCTCATGCTAATACATACTGGGCGACAGAAGCACCATGGGATGAATCTGTAAGCAACCATTCAGTCGAGCTGACATCCCGAAAGCCCAGAGACAGATCACAGATTATGGCACTACTGCAGACAAACACACACCCATGTACCAACACACTCAAAGCTACGCCCCGCAGTATACCGAGATGAGCGCCCCTGCAGCTTAGCAGTGCCAACACTGACCCATATTATGTACGAGTGCCCTTCATGTTCCTGTGAGGTGAAGTCAATACTGACCAACACGATACCACATCGGTCGTGAGAAATGCAACTCTCTGAGAAGGTCTTAAAGAGCCTTGTGGTTGCCTTAGACCAGGCCCAGTAAGCTTGTTGTTGCTGGAGTCCTAAGAGCCCCCTTCAACCTTAGCTCTGAAGAACACTTAGCTATATAAATGTTTTCTCTATTCTTGCTACAGCCCTACATATGCAAGTTTGTTTGGACAACTCTTACTTTTAAGTTATTGGTCTGTACTTACTAGTTAACTTTTTTTTAAAAAAAGAGTGGGATAATCATCACTTCCTTTTCTAAGTGATGTAGTTGACGACTAAAGGACATTCATAGTAATGCCATGAAAGAACATACAGATAAAGTTTGTGTGCCCCTGTATTGTGAGACTGTTTTTATGTAAGGTGAGAGGAAGGAGCGAGTAGAAACTACTCTGGGCAAAATTTAATAGCTTAAGGAAGCTGCATGTGTCGCTATTATGCCTACATTGTCTTAGAACAAAGATGCCTTTCTAGAGCTTTTTCTTAAGTTTTGTTTTTGCATCTTGGAGTTTCAGTGATCGTTACAATCAAACCTTCTGAAAATTTTCCCCCTCTTTTTTTTTTGCAAGTGCACCACAGCAGCCTCATGGAAAGATAATAGGCATGACCTTGGACCTCTATGCTGCAATTGTTTCTGTAGTGCAAATAAGATTCAGTCATACGGATGAGGCAATAAAAAGTATAGCAAATTTCAACAACGCACCGGACTCGCAACTCATTTACTGCAAAGGCAGCATTCTGGCAAGTGCTCTAAAGGGAATTGTGCATCATTTCTTACAGCTTCATTTGTTTTTACTTCAAATATTTTATCAAACCAATATATGCTTCCAAGCAGGTGTACGGTTTTAGCACGAACTAGATGAAGGCATTCGAGAAGGCATGTCTGACACATGAGAGAAGGAGGAACCTGAACTGCCAAAGAGTGCCTGAAAGAAAACATTTTATTCCAATTGAATTCAATTTTCATGTAGCTCATATATATTTTCATATATATTTCATATAGACAGAGTGACACGAAAAGTTAATAGTATATTGAAATAACATGGTTCTGCCGTCCCTTTATTCCAGAACAACAAGATGGTGTCGAATACGAATGAATGACCGAAAGACTGATGATGGTTATTTACAGATGAGGAAGATGAAGTCCAATAAATGCTTACACAGAGACCAGTTGAGTGGGAGCATTGTTGCCATATTAACTTCTCATGGTAACAAGCTTCAACTTGGAACTAGATAGAAGTACCAAGTCAAGTGATAAGTTGGCCATCCGATGGGAAGTGGCTTAGCCAATTGTGAGGAAGAAAACTGTACGGAACAGATAAGCTTGATTGCAGTATGAGCGACTTATGTTGGGGGGAGCCTTACTTGAGGGCCTCACTGGCCTTAGCCGCCTGTTCAGCCTGACCAGGTCAGAACTGGACAGTTTCCGTGTGTGTCAAGTGTTGGGGATACTTTCAGCAGCCCCAGCTAATTTAATAGTGTAGGACTTCCTCAGCAGTAGGAGCAGGAACTCCGATAGCATGTAAAGAACATGGCATGTAATTTTTTTGAGAAGGGATAAACTCCAGTTTGAATTTTACTCCTATTAATGACTGCCTCTCCTGTTAGGTGTTTGTGGGGAGAGGCATATACTAGTAGGGTAAAACACTGATGGGCGAGCGGGTCCTTTGCAAATGTTGGGTTGCAATTTTTTTTAAGTGTAGAGACCTGGAAGCCTGTCAAGGTGGTCAGTGTTGCTGCTCAGAAAATTGGTGCATGACCCACATCATCTACCCTCTCCTGTAGTACCATATGGTATGTGAGAACCCTACTGACTGCTGAGTTAATTGCTCCATGTATAGGGCAGTGCACCGTCCAGCCTCATCAACTAATGCTATATGGCTATAGCGTTAGAGTGAAGAGAAACCGATCCTGCAAAGTTAGGAGGAAATCACAGCCTTTTACTCAGTTATATCTGTATATGCTATGGCATGAATAGTTTCATTTATTTCATTCTATGAAGTTTCTCTATGTAGCACAACATTTTTCTTTGTTTTACCTTGCTCTCGAGCTTTTCGTAGTATATCGATGGTCAGCTGTATTTTTGAGAATGCACAGTTATGTAATAATTCAGTTGAGAATGTGAACATCCTAACACTTCTGTTTTATAGTGTGAAAATGTTTTTCTCATTTCTTGTGTTGTCACTGCCTAAAAATGCGCACATGAAGCACATGAAGCCTTGCTGGCCTTTAGTTCATTGTCCTCAACATCACCTGAATGTATGTGTGTTGAAATAAAATTGGATTTGACCTAAGTAAAATTTTATTTCATTTGGTTTTTAAGAAAAAGTAACCACTGTGAGCCAGAAGATGTTAGACACACTTTAAGTAGCTAAAAATAACAATTCACAGTGTAAATAGTCGGTATATAATAGATCACCAAAAGCATTTGATTGATCACTTTGGTTCTATTTAACAAATAAACAATATTCAACATCTCTGCTGGAAAAAAAAAAAACAGATGCAGCAAGACCAAAACAATTTGTTGACAGATTGCTTGTATGCTCTTTATGCTCAACAAAACAATTTGGCAGTAAGCACAGCTTAAAATTTGTCACAAAAGAAATCAAGGTAAGTAAGAGAAGATATCACTGGAATAAATTAGGCATGCATTTTCAAGAACTACATGGCAAATATAATTAAATTTAGCATGAATGATATATTGTGAGAACTACATATTTAATCAAACAAGTTCAATGCTCATGCACATTAAATTTCAGACAAATGGGTTGTCTCAAGACCAGGGTTTTTCTAAAAAGGTTGATGACTCCTGTTTTTCTAATCTATGTAATTAACAAGTCTACTCAATTACAAAAACAATTACAGGTCATGTTGCTGGTTGTACTGCTTTTCGTTAGTTCTTGAAATTATTTGGTTTATGTTGCATAGATGTGACAAATTGTTCAAAATGGCCAATACATATTTTAGAGCCACTTAGTATAATTGCAGACCACTGTTTTAAAAATATACACATGTTAATACAAGTATTGTCAGCTTCCTCTATCCCTCTGAAATTGTGGCATAGAAGCTCTTCATTAAAGCAATAACATTTGATTGACATTAAACATTTTATAGGGAATTATCTTATAAAAATATAAATAGCACTAATACAAGCAATGCATCAATGATTTTTAATAAATTTAAATATAATTGCTTTAATTCATAGTTACTAACATACTAATCCACTTTATTCAGAGTAGAAAGATGCAACATGGGCTCACAGGCCCCAAAGCAAAATCCTGCTGGCACCCATGCTTAAGGAATGTAGGAGGGCATCTTGCCAAATACACTACCTTTTTTGCTGCTGCTAATTGCCACGCGAGGCTGTCTATTTGTTCGGCAGTGTTGTTTCGTTGAACGGTCACCATAGGTGGATGATATGGAAGGCCTTCTTCTGGCCTTTTTGATTCTAATTGGCATAATAACTCTCCCATATTTGCACAGCCAAACTGCATGAGAGATGTGCACAGTTCAGCATTTTCCTATACTCTAATTCAAAACCCCTTCCTCTTTCTGTCCCCATATACTAGCTTCCACACTCAACTGACTCAACGTCTATCGGTAGTAATGGAGTATCAAAGAGCCGATGATATTATAAAGCTCGTAATGAAAATCGTATGGTAGAGCAGCCACCAGTCACAACAAGTATATTTTTAGGACGGCTCTTTTGCCAAATAGTGTGCACATGTGGCATGCTCCCTTGCCATAGCTGCACTGTGATGGAAAAGAGACCCAAGGTGATGGAAAAGTTGATGGGAAAGAGACTCAAGCCAGCGCTGCTGTACAACCATGCGTTCTCTCTGTTTAATTTTTTTTTACAATAATTGCTTTTCAAGTGGCAGGAAGCAATTTAATGAGCCAAAACGAGTATAGCTTGAGATGGGCAGGGCTTGTGTCCGTGTCGTCAGAGTTATCTTTGGATTGGCGCTGAGAGGGTTAAACCGGCTCTCCAACTGCTGGCGTTCATTAGTTTTGACTCATGAGTATTTCTATCAATCATGACAGAATTTAATGCAGCTATAGAAAGTATTAATGCAGATTGCCAAGGTAATTGGTACATTTATACGAACAGTTATACGGTGCCATCAATTGCTACACTAACTGTTTTTAATTGAGTCTGCCAAAGTGATTATTCACTCAGTGAATTGAATTGCTTTGTAGTTTATTGCAACATTGTGTGTCTAGTTTCAAAAAGTCCATCATTTGAGTGAAATCTTTTGCACAAACAGTGTATGTGTTATGGTGCATGCAGATGTACCTTAGTCAATGAATTAGAATATCGATGCTATCAACCTTTTTTCTTTGGCAAGCATTCGGTACTCTGTGCTTACTACCTGCTGTTAAAAATGCTATTAGCCTATAAAGCTTATTAATTCTCTGAGTCAAATCCACATGGTTACCATGCATGTAGATTTGACTCAGTGGATTTGATCGTATATACTATGTACTGTATTGGTTAAACCTTGAGCAATGATGTGTGCAACATGCCCAGAGGACGAAGCTTGAACCCTCCGGCAACGCTGGCATCACCACTGGCTTGCTGTCCGTGCGGGGTCCCCTTAGCGTGAACCGAACACGCCCGCAGTTGAAGATGGTACACAAGAAGTGGCACAAGGAAAGCTACTTGGTCATCAGCACCATCTACGTCACTATGCTTTCGTTGGTCTAGACAAAGGGGGTCGCTAAGAGTGGCTGCAAAAAGGTGAAATTGCAGCCTTTCAACGCATCTTTGCGAGCTAGATTTAAAAATTATAGCAACATTCTTTCTAGCGTCCTCAAACGTGCAAAACGGGAATATTATGAACGGCGAATAATTGAAAACGGAACAAATACTCAGCGTAATTGGGAGCTAATTAAAGAATTTCTGAATGTTAGAGAGTCCGATGCCAGCATTAAAAAAATAATTTACAAAAACAAGGAATACTCTACCGAAGCTGATATGTCAAATGTTTTTAGCGATCATTTTGCCGCGTGCCAAAATACGCTCTCACTTAGCGTTCCAGCCCGTCTTCCACGTAACCCTCAGTCCTTCTTCCTTCGCCCGGTTTCTTCTTCAGAAGTTTTTAACGTAATTTCTTCCCTCAAAGTTACGGGACCAGGCCTGGACTCCATCCGGCCCTCTAGAATAAAACTGGTTGCTGCAGACATATCATTAGTTTTTGCAGATATTGCTAACAAAATTTTCAGAACCGGTATATTTCCTGAGTTGTTGAAACGTGGTAAAATAATTCCTGTGTACAAAAAAGGCTCTCGTGATAACATTAACAACTATCGCCCCATTTGCATTTTTGACAAAGTAATTGAAAAGCTTATCTACAGTCGTCTGATGCACTATCTAAACAAATTTAATCTTCTTTCCCCACACCAGTTTGGCTTTAGGAATGGTTATTCAACGGAACAAGCATTGCTCAAATTCACGGATAACATTAAACAATTTATTGATGAAGGGTTCGTTGTAGGTGCCATATTCATTGATCTAACAAAGGCATTTGACACACTAGAACATTCTATTCTTCTGGATAAGCTCGAGTCTTTTGGTATTGCTGGCCCAACTCTAAATCTTATTCGTAGCTACTTGTCTAACAGGCCACAAGTCGTATATCTTAATGTTCAATTTTCATCGACTAAATTAATTAACTGCGGTGTTCCCCAAGGTTCTATATTAGGTCCGTTGTTATTTCTACTATTCATAAATGACTTACCTAATACGCTTACGTTTTCTAAGTGTTTGCTATATGCTGACGACACGACCATTTACTCACCACATAAATCGCTCACCGCACTTCAAGACACACTTAATGCAGATCTTAACAACGTGCATTCATGGTGTAGAAATAACAAACTTCAGATTAATCCTACTAAAACAACTTTCGTACTCTTTCATAGCCCACAAACTGTGGTTTCTTCCTCCATAACTGTCTTGCTGGATAATTATACTTTACTGGCATCTGACAATGTTAAATTCCTTGGTGTTACTCTCGATAAACATCTTAAATACAATAGTCATGCCAATTCACTTATAAAAAGGGTTTCATTTGGTATCCGCATTATCATTACAACACGTGCATTTTTTCAACCTCATGTTCTCATCTCACTTTATCACGCTTATATTAATAGCCATTTATCATACTGCTTATCATCATGGGGTAACACATACGCCATTCATCTCAAACCGCTTCAACGTCTTCAAAACCAGGCAATCAAGTTAATGACTTTTAGCCCATTTCGTTGCCATTCTCTACCTATCTATCAACATCTTCGAATCCTACCCATTCAACAATTGTTTTATCATAGATTGTCGCTCATCACATACCGTCTCATTCATCGCGAAATATCACTTGATAATATTCCTTTCCATATCTTCGTCAACAGCAATAATACCAGGTTTTCAGAGCGTAATAACTTCCTTTTACCTAAAATTAGATCAAACTATGGTAGATACACAGCACGCTTCTTTTGTGTTCATCTTTGGAATAATATCCCTCTTCATGTTAAGTCGTCTCATTCATTGCAGTCTTTTAAACATAACATGAAAAGCATACTGTTAATTGAGCCCCTTGTTCATTTGTAATAAAACATTTTCATTATTACCTCTACGTTTTCAATTCCTGCCTTTACGTATTGTAGTTTTGCATAATGTTGTTCTGGTAAATTAACTTTTTCGATTTGACTATTTATTGTTCTGTGTTGAATGCACTTTTTATTTTTGTTCGCACTTGTAGCTTTTGCTGCTGTTACTTACCTTTTATGTACCCCATTAACGATAGGAGGTCCCCCTGACAGTTTCTTACTTTGGGACCTCCTGACGCTGTATATATTATGTGAGCTCATTTTTTTTTTGTACTCATGTACTCAGCAATGAATAAACTTGAACTTGAACACCAGTACGGACTGCGGAAGAAAAACGAACGTTACACTGATGTTCGTTTTGCAGTAACGCGCACATTGACAGGAGTGCAGCTAACCTGTTTCACCGAAATCGGTCTGTTAGCCATGTTAGCTAAGCAGTCGCTCGCACGTTGAGGTCGACCAACTAGGAACCTGTCTGGCGAAATCACGTGAAGTCAGCCGTGTCGTCGTGAGGGGGTTATCTCGGAATTTTTCGTTCAAATTGTGTACAAATCCTTGGGCGCCATCTTGCATTCCTCGTGTTCACAATGTTGGCGGTCGCGCCAGCTCTAGAGGAGACATGGTGTTTTGAGAGAGCGCGTCTCCGTTCCTGGCGCTATGCAGGCAACCAATGGGGACGCGTCACTGCGATGGTGCTGCATCAAGGGCGCTGTGACGTGGTGGTGGCATTGCTTCGAGCCACAAAAAGGAGCACGAAGGAACAAACCAGACAGACGTATGATATTGGAGAGAGAAACGCGTCTATTGAATCTTCACTGGAAAGCGCTCGGACGCACGTGTGACTCGAGCAGAGCTACCCATCATGTGGCGTTTCATCACGACCACTTCCTGAACTATGGCGGACTGACGGCTTCCGTTGAGGCCTGAACGTGTATGCACTGGAATTGAATGGAATAAAGGAGGTGTTGTTTAGGGGTACCTAGTCGGCCGGCGTCACTTTGAGACATGCTATATAAGGCTCAGACAGTGCGCGTGTTCCCATGATAGCCATTGGTACGTCATTTAAATGCAATTAAAATATTGGGCACCGTTGCTAAACTCAGTTTCAACTTGAAACCACGCAGTCTTGGAAGTAAGATAATACATTTTATTTCCACAGCTGTCTGCCAGAAACACGCCGTAGCCTTGGAATTCAGCCACCACGAGCCCACAGATCCGTGCTTCAACTCCAACCGATACGAGTGCGGCCCCTCGGTCGAACAGCTCTTCGGCAGTCTGCTCAAAAAGCGACTGGATACCTTCTAGATGGTCGTTTCCGCCATGGCAATACCCGCTCAAGCACGCCCCCAGTTCCAGACTTTGAGCCAACGCGCTGCCAGAGCCAACGCCGGCTTCATGGACGTCTTTAATACAAAGGATAGAGAGGCATTTTTGCAATGCTTTTGTAGCGGTGTTGCACATGCCACGGCCACTTATACTCACTTTTTAGATCAAGCGGCCGTGCACATGCACTCCCCAAAAATCATTTTTTGGTTTCTGGCAAATAATCTAAGTATAGCGTCTTTAAGTATTGTCCATAAGTAGCTCTGCAGAAATGAAGGCGCAAGATATTGTAGAGGGGGGGGGGGGTGACTGATCCTGATGAGTAAATGAAAAGAAATGTCGGATATAACACAAAGACGTACGATTATTAGTTCGGGTATAAGGAAATAATTAGCAAAAACGTAAAACTTGGGACAAAGAGAATGGAAAATACAAAACCTTACGCAACGTATTGGCTCTGGGTCATCTCATGTGCGCAATCTTAGGGTCTCACTGTTATGGTAGGTCGCCTACAGACGTTCCAAGCGGATCACGTGCAGATGCCGGATCGCATATAAATGGGCATGCGCTCCACATGTGTGTTATGCTTAAGTGGTGGACTGTATCGCAAAGCCACAGAAGGTTTCGTAGCTACATACGTTGGCATTTTGGTCGACCCTGCATGGTAATGCGAGTATTCCACGTGCCTTCTGTCGTTTCGCTTGCGCATGCGTAAAGCTGTGTTTGGCCAACCTTGAACAAAGCCATGCCTGGAATCTAAAAAAATACTAAAATACAAAACATTTGATGAACAATTTATATCACAAAATGTCTCAAACACTGACAAGCATCGCTGGCAGCCCGTGTTTTTACAAGGCAACTGGGGTACATAAAATAAGGTCTAGTGCAGTTGGCAAGTTGAATAATGCAGTGATAGAAAAGCATCGAAATTATTTAAGTTTTGTACTCCAATGCCGACACTAAAATATAGTGATGTTCTTTGAATGATAAAAAGGTAATAGAGAAGCTCTAACAGCTCTGTGAAGTCGGATGCACTCTAGTGAGCACTTAATAGGCCTTTTTGAGACCAGACACTACAAACAATCTGCATTATCTGCATATACATTTTCTCTCTCTATCTCTCTCTTTCGGTATTGTGTAATCGTCGCATCTGTGTCACGCCTCTTCTTGCTTACTCAGTGGGTGCAGTCTACTTCTTACTTAGGAGAAATCTCGGAGCACTTGGTATCCGATGGGGCCAGAACTGCAGCCGCGCGCCGGCAGTAACTCGTGCATGCGCAGACGCTTGAGGCGCGTGCATGGTGTTGAATCGCATCGTCTGTGGTGGCGGTGTGCGCTGGCCACATTATCGGGCAGCCTGCTGACTTTATCGTTGCTTCGGAAACTAGGCTGCTATTCTGGGGAGCTGTTCTGGCGGTGTCCGATTCCAGGACAAGTCCAATGCGGCCTCTCCTGATTGGCTGGAGTGCGCTGTCTGTTTCTGGTCTTTCTTCCGCAACGTCATTTTGACATGACAATAGTTATAGCGCGAGAACAAAGCGACGACACAGAGACAAGAAGGACACGAAAGACACGAGCGCTCGTGTATATCGTGTCCTGTTTGTCTCTGTGTCGTCGTTTTGTTCTCGCGCTATAACTATCGTCATGCCATACCAACTAGCCCAAGCTGCCACACGTCATTTTGACGCCACGCAGCTTTCACAACTCTCGACACAAATGACAAAGACGGAATACGTCTTGCAACAACAAAAGCTGCTCTCAGAGATTCGCATTTAGACGCACATCTTTGAGGCCGCGCATAAACTCTAATCACGTTAGTCTTTGAATTAAGTTTAACGCTGCCGCCCGCCTGACGCCTCTGAAAGATCTGTATACGCATTCGCTGCATGGCTCTTCAAACATCTCAAAACGTTCATACGCACGAGCAGAATTCTCCAGTTCGTTTAAAGTCCTGTTACTCTACATTTCGTCCACTTAGTTTCTTTTTACTCTGGGAATGTGCTGGCGGGTTCTGTGCGTCACGACTCAGTTTTTTTTTTTTTTTGCGTAACTGAACGTGCTGAGGTGAATTAGACATGTCCACAATCGGACACCGCGAGAATAGCTCCCCTGTACTAAACGCTCTGGGATGCCAACAAATCGGCCTTCATACGCAATAATGGAGTTCTAGAAACAGTATTTAACAGCATGCAACGTTTGCACTTTCAAAACGCCATGGTACTGAGTGCGGTCACGTATATTCTTTGTGTGTGCCCCACAGTACACTCCGACAGGGAAGGCCATAATTTTGCGGCATTTATTTTACGCTAAAGAAAACCGAACCACTCTACAGCGACTGCCAGCAGCTACACTGGTTCAACACAATAAAAGAAACGAGAACAAGTTCACAAAAGCTGTAGGTTAAGCTGATTGCCTGAACGTGCGTCTTCACGATGAGAGTCCATTACATGAGGTAGTACTCATTTGCTGGCACCCAAATGCACGCGTGAAGCTTTCAACTTCACTTGGTACCTCGTCATGTCCCGAGCGGCAGGAATGAAGGCGCCGATTTCGGACGGTGCAGGCTCAATGCAACCTATAATAATATTTTCAAGCCTGCTTACTGCCGCCGTGACGTCACTCGTTGTGCGCGAGCGACCACGCGTACGGGAGGCTGTCAATCGATTGCTACCATCGTCTCCCGTGGAAAGATAAAGCATTTGCGATGTGTTTTATAGGCAGCTCTATTTTGCCTTTTGCGTGAATAAAAGCGCCGGTTTTAGTAGTCTATTACACTTGAAATCATTTCAAGGTTTTTCTGTGGACCATTTCTTCCACGAAAAAGCAAAAAAAGAATGTGCTATCGAACGTGTGGTCGATCTATAAGAGCAAAGTTGGACGGACAAACAAACTGACAAAATCATTAGGGTAAATGTTATTATTTCATTACACACACAGACGCGCGCGCGCGCACACACACTATCTAGAACATGTAGAGAAGCTGTTCCATCTTGTTTGCAAACTTTCTGCAATTTTATTTGTACTCTTTCGAACATTTGTCCTCATAGACATGAAGTTGTGGAGGAGAGTTTGTGCTGCTGCCACATGTATGTTACTCAAACAATATCAGGGTGATGATCACTGCAAGGGAAAACAAAATATTTCGTTTCATAAAACTCTCTTGTGACCAACACAAGAAGCGGTGTTTCCTCTTTTGCTCTGGCCCATCTCACAGTGGTGCGTAGTCGCTCTTATAACTTAGGGCCTGGGAAAAATGTTAGTACTCGGTATAGATAAAGCCCTTGTGGGTGCTTCTACTGCACTGCCGGTTCTTGGATCGGTATATTTTGTAGTGGTTCTTGAATACTCTAGCTTGAAGTACAGCTCACACTCCTGAAAACTAATTAGGAAAGCGCATACCGTAAGTGTGTACACGCATCTAAACTTCAAGAAAACATATTATGCTAAGGTGGTGGCAAGACTGGCGCAAACTTGTAATACCACAATAAAGTGGTTGGAATGCCGGCAAGAAAATACTACGCACAAAACCGATGCACTCAACATTGCAACAGCATTCCTTCTATTTTTCTCTACCAGGTAAAGATAGGCTGATGTCGACATCCTTTCCTCACAAAGGAAACGGATGTCGACATAACTTGACGAACAACACGCTGCCATTTCGTTCTTCGTTGTCCTTGGGTAATGAGAACAAACGCAACCTCGGTCCCTTTGCTGCGACAATGTTTCATGCAGCATCGCACAACCGTTTGAATTTGCAACCGTACCGATCGTGAATATCCAGTGCACGAAGCGCATCACCTATTCATGCTGAATTTCACGGGCACAGAAAAACACGGTCTGCTTGAGTCGCCAACAAGCACAACAGCACGCCACGAAAACGTTCATCAGGTTTGGCAATCCATGTTGTCCAGTGACGAGAGCAAGCGTAGGCACATCTGTGCAGCGAAACACACCGGTCTAAACGGTGTGACGTCAGAGGCTGCCGCTGGAAAAGTGAGGATGCCAAAACATATCTAGGTGGCATTGGCTGGCCGTGTCACGGCCGGATCGCAATGCCACGCGCCACGAAATTTCCGCTAAAGGGGAAACAGACTGTACACAGTAAATTATATGCGTGAAAGCAATTTCGGCTCATTAAAACATGACGCCAATGAAATAGCGCAAACGTACAGGTGGGTTCACAAAAGCCAAGGGAGGCAAAACAAGCGCTCCGTCAATTGAGAGCCATTTCGTGCGTATGGAAAAGGAAAACTGAAATGCATGGCTCGAGGCCATGAAAATAATATTCACGATTATACTGTGACTTTAAAGAGAATATTTAGGGGAAGTGAAGTTCCTTCTTTCTTCGACAGCCGCATAAAAATGGCATTGGCCCCAACGAAGAATCAGCGAAGAAAAACACATATGAAAGAAACTAAGACTGGTGCTTGATTCAAAATCTTTCGTACCCCTTACTGCGTATGTTTCTAGTATTTTTACGGTTTTATTTGGTCGGTTAATGTCTACCTTCACCAGCTACCAGTCTGTTCAGTACTTGGCCTTGTAAATCACAGGCACTGGAAAATAGCGGGAATTTTGACATTTCGACTTCGTTTTTTCTGCGTGCCATCCGCCTCGTTGTTTGGTGAGGTCTTTATTTGAGAACACATGCTGTCGACGTCATTTTCATGCGAGGACGTTAAGCAACACAATGCAGCCCGTCGAAACACGAAACTGTACACGTAGTAGTAAATATTAGGTGCAGACTAAACCGTTAACGTCACACTACGCAATTTCCGGTTACTTGTGTTCGCAACTGATGCGTCATTACATAGACTTGCATAAACACATCGAGAAAATTGAAATATGGAACTTTAACGACAGGCGCACTGCCAAACAAATGGTGGGAACTATTCGTGTGGAGCACTCTGTAGAAACGAATGTAGCAATTCAGAGAAACGCAAACAGAGGCAGTTTTCTGCTACTCTTATGAAAGTTTGGCCCATGCAGCATGTTCAAAGAGAAAAGGTAACGAGATGCGATTCGCTCCTACATTGTGTCGCTCTTACGACCATGGGTCACTTTCCTTACGACACAAGACTAAGTTTGCAGGAGCTGATAGAAGAGAACAAGGAGGACGGAGACTCTACACCTCTTGTCAGCAGCCCGCTGTGCTCCGGAATGGAACAGGCGGACGTGTGGCGCCCAACAACTACGCAGGAGATCGCATTGTTGGGCGGCCACACGTTCAAATTCCTCCGCACCCGCTGAACTATACTTGACTAAACCATTGGTGCAGGAGACGCAGTGGCATGGGGCTTGACAGATATCCTCGAACTATCTTTTTCACACCAGTGAATTTACGCGTAAATCCTAGCATTCCTTTCGCAGAATAGAGGCGAGGAAGGCGAACACGCGCTCAACGCGCATTGATTAATTCATTCATGAAGGTTTCTTTTTTGTGTATGTCAACGAAAATATTTATTGTTGAAAACGATCTCGGAATACTGTCTTACTTTTCGCAAATGCGATGTCTAGTTTGATGATCTCTCATTTGTCTGAAACAGCCCCACCGCGGTGATCTAGTGGCTGAGGTACTTGGCTGCTGACCCGCAGGACGCGGGATTGAATCCCGGCTGGGGCGGCTGCATTTCCGATGTAGGTGGAAATGCTGTAGACCCGAGTGCTCACATTTGAGTGCACGTTAAAGAATCTCAGGTGGTCGAAATTTTCAGAGCCTTTCACTACGGTGTCTCTCATAATCATATCGTGGTTTTGGGACGTTGCATCCCGCATATCAATCAATCGATTTGTCTGAAACACTAGTCCCCAGGCAGAATCAGTCCGCGGATGTTTCGCAAGGGGGCCGTGGCTTCATAAGGAGTAAATTGTTTTTAGTTTGCTAGATGGTACTCGCAGTATTTACTCACATATTGCTTTGTTCGGTTGAACTAAAAAGGTGGGACTGGTCTCAAGCACCATTGTGAGACACCTCTCTATATCGCAATGAGCGTGAAGATTTGCGTCAATTTTGAAGTTCTGACAACTCACCATCAGAAATAATTGCTATGTGAGATATGGGAAATGCTTTCTGTTAAATTGCAGCTTTGAGTGACATTTTCCACCACAACCACTTTCCATTCTCACCTCTTCAAACGTTTTTACTTGCCCGAACCTTACAGGACTAAATTTTGTGAAAGTAGCCCTCTGGTCGAACTGACGTTGACATTCCTCTTTTAGAGCTACAACGTTGCTCCTCTAGGTATGATATCAAGAAATTTTCTTCGTGCGTGCGCTTTACCTCGAAGTTCGACCCAAATACACTCCATCTTTCTGCTTTTTCTGGTAATTATGCAAATTTGGCTAAGTAACTAACTAAGCAGTAAACTTCATCGGGTTGAGATGCAAGCAAATCGAGATCAATGATCGGATATGCAAAGTAGACAAACAATTTTCTACGTAAGATATGATTATTTGGGGTAATTAGGTTCTTTGGTGCTGTTATTTTCAAGGGACTTCTAAATTGAAACCGTTCGATGTTGGGCCGATTCTCATGATTTACAATTTGAATGCGGAAAGACTTCATGCGTTGAGGTGGAACGAACGTGCCCGTAGTCAAACCAGGACCAGCCGATTACCGACGAGATTCTGTCCCCACCTTGCGTAACTCAAAGTAAGCAGCGAAAAAAAAATTTACAGCGAAAGCTGTTGTGAGATCAAAACTCGGGTCAGGCGCTGCGCCGCAATTGTCTGCCGCCGCTGGTGTATGTAACCATATCGCACAATATTAGAAAAAAGAAAGACCTAGTACTAATGTGATAGGAGGGCTTCAACACGTGTCCGCTGGCTGCCAGCTCAGTATTCTACCAATGTGCCACGCCGGCGCTTGGGACTTGTTGGCAAACTTGCCTTAGGAGGGCTAGATGTCGGGAAAGCAATCGCGTTACTATGAGCATCAAAGTGTTTTAGAACAGCAAACGAACAACCAGGCGTCACACTATGCCAATAGTGTGAAGAGTGGATCGTCCAATGCTCCAACCCATTAAAAAAGCTTGTTATTGTTCACCTACTAACTGTAGTGCATCACCATTTCAAGCATAATTCCTCATCGTCGTCAGCCACTGCATGAACAATTGGCACAAAAGTCCTTGCAAGTGCTTCTGAGAAGCACGGCTGATACCACGCTTCTCAGAAGAATGACGAAAAATAGCACAGCGCATACCAGCCAACTACCCAAATTTTTTTTGACTAATGCCATAGTGGATATCAAGAATAGGTTCTTGCATCTGTTATACTCCAGTGTCTTGAAATATACTGGCTAGTGTGCTGAGCGCGCGCATTCCGTACAAGAGAGGGTGGCCCCGCATGTGATGACTGCACTCAGATGTCACAAGCGGCGCTGCATGTCGAGAGGGTGCATGAACGCGCAAAATTCCTCTCGTCCTGTTGCTGCCAAAGTCTCGCCACGTTTAAAATCAGTGTGTGACAGCTGCAATCTGATTTACTGGGAAATTAGAGGGCGCTTATGTACACTGCAACACCCTGAGATGTTAAAAGCTAAGCAGCAATGCAAAGAAAGGACGTGTATTGTGCCGCTGTGTCAAAGAAGTTATCGGTTAAAAGGTGACTTGTTCCCTGAATAACGGATCTAGCGTGGTTTCCTGAATGAAAAAGTAGAATCAAGAGGGCAGACAGAAGGCCTAAGGCTGTCGTGTGAGAAAAGCACTCTGAAAGTGACTCCATCGAACTATCTTATCGGATTAAGGTAAACGGTGTCGGGAACGACATCGCCGTTTAGGCATAATTTCAAATATAAATATTTATCGAAAAAATTAAAAATACCTTTTTAAATTTCATTCACATAGTTTTTCTCCCATTTCAACGTCCGACTCCCTTTCCAACAACGTTTCGAATATCATATGTGGCGAGTGTCAGATTGTTAATTGGCATGTTATCAATCTGTGTTTTCACTCAAATCCTAATGGAATGCAGGCTAAGAGGTAAAGGTTTTTGACTCTTCTGTGATAATTCTTGCTCTCAAGAACAAAGCACGTTTAAAAAAATAATTGTGGTGGTTATAGTGTCAACGGTTTTTAAAATAAATTTCTTTGAGCATCTATCTATCTATCTATCTATCTATCTATCTATCTATCTATCTATCTATCTATCTATCTATCTATCTATCTATCTATCTATCTATCTATCTATCTATCTATCTATCTATCTATCTATCTATCTATCTATCTATCTATCTATCTATCTATCTATCTATCTATCTATCTATCTATCTATCTATCTATCTATCTATCTATCTATCTATCTATCTATCTATCTATCTATCTATCTATCTATCTATCTATCTATCTATCTATCTATCTATCTATCTATCTATCTATCTATCTATCTATCTATCTATCTATCTATCTATCTATCTATCTATCTATCTATCTATCTATCTATCTATCTATCTATCTATCTATCTATCTATCTATCTATCTATCTATCTATCTATCTATCTGTCTGTCTGTCTGTCTGTCTGTCTGTCTGTCTGTCTCTCTGTCTGTCTGTCTGTCTGTCTGTCTGTCTGTCTGTCTGTCTGTCTGTCAATCAATCAATCAATCAATCAATCAATCAATCAATCAATCAATCAATCAATCATTCTATCTATCTATACACCAAATCGTCTACGTCTGGTTGCCCTCACGATCATCCCCTTAATTTAGGGTTAGCCACAATCTGTTTGGGCGGGTAAGATGGTTTGATGACTATGACTCACTGGTTCTGAGATGAATAATTTCACAATCCCGTCACGTACGCCAAACCCTTCTCGCCAGATCTTCTTTTTTAACGCGTGAGCGTTGAGCTGAAATTGGCAAAGTTGACCCTACGAATGGAAATAATAAACGTTCGTGTCTTAGCAGATGAATTGAAGCCAAGAAATCTGGGTGGAACCAAGTATTCTACTACAGAGCCACGCCAGGTCTTCGAAATACTTTGCAAGAAGAGCCAAATGTTCGCAAAACACCAATTCTGGTTCCAGTGTTGACTATCTGATTTTTCGCATATATTTAGCACCACGTCATAATGTTTCACTTAATAAAAAATATGAAAGAGTCACCTTGCATTGCAATGATTCCCAAGTTACGTGGGATCTGCCTCTTCTTTTTTTTTTGCGGGCAGTAGCGGATGGTGAAATGTATTCCACGAAATGATCTTCATTTGGTATTGCAAAGCGCCAGTTCCGTGAAAGCAATCGATTAGTTCTTATACAATAAAGCATTATGTAAAAAACACTCCGAAAATGCAGGAAAATAATAGTTGGCTTCGCGTGGCTCGGCCTCCTGAAAGCTTCGCAGCGCTTGCGGAGCGGAAGTATTGAACGCAAATGCACCCACTCGCACAGCAGTGCACCATGCGGGTGCCGCCGACAGTCATGAGCTTCGGAGCCATCTTCTAGCTCGCGCTAAGCATACTAGGCAGCATATTTCTAAAAACTGTATTTATACCCATTGAGTGTTTATAAAAGGCTCTAAGAGGCCACTCTCCTAGCTTTCGCTGTGACTGTGCTGCGTCTTCCCCGCAGACCTGACATTTTTTTCAGTATACTCGACTTCGTACCTCTGTTACAGAGAACGTTCGCCTTCTCTTAATATAAATACAATAAACTTATAACAAACAATATGAAACTGACCGTGTATGGAAGTTCGGAAAAAGAACAGGCTACTGCAGGAAACACAAATCATCTAATTCTAAACATATTCGAGTTGTAAAACCCTTTTACCTCGAAAATAAAATAGCACCCGTGTCATGCCGATCCTTTACAGTGGTTTGCACAGGTCACTATGAAATGACCAAGCAAACAACAGACCAAAAACGCTTGTCTTTTTCACTCCCGGTTTGCACCAAAATTTTGAGTAACCACCGAACCAACCAACCAACCAACTAACTTAAACAGTGCTCTTATTGTGTGCCTATGCATTATTATGAATGACAATTTGTGATTAGTTCGTTACAAAAAAATTTTATGAGCTGCAGCCTAATTCCATTTTGCTTCGACCATTTATATTATTAACAATCAAGAAATGTTACTGTTTTGGCAGTTTTAGAGGAACCGAAGCGGGTGGCTCTGAAACGGGTGTGCGCCCCAGTTTCACAGGTGATATTATAAGGTGTGGAACGTAAGGCAACGCGTAGATGCCACCACCGTCTCGTCTTAGAAAAGCGTTGGAAACGCTTGCCTTTTCGTGCAAGTGTTGCATGGTCTGCGCAGCGTGATAAACGCTACGATCCTAAAATTACCTATGTATGCCTTTCCTAGGAAAAGACGCACATGAAGAATATATACGTGTAATTATGGTGTCATAGACAAGCGCAATAATTGCTTTTTAATTGACAATTGCACAAGTGTGAACACCGAATCTTGAGCAACATTGGTGGGTGCTGCGGATGGGGTCGGCCGTTTCAAGTACCTGATGCCGTTAAGAGTGGACAAGCAGACAAATGTACAAACAGACAGACAGACAGACAGACAGACAGACAGACAGACAGACAGACAGACAGACAGACAGACAGACAGACAGACAGACAGACAGACAGACAGACCAACGTTTTTGCGTTTAAGGTCCAACACTTTGTTAAGGTCCAACGTTTTCTGAAGAGGGTCTGTATTTCTGAAGGTCGACACTTCTATTCGCATGGTGTCGGGCAGCTGATTTTAAGAGTTGCAGTGGTCCGCGCTTTTGGTAAGTTGATCGAGTCGAATGGTTGCAACGGACAAACAATCACTTGTATTGCCACCGAAACCAACAACATTATCAGGCTCATCACCAGGGTCTCCAACCCGCGGAGGGCTGGGGGAACACAATGTTCTCAGGTTGTGCCATGCTTTCCGAATAAGCCATATCACGTATATGGCCACCGCGCATCGCTGGCATGTATACGAGAAGGCAAAGTTCACAGCGCTGATGCGTAGGAGAATAAAAAAGTGCTCGGCATCCCTATGGGAGCCAGAACAGATAAGCTTATGTAGTTAGGCATCCAGAACGCCATCGACGAGGTTGTGGAAGCATAGCAGACGGCCCAGGTAGCCAGGCTCTCTTCATGGCCTGCGAGGCGGAGGGCCCTGGAGGCCCTTGGCTGCAATCCCACTTCCATGTGGAATAGGCGGTGCGTGCTGGACGCGTAGACACGAGAAGCCACCGTGGTCTCGCCAGTCCCGCACAACGTACACCTACAGCACAATGCGGGCAGACGAAAGGCCAGGGTGACCGCGCTTCTCAATTTCGTCACCGGCACTCCTCAGTCACGTTCATCGACGCCGCCCAATATTGTTCGCCCGACAGGTACCTGGTGAGGGTGGTAGATTACAGGGGCAACCTCCTTAACGCCGATTCAGTGTGGGGCTCGCCTTCGGTGCTGGCGGAGTAGGTGGCGGTGGCCCTCGCCCTGGAGGCAAAACAGACCATACATCTATACTTATTCCTAGATGGTGGTCCGGGCTTTCGCCTCGTGTGTGGTGTCGGTGGAGGCGGCCTCCTTGCTTTGCGGCAGAAGCGTCGGCCCCTATGTCATCCGCTGTTTCCCAGCCCATATGAGGGCTACGGTATCCCCCGCCGTTCCCAACGCCAACGAGCTAGCCTATGCCCGTGCGCGCGAAATACCCACTGCGCCGGGCAAGTGGTGCTCACTGGGGCGGACGCGGGGCTCCACATGTACTCCCTCCAGACGTTCAACGAGGTGACGAAGCACTATAATCTCAGCTGCAGGGTCTATCTCTCACCTTACGCCAAGATCTACAGGCCTCAGTCTTCCACGCTTCGAATGTTACAGGCTGGGTCCTACCTCAGCTTAGCCAGGGTCAGCAGGCACGCGGAATCCTACGAGCTCATTTGCCCAGATTGTGGAGATCCCTTTTCTATTTTAGAACACATGCCCTGGCGGTGTCCCTCTTTATGGCACAACAATCATCTCTCGACAGAAGCACAGTGGGATGAAGTGCTCAAGAGCCCCGATCTTGCCGTTAAGCTACGGGCCATCAAGAGGGCTCACGACGCGGTGGTCAGGCACCGCCTGCCCGTTCCGACGTGGGAGCTGCCTGCGACGGCTTCTCCCCCATAATGGAATTTTCCTAGTCTTCTCTCAGGATCCCAATGAAGTTTATTGTCTGGCTATCTGAAGGGCAGAATATCAAACCTTGAACTAGTCTGGAAATGAATAATAAGTCAGTGAGATTTTTTCGGCAGCGAAGTGAGGGCAATGCTAACAATCTGGCAGTGTTAGAACAAGCCATTTCCAGAGTCATTTCTAGCGAAACGATGATTGTAAATGCTGATAAATTTTTGCTTCACTTGCTCAATGGCGCGCCTGCCAGATTTGGCAATGCCATTCCAGATTACAGATGCATGTTCAAGTAGAGGAAGACTTATTGTGGTTTACAATTTTGGAAGGATGTAGAACTGAATTCTCGAGAGATTCTACAAACGCAGCCAAGAGAACGAAGGCCACGCTTGGAAGCACGTTTAGTGTGAACAGATAAATTTAACATGCTATCAAAAATAACACCAATATCACTGAACTCATAAACCTTACATAACGACACAGTATAGACAGAGTACAGAAATGACACGGTGGATCTTTCACGAGGTATACCGATGAATTTGGGTTTTCAGACATTCAGACAATGGTCGTTGTTATCCGTACGAAGAAAGACCAAAGTTCTGACTGCAGCAAGCGCCAATCATTAACTTAACCCTTTTCCTTAAATAGCTTGATGTCATCAACATGCAAGAACAAATTATAATAATAACAGTATTAGTATGCGGCGTTTTACTTGCCAACACAACAACATGATTGAGAGACGCCGTACTACAAGACTCCGGAAGTTTTAACATTGTGGTGTTCTTTGACGTGCGCTGACATCGCGCGGTATGCGCATCTCTACCATTTCGCCTCCATCGATATGCGACCACCGAAGCCGGGATCGAACTAAGTACCTTTGGGTCAGCAGCCGAGCATTGTAACTGCTACACAACCGCGGCGGACCACTTATGTGACAGTTGTGCCGATAGAAATAAGTGTGGATGACCGCTCATCTCTTTTCCTGACACGTAGTGCACTTGCAGATTCTCACTTTGACGACGATGATGACATTATTCTGATTGACACAGCGACATCGAGTAGATAAAAAAATCACACCATATCCACAGAGTGAATGATAATTAGTGGGGCGAAGCGCTGGAGGGTTTCATCGCTAAACCGTGAACCATCCGCGAATATCGTCCACGACATCATCAAAGACGTAAAAACATTGTAATATTTATACAAAAGATTTATTATTAATAAGTGCTTCCTATACGTCATTATAACGGCTTTATGGTCGTTGAAGTGGTGGATCGGTGATGCGGCGTAGTGGGATGTTTGGAAGGACGAAGTAATGGGCAGTTTGCAAAGGTGGATCTATAGGTAGCCACGCACAAACAAGGAGTGGACACAGTGGGATAATCTATGGTTCTTTAACGCGCACCTGGACACAAATACACGGCCATCTTCTATTTTATATTGGCTACTTCTCAAAGGTATGTGCTTCTTGGTGTGTGAAGTGGTAGATCGCGGATGTCGCGCAGTGGAATGTTTGCAAGGACGACGTAATGTGCACTTGGCAAAGGTGGAACTAAGGCAGTCAGGTACATACATACAAGGGATGGACATACAGACGCATTTAGGAGCATAACCCCTAAAACATTTTTTGGAATATTATATCCCTCACCATTGGTCGATCTCTCTAGGTGAGTATGTAAGTGCCAACATTACCAGCATCGTCATCATCACCACCAAGATCAACGTTCTCGCGCAGTGAAAGCCTCGTGGCAGGGACATTCTCCACGGTCGTTGGGAAATCGCGTCTGGTCCAGCAATGCCAGTTATTCAGGCTTGCAAAGCACGTCACGTTCTATTTCAGGCTGTTTGCGGCTGCCCGACGATCTTGGCCACTGGTCTACGCCAAGGAAGAGCCATGCATAGTGTCGGTTCCACGCCCGTTTCTTCGGTAAGCCTAACTCGATCTTCTTCTATGTGACCTTGTATTTGTAGGCACAGGGTCCATAGTGTTTTAGCAATGGTTACAGTTCATCGGTACCATATTCAAACTCCCTCCAAATCTCCACTAGCAAAGTAATGGCACAGTAGAACAGATACTTCGTTATTATCGGGTACTGATTACGCAGCACTCTGGGTTGCCATTAGTCCTCCATGTGTTTTACCCTTCCATGCGGGCAACTTTATTTAGAGACGAGTGTTTCTTGGGGACCTTCGACGAAAAAATTTTGGTTTGTCTGTCTGTCTGTCTGTGTGCCTGTCTGTGTGTCTGTCTGTACGTTTGTCTGTTTGTCCTCCCTAACCTTACCCTAAACGGCACCAAACGGCCAATCCCATTCGCAGCGCCCACCAATATTGCTCATGGTTTAGTGTTCATAGTTGTGCAATTGTCAAATAAAAAGCAATTATTGCGCATATCTGGGGCACCGTAACAACACTTCAAAATTTTATATGTCTGCCTCTATACTAGGAAGGGCACACACAAGTAACTCTAAGGAATGTAGCGTTTATCGCGCTGCGCCTACAGTGCAGCGCGACGCTCAAAAAGGCGTGTCCAACGCTTTTTCTTTTCCTTTTTATCTATCTATTCTTACTATGTTTAAAACCTACTCCCATCTGTCATGTCTATAACAAACGCAACCAATGTCCATGTACCCAACAGAAGCATTGTCAAACTTTTACACGTGATTGAACTGCCGTGGTGCATTGTCTTATTTCATCATCTGCTATTGTTGTACGTTTCAGCATCTTGCATCATCGTAAAACTGATCAGGTGCCACAAAACGGCTTCATATTAAAAGAAAAGATAACTGTATCGAGTGTAGCCTTCGGTCTAGTTCATACGGCGTAATGCATCCCAAACAGTGAGCTCAAAAATTCCGAGGAGTCATGACAAGCCACTTTATCTGTTTGAATTTCTCTTTGTTTGCATTCTTCTGACACTTCTCCTGGGCGCTCAGCTGCGGCGACAAAGCTTCAGGAAATTTCATAAGCCTAATGAGTAAAACTAAGTTCACAGTAAACATCCACACCCAATTTCGTTTTCTAGTACCCCTTATCGTAACGCTTTAGAACATTAAGTCTTATTCGCTTGTTTGTTATAGTCTACATACTTGATTGTTGCCCACTAACGACCCTCACAGCCCTGGTCTCGTCCTACTTATAAATACCGTGCCACAAATAAATAGGGCCTCAGGTTTGTTACTACTATGTATTGCCTCGGTTAAACCTTGAGCGACAATGAGGGCAATACGCGCAGCTTCGGTAGCTGATTTTTCGATGTAGAAAAAATGCTCTTGACCCGTGTGCTCAGAGTTGGGTGCAGGCTAAAGAACCTCAAATGGTCGAAATTTTCGGATCTCTTCTCTACAGCGTCTCTCATAATTATGTGGTGGTTTTCAACTTTAAATATCATGTATCAATCAATTGAACAATCAATTATTCAATAAATCATGTGCAACACGTGCAGGGGCGAAGCCTGAACCATCGGGCATCGCTTGCATCGCCGCAGGCTTGCTGTCCGTGCGGTGTCCTGATAAGTCGGCTCAATCACCGCCGCAGTTAAACATGCTGCGCAAGAAGTGTCACAAAAAATGCTACAAGACCATCAGTACCATCTTCTTTAGTGTGCCTTCATTGGTCTGGAGAAAGCGGGTCCTCAGAGTTGCTGCAACACAGGTAAACATGCGCTAATAATTTCCGTTTCGCACGGACTGTGCTGGACATAATTAGAGGCGTTTGGACGTTGCCCTCAAGTTGGTTTTGTACCTAGACGCGCGTTGACAGACTGGAGCAGTGAACATGTTTCACCGAAACTGGTCCTTAGATAAGCAGTCACTCACATATGGGGATCGATAAACTCAGAACATACCTCACGAAATCGTGCAAAAGTGCCAGTGTCGTCGTAACGGATCTTCTCGGGATGCGCCCTTGCACACTGAGCCATTTTACGCTGCATCATTATGGTTCGTTCACAACTGCGACTAATAATGGTGATAGGACCAATTTAGTCGCAATGTGACTGCTCACAAAAGACCGCTTTGGTTGCGAAGCGACTGCTTTGAGTCAGTCGCTCGCTGCTTCATTTTTCAGTCGAGGGACTGGAGTAGCATGCCTCTAAACCAGGGTTATGGCATTGAAAACCGTACGTGAGCAGGTCTGAAGTTTTGTTGCTACCGCAAGAGAGCAAACATCTGTCGGCTGTAGTCACTTTTCCGTTGCCTGTCGCAGGTGTGGATGGTCTTTTAGTTGTCTGAACGGCACCTGTGAATCAGAAGGCTTCCTTTATTCAGAGGGGAGCACTTTGAGGGTAAGGCTGTCATGTGTGGTACGTAGTTTGTACGTAGTTCAAGCGCCTCATGAAAGCATGTGATCAGCAATAGGAAAAAAACATAATCACGATGATATCAGGTGTGTAGCGTTCGCAAACAACGATATTAGGAGGGATGCCGTAATACAGTTTACGGAAGTTTTGACCATCCTATGGCCTTTAACGTTCACCGACATTGCACTGTAGACGGGCCTCTAGCATTTCACCTCCATGGAAGTGCAACCGTACCTGTTGGGATCGAAAACACCACCTTTGGACCGGAGGCTGAACTCCGTTAAAGCTACGCCACCATGGCGGACAAACGTACTCGCTATGTAAAAATGTCATTTACTCTGTTTCAAATGACTGCCTTTCAATGGCCGAATGTGAAGGGTCCCACCGGCTATAAAATTGATTTTCCCTTTCACCTGTGCTCTGTGGTTTGATGTGATGGAAGAATGATAGCAAAAATTTTGCAGACATGCAAACCTATGGGGTTTCAAAAAATCAAGCAAACACCAAACTCTCGTTTGCTCGTCGCAATGAACTAGTTGGCAGCACAAAGTTAACTGTTGCCACGCCCACATGTCAGTGATTTGATACCTAGACAAGGTGGCCACATTTCGAGGAGTTCAAGAGCGGACCGTGTGCAGAAAAAGGAACCCATGCTTTTCACACAGGAGCTCTTCCACCAAGGCGATCTTGGCAACATTTCTTTCAGAGCTAACACGGTTTAGATGAACGAAGCGTTCGCTGTAAGCAGCGTTCATAGCGCCAAGCTTCTGAACGTTTAGGTCAGCATATTGCGAGCTGTAATTTGCTTGTTTCATCTCACTGAACAGCGGCCAAGCAAATGCGAACACTGAAAAATCGAGAGAAATAGTGCAAAGAGCGAGTAAAGATTTGTCGAATGTGCTGAAGGTGTTATATAGAAGATAAGGCGATTGCATCGAGCAAGTAACGTGTGTACTTCTAATGTAACTAGTAGGTCAAGGCTAATCATTGCAAGTTTGTCACACTGCCCCTTGGTATTCTTGCATGGAGTCTTGTCTCTCATACCATAATCTAATAAAATAACAAGAGGGCAGCAGGCGGTCGTTTGCCTTCTACCGATTTTATTTCTTTTTGCAGCTGTCCAACACTAACCGCCTCTTTGTGGTTAGATACTAAAATAATCGTGATGACGAGCCACCCCTTTATGTTCATCTCATACAGCGTGTATACTACGGGTCCAGTGGTCCTCCGAGCTATAGGCACTTACTTTGGTGAGGAGCCCCTTCAGCTTGAAGGGACACTTAAGATATAGAATGAAACATTAGTTTTGAAGTCTGTACTTTCAGAGCTTTGGTACTGGAGAAGAAACTAAAAGTGAAACTATTGTTTCTATCTTTTGCACCAAAATATATACAAAGGACGTGACATATTAGAAAGAGTGTCGTATTTTGGGCCCATTGGCTCAATACAATTTCCTCAAACTTGATATGTTATGGCTAAGGCCTCCTAAGAGCACACTTCATCTTTAATTTATTCAAAACTACGCAGACACTGGTGGGCGTCGTGAAAACTTCGGATGGTACAGCAAATGATGTAGTAACTTCAAGTTGGCCGCAGCATCCACGTTTCATTTTCGTGTGTCTTCTCGATAGGAAGCATATTCTCACCGCGAGCACAGTGTTTTTGGTATCATGACAGATTAGTATATTATTAAAATAGAAGCGCTTTTGCTCATTATAGTACCTTTAACCAGTGCGCCATACAGTCATGGGGAAATAGATATAAACGTGCTAGGTTTGAACCATACATATACGATCATGTAGCATTGCATTCGGCATCGCCAGACTGCCATAGTTATTCGGCGCAAGTTGTGTAATTCTCAGGCGGCGCGTGCGTTTCCGTTGTAGCCTTTACCACGTCATTTAGGGCAGTTAGAAGCCGGGAAGCATAACCGCACTCAGGTTTAACTTTAAACCACACAGTCTTGGAGGATAGGTGATCAATCGTATTTCTGCAGCTGTCTGCCAGAATTACGCCGTAGCCTTGGCCTTCAGCCACGCGCATCCGTACTTCAACACTTACCGGTACGAGTGCGGCAACTGGGCTCAAGGGCACTTCCAGAGTGTGCTCGAACTGCTACTGGAAGCTTCCGAGGTGGTCGTGACCGGCATGGCGATGCGCACGCAAGCATACGCCCGGACCCCGAATTTGAGCCAACGCGCCGCCAGGACCAACACCAACTGCATCGCCGTATTGTGCACCAAAGAAAGAGAGGTATTTTTGCAATGCCTCTGTAACGGTGTTGCACATGACTGCTTCGAAATATCTTTTTGCTATGCACCAGCAATTTATCTGTGTTGCGTCCTTGTACACAGTTTTCAGAAATAACGACGTGTGATAATGAAAGAGGAGGTGGCTGATCCTCATCAGTGTATGAAGAGAAATGTCGAATATTTCACCGAGGAAGAAGTAGAATTTTGGTTAGATTACTTGGAAATGCTGACCTAAATATCACCGGCAGTACCATATTTTTGCTGGGACATTAGTGCAAAGAATACACTCTTAGTACACTGGCAGGTTGAATTATCTGCTGATGCAAAAACATTGAAATGAAAGTGATCGTATCATTCGACGAACACTACACTCTAGTGATGTTGCGTGTAATAGTAAAGGAAAGATACAAGCTCTGACAGCACTGTGAAGTCGGATGCACTCTAGCGAGCACTGATTAGGCCTTTTGGAGACAAGACACTCCAAACAATGAGGATTGTCTACGACATACGCGTACATTTTCTCTCTCTGTTTTCCTTTCGCACTTGAGTAATCTTCACATTTGTGTCATGCTTATAGTTCTTCATTTACTAGGTATATGGTAAATTTATGCCTGAAGGCAACTTGGCTTAATTCCTGCGCAGGATGGCAAGAAAGACAACGCAAGAGCTGTATCAATTGGTACTTGTTTCGCGCGCACGAAGAAAAAGAACTGAAATAAATGGCACGAGGCAAAAGCGATGGGATTTCGAATACAGTTGGCAATAGAGAGCACTTTTTGGTGAAGTTAAGTTCAATTTTGTAAAGCAGGCGCATGAAAACAAGATAAATTCCTACAAAAACCTATAGACGAAGAACACATAAAAGAAAGGAAGGTTGGTGCTTTCTACCCATTCTTTTGTCCTAGATACTGCCTAAGTGTTTTTGTGTATATTTGGTTTTCTTTTTTGAGTTATTGTGTTTCTTGACCACCCACCAGTTCACTCAATATTTTGTCCTTCAAATCACTCGCATGCTTAACTTAGCGGCATTGTACAAACCTTGATTTTGTTTTGTGTGCTCCCCTTTTCACAGCCACCTCTTTGGATGAGGTTTTATTTTTGGCCCACTTGGTGTCGCGGTCATTCTTATGCTAGGCTGTTGTGGCCGCTCAATATAGCCCATCGGGACGAAAAACTGTACACATCAGAGTTTAGTTAGCAAAACCGTGAAGCCAGGTCACCCGAAATTCGGTTACTTGTGTTAGCGATTGACGCGAAATTTTATGGGCTTGCAGAAACACATCTAGAAACGTGAAAAATTGAACTTTAATAAAATTCACACATCCGAATAGATGAAGGGAAGTACTTACACGGAGCATTTCATCTAAAATGAATGTGGCCATTATTAGACGCGCAATTAGCTAAAGTTTCTGCTACACTAATAGATCATTGGCCACTTCAGTTACGACCCAAGGCTAAATTTGCACAGGAGCTGCGAGAAGAGAACAAGGAAGATGGAGACTTCAGACCTCTCGTCAGCAGCCCTGGGGGCTCCGGAATGGACCAGCAGGATGCGTCGCGCCCAACAACCATGTACGAGATTCGGTTGTTGGGTGGACACGCGTTTAAATCCATCCGCACCTGATAAACCACTTGACCATGAAGATGATGCAAGTGACGGAGAGGCGCGGTACTGGGAAGACGACCGTGAACAATGCCGCTCATCGCCAGCGAGTTTACTCGGAGATTCGATGCGCTGCTTTCGCATAATGGACGTGAAGGTGGCTAACACGTGCTCAACGTGCATTTGTTAGTTAATTTCTGAAGGTTTATACTTGTGTATTTTGACGAAAATAATATTTGTTGTCGAAAGCCATCTCCGGATACTTTCTAACCTTTCGTATACACGACTTTTAGTTCGATTATCTCTCCTTTTAAAGACGGGGCTGAAATACCCATCCTGAATGCGGCCCACGGATGTTTGAGAAGCGGGCCACGGCATGTGGTGTGTTCGCTATAGTTTGCTAGATGGCACTCGCGTCATTAACTCACATATCGCAGTTAATAAAGCTTGTTCGGATGAGCTGTAGAGGCTGCATTAGTCTCGAGCACGTTTAGGGGCGCCCAATGCGGTTAGTGTGTGTTGAAACATAATCTCCGTTCCATGTCTCTAAATCGCAATCAGCGTGCAGATTTGCGTCAATCTGGAGACTATAGTATCAGTATGTCTGTGAAGTGCTTACCCTTACCCCCGTTCAGGAATTATCTGCATATCACATCTGGGAAATACTTTCTACTAAGTTGACGCACTGTGGTTGATATTTTGCCCTCTGGTCGAGTGAAAATCACACCCCTGTTTGAGAGCTACTATAGCTCTGATTCTACGAGATAAGCACAAGAAAATAACTGTGTGCTCGCTTTTGGTATGGGATCTTAGCCACATTGACTTCCTCCTGTGGCTGCTCTTTCTGAAAATTATGCAGATCAGTCTAAGTAACCGAATTTTGCTATAAAACTTGGTTGGTTTGAGGTCCAAATATAATTGGTATGTAGCTTTGGATAAGCAAATTGCACAAGTTAATTAGCCTAGCCAAGCTATATTGCATTGACGGTAGTAGCTCTAGAGACGGCATGGGTTTCGAGCACTTTTGAGCGGCGCTCAATGCGGTCAGTATTTGTTGAAACATAATCTGTACATCGTTCTGTACATCGCGATTGGTCTGCAGATTCGCGCCAATCTGGAGACTGCTATTGGTATGTTTGTGAAGCCTTGATGCCATTCCCTGTTCAAAAATTATTCAAAATTATGTTCAAAAAGATATATGAGAAATGCTTTGTTAAATTGCAGCTTTCGGTGACATTTGTAGCTGTAGATATAGTTGTTGAATATCCTAAATTTTTGGCTCACAACCACCCTGGTGGATTGGCCGAGAAATGGGCAGCTTAACATATATATATATATATATATATATATATATATATATATATATATATATATATATATATATATATATATTGTAGCGAAGCCTCCGAACTCTGAAATGAGTCGAACTCTTGAGTACCTTCTAGTGGGGCTACCCAACAAGGACGCCGCTCGCGCTGAGAGCCCGTGCTTGGCTGTGACTGTCGCCATTGTATATTCTCGCTCGTTGCCGGCTAATAAACGCCTTAACAATTTGGTGGAGAGTGCTGCGATCCCTGTCTATGCCTTTGGAGCTACGATCACGTACCCTGCCATCTACTATGTACCACGACGCTTCTCAGCAAACGCCTCCTCCAATGCCACCCCCTTGTCCCGGTGTCCCCAGAATCCGCGATCCACCCATCTTCACTGGCGCTGATGGCACTGACGTGGAGGACTGGCTCGCCATTTACGATCGCGTGAGCGTCCCCAACAAATGGGGCGAGGACGGCAAGCTGACCAACTTGGTGTTTTACCTTGCCGGTGTCGCCAGTTTGTGGTACAACAACCACGCGTCCGATTTTGCCACCTGGTCCGATTTCAAGACCGCAATCGTCAACGTCTTCGGCCGCCCTGCTGTTCGCAAGCTGCAAGCCGAGCAGCGCTTGTGTGAACGTGCTCAGGAGGCTGGTGAGTCATTCACCAGCTATATTGAAGATGTCCTGGACCTATGTAACAAATCCAATCACACCATGTCCGAGTCTGACAAGATCCGAAACATCATGAAAGGCATTGACGATGATGCCTTCACGATGCTGCTCGCCAAAAACCCCGGCACGGTGGCTGAGGTCATCACACTGTGCCAGAGCTACGAGGAGCTCCGCCGGCAGCGTTCGATGACCCGACGCTCCCCACCACGAGCTGCCCGACGCTCCCCACCACAATCTTCGGACATGCGCCGCCATGGGCGAGACACCATAAACGCCTTAACAATATATATATATATATATATATATATATATATATATATATATATATATATATATATATATATATACATTTGTAAGGCGTTTATTAGCCGGCAACGAGCGAGAGTATACAATGGCGACAGTCACAGCCAAGCATGGGCTCTCAGCGCGAGCAGCGTCCTTGTTGGGTAGCCCCACCAGAAGGTACTCAAGAGTTCGACCCATTTCCGAGTTCGGAGGCTTCGCTACAATTACCCCGAGGTCAAAGAGGGAGCCGCCTGGCGACCTAACAGCTTGTTACTATGAGCGGGTCATAATAAGCCTTCAGGCGCTCCACGTTGACGATGTCGCGGCCACGGCGGGGCATGTCCGAAGATTGTTCAACGGGTTCGATCAGATAGTTGACGGGTGAGGTGCGCTCGATGACACGGTAGGGGCCTTCATGTTTGGGGCGTAGTTTAGAAGAGAGGCCAGCTGCAGAGGTCGGGATCGAGAGCCATACAAGCGCACCAGGAAGGAACGTGGGCTCAGAAGTGGTGGAGCCATCACGGATACTCTTCTGCCGCTCTTGCTCTTGCGTCGTAAAAGTCTTGGCAAGCTCGCGACACTCTTCAGCAAGCCTGGCTGTCTCGAAAATAGGTGTACACTCAGATGGATCCGGCGTGTACGGGAGTACCGTGTCCATGGTGTGTGACGGGTGCCTTCCGTACAGCAAGTAGAAAGGTGAAAAACCAGTCGTGCTGTGAGGGGCGGTGTTGTAGGCGTAGGTGACGAAGGGCAGTATATTATCCCAATTAATGTGGTTGGCAGCGACGTACATAGAAAGCATGTCGCCGAGGGTGTGGTTAAAGCATTCGGTGTGGCCATTCGTCTTTGGGTGGTAAGCAGTAGTTTCGCGGTGGACAGAATGGCACTCCGTCAGAATGGCTTCGACGACTTCCGACAAGAAGATACGGCCTCGATCGCTGAGAAGCTCTAGGTGTGGTCTGTGGCGCAGTATAAATTGATGCAGCAGGAAGGACGCAACATCGCGCGCAGTAGCCGCAGGGAGAGCGGCGGTTCCGGCGTATCGCGTTAAATGGTCAACGGCAACGATGACCCAGCGATTGCCAGCCGACGTCAGAGGAAGTGGTCTATACAAATCGATACCTACGCGCCCAAAGGGACGGCCAGGGCAAGGTAATGTTTGCAGACCGGCGTGCGACATGTGGGCTGACGGTTTACGGCGTTGGCAAGTGAGGCAAAAGCGAACGAACTGCTGCACATAGCGGTACATCCCGCGCCAGAAGTAGCGTTGTCGAATGCGGTGGTAGGTTTTGAATACCCCAGAGTGCGCGCATTGCGGATCAGAACGGAAGGATTCACATATCTTTGACCGCAGACTGCGGGGTATAACGAGTAACCACTGCCGGCCGTCGGCGTCGTAATTGCGTCGGTGTAGAAGGCCGTCACGGATGGCGAAATGGCGAGCTTGACGACGCAAGGTACGCGTGGATGGCGTTGCGGATGGATCAGAGAGCATGTCGATGAGCGGGCTGATCCAATTATCTTTTCGCTGTTTGGTAGCGATGATGTCAACATCAACGGCAGAAACAGCAGCCGAGGATACTGAGCAGAGCACATCACCTTCAGGCAGAGGGGAGCACGAGAGGGCGTCGGCGTCAGCATGCTGGCGTCCGTTGCGGTACAGCACGCGGATGTCGTAGTCTTGTAAGCGAAGAGCCCAACGGGCAAGACGGCCTGAGGGATACTTCAATGATGAAAGCCAGCATAGTGCATGATGGTCGGTGACGACATCGAACGGGTGGCCATACAAATAAGGTCGAAACTTTGTAAGAGCCCAGACGATCGCCAGGCACTCTTTCTTCGTGACGGTGTAGTTTTTCTCGGCTTTCGTGAGCGTACGGCTTGCATATGCTACGGCATATTCAGGGAATCCGGGTTTTCGCTGCCCCAGGACAGCGCCGAGGCCTACACCGCTGGCGTCCGTTTGCACCTCCGTTGGGGCTGTGGGGTCGTAGTGGCGTAGAATGGGAGGCGACGTCAACAAATGGCGGAGCTTCGCGAACGCGTCGTCGCACTCAGATGACCACGAATCGAAGGGCCCGTTACTTCCAAGGAGCTTCGTCAGCGGTGATATGATCGTGGCAAAATTTCGTATGAAGCGTCGGAAGTATGAGCACAGGCTCACAAAACTACGCAGTTCTCTGACAGATGCAGGTTTGGGGAATTCGGCCACGGCCTGAAGCTTGGCAGGATCAGGAAGAATGCCGTCTTTGGACACGACGTACCCCAGTATGGTGAGTTGCCGTGCTGCAAAGCGGCACTTTTTCAGATTTAGTTGCAAGCCGGCATTGCTCACACGTGCGAAAACTTCTTTCAGACGTTGGAGATGCGTGGAGAAATCCGGAGCAAAGACAATGACATCGTCGAGGTAACACAAGCAGGTGTACCATTTCAAGTTGCGCAGAACAGTGTCCATCATGCGCTCAAAGGTCGCAGGTGCATTACATAGACCAAACGGCAATACGTTGAACTCGTACAAGCCGTCTGGCGTGACGAAGGCGGTCTTTGGTCGAGCGTCGTCAGCCATGGGTACTTGCCAGTACCCCGAGCGCGATCGAGAAAAGAAAAAAAAAATCGGCTCCATGAAGGCTGTCAATCGCGCCATCGATGCGCGGCAGTGGATAAACATCCTTGCGAGTGATCTTATTGAGCCGTCTGTAGTCCACACAGAACCGCACAGGACCGTCTTTCTTCGCAACAAGAACAACAGGAGACGCCCATGAACTGTCCGAGGGCTGATTAACGTCACGTCGGAGCATATCGTCAACCTGATTATTAATTACTCGACGTTCAGCAGGCTACACGCGATATGGACGTTGCCGTAAAGGTGGATGGACACCAGTGTCAATGCGATGCGTAACAACGGACGTGCGACCGAGAGAACTTCGCCCGACATCGAAAGAAGAACGATATTCTTGCAACAGGTCCAGAAGTTGGGAACGCTGTACGGCCGTGAGGTTGTCAGCGATGGAGGGGCCAAATACATCAGCAGATGAAGAATCAGAAGTGGAAACAGCATTGATGGTACACGACCTGGGACCGCCCGTGTCATCGGGTACGTCCAGGACTTGTGCGCCGTCGACTGGTTCCACTCTGCCGAGACATTCCCCTCGAAGTAAGGTAACAGCGTACGGGGATGGGTTGGTTACAAAAATAGCAGTGTTGCTCTGGTTGACCTGCACGGTCGCGAAAGGTACTAGCAACCCTTTCCTGCTGCAAGCGCGGTCAGATGGCGAAACATGTCCAGTGGTGTCGGAGAGACCAGCGCAGTAGACAGACACAGCCGTCGTCGAGTTTGGAGGCACTGTTGTATCGTCTTTCGTTAGAATCTTGCTTAGTGTCGGGGGACTGTCTTCTGGCGTCAAATGCGAGAAGGGTGAGAGCTCAATTTCGGCGGCGGCACAGTGGATGACGGCGTCATGGCGGGAGAGAAAGTCCCATCCCAGGATGACGTCATGAGAGCATGCCTGAATGATGATGAACTGGGCGACATACAGAACGTCCTGGATGACAACGCGAGCTGTGCACCCTGCTGTAGGATGAATGCGGTGCAAACTTGCAGTGCGGAGGGATAACCTAGAAAGTGGCGTCGTCATTTTTCGAATAAGCGGCAGAGTTTTTCGTCCATAACTGATACGGCAGCTCCAGTGTCAATAAGAGCCGATGCACAAACACCGTCCACAAGCACGTCAATGACATTCGAGGGGCTGCTCTGAGGGCTTTCACATGGCGATAGCGTCGTAGTCCTTGCCTCGGGGACTGCGACGACTAGTTTTCCCGCTCATGAGCTGCCGCAATTGGCCGCATGGGAGACAGGAAACGGCGTCGTGGAGACGGTGATTTTCGAGATGGACCTGGGCGAGATCGAGGTGGCATAGACGGCAGTTCTTCGTGATAAGGACGGCTGAGTTGGCCAGCAACAGGTGAAGAAATTAGAGCCGGCTGTACGTGATGGCAATAATGGGCCACGTGACCGGCGTAACCGCAGGCCAAGCAGATGGGCCGGTTGTCGGGTGTGCGCCATCTGTTCACCGGGGTAGGTCTCACCCATGTCGCAAGGGCTGATGGACCGAACGGTGGCTGCAAGGTGGACTGAAGCTGAGGCTGAGGGGTTACGTCAACATACGTAGCGGGCACACCCGCTGCAAAGGACGGAGGTCGAGCGGCAGCTTCGGCGTAAGTCAGAGGGGCGGTTGCTGGAACGACTTGGGCGGCCTGGCGACCACTTGCGCGTAACTCAGGGGCGCAGGAGCCGGGGGCTGTGGAGGGTGGTACGCAGGCATTACCTCCGCTATTTCCTGTTCAATCGCTCGACGGATGGGAGGAAGAAGGGTAGTAGGCGATTGTTGAACAGTCGGTTGGTGGGCAAAGGGCAGGAGCGAGAACTGACGCGCGATTTCCTAACGAATGAAGGACTTTAGGTCCGCCAACAACGCCACTTGGTCACAACTGGCCACCAAGCCAGCAAGCGTTGCAGCTCGTGGTGGGGAGCGTCGGGTCATCGAACGCTTCCGGCGGAGCTCCTCGTAGCTCTGGCACAGTGTGAGGACCTCAGCCACTGTGCCGGGGTTTTTGGCGAGCAGCATCGTGAAGGCATCATCGTCAATGCCTTTCATGATGTTTCGGATCTTGTCAGACTCGGACATGGTGATATTAGATTTGTTGCATAGGTCCAGCACGTCTTTAATATAGCTGGTGAATGAATCACCAGCCTCCTGAGCACGTTCACGTAAGCGCTGCTCGGCTTGCAGCTTGCGAACAGCAGGGCGGCCAAAGACGTTGATGATTGCGGTCTTAAAATCGGACCAGGTGGCAAAATCGGACGTGTGGTTGTTGTACCACAAACTGGCAACACCCGTAAGGTAGAATACCAAGTCGGTCAGCTTGCCGTCCTCGTCCCATTTGTTGGGGATGCTCACGCGCTCGTAAATGGCGAGCCAGTCCTCCACGTCAGTGCCGTCAGCGCCAGTGAAGAACGGTCGATCGCGGATTCTGGGGACACCGGGACAAGGGGGTGGCATTGGAGGAGGCGTTTGCTGAGAAGCGTCGTGGTACATAGTAGATGGCAGGGTACGTGATCGTAGCTCCAAAGGCATAGACAGGGATCGCAGCACTCTCCACCAAATTGTTAAGGCGTTTATTAGCCGGCAACGAGCGAGAATATACAATGGCGACAGTCACAGCCAAGCACGGGCTCTCAGCGCGAGCGGCGTCCTTGTTGGGTAGCCCCACTAGAAGGTACTCAAGAGTTCGACCCATTTCCGAGTTCGGAGGCTTCGCTACAATATATATATATATATATATATATATATATATATATATATATATATATATATGCATGGTAATGCATGGTAATGCGAGTATCCCACGTGCCTTCTGTCGTTTGGCTTGCGCATGCGTGAAGCTGTGTTTGTTTCTTATTTGCATGTTTGATGGCCAACCTTGGACAAAGCCATACTTGGATTCTAAAAAAATACTAACGTTCAAAATATTTGATGAACAATTTATAACACAAAATGTCTCAAACACTTACGTATGCATCGCTGGCAGCCCGTGTTTTTACAAGGCAACTGGGGTGCAGAAAACAGGTCTAGTGCAGTTGGCACGTTGAATAATGCACTGATGCAAAAGCATCGAAATTATTTCAGTTTTGTACTCCAATGCCGACACTACAATCTAGTGATGTTCCTTGAATGATAAAAAGGTAAGAGACAAGCTCTAAGAGCCCTGTGAAGTCGGATGCACTCTAGTGAGCACCTAATAGGCCTTTTGGAGACCGAACACTACGAACAATCTGCATTGTCTGCTGCGTACATATACATTTTCTCTCTCTATCTCTCTCTTTCGGACTTGAGTAATCGTCGCATCTGTGTCACGCCTCTTCTTGCTCACTCAGTGTGTGCAGTCTATTTCTTACTTAGGAGAAATATTGGAGCACTTGGTATCCGATGAGGCCAGAACTGCAGCCGCGCGCCGGCAGCAACTCGTGCATACGCAGACGCTTGAGGCGCGTGCATGGTGTTGAATCGCATCGTCTGTGGTGGCGGTGTGCACTGGCCACATTGTCGGGTAGCCTGCTGACTTCATCGTTGCTTCGAAAACTAGGCCGCTATTCTGGGGAGCTGTTCTGGCGGTGTCCGATTCCAGGACAAGTCCAATGCGGCCTCTCCTGATTGGCTGGAGTGCGCTGTCTGTTTCTGGTCTTTCTTCCGCAACGTCATTTTGACATGACAATAGTTATAGCGCGAGAACAAAGCGACGACACAGAGACAAGAAGGACACGAAAGACACGAGCGCTCGTGTATATCGTGTCCTTTTTGTCTCTGTGTCGTCGTTTTGTTCTCGCGCTATAACTATCGTCATGCCATACCAACTAGCCCAAGCTGCCACACGTCATTTTGACGCCACGCAGCTTTCACAACTCTCGACACAAATGACAAAGACGGAATACGTCTTGCAACAACAAAAGCTGCTCTCAGAGATTCGCATTTAGACGCACATCTTTGAGGCCGCGCATAAACTCTAATCACGTTCGTCTTTGAATTAAGTTTAACGCTGCCGCCCGCCTGACGCCTCTGAAAGATCTGTATACGCATTCGCTGCATGGCTCTTCAAACATCTCAAAAGGTTCATACGCACGAGCAAAATTCTCCAGTTCGTTTAAAGTCCTGTTACTCTACATTTCGTCCACTTAGTTTCTTTTTACTCTGGGAATGTGCTGGCGGGTTCTGTGCGTCACGACTCAGTTTTTTTTTGCGTAACTGAACGTGCTGAGATGAATTAGACATGTCCACAATCGGACACCGCGAGAATAGCTCCCCTGTACTAAACGCTCTGGGATGCCAACAAATCGGCCTTCATACGCAATAACGGAGTTCTAGAAACAGTATTTAACAGCATGCAACGTTTGCACTTTCAAAACGCCGTGGTACTGAGTGCAGTCACGTATATTCTTTGTGTGTGCCCCACAGTACGCTCCGACAGGGAAGGCCATAATTTTGCGGCATTTATTTTACGCTAAAGAAAACCGAACCACTCTACAGCGACTGCCAGCAGCTACACTGGTTCAACACAATAAAAGAAACGAGAACAAGTTCACAAAAGCTGTAGGTTAAGCTGATTGCCTGAACGTGCGTCTTCACGATGAGAGTCCATTACATGAGGTAGTACTCATTTGCTGGCACCCAAATGCACGCGTGAAGCTTTCAACTTCACTTGGTACCTCGTCATGTCCCGAGCGGCAGGAATGAAGGCGCCGATTTCGGACGGTGCAGGCTCAATGCAACCTATAATAATATTTTCAAGCCTGCTTACTGCCGCCGTGACGTCACTCGTTGTGCGCGAGCGACCACGCGTACGGGAGGCTGTCAATCGATTGCTACCATCGTCTCCCGTGGAAAGATAAAGCATTTGCGATGTGTTTTATAGGCAGCTCTATTTTGCCTTTTGCGTGAATAAAAGCGCCGGTTTTAGTAGTCTATTACACTTGAAATCATTTCAAGGTTTTTCTGTGGACCATTTCTTCCACGAAAAAGCAAAAAAAGAATGTGCTATCGAACGTGTGGTCGATCTATAAGAGCAAAGTTGGACGGACAAACAAACTGACAAAATCATTAGGGTAAATGTTATTATTTCATTACACACACAGACGCGCGCGCGCGCACACACACTATCTAGAACATGTAGAGAAGCTGTTCCATCTTGTTTGCAAACTTTCTGCAATTTTATTTGTACTCTTTCGAACATTTGTCCTCATAGACATGAAGTTGTGGAGGAGAGTTTGTGCTGCTGCCACATGTATGTTACTCAAACAATATCAGGGTGATGATCACTGCAAGGGAAAACAAAATATTTCGTTTCATAAAACTCTCTTGTGACCAACACAAGAAGTGGTGTTTCCTCTTTTGCTCTGGCCCATCTCACAGTGGTTTGTAGTCTCTGTCTTATAACGTCGGTCCTGGGAAAAATGTTAGTACTCGGTATAGAGAAAGCCCTTGTGGGTGCTTCTACTGCACTGCCGGTTCTTGGATCGGTATATTTCGTAGTGCTTCTTGAATACTTAAATCTTGAAGTACAGCTAACACAGCTGAAAACTAATTAGGAAAGCGCTTTACCGTAAGTGCGTACACGCATCTAGAGAGAGAGAGAGAGAGAGAGAATTTATTTACAGAAAGGTAGAGAGGTCGGCCCGAGCTATAGTTTGCTCTGGCCTGCTACTCTAAACTGGAGAAGGGTGACGTGGGAGTGAAAGAGTGATGAATGACGATGATAAGGTAAGGAGATTATATGTTCTTATTAGGCTGGGTAACTCTACAGACGTGCATCCAGTCCAGTGGCTTCTAAGAAAGCGATGACGGCTCGTATAACCACGTGTGTGCTGCTGGCGTCAGGCCAAGGACCTAACACAACCTCATCGGTTAATGGTCGACTAATATATCGACCAATCGAAGATATCAGTTGCTGGCGTTCGCTTGCATATGCTGGACAGTCGCAAAATATATGTTCAAGTATTTCTGGCAAGCGACAGCGACCACAATTGGGACCTGTGTCATTACAGCCAATCAAGTGGGTGTAACGTCTCGTGTAAGCCACACCGAAGCGAATGCGGTGGATAACGCATGAGATGCTTCGCTTTAACTCGTTAGGCATACGGAACTTCATTTCCGGGTCCCATTTGTGCAGCCGCTTGTGCTTGTGTTCTGGTTTCTGCCAGTGCTCTAAGATGGAGTTGCGCATTACGTGTCGAAGTAGGATGTTAGTGTGTCTTACCGAGAAAATGCGATGCTCAGTTCCGGGGCACTATTTAAAGCTCTCTGAGTTTGAGCGTCCGACACTTCATTGCCCATTATGCCACAATGAGCAGGTATCCATTGAAATGTTACATCATGTCAATTTTTTGTAGCACTGCCAAGAAGCTCTGCTATTTCAATCGATAAAGTATGATACGAACCTTGTCTCATAAAGCCATTGATGGTTTGAAAAGCAGTTTTGATATCGCGCAGTATCGTCCATTTGCGAGCGGGTTCTGTCGACATGAAACGTATTGCCTCCCGAATAGCAACAAGTTCCGCGGCTGTTGATGTGGTCTTGTGATCTATCTTGAAACGTCGAGCTATCTTCATCTCCGGGATGACAAAGGCTGCGGCGGAGGTACGCGACGTGGTAGATCTATCAGTATATACGTGTGCAACACCGTCGTACGTAGTATAATTGTGCTGCAGTGTAAGTTGCTTTAGGGCCAATCGATGATACAAGGGACTTCTTCATAATCCCAGGAATCTGAGGTATGACAAGTGGTCCAGGCAGGAGCCACGGAGGTGTCTCAGGACCACGGGGGGGAGAGAAGCTTGGTGGTATGATGTTCTCGAGCCGCGATATAGCTCTTGAATAACGGCAGTCTCGGTGGCTGGCAGGGATCGCTGATAGGGGATGTTGCCTGTGTCGAGTGAAAAGGCGAAGGCAGACTCGAAGAGGCTCGCAGAGCAAATATACTTTGATTGGACAAGCCCGAGCTTCGGCGAGAGTTAACTTGTTTGATGTGCATTGAGGTAAGCCTAAACATGTGCGCAACCTTTGAGCTTGGATGCTTTCTAGCGTGCTCGCACAAATGGGTTTCATGCTTGAAAGCACGGGCATGCTGTATCGTAAGTACCCCACGAATAAAGATTGGTACAGTTGCAGGAGAGCTGCCTCTGAAGGGCCCCATGTTGCTCCGGCCATGACCCGAAGAACGTGGACAAAACTCTTGAGTTTTGACTTCAAGGCTGCGACGTGTTTTGGCCACGATAGATTCCGATCGAGGATAACACCCAGGATTTTGTGTTGCACAATAGCACGAATTTCTCTTCCATTCACAGTTAGTGGGTATCTTGTCATTTGTTTTCGTGTAAATGCAATCACTGCGCATTTTTCAGTTGACAGTGTGAGACCCTGGCGACGTAGGTACCTTGCTGTGATGGTCACTGCACGTTGTAGTCGAGCACGCAGTTGGGGGCACGTAGCTCCAGAGGCCCAGATGCAGGTGTCGTCCGCATATGTGCTCACCTTCACCGTGTCAGGAAGTTCAGTAGCAAGTCCAATCAAGATAATGTTAAAAAAAGTCGGACTAAGAACACTCCCTTGGGGAACACCACGTTGAATGTTATATTGGTCTGTATCTTCATCGCTTGTTGACATATACACGGTACGGTCACTAAGGTAGCTCACGATCCACGCATATAGTCGTCCACCAAATTCTAGATCCTCAAGTGCATCAAGGATGGCATAGTGTAAGACATTGTCGTATGCGCCTTTATAGCCAAGAAAAACAGCAGCCACTAATCTGCCTCGACATCTTTCCTGTTCAACATCGGAGACCAAGTTGATGACCCCGTCAATGGCTGATCGGCCTCTCCTAAAGCCATTCATGAACGAAGGAAAGCAATTATTGCTCTCTAAGAGCCCCTCTGACCTCGACAATACCATCCTTTCCATGACTTTGCCAACGCAGCTTCTTAACGCTATCGGCCGGTAAGATGAAAGCTTATTAGGGCACTTCCCCGGTTTAAGCAGTGCAATTATGAAGCTGCACTTCCACTTATCTGGAACATTTCCTGACTCCCAGGAAGTGTTGTAGTAAGATAACAGGATCTGTCGTGCTTCTGTATCAAGATGGCGAAGTGCAGCGTACGTAATTCCGTCCGGCCCAGGTGCCGATGAGCCCCGGGAAAGTGAAATTGAAGCGTACAGTTCCTGCATTGGAAAAAGCACTTCGAGGCGTTCGTCGACGCACGGGGGCACAGTGGTGGTAAGAGTTTGGGTCACAGTGTCAGCGGTGGAAACGACAAGGCTACTACAGTAGTCCTTGGCTACCTCTAATTCACTCCGACCCTGATGTAAAGCCACCGCACGGAATGGCCAAATTTGTTGTGTAGAAGATTGTAAACTTCGTACTATCCGTCAGATTTTAGAGAGAGGCTGTCTTGGGTTCAAAGAGCCGCAAAACAACCTCCATCGTTGCCTGTACAGCTTGTTGAGATGCCGAAGAACGTGTCGTTGAGCTTGACGGCAGGCTGAGAGGTCTGACGGTGATCTTGTTCTTCTGTATCGCCGTTCTGCGCGGCGACGGATAGCACGAAGGGCATCGCATTGTAAGTCGATAGCTGATCGTTGCTGCGGAATTGTAACTTGTCTTGTTGTGTCATGCTGGGACGAAGAAAAGATGTCTTCTACTTTCGATGGTGTAGTAGTGGGCTGACAGCTGGTTTTCGCAGATGTTCTGAAAAGATGCCAGTCTGTCTGATGAACGCAGCGTGTGGCTGAACGGCAGTACCGCCTAAACTGAACATATGTAGGCAAGTGATCACTACCGTGAGTCTCTATATCCGTGGACCAAGCTGAAGAAGACAGGAGACTCCTAGATACAAATGCAATGTCGAGGCAGCTGCTCTAAGAAGTACCCCGAATGGAAGTGGGCGATCCGTCGTTCAGCACCCTTAGTCCAAAATTACACACGAAGTCGCACAAAGCTCTGCCATGGCTGTTCTTTACAGTGCTACCCTAGAGGGGATGATGAGCGTTGAAATCTCCAATGACAATGTGGGGGCTCTGAGCAGCCTAAGCACAGACCTAAGGCGAGAGCAGTCCATCTTCGCACTTTGATGAATGTATCCTCTTATAACTGACAACGTGCGCCTCTTATACTTTATAGCCAAGCAAACGTAATCAGTCGTTGTAGGCGACAGAATGTCATGTACGTACGTCATATCGCGGCGTACACAAACTAGCACCTTGCTTGCACGGTGATCACTGCGAGACCAAAGCTGGACGTACCCAGACAAACGAAATGTAGAATCCATGTTTGGTTCGTAGATGACAATAACTGGGAACTGGTATTTCAATACCCGCTGTCTGAAATCAGAGAGACGACCACGTAAACCGTGAGCATTCCACTGCATAACAAGCGTCTACCCTATGCGATCTTCGAACATCGAGGCCATGTTCGCTTACTGAAGAACAACAAGAAGTGGCTCCAGGACCTCAAGTAACTGGACAGCAGCTTTAGCTGCCGGAGTGTTTAGACCACTAAGGATCTTGCGCATTGAACTCATAAAATTTCTAAGCATACTCTTGACGTCATTATTATCCATCTTGTCGTCCTCCTCGCTGCATTCAGCAGCATTATGCGTGGAAGGCATACACGTGGGTCTTGATGGTAAAGAAGGCCACTCCGAAGTATTACGGGCCGGTGGCTGATTGGCTCGTCCATTCGTCGGCTGTAAAGGTACGGAAGCACAGACATCTTCATTTCTGGCCGGTAAAAGCAAACGACGAGAAGGTGAAGCCTGGACATTTGATGTTAATTCTTCAACTCGGTTGGCACTGCTCCTTTGTTTGAGTCGGTGTCGTGAACGACGTGTACTGCGCCGGACAGCCCTTGCAGCTTCTCTGTGCGTGGAGTGGTCCTTAACCATATTCTTCATGATAGCTATGTAGCTCCTCATTTTAGGATAGTCCTTTGAGGTTGTGTCGTGGGCGCCCGTGTAGTGAGGACAATTTGTGGCAGCATTGCAGTTGCCATCGTCATGAGGTCCACCACATCGTTTGCAAGTTACCACACCCTTACAAACTGCACTGACATGCCCGAATTTCAAACATTTATGGCACTGTAGATGCCTCGGTACATAAGGGCGTACCGGATGACGCACATATGCAACCTCGACGTGAGTAGGCAACGACTCGGACTCGAACACTACTTTCACACAACGCGACCGTCCAAAGCGGTGAAAACCAATTACAGGAGCCGTCGAAGAAAGCGATTTCTCGAGGCTTGAGTCGAGGCTTCGTCCACATCATAAATGACGCCTATCGTAGTTGCCTTGTCGTACGCGGAAAACGCGCGCACTGGAATGTTTCCCAACTGGACGATGGCTTTCAGCGTGTCCAATTTAGCCTTTGAAGTAACATCCACCGACAAGATGTTCTTGCGGGTATTTATACGTATTTCCTCAACCTGACCAAGAGCGATACGTTCGAGATACTCCGACAAGATTTGCCTATTTAGAGTGTTCAGGACGTCTGTCGTCGTTGTCGGCATGTACGAGATCGTGAAGGACCGCATGCTACTCGCCTTTTTCGGTGCTTGTCGACAGGTTGGTGACGTCCTTCTGATCTTTTTCTACAGACGGAGGCATGTAACAGGAGTGAAATCCTTGTCCGAGGCCATGTCTTCAGTGGAAGAGCCATCAGAAGCGTAACTGTGCCCCACGTTGGGGCCGAAGCGGTTACTCACATCGGACGCACCCTGACGAGGCGGTCCAGGGCCCGGAAGCTGGGCGGGGTTTAGATACCCCAGTTTACGTGACCACGTCCCCTAATGTTCTTGTCTCAGATTGCAGAAGTCGCAGAGAAAATCGAGAAAACTTAGAGAGCTGAATGCTGGAGCTGTTCTCTGTGATCACTTCTTCTTCCTCCTCCCTACACGCATCTAAACTTCAAGAAAACATATTAGGCTAAGTTGGTGGCAAGACTGGTGCAAATTTGTAATACCACAATAAAGTGGTTGGAACACCGGCAAAAAAATACTATGCACAAAACCAATGCACTAAACATTGCAACATCATTTCTTCTATTTTTCTCAACCACGTAAAGATAGGTAATGCAAGAAGTCCACGGTTATAATCGCCAATAGCAAAATGTTTACTGACCTTGAAAGAAAAACACCTGTTTTGAAAATGTATTGCCAGGGCATTTATTGTTTTGATAACAGGGCTGACGCCAATAGCTGAGAAGCACTTATGACACTTTTATTTTTGGTCAAGATGATGCCATTGTAACGACTTCTAAATATGTAGTACGGGGTGACGAACCTTCGCCACACAAAGGAAACAAATGTCGACATCAGCTTGATGAACGACACGCTGCCATTTAGTTCTCCGGTTGTCCTTGGGTCATGAGAACACACGCAACTTTGGTCCTTTTGCTGCGACAATGTGCCACGCAGCATCGCGCAACCGTTCAAATTTGCAGCCGTACCAATCGTGATTATCCAGTGCACAGAGCGCATCACCTATTCATGCTGCATTTCAAGGGCACAGAAAAACACGGCCTACTCAAGTCGCCAACAAGCACACCAGGACGCCACGAAAACGTTCATCAAGTTTGGCAATCCATGTTATCCAGTGACGAGAGCAAGCGTTGGCACATCTGAGAGGCTGCCGCAGGAAAAGTGAGCAGGCCTAAAAATATCTAGGTGGCAATGGCTGGCCGTGTCACGGCCGCATCGCAATGCCACGCACCGCGAAATTTCAGCTAAAGGGGAAACATACTGTACATGGTAAATTATATGCGTGAAAGCAACTTCGACCTATTAAAACATGACGCCAAAGAAATATGCAAACGTAAAGGCGGCTTCACAAAAGGCAAGGGAGACAACACAAGCGCTCCGTCAATTGAGAGCCATTTCTTGCGTATGGAGAAGGGAAACTGAAATGCATGGCTGGAAGCCATAGAAATAATATTCACAATTATACTGGGAAATTAAAGAGAACATTTCGGGGAAGTGAAGTTCCTTCTTTCTTCGACAGACGCATAAAAATGACATTGGCCCTAACGAAAAATTAGCGAAGAAAAACACACATGAAAGAAATCAACACTGGTGCTTGATTCTAAACCTTTCGTCTTCCGTACTGCGTATGTTTGTAGTGTTTTTACGGTTTTATTTCGTCGGTTAATGTCTACCTTCACCAGCTACCAGCCCGTTCAGTACTTGGTCTTGTAAGTCACCAACATGGGAAAATAGCGGAAATCTAGACGTTTCGACTTCGTTCTTTCTGCGTGCCATTCGCCTCGTTGTTTGGTGAGGTCTTAATTCGAGAACACGTGCTGGGACTGGTCTCAAGCATCATTGTAAGACACCTCTCTATCTCTATGTCGCAATCATCGTGAAGATTTGCATCAATTTTAAAGTCCTGACAACTCACCATGAGAAATATTGGCTATGTGAGATATGGGAAATGCTTTCTGTTATGGCAGCTTTGAGTGACATTTGCCTCCACAACCACTTTCCATTCTCACCTCTTTAAACGTTTGTACTTGCCCGAACCTTGCAGGACTAAATTTTGTGTAAATAGCATTCTGGTCGAAGGGACGTTGATATTCCTCTTTTAGAGCAATAATCCTGCTCCTCTAGGTGTGATATCAAGAAATTTACTTCGTGCATGCGTTTTACATCGAAGTTCAACCCAAATACACTCCATCTTTCTGCTTTTTCTGGTAATTATGCAAATTTGGCTAAGTAACTAACTAAGCAGTAAACTTCATCGGGTTGAGATGCAAGCAAATCGAGATCAAGGATCGGATATGGAAATTAGGCAAACAATTTTGTACCTAAGCTAAGATTTATTTGTGGTAATTAGGTTTCTTTGTGCTGTTATTTTCAAGGGAATTCCAAATTGAAACCGTTCGATATTGGGCCAATTCTCATGATTTACAATGTGAATGTGGAAAGACTTCATGCATTGAGGGGGAACGCACGTGCCCGCAGTCAAACCAGGAGCAGCCGATTACCGACGAGATTCTGTCCCCACCTTGCGTAACTCAATGTAAGCAGCGAAAAAAAAATTACAGCGAAAGCTGTTTTGAGATCAAAACTCGGGTCACGCGCGGCGCCGTAATTGTCTGCCGCCGCCGGGTTCCGTAGCCATATCGCACAATATTAGATAAAAAGACCTAGTACTAATGTGATAGGAGGGCTTCAACCCGTGTCCGCTGGCTGCCAGCCGAGTATTCTACCAATGTGCCACGCCGGCGCTTGGGACTTGTTGGCAAACTTGCCTTAGGCAGGCTAGAAGTCGGGAAAGCATCGCGTTACTATGAGTAACAAAGTGTTTTAGAACAGCAAACGAACAACCAGGCTTCACACTATGCCAATAGTGTAACGATTGGATCGTCCAGTGCTCCAACCCATTACAAAAGCTTGTTATTGTTCACCTACTAACTGTAGTGCATAACCACTTCAGCCATAACTCCTCATCGTCGTCAGCCACTGCATGAACAATTGACACAAAAGTCCTTGCAAGTGCTTCTGAGAAGCGCGGCTTATACCACGCTTCTCAGAAGAATGACGAAAAATAGCACAGCGAATGCCGGCCGACTACCCAAAATTTTTTATGACTAATGCCATAGTAGGTATCAAGAATAGGTTCTTGCATCTGGTATACTTCAGTGTCTATAAATATACTGGCTAGTGTGCTGAGCGCGCGCATTCCGTACAAGAGAGGGTGGCCCCGCATGTGATGACTGCACTCAGATGTCACAAGCGGCGCTGCATGTCGAGAGGGTGCATGAACGCGCAAAATTCCTCTCGTCCTGTTGCTGCCAAAGTCTCGCCACGTTTAAAATCAGTGTGTGACAGCTGCAATCTGATTTACTGGGAAATTAGAGGGCGCTTATGTACACTGCAACACCCTGAGATGTTAAAAGCTAAGCAGCAATGCAAAGAAAGGACGTGTATTGTGCCGCTGTGTCAAAGAAGTTATCGGTTAAAAGGTGACTTGTTCCCTGAATAACGGATCTAGCGTGGTTTCCTGAATGAAAAAGTAGAATCAAGAGGGCAGACAGAAGGCCTAAGGCTGTCGTGTGAGAAAAGCACTCTGAAAGTGACTCCATCGAACTATCTTATCGGATTAAGGTAAACGGTGTCGGGAACGACATCGCCGTTTAGGCATAATTTCAAATATAAATATTTATCGAAAAAATTAAAAATACCTTTTTAAATTTCATTCACATAGTTTTTCTCCCATTTCAACGTCCGACTCCCTTTCCAACAACGTTTCGAATATCATATGTGGCGAGTGTCAGATTGTTAATTGGCATGTTATCAATCTGTGTTTTCACTCAAATCCTAATGGAATGCAGGCTAAGAGGTAAAGGTTTTTGACTCTTCTGTGATAATTCTTGCTCTCAAGAACAAAGCACGTTTAAAAAAATAATTGTGGTGGTTATACTGTCATTTATCTATCTATCTATCTATCTATCTATCTATCTATCTATCTATCTATCTATCTATCTATCTATCTATCTATCTATCTATCTATCTATCTATCTATCTATCTATCTATCTATCTATCTATCTATCTATCTATCTATCTATCTATCTATCTATCTATCTATCTATCTATCTATCTATCTATCTATCTATCTATCTATCTATCTATCTATCTATCTATCTATCTATCTATCTATCTATCTATCTATCTATCTATCTATCTATCTATCTATCTATCTATCTATCTATCTATCTATCTATCTATCTATCTATCTATCTATCTATCTATCTATCTATCTATCTATCTGTCTGTCTGTCTGTCTGTCTGTCTGTCTGTCTGTCTGTCTGTCTGTCTGTCTGTCTGTCTGTCTGTCTGTCTGTCTGTCTGTCTATCTATCTATCTATCTATCTATCTATCTATCTATCTATCTATCTATCTATCTATCTATCTATCTATCTATCTATCTATCTATCTATCTATCTATCTATCTATCTATCTATCTATCTATCTGTCTGTCTGTCTGTCTGTCTGTCTGTCTGTCTGTCTGTCTGTCTGTCTGTCAATCAATCAATCAATCAATCAATCAATCAATCAATCAATCAATCAATCAATCAATCAATCTATACACCGAATCGTCTACGTCTGGTTGCCCTCACGATCATCCCCTTAATTTAGGGTTAGCCACAATTTGTTTGGGCGGGTAAGATGGTTTGATGACTATGACTCACTGGTCCTGAGATGAATAATTTCACAATCCCGTCACGTACGCCAAACCCTTCTCGCCAGATCTTCTTTTTTAACGCGTGAGCGTTGAGCTGAAATTGGCAAAGTTGACCCTACGAATGGAAATAATAAACGTTCGTGTCTTAGCAGATGAATTGAAGCCAAGAAATCTGGGTGGAACCAAGTATTCTACTACAGAGCCACGCCAGGTCTTCGAAATACTTTGCAAGAAGAGCCAAATGTTCGCAAAACACCAATTCTGGTTCCAGTGTTGACTATCTGATTTTTCGCATATATTTAGCACCACGTCATAATGTTTCACTTAATAAAAAATATGAAAGAGTCACCTTGTATTGCAATGATTCCCAAGTTACGTGGGATCTGCCTCTTCTTTTTTTTTTTGCGGGCAGTAGCGGATGGCGAAATGTATTCCACGAAAAGATCTTCATTTGGTATTGCAAAGCGCCAGTTCCGTGAAAGCAATCGATTAGTTCTTATACAATAAAGCATTATCTAAATAACACTCCGAAAATGCAGGAAAATAATAGTTGGCTTCGCGTGGCTCGGCCTCCTGAAAGCTTCGCAGCGCTTGCGGAGCGGAAGTATTGAACGCAAATGCACCCACTCGCACAGCAGTGCACCATGCGGGTGCCGCCGACAGTCATGAGCTTCGGAGCCATCTTCTAGCTCGCGCTAAGCATACTAGGCAGCATATTTCTAGAAACTGTATTTATACCCATTGAGTGTTTATAAAAGGCTCTAAGAGGCCACTCTCCTAGCTTTCGCTGTGACTGTGCTGCGTCTTCCCCGCAGACCTGACATTTTTTTCAGTATACTCGACTTCGTACCTCTGTTACAGAGAACGTTCGCCTTCTCTTAATATAAATACAATAAACTTATAACAAACAATATGAAACTGACCGTGTATGGAAGTTCGGAAAAAGAACAGGCTACTGCAGGAAACACAAATCATCTAATTCTAAACATATTCGAGTTGTAAAACTCTTTTACCTCGAAAATAAAATAGCACCCGTTTCATGCCGATCCTTTACAGTGGTTTGCACACATCACTAAGAAATGACCAAGCAAACAACAGACCAAAAACGCTTGTCTTTTTCACTCCCGGTTTGCACCAAAATTTTGAGTAACCACCGAACCAACCAACCAACCAACTAACTTAAACAGTGCTCTTATTGTGTGCCTATGCATTATTATGAATGACTATTTGTGATTAGTTCGTTACAAAAAAATTTTATGAGCTGCAGCCTAATTCCATTTTGCTTCGACCAATTATAATATTACCAATCAAGAAATGTTACTGCTTTGGCAGTTTTCGTGGAACCGAAGTGCGTGGCTCTGAAACGGGTGTAAGCCCCAGTCTCAGAGGTGATATTATAAGGTGAGGAACGCAAAGCAACGCGTAGGTGCCACCACCGTCTCGTCTTAGAAAAGCGTTGGAAACGCTTGCCTTTTCGTGCAAGTGTTGCATGGTCTGCGCAGCGTGATAAACGCTACGATCCTAAAATTACTTATGTATGCCTTTCCTAGGAAAAGACGCACGTGCAGAATATATACGTGTAATTATGGTGTCCCAGACATGCGCAATAATTGCTTTTTAATTGACAATTGCACAAGTGTGAACACCGAATCTTGAGCAACATTGGTGGGTGCTGCGGATGGGGTCGGCCGTTTCAAGTTCCCGATGCCGTTAAGAGTGGGCAAGCAGACAATTGTACAAACAGACAGACAGACAGACAGACAGAGAGACAGACAGACAGACAGACAGACAGACAGACAGACAGACAGACCAACGTTTTTGCGTTTAAGGTCCAACACTTTGCTAAGGTCCAACGTTTTCTGAAGAGGGTCTGTATTTCTGAAGGTCGACACTTCTATTCGCATGGTGTCGGGCAGGTGATTTTAAGAGTTGCAGTGATCCGCGCTTTTGGTAAGTTGATCGAGTTGAATGGTTGCAACAGACAAACAATCGCTTGTATTGCCACTAAAACCAACAACATTATCAGGCTAATCACCAGGGTCTCCAACCCGCGGAGGTCTGGGGGAACACAATGTTCTAAGGTTGTGCCATGCTTTCCGAATAAGCCATATCACGTATGTGGCCACCGCCCATCGCTGGCATGGATACGAGAAAGCAAAGATCACAGCGCTGATGCGTAAGAGTATAAAAAAGTGCTCGGCATATCATGGGAGCCAGCACAGATAAGCTTATGTAGTTAGGCATCCACAATGCCATCGATGACGTTGTGGAGGCATAGGAGACGGCCCAGGTAGCCAGGCTCTCTTCATAGCCTGCGAGGCGGGGGGCCCTGGAGGCCCTTGGCTGCAATCCCACTTCCATCTGGAATAGGCGGTGCGTGCTGGACGCGCAGACGCGAGAAGCCATCATGGTCTCGCCAGTCCCGCACAACTTACACCTACAGCACAATGCGGGCAGACGAAAGGCCAAGGTGACCACACTTCTCAATTTTGTCACCAGCACTCCTCATTCAGTCACGTTACGCGACGCCGCCCAATATTGTTCGCCCGACAGGTACCTGGTGACGGTGGTAGATTACAGGGGCAACCTCCTTAACGCCGATTCAGTGTGGGGCTCGCCTTCGTTGCTTTCGGAGTAGGTGGCGGTGGCCCTCGCCCTGCAGGTTGAAAACAGACCATACATCTATACATATTCCTAGGTGGTGGTCCGGCCTTTCGCCTCGTGTTTGGTCTCGGCGGAGGCGGCCTCCTTGCTGCAGAAGTGTCGGCCCCTATGTCATCCGCTGTTTCCCAGCCCATATGAGGGCTACGGTATCCCCCGCCGTTCCCAACGCCAACGAGCTAGCCTATGCCCGTGCGCGCGAAATACCCACTGCGCCGGGCAAGTGGTGCTCACTGGGGCGGACGCGGGGCTCCACATGTACTCCCTCCAGACGTTCAACGAGGTGACGAAGCACTTTATTCTCAGCTGCAGGGTCTATCCCTCACCTTACGCCAAGATCTCCAGGCCTCAGTCTTCCACGCTTCGAATGTTACAGGCTGGGTTACCTCAGGTTAGCCTACCTCAGGTTAGCCAGGGTCAGCAGGCACGCGGAATCCTACGAGCTCATTTGTCCAGATTGTGGAGATCCCTTTTGTATTTTAGAACACATGCCCTGGCGGTGTCCCTCTTTACGGCACAACGATCATCTTACGACAGAAGCACAGTGGGATGAAGCGCTCAAGAGCCCCGATCTCGCCGTTAAGCTACGGGCCATCCAGAGGGCTCACGACGCGGTGGTCAGGCACCGCCAGCCTGTTCTGACGTGGGAGCTGCCTGCGACGGCTTCTCCACCATAAAGGAATTTTTCTAGTCTTCTCTCAGGATCCTAATGAAGTTTATTGTCTGGGTGTCTGAAGGGCAGGATATCATACCTTGAACTAGTCTGGAAATTAATAATAAGTCAGTGAGAATTTTTCGGCAGTGAAGTGAGGGCAATGCTAACAATCTGGCAGTGTTAGAACAAGTCATTTCCAGAGTCATTTATAGCGAAACGATGATTGTATATGCTGATAAATTTTGCTTCACTCGCTCAATGGCGTGCCTGCCAGATTTGGCAATGCCATTCCAGACCACAGATGCATGTTCAAGTTGAGGAAGACTTATTGTGGTGTACAATTTCTGAAGGATGTAGAACTGAATTCTCGAGAGATTCTACAAACGCAGCCCTGAGAACGAAGGCCATGCATAGCAGCACGTTTAGTGTGAACAGATAAATTTAACATGCTATCAAAAATAACACCAATATCACTGAACTCCTAAACCTTACATAACGACACGGTATAGACAGAGTACAGAAATGACACGGTGGATCTTTCACGAGATATACCGATGAATTTGGGTTTTCAGGCATTCAGACAATGGTCGTTGTTATTCATACGAATAAAGAACAAAGTTCTGACTGCATTAAGCGCCAGTCATTATTTTAACCCTTTTCCTTAAATAGCTTGATGTCATCAACATGCAAGATAAAATTATAAGAATAACAGTATTAGTATGCGGCGTTTTACTTGCCAACACAACAACATGATTGAGAGACGCCGCACTACAAGACTCCGGAAATTTTAACATTGTGGTGTTCTTTGACGTGCACTGACATCGCGCAGTATACGCATCTCTACCATTTCGCCTCCATTGATATGCTTCCACCGAAGCCGGTATCGAACTAAGGACCTTTGCGTAAGCAGCCGAGCACTGTAACTGCTACACAACCGCGGCGGACCACTTATGTGACAGTTGTGCCTATAGAAATAAGTGTGGATTTTCACTCATTTCTTTTGCTGACACGTAAGGCACTTGCAGATTTTCACTTTGACGACGATGACGACATTATTTTGATTGACACAGCGACATCGAGTAGATAAAAAAATAACAGCATATCAATGGAGTGAATGATGATTAGAGGGGCGAAGCGCTGGAGGGTTTCATCGCTAAACCATGAACCATCCGCGAATATCACTCACTACATCATCAAAGGCGTAAAAACATCGTATTATTTATACAAAAAATGTATTATTCATAAGTGCTAGGCATTCGTCCTTATAACGGCTTTATGGTCGTTGAAGTGCTGGATTGGTGATGTGGCGTAGTGGGATGTTTTCAAGAACGAGGTAATGGGCAGTTTGCAAAGGTGGAACTATAGGTGGCCATGCACAAACAAGGAATGGACACAGTGGGATAATCTATGGCTCTTTGACGCGCACCTGTACATAAATACACGGCCATCTTGTATTTTATATTGGCTACTTTTCAAAGGTATTGGCTTTATGGTCCTTGAAGTGGCAGATGGCTCATGGGGCGCAGTGGAATGTTTGCAAGGACGACGTAATCGGCACTTGGCAAAGGTGGAACTAACGCGGTCACGTACATACATACAAGTGATGGACAGACAGACGCCTTCAGAAGCTTAACCCTTAAAAATTTTCAGAATAATATATGCCTCACTAAAGGTCGATCTCTCTTGGTGAGTACGTAAGTGCCAACATTACCAGCATCATCATCATGGGTGTTGGTTCCACGCCCGTTTCTCCGGTAAGCCTAACCCGATCTTCGTGTGACCATGTATTTGTAGACGCAGGGGCCATAGTCTTTTTAGCCATGGTTACAGTTCATCGGTACGATATTTAAACTCTCTCCAAATCTCCACTAGCAGTGAAATGGCACAGTAAAACAGGTACTTCGTTATTATTGGGTACTTATTACGCAGCACTCCGGGTTGCCGTTAGTCCTCCATGTTTTTCACCCTTTTGTGCGGGCAAATTTTTTAAAAGACGATATTGTTTCTTGGGGACCTTCGACAGAACAGAAAAATTTTGGTCTGCCTGCCTACCTGCCCCCCTGCTTGCCTTCCTGCCTGCCTCCTGTACATTTGTCTGTTTGTCCACCCTAACGATACCTCAAACGGCACCAAACGGCCAACCCCATTCGAAGCGCCCACCATTATTGCTCAAGGTTTAGCGGTCATACTTATGCACTTGGTAACTAAAGAGCAATAATTGGGCATATCTTAGGCGCCGTAACAAAACTTCAAAGTTTTGTATGTCTGCATTTATACTAGGAAGGGCAGACTTAAGTAACTCTAAGGAGTGTAATATTTATCGCGCTGCGCTGACTGTGCAGCGCGATGCTCAAAAAGGTGTGCCCAACGGTTTTTCTTTTCCTTTTTATCTATTCATTCTCACTATGTTTGAAAACCTACTCCCATCTGTCATGTCAATAACGAACGCAACCAAAGTCCGTTCATGAAACAGAAGCAGTGTCAAACTTTTACATGTGATTTAACTGCCGTGGTGCATTGTCTTATTTCATCCACTGCTAATATTGTACATTTCAGAATCTTGCATCATCGTAAAACTGATCAGCTGCCACAAAACGGCTTGATATTAAAACAAAAGATAACTGCATTGAGTGTAGCCTTCAGTCTAGTTCATATGGCGTAATGCATCCCAAACAGTGAGCTCAAAAATTCCGAGGAGTCATGACAAGCCACTTTATCTGTTTGAATTTCTCTTTGTTTGGATTCTTCTGACACTTCTCCTGGGCACTCAGTTGTGGCGACAAAGCTTCAGGCAATTTCAGAAGCCTAATGAATAAATCTAGGTTCACAGTAAACATCCACACCCAATGTCATTTTCTAGCACGCCTTAACGTAACGCTTTAGAACATTAAGTCTTCTTCGCTTATTTGTTTTAGTCTACAGACTTCATTGTGGCACACTAACGACCTTCACAGCCCTGGTCTCATCCTAGCTATAAATACTGTTCCACAAATAGATAGGGGTTCAGGTCTGTTACTACTATGTATTGCCTCGGTTAAACCTTGATTGATATGTGGGGTTTAACGTCCTGAAACCACCATTTGATTATGAGAGACGCCGTAGTGGAGGGCTCCGGAAATTTCGACCACCTGGGGTTCTTTAACTTGCACCCAAATCTGAGCACACGGGCCTACAACATTTCCGCCTCCATCAGAAATGCAGCCGCCGCAGCCGGGATTCGAACCCGCGACCTGCGGGTCAGCAGCCGAGTACCTTAGCCACTAGACTACCGCGGCGGGGCGTCGGTTAAACCTTGAGCGAATATAAGTACAATAAGTGCAGCTGCGGTAGCTGCATTTTCGATTGAGGGAAAGGTGCTGTAAGCCGGTGTGATCAGAGTTGGGTGCACGCTAAAGAACCTCAAATGGCCGAAATTTTCGGATCTCTCCTCTACAGCGTCTCTCATAATCATATGGTGGTTTTCAACGTTAACTCTCACGTATCAATCAATTGATCAATCAATTAATCAATCAATCATGTGCAACACGTGCAGGGGCCAGAGCCTGAACTCTCGGGCACCGCTTGCATCGCCGCAGGCTTGCTGTCCGTGTGGTGTCCTGATAAGTCGGCTCAATCACCGCCGCCGTTAAACATGATGCGCAAGAAGTGGCACAAGGAAGGCTACAAGACCATCGGTACCATCTTCTTCAGTGTGCCTTCATTGGTCTGGACAAAACAGGTTGCTCAGATTGGCTGCAGCACGGGTGAACATGCGCTAATAATTCCCGTTTCGCACGGAGTGTGCTGGACATAACTAGAGGCGTTGGGACGTTGCCCTCGAGTTGGTTTTGTACCTAGACGCGCGTTGACATACTGGAGCAGTGAACATGTTTCACCGAAACTGGTCGTTAGCTAAGCAGCCACTCGCATATGGGGATCGACGAACTTAGAACATAGCTCGCGAAATCCCGCAAAAGTGCCAGTGTCGTCGTAACTGATCTTCTCGGAATGCGCCCCTGCACACTCAGTCATTTTACGCTGCACCATTATGGTTCGTTCACACCTGCGACTAATAATGGTGATAGGACCAATTCAGTAGCAATGTGACTGATCACAAAAGGCCGCTTTGGTTGGGTAGCGACTGCTTTGACTCAGTCGCTCGCTGCTTCATTTTTCAGTCGAGGGACTGGAGTAGCATGCCTCTAAACCAGGGTTGTGGCATTGAAAACCGTACGTCTGAAGTTTTGTTGCTCGCTCAGGAGAGCAAACATCTGTCGGCTGTAATCACTTTTCCGTTGCCTGTCGCAGGTGTGGATGGTCTTTGAGTTGTCTGAACGGCACCGGTGAATCAGAGCGCTTCCTTTAGTAAGAGGGGAGCACTTTGAGGGTCAGGCTGTCATGTGCGGTACGTAGTTTGTATGTAGTTCAACAGCCTCTCGAAAGCATGTGATCAGCAATAGGAAAGGAAATAATGATGATATCTGGTGTGTAGCGTTCGAAAAAAAAAACAATATTATTATGAGGGATGCCGTAATACAGTTTACGGAAGTTTTGATCACCCTATGGCGTTTAACGTTCACCGACTTTGCACAGTAGACGGGCCTCTAGCATTTCACCTCCATCGAAGTGCAACCGTCGCTGTTGAGATCGAAAGCACCACCTTCGAATCGGCATCTGAACTCCGTTACAGCTACGCCACCGTGGCGGACAAACGTACTCGCTATGTAAAAGGGTCATTTACTCTATTTCAGGTGACTGCCTTTCGATAGCCGTAAGGTGAAGGGCCCCACTAGCTATAAAAATTGATTTTCCATTTCACCTGTGCTCTGTGTTTTGATGCGATGAAGAATGATAGCAAAACTTTTGCAGACATGCAAACCTATGGGGTTTAGGAAAATCAAGAAAACACCAAAGCCTCGTTTGCTCGCCGCAATGAACTAGTTGGCTGCACAAAGTTAACTGTTGCCACGCACACATGTAAGTAATTTGATACCTGGACAAGGTGGCCACATTTCGAAGAGTTCAAGAGCGCGCCGTGTGCATAAAAAAGAACCCATGCTTTTCACACTGGAGCTCTTCCATCAAGGCGACCTTGACAACAGTTCTTTCGGAGCTAACACGATTAAGATGAACAAAGCGTTTACTATAAGCAGCGCTCATAGCGCCAAGACTCTGAACGTAAAGGTCAGCATATTGCGAGCTGTAATTTGCTTGTTTCATCTCACTGAACAGCGGCCAAGCAAACGCGAACGCTAAAAAATCGAGAGAAATTGTGCAAAGAGCGAGTAAAGATTTGTCGCATGTGCTGAAGGTATTATATAGAAGATAAGGCGATTGCATCGAGCAAGTAACGTGTGTACTTCCTATGTAATGAGTAGCTCAAGACTAATCATTGCAAGTTTGTCACACTGCCACTTGGTATTCTTGCAAGGACTTTTGTCTCTCATACCATATTCTAATGAAATAACAAGAGGGCAGCAGGTTGTCGTCTGCCTTCTACCGATTTTTTTCTTTTTACAGCTGTCCAACACTAACCGCCTCTTTGTGGTTAGATACTAAAATAATCGTGATGACGAGCCACCCCCTTAGTGTTCATTTCATACAGCGTGTATACTACGGGTCCAGGGGTCCTCCGAGCTAAAGGCACTTACTGGGTTGAGGAGCCCCTTCAGCTTGAAGGGCCACTCAAGATATAGAATGAAACATTAGTTTGTAAGTCTGTACTTTCAGAGCTTTGGTACTGGAGAAGAAACTAAAGGTGAAAATATTGTTTCTAACTTTTGCACAAAAATCTACACAAAGGACGTCACATGTTAGAAACAGTGTCGTATTTTGGCCCAATTGGCTCAATACAATTTCCTCAAACTTGGTACGTTATGGCTATGGCCTCCTAAAAGCACACTTCATCTTTAATTCATTCAAAACTTCGCAGACACTGGTGGGCGCCGTGAAAACGTCGGATGGTACAGCGAATGGTGCAGTAACTTCAAGGTGGCCGCAGCATCCACGTTTCATTTTGGTGTGTCTTCTCGATAGGAAGCAATTTCTCACCGCTAGCCCAGTGTTTTTGGTATCATGACAGAGTAGTAGACCATTAAAGAGAAGAGCTTTTGCTCATTAGTGTACCTTTAACCGCTGCGCCGTACACTCATGGGGAAGGAGATATAAACGTGCTAGGTTTGAAACATACAAATACTATGATGTAGCATTGCATTCGGTATTGCCAGACTGCCATAGTTTTTCGCTGCAAGTTGTGCAATTCTCAGGCGGCGCGCGCGTTTCCGTTGTAGCCTTTATCACGTCATTTAGGGCAGTTATATGACGGGAACCATAACTGCACTCAGGTTTAACTTTAAACCACACAGTCTTGGAGGATAGATGATCAATCGTATTTCTGCAGCTGTCTGCCGGAATTACGCCGTAGCCTTGGTCTTCAGCCACGCGCATCCTAACTTCAACTCTTACCGGTACGAGTGCGGCAACTGGACTCAAGGGCACTTCCCGAGTGTGCTCGAACTGCTACTGGAAACTTTCTAGAGGGTCGTGACCGGCATGGCGATGCGCACGCAAGCACCCGCCCTGACCCAGAATTCGAGCCAACGCGCCGCCAGGACCAACACCAACTGCATCGCCGTATTGTGCACCAAAGAAAGAGAGGTATTTTTGCAATGCCTCTGTACGGTGTTGCACATGACTGCTTTGAAATATCTTTTTGCTGTGCGCCAGCATTTTTCTGTGTGTTGCGTCCTTGTACACAATCTTCAGAAATAGCGACGTGTGATAAAGAAAGGGGAGGCGGCTGATCCTCATCAGGGTATGAAGAGAAATGCCGAATATCTCACCGAGGAAGAAGTAGAATGTTGGTTAGGGTAATTAGACATGCTGACCTAAATATTACCGGCAGTACCATATTTTTGCTGGGACATTAGTGCAAAGAAAACACTCTTAGTGCAGTGACATGTTGAATTATCTGCGGATGCCAAAACATTGAAATGAAAATGATCGTACCGTTCGACGAACACTACACTCTAGTGATGTAGCGTGCACCATTAAAGAAAAGATACAAGCTCTGACGGCACTGTGAAGTCGGATGCACGCTAGTGAGCACTCATTAGGCCTTTTGGAGACGAGACACTCCAAACAACGAGGATTGCCTACGACATACGCGTACATTTTCTCTCTCTCTCTCCCTTACTTTTGCACTTGAGTAATTTTCACATTTACGTCATGCTTATAGTTCTTCACTTACTAGGTAAATGGTAAATATATGCCTGAAGGCAACTTGGCTTAATTGTTGCACAGAATGGCAAGGAAGACAACGGAAGAGCTGTATGAATTGCTACTTGTTTCGCGAGCACGAAGAAAGAGAACTGAAATAAATGGCACGAGGCCATAGCGATGGGATTCCGAATACAGTTGGCGATAGAGAGCACATTTTGGTGAAGTTAAGTTCAATTTTAGTAAAGCAGGCGCATGAAAACAAGATAAACTCCTACAAAAACCTAAAGACGAAGAACACGTAAAAGAAAGGAAGGCTGGTGTTTTTGTGTATATTTGGTTTTCTTTTTTGAGTTATTGTCTTTCTTGACCACCCACCAGTTCACTCAATATTTTGTCTTTTAAATCACTCGCATGCTAAACTTAGCGGCAATGTACAAATCTTGATTTTGTTTTGTGTGCTCCCCTTTTCACAGCCACCTCTTTGGATGAGGTTTTATTTTTGGCCCACTTGGTGTCGCGGTCATTCTTATGCTAGGCTGTTGTGGCCGCTCAATATAGCCCATCGGGACGAAAAACTGTACACATCAGAGTTTAGTTAGCAAAACCGTAAAGCCAGGTCACCCGAAATTCGGTTACTTGTGTTAGCGATTGACGCGAAATTTTATGGGCTTGCAGAAACACATCTAGAAAAGTGAAAAATTGAACTTTAATAAAATTCACACATCCGAATAGATGAAGGGAAGTACTTACACGGAGCATTTCATCTAAAATGAATGTGGCCATTATTAGACGCGCAATTAGCTAAAGTTTCTGCGACACTAATAGATCATTGGTCACTTCTGTTACGACACAAGGCTAAATTTGCACAGGTGCTGCGAGAAGAGAACAAGGAAGATGGAGACTCCAGACCTCTTGTCAGCAACCCTGGCCGCTCCGGAATGGACCAGGAGGACGCGTCGCGCCCAACAACCATGTATGGCATTCGGCTGTTGGGCGGACACGCGTTCAAATCCGTTCGCACCTGATGAACCACTTGACCATGAAGATGATGCAAGCGACGGAGAGGCGCGGGACTGCGAAGACGACCTTGAACAATGCCGTTCATCGCCAGCGAGTTTATTCGGAGATTCGATGCGCTGCTTTCACATAATGGACGCAATAGTGGCTAACACTTGTTCAACGCGCATTTTTTAGTTCATTTCTGAAGGTTTATACTTGTGAATTTTGACGAAAATAATATTTTTTGTCGAAAGCGATCTCGGGATACTTTCTTACCTTTCGTATATACGGTTTTTAGTTCGATGATCTCTCTTTTTAGAGCACGGGTCTGTAACACCCATCCTGAATGCGGCCCACAGATGTTTGACAAGCTGGACACGGCATGCGGAGTGTTCGCTATAGTTTGCTAGATGGCACTCGCGTTATTTACTCACATATCGCACTTAATAAAGCTTTGTTCGGATAAGCTGTAGAGACGGCATAGGTCTCGAGCACGTTTGAGAGGCGCCCGATGCGGTCAGTATGTGTTGAAACATAATCTAGGTTCTATGTCTCTACATCGCGATCGGCGTGAAGATTCGCGTCAATCTGGAGACAGTTATTGGTATGTGTGAAGCCTTGACGCCATTCCCCGTTCAAAAATTATCTGTATAAGACATATGGGAAATGCTTTCTGTTAAATTGGAGATTTCGGTGACATTTATAGCTGTAGATGTAGCTTTAAATGTAGATCCTAATTTTTTGGCTCCTAACCATGAATTGACCAAGAATCGGTAAATTTTCTTCAAAATCCTTTTCCCACATCAACAATTTCCACTCTTCCGGCCCTTGCTGGACTAAAGTTTGTAAAAGTGGCCCTCTGGTCGAGTGACTTCGAGACGCCTGGCATAGAGCTATAACTCGGCTTCTGCGATACAAGCTCAAGGAAATGACCCTGTGATTGCTTTTGACCTTTGATCTCAACCCACGTTGACTTCCTTCGCTGGCTGCTCTTGCTCCTAATTATGCACATCACTCTAAGTAACCGAACTATGCTTTAAGGCGTGGTTGGCTTGAGATCAAAGCTAATCGTTAGGAGCCTCGGACATGCCAATTGGACAAGCTCATTAGCCTAGTCTAGCAATATTTGGTTTACGGTAATTAGGCTGCTTGGTGCTGCCTCTTCCAAGCGACTTCCAAACTGATCCTGTTAGGTGTCTGTTAAATACCTCTTCTCCTTTCTGTTAGGAACAGAAAGGAGGGAGAGGTATTTTCGCAAGGTTTCTTTGGCACCGGTGTTGCCCGTGTGCGTTCCCTGAAAACGCTTGTGGTGCGGGCAGCAAATAATATATGTCGCGTTTTTATTTAAAGTCCGCAGAAACGACGATGCATATTATTGGGAGGGTGGGGGTGATCCTTATCATTAAATGAAGAGAAATGCTGGATATCAAACTGACGATGAATTAAAATAGTGGTTTGCTTATTTGGAAATAATAAGTGCCAACGTGAAACCTGGGACACAGCAGAGAATGGAGGAGACAAACACTGCACGCACCGTATTTAGCCAGCTCCCCCCATCACATGCGCAAATTTTGGGTTCACCCTGTTAATGGTTGTTCACCATCAGACGCTGGAAGCAGATCAAATTCAGAGGCCAGAACGCATATAATTTGACATGCGCTTCGAGTTTGTAATTAAGTATTGCACTTTGTCCATGATACAGATTGTTTTGAATTTAGTCAATCGCTATTCTGGCCGACCTAGAAATACGAGCATTCCAAATGCCTTTTGTCATTCGGCTTCCTTTGTGGGAAGTTTTGTTTGTTTTTCACCTTCCTAGTCTCGTAGTCAACATGAGACAAAGACCGGCCAGGAATATAAAAAAGTACAAAAACACAATAATATTTTACTAACTACAACTTATTACAGCAAACACCATGAACGCTGGCGTAATCATCACAGGCGAAGCCTTCTTTTTCTCTAGGCAACAAGAGTGAAAGGGAAGCTCTTGCTGCCGTGGGCACGTCCTCTAAGCTGCTGCTGCAAAAACATAGAAATTAATATAATGGTTGCACTCTTATACCAGCAGTATACAATATAGTGGTGTTGCGTTAGCTATTAACGTTAAGACCCAAGCTCTGATAGCACTGTGAAGTTGGATGCTCTGTAGTGAGCACACATTTGTTCTTTGAGAGACCATAGAATAAAAAAAGCAATCTGCATTATCTGGGGCATACATTTCCTTCTTCTCTCTCTTTGTGCTTCATGATTCATCGCATCTGTTGCACACCTCTCCTTGCTCACTCAGTTGGTACATGGTAAGTTATATGCGTAAAAGTAGCTTGTTGGAACATGGCCCCAATGAAATAGCGCAGACCCAAAGGAGGGTACACAGAAGGCAAGAATGACAACACTAGCGCTACGTCATCTGGCAGTTGTTTCATGCGTATGAAGCAGAACAACTGAAATGCATTCCACGAGTACACAGAGAGAAGATTCTGTATATATCTGGGATGTTAAAGAGCGCATTTCACTGAAGTTCATTTTTCGTACGGAAGATAGATGAATATAGGTTACGTGCGAAAACCCAATAAAAGAGACACACATAAAATGATTGAAGGCTGATCATGTGCACTCACTCTTTCGTTCTATATACTCTGTATGTTTTTTGTGTAGATATGGTTTTATTTCGTCGGTTATTGTCTATCTCCACCATCTACCAGTTCGTTCAGTACTTATTCTTGATAATCACCTACGCGAGAAAATCGCGGATATGTCCGTGCCCCATCGCAGTGGTCTAGTGGCTAAGGTGCTCGGATGCTGACCCGCAGGTCGCAGGATAGAATCCCGGCTGCAGTGGCTGGATTTTCGATGAAGGTGAAAATGCTGTAGGCCCGTGTGCTCAGATTTGGGCACGCGTTAAAGAAACCAAGGTAGTCGAAATTTCCGGAGCCCTCCACTACGGCGTCTCCCATAATCATATGGCGATTTTGGGATGTTAAACCCCACATATCATATCAAATGTGCAAGTCTTCATTTTGTTCTTTCTGCGCGCCTTTTCACAGCCACGTCGTTCGGTGAGCTGTTTCTTTCAGACCACTTGCTATAGCCCATCGTTACGCAAAACTGTACATTCTCATGGTAAATATAAAGAGATAGTGAAACCGTTTACATCACGCCAGCCGAGATCTGGTTACTTGTGTTCGCGAATCATGCCTCAATATATGGCCTTGCGGAAACACATCCAGAAAAGTGAAATAGGGAACTTTAGGGAAGCGCGTAGTGCCAATAGGATGGAGGGAACAATTGGCAGGAAGCATTCTTCGTAATACGAATGCAGCAATTGAAAAGAACGCAAAGAACTGCCGATTTCTGCTACGCTATGGAAGTACAACTTGTGCCTATAGCTTCCAATAAATGCACTAGAATGAACTATAGCGGTAGTGTCTAAGGGAGGTGCAACTCACGACACTTCAGCGAGTAGGGAAATGATATGTAGTTCACAAATTTATCTAATCTTTGTAGTTTTGGCATCGCTTGGCTTCGCGTGTCTTGGATTCTCCTTCTCAGGAGACCACACTCAGTACATGTACAGCAGTTGCACTTCCCTACTTTGAACTTTAAGGCTTAATAATTCAAATCAGGTGACGAGGTAAATAATCAGTCTGCATTGGGGGCGTTAATTCTAATAATAAAATAATTAATCAAGAGGTCCCACAGGGTTCTATTTTTGGACCCTTACTGTTTTGTATCTATATTAATGATTTGCCTGACTGCCTTGGAGATTCCAAAGTTATTCTTTACGCTGATGATACGACCATTTCCATCTCGCATAAATCATTACGTACTCTGATCAATATATTGAACAAAGAACTGACTAATGCCGTTGAATGGTGTCGCTTAAACAACTTATATTTAAACCCGCTCAAAACTCAGTTCATGGTTTTAAAAACATCACAAAAAATGCTACCTTTCATTCCACAAGTGTTCATTGACAACCATTTAATTCCTGCGTCTAACTGTATGTGTTTTCTGGGCATAAAATTAGACCCCCATTTAAAGTTCACCAATCATATTCTTTACGTCAAACAAAAAACAGCATTTGGTATAAGATCACTCATCAAATCTCGTCCTTTTTTTTCACTTGAAGCCTTATTGTCATTATACTTTGCCTTCATACATAGTCACATCACCTATAGCATTACATCATGGGGAAATACATATAACATTCATATTTCGTCTGTACAGCACATTCAGAATGAGGCCAATCGCATTATTACCAACAGTTCATCTTATTCCAATGCTACCCCACTCCTTCAGGCTAACTGTATTCTTACTGTGTCTGGCTTATTTAATTTTCACTTAATCATATTGTTATATAAACAACTTAACAAACAGCTTGTGTTTAAATTAATCGGTGCCAGTTTACTCACTAACACCAATAGCACTAGATTCGCCCACAGTAACAACTTCCTTTTACCTAAATGTAACACCAATTATGGCAAAATGACGTCCGCCTTCGCGGTCATTAAATTGTGGAATAACCTGCCCTATACACTAAAATCATCATAATCTTTTCATGAATTCAAACGTGATCTTAAAAACTTCATCTTGCATAACTAGGTTGACAACGATGATTACTTAACGATTCTTATGTATCCGGGCATGAAATGAGAAAGTCTTTGCAAATTTAGGTTATTGCTTTATGGCGTGATTACGTTTTACTTGTATAACTTATTACTATTGTTATTGTGTCGCTTTCTGACTGCTTTTTTGTTTACTTGATGTTATTTTATGTAGTTCACTGTTTACTTCTCACTTGTGTTGCGTATTTTACGTGCTGTTATATTTAATAATTTTATTGTTATTATTAACCGAGGGTCCCACTGCAGTCGCTTGACTTTGGGACCCTCGTCTGCATACTACATTCTACGAATTTTGTATTTTGAATGAATGAATAAATTGAACTGAACTGAACTGAACCCGTTCTTTTATTCGAAACTTAACGAAAACACAGCAATAAACAAAGCCCCAAGCACGTTCGAAACCCGTAAGCGTGATAGGCCAGTTTGTGTACGACTTAGCATTCGCATGGTCGCTGAACGAAGGCAGTGCAAGAGTCCGCTCTAGTTAATTTTGGAAACTCTATGGTTGTGCCCCTGCAGTATTTAATTCGCTGTGGCGTTGTGTACTTGAGGACCATGGATCGTTTCGGTTGCGACAAAAAGGTAAGCTTGCAGGAGCTGAGATAGAACAAGGAGGATGGAGCCTCTAGACCTCTTGTCAGCAGCCCTCGGTGTACCAGAATCCACCAGGAGGAATCGTCGCGGCCGTCAATCATGCACTGGATCACGTCGTTGGAATCTGACGCTTTTAAATTTCTCCACACCTGATGAACTACTTGCCGCCTCACATGATAAAACCAATGGGGTGGCAGGGGAATGGGCAGGTAGCCTCTATAACTATGGTGGTGACACGAGTGAATTAGCGTATACTTCCTAAGCCTTCCTTTCGCCCAAAGGGCGTGAAGGAGCCCTACACACGTAAAACGTGCACTTATTCCTTCACCTCTAAATTTTTTCCATGTATCCATGTATTTTGATGAAAAATATTAGTTACTGTAAAAAAAAACCGCGCTGCCGGTCAAAGATTTAATATTTCGTATATATAATATTACTTCGATGATCTCTACTTCTTAAACAGTGGTCTGAAACAAGCATTCATATTTTTCGCAAGCGGGCCTCAGCTTCAGAAAGAAGAAAATACCTCCTAATATGCTATATAGTACTCACTTTAATTACTCAAATACTGTTATTAACGAAGCTATATGATCGAGAAAGCTACAGGGATAGGACTGGTCTCAAGCACTTTACTGAGGCCCCACATGCGGTCAGTACGTGTTGAAACATATTAGCAGACCAAATTCTCCCTATCGCCATCGACGTGCAGATTTGCGTCAATCTCGACATCAGTATCAACATGTTGAGTCCTTACGCCTACTACCTTTCAGAAATTATCTAGATATGTGATAGGGGAAAGGCTATCTGTTAAATCGCAGCTGTGGGTGACATTTTGTTCAAAAACCTGTCCTCACCTCTCCAACCTTATTCACTTCCCGGGCCCTTGCCGGACTAAATTTTGTGACAATGGCCCGCTGCATGGTCGGCGCGACTTTGACACCCCTGTTCTGCATGTAAAACTGTGCTCCTCCACGTACACGCTCGAGACTTCGTACATGCTTTTCACCTAGTAGATCAACACACGTTGAATCCTTCCTCTTCTTGCTAAGTATGTAAATTAGACTAATTAAACTTAGTACCCTAATTATTCTACAAGGCGGTCGGTTTGAGATGCAAACTGATTGTGATCAAGCCTCTGATATGCCAATTAGGCAAGCTGATTAGGCTAATATTTGAATAACGGTAATCATGCTGCTTGGTGCTGTCTTTTACAAGCGAATGCCATATTAAACCCTATCGATGACTGGCTAAACCCAACGACTTGTAATACGACCACGGGAACACTTCATGCATCGGCGTGGGAATGCACGTGTTGCCAGGACTAGCCGAATATCTACCAGCTAAACTCTGCTTCTGGCTTGCGTAACTCAATGCAAGCTGCGACAATTTTTTTCAGCTTACTCTATTCCTCACTTGTGTTCTACAGAACTTCTGCGTTCTATGATCGTAAAGAACATGACCTTGTTCTTGTTCAACTATTGCCGGTGGCGCAAACACCCTGCGAAGGATTGGCCAAGAAATTAGTGGTTTTATAATATAGTTAACAGCTTTATAATAATAGAGGCTACATTAAAAAAGAATACAGGCTACCTAGAAAATTATGGTGAGTGATATAACGCATGCAATCATTTAAACATAAAAAATTCCTTAAATAAGAACAACACCCTGATTTTTTCTTGCGTATATATTGTTGTAGACATGTTAGCATAATAACACTCATTAGTTAGTGTAACTGATTAGTTTAAACAATATGCAGATGTTCGGAAGAAGGAGCCGCTACTGCGAGTAACACATATAGTCTACTTCTAAACATATTTGAATTGTAAAACAATTGTACTTCATGTCGACCATTTATGTTATTAAAAATAAATACATGCTGCTGTTTCTTCTTATGAACGATGCACACGCATTCAATATTTGACTAGCTACTCGAAAACCTTTTTTCATAATAGTGTCATAAAATATTACTATTCGCGCATCCTTGCTAGTAATTAACAATTGCTGGAGTTTCACAAGCCAAAGTAATGACAAAAGGAGGCACGCATTAGATGGTTGGAACTGGGCATTAATTCCGACTGCCTGATGGTCTGTAACGTGCATTTATAGATCTCAGTACATGGGTGTGATTGTATTTACATCAAATAAAAACGTTGAAGTTACGGCCGCGAGCTGGGCACACGCCCTCGAAATCAGAAGGGCGACGCCTTGGCTACTAAGCTTACCACGGTTGCTGCATCCTGGGGTACTAGAACTGTTTCAACGTGAATCATGTGCACCATGAAGTGAAAAGTCTCGCGACCATAGCTAACACGCGATAGTAACAATGTTCACGTAACCAAGGGATCACGTCACATTTTGATGTGAATGAAAACTGACCTGGCCCATAATGACCAAGTTCTTAGATCACAAGCCATTGAGCACTTTAGGTTGCATAACGTGACTAAGCGAAGACTTTATGCGACTATGTCGCATGACATACACGTCCATTTTCTCGAGACGCGCAGGCATGATGTGATCTCGCATCCAGCACGCGAGGGGTAGCATTGTACGGCTGTCTTTTTTTTCCACGCTTCCCCGTACCGTCAAAGACGTGATAACAGTGCGAAGTGTTTGCCTTGCGGCTCCACTCACAAGCTTTAACACCTTATCTTTGAGTGCCCCTCATTCACTACGCAACGTGCATCGCCAATGAGTGAGTATTAGAGTGATTAGACTCAAGTGTGCGATCCTGGACCGCGTGTTTCCGAAAGGGTGTACTGCTTGACGTGACCAGGCGCATCAATCCTTGCAAACATTCCTGCACAAAAATTTCCACCTGTTTTCCATTATTTGGCCTTTGTATTTGGCTTGTTATTTAAAATAAAACTTCAGTACATAGTCTGCACCTGCTTGTGCTTCCCTCTTCTTTAGTGTTCATGTCGTTTATTGCGCACCATACCATGAACCAGCACCAACGCCACAACTTAACACTCTTCTGTATGTGTAAATCTCAATCACATTCGGGACGGTTAAAAAATATCTGAGATTTTAACATGCTCCGGAGATTTAAAATGTTTAGATATCGTTTTCGTCACACAGCCCCATCAGTAAAAATAATGCACGCACAATTTACTAGGAGAGATTTGTGGTGATAAAGCTTTAGCACAGAAACGTCTACGGTAAAATTCTCCTCTATGACCTTCCCATCGCTCAGAAAACTCACGGAGTCTTCTTGTTCGCAGCGCATGTCGGCGTCTACAGTGGCACAGTGAAATCCTATCCTAAGATCATGCAAACGCGTTTTTAACAGCGCCAAAATTAACTGATCTCATGGTACTTCACATTACTCATAGTAACTTGTCTGCGGGGTCCAATTCACGCGGTGCCTTTTTTCGTGCGCGGCCGTATTCGCCACGTACCATGCCAACTCGAGAAATCAATAAATGCAATACCGATGAAAGTGTACGTTCTTCATTGTGTACCACATATACATAAAATAATAATAATAATAATAATAATAATAATAATAATAATAATAATAATAATAATAATAATAATAGACCACCAGGTGGCGACGTATTGTTTGGCTGGCCGCATACAGTGCTTGGCTTCCACGTGTTCTTGGCCCGTTACGGGGCCCCGCCTGTGTCTGGACAAGCTCACTATTCCTTCTAGAAGACTTTCGGGACACGCCGACACCATCCGGGCCCCGATCCGACCCCAGCCTGGCCCTCCAGGCCCCTTTAAAAGTACGAAGTGGCATGGCGCTGCGCTAACTTTCACACGCCGCATCTGCACCTCCGCGATGCAGCGTCCCGCCCAGCACTCGACACCAACGACAACTGACGCCCTGTCAGTAAGCCCAGCCTCCTCCGGTCGTACCGCTGATACAGCCGTGCCTCCACTGTCAACATCTGGCAATGCCCCCAGCCCCGCGTCGGCAGCAATACAGCAACAGGCAGCGTTCCTCAACAGCGCGCACGGTCCAGCAACGTGCAACGCTGGTTGCGTCTTTGCTACTCCCAGCTTGATAGCCGCACTAACGTCGGAACCCGAAAGCAGTAATTCAGCGTTGGCGTTGCAATAAACCGCGCCTGCTGCTCATCCCACCGTATCTGCGTCTGGCCTAGCCACTGGGAATTCCGAGTCTGTCGACAAGCGCGTTTCGACGAGCATCGTTCCTTCCATCGCCGAAGTTTTGCCTTCCATCACTTCAGCTGACGACTCATCGACGGAAATGGACTTCACGCCGTCGCCGGTCAACGAAGACAATACGCCATCCTCTGAAGGCAGCTGGAACACCGTTAGTGACAATCGAAAACCTGCCTCGACCGCCCGCCCCCGCTCTGAGCTCATCACCGTCGGAATCCAACTTCCACCCGGAACACTCACGCCGAAACTGCCTCTCTACAATCACCTGCTTTCTACAATCATAGCCGCCGCAAATCTTTCTCCGAAGACCAGTGCGAAGGTCACCTTTCAGGTCAAACCTGCTCAGAGCCTCGTGTTTCTGAAAACGCACTCACCTGTGACTGCCCATCTCCTACTCTCCCTCACAAGTCTGGAACTTAATGGTAAGCCGATCACCATTAAGCTCTATGCCCCCAGTCCTCCAATATCATGTCTCGGCGTCATATACAACGTCGGCGGTCACTTCACATCATCTCAGCTCTTGCATGACCTCAAATCCTTTAGTTCAGACATACTCGCTACACGTATTGTCACGGGGTAGTGACGTGGCCAAAGACAGAAAACTTCGTGTTGGGATTTAACTGTTTATTTGGGCGAACCTGTGCCCGGTAAAGGGAAAGTCTAATTACAGCAGCAGTCTTGCACAGATAGCAGTCTCGGACAGATAGCGGCGAACGCAGCGTCGGCCTTCGATCAACAACTGCCAAGCGGCGAAGCGCGTCGGCATTTATACCCTTGCCGTCGAATGTTCTAGCGTTATCGCTGGCGGTGGCGTAGGTTCCAGAACAATCTGTATCGTTCGCACAGTGGGCGTGATCTTATCGAAATGATCTACTACAGTCCGGAACCTTCTCGAAACCTGCAGGCGCGGTTTGCGCCGAGAATCGTGTGGTGTTTCGGAACGATAACAAAAACTTGTGAAATGGAACGTGGCATTGCCCCCCTCTGAAAAAAGGCATCGTCCCGATGCTTTAACTAAAGACGAAGGTACAATAATAATGCAAGAAAGTACAATGAATAAATTACAATACAACAACAAAAAACACTGTTTCAGTTTGTTAACGTGCATGAAACGGCTTGAGGCGCGTGACATGGACGACTTCAGGTCGCGATCGGCGTCGTTGAGAGTTCGTGATGCCGTCGGGGACAACCTCGTAATCAAGTGGGCCGAGACGTCGAACCACCTTGTACGGTCCGAAGTACCGTCGCAGAAGCTTTTCGCTTAGTCCACGTCGGCGTATCGGCGTCCACACCCAAACACGTTCACCGGGCTGGTATTCCACGAAGCGTCGTCGAAGGTTGTAACGGTGGCTGTCGGTCGTCTGTTGATTCTTGATACGAAGACGCGCAAGTTGTCGGGCTTCTTCGGCGCGTTGAAGGTACTCGCTCACATCGAGGTTTTCTTCGTCAGTGACGTTGGGTAACATGGCATCGAGCGTCGTTGCCGGGCTCCTTCCGTAGACCAATTTGTATGGAGATATCTGCGTCGTCTCCTGCACCGCCGTGTTGTATGCGAAGGTCACATACGGAAGAATGGTGTCCCACGTCTTGTGTTCGACATCGACGTACATTGACAGCATGTCGGCGATCGTCTTGTTAAGCCGCTCGGTGAGGCCGTTGGTCTGTGGGTGGTACGCTGTCGTCCGGCGGTGGTTTGTTTGGCTGTATGCCAAGATCGCTTGAGTTAAGTCGGCAGTGAATGCCGTTCCTCTGTCGGTGATAAGGACCTCCGGGGCGCCGTGACGTAGGACAATATTTTAAAAACTTAGCTACCGCGGATGCACTGCCTTTTTGGCAGGGCTTTTGTCTCGGCGTAGCGGGTGAGGTAGTCGGTAGCTACCACGATCCACTTGTTTCCGAAAGCCGACATCGGGAACGGCCCCAGTAGGTCCATACCAATCTGCTGGAAAGGTCGGCAAGGTGGATCAATTGGCTGCAGAAGTCCCGCTGGCCTTGTCGGCGGTGTCTTGCGTCGCTGACAGTCCCGGCATGTCCTCACATAACGAGTGACATCGGTGGTAAGACGTGGCCAGTAGTACCTTTCTTGTATCCTCGCGAGCGTGCGGGAAACACCGAGGTGCCCTGCCGTCGGATCGTCGTGCAGGGCCTGCAGGAGTTCTGGTAGCAGAGCTGAAGGCACCACAAGGAGGTACTTAGCTCGAAGCGGTGAAAAGTTTTTCTTTTGTAGAAGACCGTTTCGTAGAAAGAACGACGCAAGTGCGCGCTTGAATACCTTCGGGACTTCGGTGGTCCTGCCTTCGAGGTAATCTATTAGGGCTTCAAGTTCCGGTCGGCCCGCTGTCGTTCAGCGAAGTCGTCGGTAGTTATCGTTCCCAAGAAGTAGTCGTCATCCGAGTCGTCGGGTAGCGGTTGGTCGACAGGCGCACGAGAGAGACAGTCAGCGTCGGAGTGTTTATTGCCGGACTTGTAAATGACAGTAATGTCATATTCTTGAAGTCTCAGGCTCCATCATGCGAGGCGACCTGAAGGGTCCTTCAAGGTGACTAGCCAACACAAGGCGTGGTGGTCGCTCACAACTTTGAAGGGCCTGCCGTAGAGGTAGGGGCGAAATTTCGACGTAGCCCAGATGATGGCGAGGCACTCCTTTTCTGTTGTGGAATAATTTGCTTCTGCTTTGGATAGCGATCGGCTGGCGTAACTAATAACCCTTTCAAGTCCGTCAGCCTTCTGCACAAGAACGGCGCCAAGACCTACGCTGCTTGCGTCAGTATGTATTTCTGTCTCGGCGAATTCGTCGAAATGGGCAAGTAACGGAGGCGTCTGGAGGCGATGTTTAAGCTCCTGGAAAGCGTGTTCCTGTGGCGTTTCCCACTTGAACTCCGAGTCGGCCTTGGTAAGGTTAGTGAGAGGATCGGCGATGCGGGCGAAGTTTTTCACGAACCGCCTATAATAGGCGCACAGGCCCAGAAATCGGCGCACGGCCTTCTTGTCAGTGGGCGGCGGGAAGTCGGCAATGGCGGCTGTTTTCCGTGGATCGGGACGAACTCCAGATTTGCTGATAACGTGCCCAAGAAACAAGAGCTCCTCATACGCAAATCCACACTTTTCTGGCTTCAGTGTGAGTCCGGACGCCTTGATGGCTTGAAATACAGCTTCAAGGCGCCGAAGATGCTCGTCGAAACTCGAGGAAAACACGACGACGTCGTCCAAGTACACAAGGCAAGTCTGCCACTTCAATCCTGCCAGTACTGTATCCATAACGCGTTGAAAAGTTGCAGGCGCTGAGCAAAGGCCGAAGGGCATCACCTTAAACTCGAAGAGGCCGTCCGGTGTTATAAACGCCGTCTTCTCTCGGTCTCTTTCGTCGACTTCAATTTGCCAATAGCCAGTCTTGAGGTCCATTGACGAGAAGTACTTGGCGTTATGGAGCCGATCAAGGGCGTCGTCTATTCGTGGGAGAGGATACACGTCCCTTCTTGTGATTTTGTTCAGGCGGCGATAATCGACGCAGAAACGTAGGGTCCCATCCTTTTTCTTTACTAACACCACGGGGGATGCCCACGGACTCTTGGACGGCTGGATAATGTCATCTCGCAGCATTTCATCAACTTGTCTCTTCATTGCCTCACGTTCTCGCGTCGAAACCCTGTACGGACTCTGACGGAGTGGTCTGGCATTTTCTTCGGTTATGATTCGATGTTTCGTGATTGGGGTCTGCCGAATTTTCGATGACGACGAAAAGCAATCTTCGTATTGCAGGAGCAGGGCCTTGAGCTGTTCTTGCTTATTGTTCGGAAGTCTGGGATTGACGTCGAAAGCTATGGGAGGGGCTTGGTTCCTCTGAGCAGGTTCAGCAGAATCGGCGAGGGCGAAAGCACTGGTGGCTTCGACAATTTCTTCGATGTATGCGACCGTTGTCCCTTTGTTCACATGTTTGTAATCATTGCTGAAATTCGTGAGCATAACCGTTGCTTTGCCTCCCCGCAGCTCTGCAATTCCTCTTGCGACGCAAATATTTCGGGTGATCAACAGATGCTGACTGCCTTCAACGACGCCTTCCAAGTCAGGTGATTTAGGAGCGCCGACTGAAATAATGACGCTTGAGCGAGGCGGAATGGTGACTTGTTCTTCCAGCACATTCAAGGCATGGTGTCCTGACGGCGTGCGCGGCGGTAGTGCTTCTTCTGTGGATAACGTTATCGACCTTGTTTTTAGGTTGATGACAGCACCATGGAGGCATAAGAAGTCCATGCCAAGGATGACATCTCTCGAGCAACGCTGTAAGACTACGAAGTCTGTAGGATAAATACGGCCGTTAATGGTGACTCTCGCTGTGCAGATTCCTGCAGGCGTTACGAGATGACCTCCGGCTGTGCGGATTTCAGGGCCTTTCCAAGCTGTCCTAACTTTCTTTAACTTCGCGGCGAACGACCCACTGATGACAGAATAGTCGGCTCCAGTATCGACGAGAGCAGTCACATTGTGGCCGTCGATAAGAACGTCGAGGTCGCTAGTTCGCCGTCTCGCATTACAGTTAGGGCGTGGCGTCGGGTCACGGCTGCGTCGGCTTGTTCCGCTGCTTCCATGTTGCGTCGTCCGGCCACCTTCGGTAAGTGAGCTTTTGCCTTCAGGGCTTTTCCTGGTTGGGTTGTGTTCAAAAAGCTCCGTCGCGTCGGCGTCGTCGTCGGAGGATCTTCGGTAGTTCGTCGCACAGCAACCGCACCTCCATCGGTTGCTGCCCTTAGTTTCCCGGATACGGGCTAGGAGACCGGCCCCGCGTTGGGCCAGAGTACTGCCGGGGGTGCGGTGACATGCGGCGGCTGGGCGACGGCGAACGGGAAGGACTTCGTGGTGTCCATTGAGTTCCTGCCAGGTAGTCGGCAATGTCACGTGGCCGATCTCCTGGCTGCGGACGCGGTGCATTGACGGCGAAGCCACGCAGTCCCATCTGTCGGTACTGGCAACGGCGGTATGTGTGCCCGGCCTCGCCGCAGTGGTAGCAGAGCGGGCGGTTGTCAGGTGCACGCCAAACGTCCGTTTTTCTCGGTGCACTGTGCTGGCCCGCTGGGGAACGGTAGAACGTCGGTTGGGGTGGTGGCGGCGGTGGCGTCTGGCGACGGAAGTGTGACGGGGCGGCGTTTTGGCGTGGACGGGGAGGAGCGTTGTGGCGCACTGCAGCGGCGTAGCTCATAGTTTCTGGCTCGGGCGGCGGTGTTTCGGGAATTCGAAGCGATTGCCGGACTTCTTCTCGCACAATGTCGGCGATCGAATCGACTTGAGGCTGCGCCGAAGGCAACAGTTTGCGCAGCTCTTCCCGCACGATCGCTCGGATCGTTTCACGCAGGTCGTCGGAGTCACTGGCTTGAGCAGCAGCGCATTCTGGAGTCAGGCGACGATTATACTGTCTGGTGCGCATGTCCAGCGTTTTTTCGATGGTGGTCGCCTCGGATACAAATTCTTGGACGGTGTTCGGTGGATTCCTCATTAGTCCCGCGAAGAGCTCCTGTTTGACCCCTCGCATAAGGAAACGAACTTTCTTTTCCTCAGGCATGTCTGGGTCAGCGTGACGGAATAGGCGGGTCATCTCCTCTGTGAAAATTCCAACCTTTTCGTTTGGTAGCTGAACCCGGGTCTCGAGTAGAGCAGCGGCCCTCTCTTTGCGAGCGACGCTTGCGAACGTTTGAAGAAATGCGCCGCAGAAGACATCCCACGTTCGGAGCGTGGACTCCCGATTCTCTAGCCAGGTCCTTGCGGTGTCTTCCAGGTAGAAGTACACACGACGGAGCTTTTCTTCGTTGTCCCAGTGGTTGAGGGCGGCCACACGGTCGTATGTTTCTAGCCAGGTTTCCGGGTCTTCAAACGATGAGCCATGGAACGTTGGTGGTTCCCTGGGTTGATGAATTACGATCGCGGGCTGGGACGCTCCGGTTGTCATTGTCGCTGCAGTCGAGGTCATGGTCTTGGTCTTCCGCGCCTTGTCTTGTAGCAGGCCGTACTCCGGTGGGAGACCTTGCTGTCGGCGGCTTGTTCGCTGCTCTTGGTTGGCGTCGGTGTCTTCTCCGCGAAGGGGGCTGGGTTCACGGCTTGACGGGGGCGTCCGGTACATGAACGAAGCAGCACCTCCACCAGATGTCACGGGGTAGTGACGTGGCCAAAGACAGAAAACTTCGTGTTGAAATTTAACTGTTTATTTGGGCGAACCTGTGCCCGGTAAAGGGAAAGTCTAATTACAGCAGCAGTCTTGCACAGATAGCAGTCTCGGACAGATAGCGGCGAACGCAGCGTCGGCCTTCGATCAACAACTGCCAAGCGGCGAAGCGCGTCGGCATTTATACCCTTGCCGTCGAATGTTCTAGCGTTATCGCTGGCGGTGGCGTAGGTTCCAGAACAATCTGTATCGTTCGCACAGTGGGCGTGATCTTATCGAAATGATCTACTACAGTCCAGAACCTTCTCGAAACCTGCAGGCGCGGTTTGCGCCAAGAATCGTGTGGTGTTTCGGAACGATAACAAAAACTTGTGAAATGAAACGTGGCATTATAGAACGTACCATTAAGTCTGGAGCTTAATGGTAAGCCGATCACCATTAAGCTCTATGCCCCCAGTCCTCCAATATCATGTCTCGGCGTCATATACAACGTCGGCGGTCACTTCACATCATCTCAGCTCTTGCATGACCTCAAATCCTTTAGTTCAGACATACTCGCTGCACGTATGATGGGCTTCACTAAATCCGTCTTCATAACATTTGCTGGAACCATCATCCCTCGCTTTGTGTGCTTCAAACGCGTGTCTTTCCGATGCCGTCGACATAAACCTAATCCCCCTACTTGCACTCGGTGCCTTGCTATAGGGAACCGTGCTTATCAATGCCCCTAACACAGCGTTCCGGCCAAGTGCCGCCACCGTGCGTCTCCTTTACCAGCAGATTCCGATGCTCACGTTTGTGCCCAACCCTGGTGGATCCATTCCCAATTCAACACCCACTCATCTCTCGACTCCACCTGCCCCTGCCTTCTAGCTAAGCAACGCGATTGCTCCAAAGCAGCCTTTTTCCGTCGCACAGCCATTGGCCGAGCCATTCAGCCTTCGTCACCCTCCTCTTCAGTGCATGAGCTCCTTTCACCTCCAGCAACACCCCCCCCCCCCGGGCTCATACGCCGCTAAGGTTGCGAGCACACCTCCCGTGTGCACTTCTTCATCAAATGCACCTTCACCATCCTTGAGTAACGAGAGCCGCTTCTTTGATCTGCGACTGGCTATGTTGGAGCGCAACCAGCGCGAGCAACAGCGCGTCTCAGATGAGCTACAGCAAAAAACACTCGCAGTGACGCAGACACTCGCAATTACCACATTCTTTTTTACCTCTCAACTCACGGAGCTAAATAAGCAACTCGTGACACACATCGCCCCGACCTCCAGTTTCCCATGTAACCAAATTGGCCGACATGGTCGAAACCACCACCACTGCGCATCACACTCGTTTGGTCCAGCTGGAAAATTCAATTGTCCGGATTCTTACGACCCTCGAAACCCAATACAAGCAACTGGAATCCTTCGCATATATGCTTTACTCCCTGCAAGAGTCACTTCCCCAGGCAAAAAAAAGAAGGAACGCGCACGCACAGGTGCTTCCTCTACTTCAAAGACCTAGATGGCGTGTGAAAAGGACCTCGAGATTTTGCAGTGGAACTGCCGCAACTTTCGTCATAACAGGTCCCTTGTCCACCAATATCTTCTCACCCGCCCCACATTACCCCATTTTCTCCTTATACAGGAGACTCGGACGGTCCTTGCCATCCCGGGCTATTATGCATATTACGCTACGACGGGAACGCCACTTGCGTCCAGTTATGTACGCAATGACGTTCTCGTTGAGCCACTAGACGTACCCTCCTCCCTCCTGACATGTTTAGTTGGTGTGGTCTATTACCAACCATCTACCTGTATATTTCTCGATTTGATGTTCTTTTAAACCCCCCTGTCATGTCCTCTTTGTATAGTGCTGTTGGCAAATTCCTGCACTCCCTTCCATCGACCACCTATATCCTCCTTGGGGGTGACTTTAATGCTTCTCATAGGCTTTGGGGTTACCTCCAAACATTCAAACCAGGTCCCCTTCTACACTGCCTCGCCCAGGAACGTCATCTCACCCTTCTTAATACCCCTGACACCCCTGCTCGAGCGGGCACTGTTTCACAGCGCTCAACTGCATCTGATATCACTTTCTCTCGAAGTTCCCTTCCTCTTTACTGGCAGGTGTCAGCTGAAAACCTTTTCAGTGATCACCTTCTCATACACACCCCCACCCCTCTTTCCCACAACAGGCGGAAACAGTGAGTCGCTCACACTGCCTGGGATGCATTCCGTAATGACCTTTTGTCTGACTCCTTCAAAACGTACGACGACTGGACGTCGTGGATCTCCGCAGCAATGACATCCTGTAGTCGCCGCGCTCGTTTTCAACTTCCCATTCCTGACCCTGATACTCACTTCCTCCGTTTATGGCGACGTCATCAAAGTTTGAAACGCTCCCTCCACTCCCAGCCACACAACGTCCAACTTTCCACCCGCATTGATGCTCTGCGGGCTGAAATTATCGCTTGCGGCACTTCCCTCGAGCACTCTCGTTGGAACACGCTGTGTGACGGCCTTGACTCCGAACTGCACTCGTGCTCTACATGGTCTCTGTTTAGGTCTCTCTTAGGTACCAAGCCTGCCGTTGCTCTCACCCAAGGAACTCCATCTGATGTTTTTGACAATTTAAAATCTCTATATCTTCCACACCCCCCCCTCGCACCTTCCTTCCCAGATTACTAGGGCGAAGCTAACCCAGACCTGGACTACTCATTCACGCTCAGAGAGCTGGAAGCCGCCTTAGCCACTCACTCTACCCGCTCGGCTCTCGGTGAGCATAATATAACGTATACTACACTACGTAATCTCCCCGACAACGCGAAGGAATTTCTCTTACACACATTCAACGAAACATGAAACAGTGGCTGTCTTCCAAGCTCTTGGACATCCTCTCTAATTTGCATGATTCCGAAGCCGGGCAAGCCTCCATCTCTCTCTAACATTCGCCCCATCTCTTTGACGTCATGCGTTGGCAAGACTCTTGAGCAAATGGCCTTGACTCGACTTTCTGATTTTATTGAGGCGAAAGAGTTTTTCCTTCCTTTTCTTATTGGCTTCCGACGCCACGTATGTGCGCAGGACATGTTCCTTGTTCTTCAACATACTTTTCTTTCACCTTGTCGTAGTCAGATCCATGCTCTTGTAACTGTCGTTGTACGGAAGGCATTCGATGGCGTGAGTCATGACCACATACTCGCTCAGCTCTCCTCCCTGTCGTGTGGCTCGCGCATGTATTCTTACATCCAATCCTTTCTTTCCAATCGAGTTGCTCGCTTTATAGTCGATACTCATTTGTCTAACCCACACTCCCTAACCCGCAGCACTCCTCAAGTTTCCGTACTATCTTCTACTCTATTTAATATGGCTATGGCCCCCCTTGCATCCCAACTGTCCCAAATACCTGACCTCCACCATATTTTTATGCAGACGACATCACTCTCTGGTGTACGTCTGGATGTCCCGGCCACATGCAGGATAATTTGCAACGTGGTCTGGACATTATCGCCTCTGTTCTCGCTACGGCTGGCCTGTCTCCTTCACCGGAGAAATGTGAACTACTTTTGCTAAACCAGTCTGCGAGCCAGCGCTCCCACAAAACCCTCATCTCCCTACATCTTTCTAGCTCTCTCATTCCCACTGTTCAGCAATGCAAGATTCTTGGCTTCCCTTTGCACGCTACACAGAACGCGCTGGCCCTACATCACGCTGTGAGGACTTGCGACTCGGTGACTCACCTCCTGCGACGCGTTGTCACTCGGCGGTCGGGGCTCCTCAAGGCTCATGCGTGCCGGGTTGCACATGCGCTCGCCCTTAGCAAGTTCTTGTACTTTGTACCCTATGTTCGATTCACCCAAACGCAAATCAACACACTCGAAAGCGCTGTATTAGGCCTCTACAAGGCAGCTCTATACGTCCCTGTCACCACCTCTACCACTAAGCTCTTTGCCACAGGCCTCTTGCATCCATTACGTTCTCTTATTTCTGTGCACCACGACTCTCAGATACCCCGTCTTTCTCGCACTCGTCAATGCTAATGACTATTGGCCCCAAGCCTGTATCCGTCAAAGTCCCGTTTCCGTTCCCACCTTGCCTTCTGCCGCTAGCACCGCTGTCTCTAACCTTGCATCCTTCCGCTCCCGTCCAATATGTCCCCCGTTCTTCACGCCGGCCGGCGTCATGTGGCAGCAACACATCATTCTCCTCCTCTCTTTACACAAGGAGTTGCCTACACGGACCTCATACATGGCTCCTTGGGGCTCGTGTGGCTACGTTATCTACCATCCACACCTTTCGGCACCTGACACGCACACCAGCGGGCCATACTTGCACCCGCCAAGTGTACTTTCGCTCGAGATCCTTTCCATGGTCCACGCCATGCAGACATTTTCCTCCCCCTTTTTTCCCCGAGTACGCGATTTACTCAGACTCTCACGCCGCCATCCGTCACATACAGAACAACAGGTTGCTCCCTGCTCTTCAACAGGAGGTTGAGCGAGCGGCCTTTGCTCTTCAACCCTCCACTGTCTTCTTCCGCTGGGTTCCTGGGCATTCAGGTAATAACGGCAATGAGCTAGCTCATCAGCTTGCCTGCAATATATTGCACCGAGCACCGTTCATTCCCTGGCCCACACTTTTGAAAGAAGGTGTGGGCCAGGGAATGAGCGGAAGACAATGAGAGCTCCGCGAATGACGATGGGCAGATCTCCTCTCGTTACATCATCAAGAATGTATATCTCCAGCTCCGGCTCGACAAGCGTCTTTACCCTCCCCCTCATCCATCACTTACTGCGCTCGAGGCTCGAACTCTACGGCAGATCCAAATAAATTGCCTGATAACCCCCTCGCCTTTTCTTTATAAATATAGGTCTAACCCCTGCTGTCTCATTGCGCCTCCCCATATTCCGACCTGTCACACTGCCTGTTTTACTGCCCAACTGCTCAGCAATCCAGCTATTACCCACCCCATCTCTTCCCATCACCTCCTGGCTCGACTGGATCGGCGCCGAAGGGGAAGAAGAAGAGTTTCAACCAGTCGCAGAGGTGGTCGAAATGCTCGGCCTGTAAATTGTGGCTGAATAAATGTCTACTACTACTACTACTACTACTACTTCTACTACTACTACTACTACTACTACTACTACTACTACTACTAATAATAATAATAATAATATAATAACATTAATATAATAATTATTATTATCTGGTGTAATTTACGTCCCCAAACCACAATTATTCAACGACTACAGAAATTTGACCATCTGGTGTTCTTTAACGTTCACTGACATCGCGTAGTATACGCGTCTCTACCACTTCGCCTCCATCGATATGCGACCGCCGCTGCGTGGATCAAACACGCGACCTTTGGGTCAGGATACGAGCACCGTAATCACTACACCACCTCGGCGGACCATTTACGTCACAGTTACGCCATAAAAGGATAAAAGTGGGTGTGGTTGATCGCTCATCTCTTTTGCTTAGCCGCGGTACGCTGGCTGATCCCCACTCGGAAGACGACGACGAAGAATGCAACAAATCAACATCATTCTTATTGACACAGCGATGTTTACTCATTCCGAAAAATTTTCAGAAGATTATGAGCCTGACTCTTGGCTCATCGCCCGGAGCGAGTAAATAGGTGCCAACCATTCCATGATCATCATCATCACCACAATCATGATCAGCGCGCACGCGCAGCGAAGGCCTCGTGGCATGGACGTTACTGTCATTCGCTGGGCCTTCGCGTCTCGTCAGAGGATCCCTGTTCTTCCCGCTTGCCAAAAGCGTCACGTCCTTCCACAAGCTCTCTTAGACTGCCCGACGATCTTGACCAGAGTTCTACAAGGACGAAGAGTTATGCAAAGATTCGGGTCGATGTCTGTTGCTCCGGTAAGCTTAACTGCATCTTCTTCTTCGAAACCTTGCATTCGTAGGCGAATGAGCTTTAGTCTTACCATATCGGTACCATATTCAAATCTCCCTCGAAATCTGTATCATTGCAAAGAAACACAGTTGAACAGTGGCTTCGTTAGGATCATGATCATTTAGTGCATCAAGAACTCCTGATTACGTGGCGCCCCGGGTCCCGTTAGTCCTCGGTGTGTTTCACGCTCCCATGTGGCAGACCCTTCCGTTCCTTTTCCGTTTTGATCCGTTCTTTCTGGCTACGTTTTAAAACATGCTGCAAGCTGTCATGTGCAGTTTGAACGCAACAGAGGCCCGTGCCCCTACTAGAACCAGTGGTAAAGTTTTACACGCGTTTGAACTAGCGTGGCACATTATCCTCTCGTTTCAGTCCTGCTGATGTACGTTTTAGCACCTTGCATCTCTGTAAAAATTATCATGTGCCACAGCACTACTTAATGTCAAAAGAAAAAGTATAACTACATCGAATGTTGCATTATTTTCAGTTCATAAGGCATATGCATTCAAAACAAGGAACACGGAAATTTCGAGGTGGCATCATCGGCCACTTTCTCTGTTTATATTTCCCTTTTTATTTTTACGGCACCTCTTCTGGGCACTCAGTCGCGGGAAGGCAAAGGTTAAGGCAACTTCATTATTGAGCAAAACCGAGTTGACTGTAAACTTCCACATTGCAAACCATTTTCTCGCACCCCTTAACGTTACGTTTTGGAATCCCAAATCTTATTCACTTAATTGTTTGTCGTATACTCTACAAACTTTGTAGTGGCACACTAAACAGTTCACAGTTCTGGTCTCATTGAACTTAGCCAAGGATGTTTTGAAAATATCATGTCAACAATAAGACAGGGCTCAGGTTTGGCCCTAGTTTGTACTATATCGGTTAAACCTTGAGCAGTGATGTGTGCAACATACGCAGAGGACGAAGCTTGAAACTTCCGGCAACACTGGCATCTTCACTAGCTTGCTGTCCGTGCAGGGTCTCCTTAGCCTGAACTGAACACGCCCGCAGTTGTAGAAGGTACACAAGAAGTGGCACAAGGAAAGCTACTTGGCCATCAGCACCATCTACTTCACTATGCTTTCGTTGGTCTGGAGAAAAGGGGTCGCTCAGAGTGGCTGCAACACCAGTACGGACTGCGAAAAAAAAAAACAAACACGTTACATTTATGTTCACTCTGCAGTCACACGCACATTGATAGGATTGCAGTTAACCTGTTTCACCGAAATCGGTCGGTTAGCCGTTTTAGCTAAGCAGTCGCTCGCACATTGAGGTCGACCAACTAGGAACCTGTCAAGAGAAATCACGTGAAGTCGACCGTGTCGTCGTGAGGAGTTATTTCGGAAATTTTTGTTCAAGTTGTGTACAAATCCTTGGGCGCCATCTTACATTGCTCGTGTTCACAGTGTTGGCGGTCACGCCAGCTCTGGACCAGACATGATGTTTTGAGAGAGCGCGTCTCCGTTCCTGGCGCTATGCGGGCAACCAATGGGGACGCGTCACTGCGACGGCGCTGCATTAAGGGTGCTGTGACGTGGTTGTGGCATTGCTTCGAGCCACAAAAAGGAGCACGAAGGAACAAACCAGACAGACGTATGATATTGGAGAGAGAAACACGTCTATCGAATCTTCACTGGAAAGCGCTCGGACGCACGAGCAGAGCTACCCATCATATGGCGTTGCATCACGACCACTCCCTGAACTATGGCGGACCGACGGCTTCCGTTGAGGCCTGAACTTGTTTGCACTGGAATTGAATGAACTAAAGGAGGCGTTGTTTAGGGGTACCTAGTCAGCCGGCGTTACTTCGGGACATGCTATATAAGGCTCAGACAGTGCGCGTGTTCCCATGATAGCCATTGGTACGTCATTTAAACGCAATTAAAATAATGGGCACCGTCGCTAATCTCAGTTTCAAATTCAAACCACGCAGTCTTGAAAGCAAGATAATACATTTTATTTCCGCAGGTGTCTGCCAGAAACATGCTGTAGCCTTGGAATTCAGCCACCAGGAGCACGCAGATCCGTGCTTCAACTCCAACCGATACGAGTGCGGCCCCTCGGTCCAACAGCTTTTCGGCAGTCTGCTCGAAATGCGACTGGATACCTTCCAGATAGTCGTTTACGCCATGGCAGTACCCGCTCAAGCACGCACCCAGTTCCAGAGATCGAGCCAACGCGCTGCCAGAGCCAACGCCGGCTTCATGGACGTCATTAATACAAAGGATAGAGAGGTATTTTTGCAATGCTTTTGTAGCGGTGTTGCACATGCAACGGCCACTCGTACTTCCTTTTCAGATCAAGCGGCCGTGCACATGCACTTCCCTAAAATCATTTTTTTGGGGCGGTCAGCAAATAATCTATGTATAGCGTCTTTAAGTATCGTTAAGTAAGTATGTCTGCAGAAATGAAGACGCAAGATATTGAAGAGGGGAGGGGGGTGACTGATCCTGATCAGTGAATGAAGAGAAATGTCGGATATAATACAAAGACGTACGATAATTAGTTCGGGTATAGGGAAATATTTAGCGAAAATGTAAAACTCGGAACCAAGAGAATGGAAGATACAAACCCTTACGCAGCGTATTGGCTTTGGGTCATCTCATGTGCGCGATTTCAGGGTCTCATTGTTATAGTAGGTCGCCTACAGACGTTCCAAGCGGATCTTGTGCAGATGCCGCATCGCATATAATTGGACTTGCGCTCCACATGTGTGTTTCGCTTAAGTGGTGGACTGTATCGCAAAGCCACAGAAGGTTTCGTAGCTACAATACGTTGGCATTTTGGTCGACCCTGCATGGTAATTCGAGTACTCCACGTGCCTTCTGTCGTTTCGCTTGCGCATGCGTAAAGCTGTGTTTGGCCAACCTTGAACAAAGCCATGCCAGGATTCAAAAAAATACTAAAATACAAAATATTTGATGAACAATTTATAACACAAAATGCGTCAAACACTGACATAAGCATCGCTGGCAGCCCGTGGTTTCACAAGGCAACTTGGGTACAGAAAAAAGGTCTGAAGCAGTTGGCACGTTGAATAATGCAATGATGCAAAAGCATCGATATTATTTCAGTTTTGTACTCCAATGCCGACACTACAATCTAGTGATGTTCCTTGGATGATAAAAAGGTAATAGAGAAGTTATAACAGCCCTGTGAAGTTGGATGCAGTCTAGTGAGCTCCTAATAGGCCTTTTGGAATCCAGACGCTACAAACAATCTGCATTGTCTGCAGCATACATATGCATTTTCTCTCTCCATTTCTCTCTTTCGGACTTGAGTAATCGTCGCATATGTGTCACGCCTCTTCTTGCTCACTCAGTGTGTGCAGTCTATTTCTTACTAAGGAGAAATCTCGGAGCACTTGGTATCCGATGGGGCCAGAACTGCAGCCGCGCGCCGGCAGCAACTCGTGCATGTGCAGACGCTTGAGGCGCGCGCATGATGTTGTGCTCGCGGTGTGCGCTGGCCACATTGTCGGGCAGCCTGCTGACTTTATCTTTGCTTAGAAAACTAGGCCGCTATTCTGGGGAGCTGTTCTTGCGGTGTCCGATTCCAGGACATGTCCAATTCGGCCTCTCCTGATTGGCTGGAGTGCGCCGTCTTTTTCCGGTCTTTCTTGCGCAATGTCATTTTGACATGACAATAGTTATAGCATCAGAACAAAATGATGACACAGAGAGAAGAAGGACACGAAAGACACGAGCGCTCGTGTTTTTCGTGTCCTATTTGTCTCGGCGTCGTCGTTTTGTTCTCGTGTAATACCTATCGTCATGCAATACCAACTAGCCCAAGCTGCCACACGTCATTTTGACGCCATGCACCTTTCACCACTCTCGACACAATTGACAAAAACAGAATACGTCTCGCAACAACAAAAGCTGCTCTCAGACATTCGCATTTAGACGCACATATTTGAGGCCGCGCATAGACTCTAATCACGTTAGTCTTTGAATTAAGTTTAACGCTCGCGCCCGCCTGACGCCTCTGAAAGATCTGTATACGCATTCGCTGCATGGCTCTTCAAACATCTCAAAAGGTTCATACGCACGAGCAGAATTCTCCAGTGCGTTTGAAGTCCTGTTACTCTACATTTCGTCCACTTAGTTTCTTTTTACTCTGGGAGTGTGCTGGCGGGTTCTGTGCGTCACGACTAAGTTTTTTTTTGCGTAACTGAACGTGCTCCGGTGAATTAAACATGTCCACAATCGGACACCGCGAGAATAGTTCCCCTATACTCAACGCTCTGGGTTGCCAACAAATCGGCCTTCATACGCAATAATGGGGTTCTAGAAACAGTATTTAACAGCATGCAACGTTTTCTCTTTCAAAACGCCATGGTACCGAGTGCGGTCACGTATATTGTTTGTGTGTGCCCCACAGTACGCTCCAACAGGGAAGACCCTAATTTCAAGGTATTTATTTTACGCTAAAGAAAACCGAACCACTCTACAGCGACTGCCGTGCAGCTACGCTGGTTCAACCAATAAAAGAAACGAGAACAAGTTCACAAAGGCTGTAGGTTAAGCTAACTGCCTGAACGTGCGTCTTCACGATGAGCGTTCATTACATTAGGTAGTACTCATTCGCTGGCACCCAAATGAACGCGTGAAGCTTTCAACTTCACTTGGTACCTCGTCATGCCCCGAGCGGCAGGAATGAAGGCGCCGATTTCGGACTGTGCGGGCTCAATGCAACCTATAATAATATTTTCAAGCCTGCTTACTGCCGCCGTGACGTCACTCGTTGTGTCTGAGCGACCACGCGTACGGGAGGCTGTCAATCGATTGCCACCATCGTCTCCCGTGGAAAGATAAAGCATTTGCAATGTGTTTTACAGGCAGCTTTATTTTGCCTTTTGCGTGAAAAAAGGCGCTGATTTAAGTAATCTATTACGCTTGAAATCATTTCAAGTTTCTTCTGTGGACCATTTCTTCCACGAAAAAGTAAAAAAAAAGTGCTATCGAACGTGTCGTCGATATATAAGAGCAAAATTCGACGGACCACCAAAGTGACAAAATATTTAAGGTAAATGTTATTATTTCATTACAAACACACGCGCGCGCACACATACACGCACACTATCTAGAACATGTACAAAAGCTGTTCCATCTTATTTGCAAACATTCTGCAATTTTATTTGTACTCTTTTGAACATCTGTTTTCATAGACATGAAGTTGTGGAGGAGAGTGTGTGCTGCTGCCACAAGTATGTTACACAAACGATATCAGGGTGATGATCACTGCAAGGGAAAACAAAATATTTCGTTTCATAAAAATCTCTTGTGACCAACACAAGAAGCGGTGTTTCCTCTTTTGCTCTGGCCCATCTTACAGTGGTGCGTAGTCGCTCTTATAACTTAGGGCCTGAAAAAAATTTTAGTACTCGGTATAGAGAAAGCCCCCGTGGGTACTTCTACTGCACTGCCGGTTCTTGGATTGGTATATTTTGTAGTGGTTCTTGAACACTCTAGCTTGAAGTACAGCTCACACACCTGAAAACTAATTAGGAAAGCGCTTTACCGTAAGTGTGTACACGCATCTATACTTCAAAAAAATATTATAGGTTAAGGTGGTGGCAAGACTGGCGCAAATTTGCAATACCGCAATAAAGTGGTTTGAACACCGGCAAGAAAATACTACGCACAAAACCGATGCACTAAACATTGCAACAGCATTCCTTCTATTTTTCTCAACCAAGTAAAGATAGGTAATGGAAGAAGTCCGCGGTTATAATCGCCAATAGCAAAATGTTTACTGATCTTGAAAGAAAAACGCCTGTTCTGAAAATGTACTGCCAGGGCGTTTATTATTTTGATTCCAGGGCTGACGCCAACAAGTGAGAAGCACTCATGACACTTTTATTCTTGAGGAAGAACGAAACGTGGTCGAGATGGTGCCATTGTAACAACTTCTAAATATGTAGTACGGGCCGACAAACCTTCGCCTCGCAAAGGAAACGGATGTCAACATCACTTGACGAACGACACGCTGCCATTTAGTTGTTCGGTTGTCCATGGGTAATGAGAACACACGCATCTTTGGTAACTTTGCTGCGACGATGTGCCACGCAGCATCACGCAACCGTTCGAATTTGCAGCCGTACCATAGGTGAATATCCAATGCACAAAGCGCATCACCTATTCATGCTGAATTTCACGGGCACAAAAAAACATGGCCTACTCGAGTCACCAACAAGCACACCAGCGCACCATGAAAACGTTCATAACGTTTGGTAATCCATGTTGTCCAGTGACGAGAGCAAGCGTAGGCACATCTGTGCAGCGAAACACAGCAGTCTAAATGGTGTGACGTCAGAGGCTGCCGCTGGAAAATTAAGGAGGCCTAAAAATATCAAGGTGGGATTGGCTGGCCGTGTCACGGCCGCATCGCAATGCCACGCGCCACGAAATTTCCGCTAAAGGGGAAACAGACTGTACACAGTAAATTATATGCGTGAAAGCAATTTCGGCTTATTAAAACATGACGCCAATGAAATAGCGCAAACGTAAAGGTGGCTGCACATAAGGCAAGGGAGACAACACACGCGCTCCGTCAATTGATAGCAATTTCGAGCGTATGGAGAAGGGAGACTGAAAAGCATGGCTCGAGGCCATAGAAATGATATTCACGATTACACTGGGACGTTAAAGAGAACATTTCGGAGAAGTGAAGTTCCTTCTTTCTTCGACAGACGCATAAAAATAGCATTGGCCCCAACGAAAATTTAGCGAAGAAAAACACTTATGAAAGAAATGAAGACTGGTGCTTGATTCTAAATCTTTGGTCCTCCGTACTGCGTATGTTTCTAGTGTTTTTACGGTTTTATTTTGTCGGCTAATGTCTACCTTCCCCAGCTACCAGACCGTTCAGTACTTGGTCTTGTAAATCAGAGGCATGGGAAAATAGCGGAAATCTAGATAATTCTTTCTAGGTGCTATTCGCCTCGTTGTATGGTGAGGTCTTAATGTGAGAACACGTGCTGTCGACGTAATTTTCATGCGAGGACGTTAAGCAACACAATGTAGCCCGTCTAAACACGGAACTGTACACGTAGTAGCAATATATGAGGTGAAGGATAAACCGTTAACGTCACACCACGCAATTTGTGGTTACTTGTGCTCGCGACTAATGCGTCATTACATAGACTTGCATAAACACATCTAGAAAAGTGAAATATGGAACTTTAACGACAGGCGCACTGCCAAACAAATGGAGGGAACAATTCGTGTGGAGCACTCTGTAGAAACAAATGTAGCCATTCAAGGAAACGCACACAGAGGTAGTTTTCTGCTACTATTATGAAAGTGCCACTTTGGCCTATGCAGCATGTTCAAAGAGAAAAGGTAACGAAATGCGATTCGTTCTTACGTTGTGTCGCTCTTACCACCGTGGGTCACTTTGCTTACGACACAAGACTAAGTTTGCAGGAGCTGACAGATGAGAACAAGGAGGACGGAGACTCTACACCTCTTGTCAGTATCCCGCTGTGCTCCGGAATGGAACAGGCGGACGTGTGGCGCCCAACAACCACGCACGAGATCGCATTGTTGGGCGGCCACGCGTTCGAATTCCTCCGCACCCGCTGAACAACTTCACTCAACACATGGTGCAGGAGACGCAGTGGCATGGGGCTTGACAGATCGCCCCGAACTATGTCTTTCACACCAGTGGATTCACGCGTAGATCCTAGCATTCCTTTCGCAGAATAGAGGCGAGGAAGGCGAACACGCGCTCAACGCGCATTGATTAATTCATTCATGAAGGTTTCTTTTTTGTGTATGTCAACGAAAATATTTATTGTTGAAAACGATCTCGGAATACTGTCTTACTTTTCGCAAATGCGATGTCTAGTTTGATGATCTCTCATTTGTCTGAAACAGCCCCACCGCGGTGATCTAGTGGCTGAGGTACTTGGCTGCTGACCCGCAGGACGCGGGATTGAATCCCGGCTGGGGCGGCTGCTTTTCCGATGTAGGTGAAAAAGCTGTAGGCCCCTGTGCTAACATTTGAGTGCACGTTAAAAAATCCAGGTGGTCAAAACTTTCGGAGCCTTCCACTACGGTGTCTCTCATAATCATATCGTGATTTTGGGACGTTAAACCCGACATATCAATCAATCACGATTTGTCAGAAACACTAGTCCACAGGCAGAATGAGTCCACGCATGTTTCGCAAAGGGGCCGTGGCTTCGTAAAGAATAAAATGTTTTTGGTTTGCTTGATGGTATTCGCAGTATTTACTCACATATTGCTTTGTTCGGTTGAACTAAAAAGATAGGACTACTGTCAAGCACGATTGTGAGACGTCTCTCTATCTCTATATCGCAATCAGCGTGAAGATTTGCGTCAATTTTGAAGTCCTGACAACTCACCATCAGAAATAATTGCTATGCGAGATATGAAAAATACTTTCTGTTAAATTGCAGCTTTTTTTCTTCCACAACCACTTTCTATTCTCACATCTTCAAACGTTTTTACTTGCCTAAAACCTTGCAGGACTGAATTTTGTGAAACTAGCCCTCTGGTCGAAACTACGTTAACATTCCTCTTTTAGAGCTATAATGCTGCTCCTCTAGGTATGATATCAAAAATTTACTTCGTGCATGCGTTTTACCTCGAAGTTCAACCCACGTACACTCCATCTTTCTGCTTTTCCTGCTATTTATGCAAATTGGGCTAAGTAACTAACTATGCAGTAAACTTTATCGGGTTGAGATGCAAACAAATTGAGATCAAGGATCGGTTAAGGAAATTACACAAACAATTTTCTACCTAAGCTAGGATTTATTTGTGGTAATTAGGTTCCTTGGTGCTGTTATTTCCAAGGGAATTTTAAATCGAAACCGTTCGAGGTTGGGCCGATTCTCATGAGTTACATTGTGAATGTAGAAAGACTTCATGCATTGAGGGGGAACGCACGTGCCCGCAGTCAAACCAGGACCAGCCGATTACCGACGAGATTCTGTCCCCACCTTGCGTAACTTAATGTAAGCAGCGAAAAAAAAATTTACAGCGAAAGCTGTTGTGAGATGAAAACTCGGGTCCGGCGCTGCGCCGTAATTGTCTGCCGCCGCTGGTGTATGTAACCATATCGCACAAAATTAGAAAAAAGAAAGACCTAGTACCAATGAGATAGGGGGACTTCAACCCGTGTACGCTGGCTGCCAGCTCAGTATTCTACCAATGTGCCACGCCGGCGCTTGGGACTTGTTGGCAAACTTGCCTTAGGAGGGCTAGATGTCGGGAAAGCAATCGCGTTACTATGAGCAACAAAGTGTTTTAGAACACCAAACGAACAACCAGGCGTCACACTATGCCAATAGTGTAACGAGTGGATCGTCCAATGCTCCAACCCATTACAAAAGCTGGTTATTGTTCACCTATTAACTGTGGTGCATCACCATTTCAAGCATAATTCCTCATCGTTGTCAGCCACTGCATGAACAATAGATAAAATTCCTTGAAAGTGCTTCTGAGAAGCGCGGCTTATACCACGCTTCTCAGAAGAATGACGAAAAATAGCACAGCGAATGCCGGCCGACTACCCAAAATTTTTTTGACTAATGCCATAGTAGGTATCAAGAAGAATAGGTTCTTGCATCTGGTATACTTCAGTGTCTATAAATATACTGGCTAGTGTGCTGAGCGCGCGCATTCCGTACAAGAGAGGGTGGCCCCGCATGTGATGACTGCACTCAGATGTCACAAGCGGCGCTGCATGTCGAGAGGGTGCATGAACGCGCAAAATTCCTCTCGTCCTATTGCTGCCGGAGCCTCGCCACGTTTAAAATAAGTGTGTGACAGCTGCCATCTGATTTACTGTGAAATTAGACGGTGCCATATGTACACTGCAACACCATAAGATGTTAAAAGCTAAGCGGCAATGCAAAGAAAGGACGTGTCAATTGCCGCTGTGTCAAAGAAGTTATCGGTCGAAAGGTGACTTGTTCCCTGAATAACGGATCCAGCGTGGTTTCCTGACTGAAAAAGTAGAATCAAGAGGGCAGACGGAAGGCCAAAGGCTGTCGTGTGAGAAAAGAATTCTGAGAGTGACTCCATCAAACTATCTTATCGGATTATGTTAAACGGTGTCGGGAACGAAATCGCCGTTTGGGCATAATTTCAAATATAAATATTAATCGAAAAAATAAAAATACCTTTTTAAATTTCATTCACACAGTTTTTCTCCCATTTAAACGTCGGACTCCCTTTCCAACAATGTTTTGAGTATTATATGCGGCGGGTGTCAGATTGTTAATTGAGATGTTATCATTCTTTGTTCTCACTCGAATCCTAATAGAATGCAAGCTAAGAGGTAAAGATTTTTGGGTCTTATGTGATAATTCTTGCTCTCAAGAGCAAAGCACATTTTAAAAAATAACTGTGGTGATTATACTGTCAATGTTTTTTAAGTATAATTTCTTTGAACATCCATCCATCCCTCCATCCCTCCATCCATCCATCCATCCATCCGTCCCTCCATCCGTCCATCCATCCGTCCGTCCGTCCATCCATCCGTCCGTCCATTCGTCCGTCCGTCCGTCCGTCTATCTATCTATCTATCTATCTATCTATCTATCTATCTATCTATCTATCTATCTATCTATCTATCTATCTATCTATCTATCTATCTATCTATCTATCTATCTATCTATCTATCTATCTATCTATCTATCTATCTATCTATCTATCTATCTATCTATCTATCTATCTATCTATCTATCTATCTATCTATCTATCTATCTATCTATCTATCTATCTATCTATCTATCTATCTATCTATCTATCTATCTATCTATCTATCTATCTATCTATCTATCTATCTATCTATCTATCTATCTATCTATCTATTTGTCTGTCTGTCTGTGTGTCTGTGTGCAAGTCCGTCTGTTCATCCGTCCATCGATCCTCCGTCCGTCCGCCTGTCTGTTCAACAGGTTCAATAGGTTCAACGCTTTGCTAAGGTGCAACGTTTTCTGAAGAGTGTCTGTTTTTCTGAAGGTCGACACTTCTATTCGCACGGTGTCGGGCAGGTAATTCTAGGAGTTGCAGTGATCCACGCTTTCGGTATGTTAATCGAGTCGAACGGTTGGAACGGACGAACAATTGCGCGTATTGCCACCAAAACCACCAACGTGATCAGGCTCATCACCAGGGTCTCCAACCCACGGAGGACTGGGTGAACACAACGTTCTCAGGTTGTACCATGCTTTTCTAATGAGCCATATAACGTATGTGGCCGCCGCGCATCGCTGGCATGGATACGAGAAGGCAAAGCTCGAAGCGGTGATGCGTAAGAGCATAAAAAATGTTCGGCGTCCCCGCGGGAGCCAGCACAGATAAGCTAGCTTATACAGTTAGGCACCCACAATGCCATCGACAAGGTTATGGAGGCAAAGGAGACGGCCGAGGTAGCCAGGCTGTTTTCATGGCCTGCGAGGCGGATGGCCCTGGAGGCCCTTGGCTGCAATCCCACTACCATCAGGAATAGACGGTGCGTGCTGGACGCGCAGACGCGAGAAGCCATCATGGTCTCGCCAGTCCCGCACAAAGTACACCTACAGCGCAATGCGGGCGGCGAAGGGCAAGGGTGACCGCGCTTCTCAATTTCTTTACCGGCGCTCCTCAATCAGTCACGTTCATCGACGCCGCCCAATATTGTTCGTCTGACCGGTTCCTGGTGCCAGCCCATATGAGGGCTACGGCACCTCCCGCCGTTCCGAACGCCGCGCGCGCGAAATACCCACTGCGCCGGGCAGGTGGTGCTCGCAGGGGTGGACGCGGGGCTCCACAAGGGCTCCCTCCAGACAATCAACGGGGTGACGAAGTACTATAATCTCAGCTGCAGGTTCTACCCTCACCTTACGCCAATATCTCCAGGCCTCAGTCATCCACGCTTCGAATGTTACAGGCTGGGTCCTACCTCTGCTTAGCCAGGGCCAGCCGGGACGCGGAATCCTACGAGCTCGATTGCCCAGATTGTGGAGATCCCTTTTGTACTTTAGAACACATGCCCTGGCGGTGTCTCTCGTTACAGCGTAACGATCATCTTACTACAGAAACACAGTGGGATGAAGCGCTCAAGAGCTCCGAGCTCACCGTTAAGCTACGGGCCATCCAGAGGGCTCACGACGCGGCGGTCAGGCACCGCTTCCCAATCCGACATGGGAGCTGTCTGTGGCCGCTTCTCCCCCATAAAGGGATTTTCCTAGTCTCCTTTCAGGATCCTAATAAAGTTCATTGTCTGACTGTCTGAAGGGCCGGATATGATACCATGAACTAGTCTGTAAATGAATAATAAGTCAGTGAGATTTTTTCGGCAGTGAAGTGAGGGCAATGCTAACAATCTGGCAGTGTTAGAACAAGTCATTTTCAGAGTGACTTCTAGCGAAACGATGATTGCAAATGCTAGTAAATTTTTGCTTCACTCACTCAATGGCGCGCCTGCCAGATTTGGCAATGCCATTCCAGATCACACATGCATGATCAAGTTGAGGAAGATTTATTGCGGTGTACAATTTTGGAAGGATGTAGGAGAACTGAATTCTCGAGAGATTCTACAAACGCTGCCCAGAGAATGAAGACCACGCATGGCAGCACGTTTAGTGTGAACAGATGAATTAAGCATGCTATCAAAAATAACAATAATATCACTGATTTGATATACCTTACATAACGACACGGAATTGAAAGGGTACGGAAATGACACGTCGGATCTTTTGCGAGGTATTCTGATAAATTTGGGTTTTTAGACATTCAGACAATGGTCGTTGTTATCCATACGAAGAAAGAACAAAATTCTGACTGCAGCAAGCGCCAGTCATTAACTGAATCAATTTCCTAAACAGCTTGAGTTCATCAATATGCAAGAAAAAATAATAATAATAACAATAATAGTATACGGCATTTTACTTGCCAACACAACAACATGATTGAGAGACGCCGTACTACAAGACTCCGGAAGTTTTAACATTGTGGTGTTCTTTGACGTGCGCTGACATCGCGCAGTATACGCATCTCTACCATTTCGCCTCCATCGATATGCGACCACCGAAGCCGAATTTGAACTAAGGACCTTTGGGTCAGCATCCGAGCACTGTAACTGCTACACAACCGCGACAGACCACTTATGTGACAGTTGTGCCAATAGAAATAAGTGTGGATGATCGCTCATCACTTTTGCTGACACGTAGTGCCCTTGCAGATTCTCACTTTGACGACGATGGTGACATTATTCTGATTGACACAGCGACATCGAGTAGATAAAAAATCACACCATATACACAGAGTGAATGATAATTAGTGGGGCAAAGCGCTGAAGGCTTCATCGCTAAACCGTGAACCATCCGCGAATATCGTCCACGACATCATCAAAGACGTAAAAGTATTGTATTATTTACACAAAAATTTATAATTCAAAAGTGCTAGCTATACGTCATTATAACAGCTTTATGGCCGTTGAAGTGGTGGATCGGTGAGGCGGCGTAGTGGGATGTTTGCAAGAACGAAGTAGTGGGCAGTTTGCAAAGGTGGAACTATAGGTGGCCATGCACAAATAAGGAATGGACACAGTGGGATAATCTATGGTTCTTTACGCGCACCTGGACATAAATGCATGGCCATCTTGTATTTTATATTGGGTACTTCTCAAACGTATTTGCTTTATGGTCCTTGAAGTGGTAGATCGCTGATGGGGCGCAGTGGAATGTTTGCAAGGACGACGTAATGGGCACTTGGCAAATGTGGAACTAAGGCGGTCACGTACATATATACAAAGGATAAACAGACAGACGCCTTCAAAAGCTTAGCCCGTAAAAATTTTCGGAATTACATGGGGCGCAGTTGAATGTTTGCAAGGACGACGTAATGGGCACTTGGCAAATGTGGAACTAAGGCGGTCACGTACATATATACAAAGGATAAACAGACAGACGCCTTCAGAAGCTTAGCCCGTGAAAATTTTCGGAATAATATATGCCTCACTAAAGGTCGATCTCTTTGGGCGAGTACGTAAGTGCCAACATTACCAGCATCGTCATCATCACCATCATGATCAACAAACTCGCGCAGTGAAAGCCTCGTGACAGGGCATTCCCCACGTTCGTTGGGAAACCGCGTCTGGTCCAGTGATGCCAGTTATTCAGGCTTGCCAAGCGCGTCACGTTCTGCTTCAGGCTTTTTCTGACTGCCCGACGATCTTGGCCACTAGTCTACGCCAAGGAAGAGCCATGCATGGTGTTGGTTCCACGCCCGTTTCTCCAGTAAGCCTAACTCGATCTTCGTGTGACCATGTATTTGTAGGCGCAGGGGCCATAGTCTTTTAAGCCATGGTTACAGTTCATCGGTATGAGGTTTAAACTCCCTCCAAATCTCCACTAGCAGTGAAATGGCACAGTAGAACAGGTACTTCGTTATTATCGGGTACTTATTACGCAGCACTCCGGGTTGCCGTTAGTCCTCCATGTGTTTCGACCTTCTGTGCGGGCAACTTTTTTTAAAGACGATAGTGTTTCTTAAGGACCTTCGACAGAATAGTTTTGGTCGGCCTGCCTGCCTGCCTGCCTGCCTGCCTGCCTGCCTGCCTGCCTGCCTGCCTGCCCGCCTGCCAGCCTGCCAGCCTGACTCCTGTACATTTGTCTGTTTGTCCACCCTAACGATACCTCAAACGGCACCAAACGGCCAACCCCACTCGCAGCGCCCACCATTAATGCTCAAGGTTTAGCGTTCATACTTGTGCACTTGGTAATCAAAAAGCATTAATTGGGCATATCTGAGGCGCCGCAACAAAACTTCAAAGTTTTGTATGTCTGCCTTTATACTAGGAAGGGCACACTTAAGTAGCTCTAAGGAATGTAGAGTTTAGCGCGCTGCGCTGACTGTGCAGCGCGATGCTCAAAAAGGTGTGTCCGACACTTCTTTTTTTCTTTTTTATCTATCGATTGTCACAATGTTTTAAAACCTACTCCCATGTGCCATGTCCATAACTAACGCAACCAAAGTCCGTGCACCCAACAGACGCAGTCTCAAACTTTTACACATGATTGAACTGCTGGGTGCATTGTCTTATTTCATCCCCCGATAATGTTGTACGTTTCAGCATCTTGCATCATGGTAAAACTGATCAGGTGCCACAAAACGGCTTGATAATAAAACAAAAGATAACTGCGTCGAGTGTAGCCTTCTGTCTAGTTCATACGGCGTAATGCATTCAAAGCAGTGAGCTGAAAAATTCCGAGGAGGCATGACCAGCCACTTTATCTGTTTGAATTTCTCTTTGTTTGGATTCTTCTGTCACTTCTCCTGGGCGCTCAGTTGCGGCGACAAAGCTTCAGGCAATTTCAAAGGCCTAATGAGTAAAACTAGGTTCACAGTAAACATCCACACCCAAATTCATTTTCTAGCATTCCTTAACGTAACGCTTTAGAACATTAAGTCTTCTTCGCTTGTTTGTTTTAGTCTACAGACTTCATTGTGGCACACTAACGACCTTCACAGCCCTGGTCTCATTCTACTTTTAAATACTGTGCCACAAATAGATAGGGGCTCAGGTCTGTTACTACTATGTATTGCCTCGGTTAAACCTTGAGCGACAATAAGTACAATACGTGCAGCTGCGGTAGCTGCATTTTCGATTGAGAGAAAAGTGTGGTAGACCCATGTGATCAGAGTTGGGTGCAGGCTAAAGAACCTCAAATGGCCGAAATTTTCGAATCTCTCCTCTACAGCGTCTCTCATAATCATAAGGTGGTTTTCAACGTTAACCCTCATGTACCAATCAATTTTTTTGATCAATCAATTAGTCAATCAATCATGTGCAACACGTGCAGGGGCCGAAGCCTGAACCCTCGGGTACCGCTTGCATCGCCGCAGGCTTGCTGTCTGTGCGGTGTCCTGATAAGTCGGCTCAAGCACCCCCGCAGTTAAACATGATGCACAAGAAGTGGCACAAGGAAGGCTACAAGACCATCGGTACCATCTTATTCAGTGTGCCTTCATTGGTCTGGAAGAAGCGGGTTGCTCAGGGTGGCGGCAACACGGGTAAACATGCGCTAATAATTCCCGTTTCGCACGGACTGTGCTCGACATAACTAGAGGCGTTTGGACGTTGCCCTCGAGTTGGTTTTGTACCTAGACGCGCGTTGACAGACTGGAGCAGTGAACATAATTCACCGAAACTGCTCGTTAGCTAAGCAGTCACTCGCATATGGGGATCGACGAACTCAAAGTATAGCTCGCGAAATCCCGCAAAAGTGCCAGTGTCGTCGTAACGGATCTTCTCGGAATGCACCCCTGCACACTCAGTCATTTTACGCTGCACCATTATGGTTCGTTCACACCTGCGACCAATAATGGTGATAGGACCAATTCAGTCGCAATGTGATTGATCACAAAAGGCCGCTTTGGTTGGGTAGCGACTGCTTTGACTCAGTCGCTCGCTGCTTCATTTTTCAGTCGAGGGACTGGAGTAGCAGGCCTCTAAACTAGGGTTGTGTCATTGAAAACCGTACGTCTGAAGGTTTGTTGCTCGCGCAGGAGAGCAAACATCTGTCGGCTGTAATCACTTTTCCGTTGCCTGTCGCAGGTGTGGGTGGTCTTTTAGTTGTCTGAACGGCACCGGTGAATCAGAGGGCTTCCTTTACTCAGAGGGGAGCACTTTGAGGGTTAGGCTGTCATGTGCGGTACGTAGTTTGTACGTAGTTCAACCGCCTCTCGAAAGCATGTGATCAGCAATAGGAAAGGAAATAATGATGATGATATCTGGTGGGTAGCGTTCGAAAAAAACAATATTATTAAGAGGGTTGCCGTAATACTGTTTACGGAAGTTTTGACCACCCTATGGCGTTTAACGTTCACCGACTTTGCACAGTAGACGGGCCTCTAGCATTTCACCTCCATCGAAGTGAAACCGTCGCTGTTGGGATCGAAAGCACCACCTTCGGATCGGCAGCTGAACTCCGTTACAGCTACGCCACCGTGGCGGACAAACGTACTCGCTATGTAAAAGAGTCCTTTACTCTGTTTCAAGCGAATGCCTTTCGATGGCCAAATGTGAAGGGTCCTACTAGCTACAAAAATTGATTTTCCATTTCACCTGTGCTTTGTGTTTCGATGCGATGAGGAATGATAGCAAAAATTTTGCAGACATGCAAACCTATGGGGTTTCGCAAAATTATTCAAACACCAAACTCTCGTTTTCTCGTCGCAATGAACTAGTTGGCAGCACAAAGTTAACTGTTGCCACGCACACATGTAAGTGATTTGATACCTGCACAAGGTGGCCACATTTCGAGGAGTTCAAGAGCGCACCATGTGCATGAAAAGGAACCCATGCTTTTCACACTGGAGCTCTTCCATGAAGGCGACCTTGACAACAGTTCTTTCGGAACTAACACGATTTAGATGAACAAAGCGTTTACTGTAAGCAATGCTCATAGCGCCAAGCCTCTGAACGTATATGTCAGCATATTGCGAGCTGTATTTGCTTCTCTCATCTCACTGAACAGCGGCCAAGCAAATGCGAACACTGAAAAATTGAGAGAAATAGTGCAGAGCGACCAAAGATTAGTCGCATGTGCTGAAGGTGTTATATAGAAGATAAGGCGATTGCTTCGAGCAAGTAACGTGTGTGCTTCCAATGTAATGAGTAGGTCAAGGCGAATAATTGCAAGTTTGTCACACTGCCCCTTGGTATTCTTGCAAAGAATCATGTCTCTCATATCATATTCTAATGAAATAACAAGAGGGAAGCAGGTTCTCGTCTGCCTTCTACCGATGTTTTTTTTTTTTTGCAGCTGTCCAACACTACCCGTCTCTTTCTGGTTAGATACTAAAATAATCGTGATGACGAGCCACTCCCTTAGTGTTCATCTCATACAGCGTGTATACTACGGGTCGAGTGGTCCTCCGAGCTATAGGCACTTACTGTGGTGAGGAGGCCCTTCAGCTTGAAGGGACACTGAAGATATAGAATGAAACATTAGCTTCGAAGACTGTACTTTGAGCGCTTTGGTACTAGAGAAGAAACTAAAGGTGAAAATATTGTTTCTAACTTTTGCACCAAAATCTACACAAAGGGCATCACATCTTAGAAAGCGTGTCGTATTTTGGCGCCATTGGCTCAATACAATTTCCTCAAACTTGGTATGTTATGGCTAAGGCCTCCTAAGAGCACACTTCATCTTTAATTTATTCAAAACTACGCAGACAAAGGTGGGCACCGTGAAAACGTCGGACGGTACAGCGAATGGTGCAGTAACTTCAAGGTGGCCACAGCATCCACGTTTCATTTTGGTGTGTCTTCTCAATAGGGACCATCTTCTCACTGCTAGCACAGTGTTTTTGGTATCATGACAGAGTAGTATATTATTAAAAGAGAAGCGCTTTTGCTTATTAGTGTACCTTTAACCACTGCGCCATTTAGTCGTGGGGAAATAGATTTAAACGTGCTAGGTTTAAACCATACATATACGATGATGTAGCATTGCATTCGCCATCGCCAGACTACCACAGTTATTCGGTGCAAGTTGTGCAATTCTCAGGCGGCGCACGCGTTTCCGTTGTAGCCTTTGCCACGTCATTTAGGGCAGTTAGATGATGGGAACCATAACAGCACTCAGGTTCAACTTTTAACCACACAGTCTTAGAGGAGAGATGATCAATCGTATTTCTGCAGCTGTCTGCCGGAATTACGCCGTAGCCTTGGCCTTCAGCCACGCGCATCCCTACTTCAACTCTTACCGGTACGAGTGCGGCAACTGGGCTCAAGGGCACTTCCAGAGTGTGCTCGAAATGCTACTGAAAACTTCCCAGAGTGTCGTGACCAGCATGGCGATGCGCACTTAAGCACACGCCCGGACCCAGAATTTGAGCCTACGCGCGGCCAGGACCAACACCAATTGCATCGCCGTATTGTGCACCAAAGGAAGAGAGGTATTTTTGCAATGCCTCTGTAACGGTGTTGCACCTGACTGCTTTGAAATATCTTTTTGCTGTGCACCAGAATTTGATCTCTGTTGCGTCCTTGTACACAATCTTTGGAAATAACGACGTGTGATAATGAAAAGGGAGGTGGATGATCCTCATCAGTGTATGAAGAGAAATGTCGAATATCTCATCGAGGAAGAAGTAGAATGTTGGTTAAGCTGATTTGAGATGCTGACCTAAATATCACCGGCAGTACCATATTTTTGCTGGGACATTAGTGCAAAAAAAAACACTGTTAGTGCAGTGGCATGTTGAATTATCTGCTGATGCAAAAACATTGAAATGAAAGTGATCGTACCGTTCGACAAACACTTCACTCTAGTGATGTTGCGTGTAATAATAAAGGAAAGATACAAGCTCTGACAGCACTGTGAAGTCGGATGCCCTCTAGTGAGCACTCATTAGGCCTTTTGTAAACGAGACACTCCAAACAATGAGAATTCTCTAGGACATACGCCTACATATTCTCTCTCTCTCTCTGTTTCTCTTCCTTTCGAACTTGAGTAATCTTCACATTTGTGTCATGCTTATAGTTCTTACCTTACTAGGTATACGGTAAATTATATGCCTGAAGGCAACTTGGCTTGATTCTTTCACGGAATGGCAAGGAAGACAATGCAAGAGCTGTATCAATTGGTACTTTTTTCGCGCACACACGAAGAAAGAGAACTGAAATAAATGGCACGAGGTAAAAGCGATGGGATTTCGAATACAGTTGGCGATAGAGAGCACATTTTGGTGAAGTTGAGTTCAATTTTAGTAAAGCAGGCGCATGAAAACAAGATAAACTCCTACAAAAACCTAAAGACGAAGAACACGTAAAAGAAAGGAAGGCTGGTGCTTTCTACTCATTCTTCTGTCCTACATACTGCCTAAGTTTTTTGTGTATATTTGGTTTTCTTTCATGAGGTATTGTCTTTCTTGACCATCCACCAGCTCTCTCAATATTTTGTCTTTTAAATCACTCGCATGCTAAACTTAGCGGCAATGTACAAACCTTGATTTTTTTTGTGTGCGCCCCTTTTCACAGCCACCTCTTTGGATGAGGTTTTATTTTTGGCCCACTTGGTGTCGCCATCATTCTAAAGCTAGGCTGTTGTGGCCGCTCAATATAGCCCATCGGGACGTAAAACTGTAGACATCAAAGTTGAGCTAGCGAAACCGTAAGGCCGGGTCACCCGAAATCTGGTTACTTGTGTTAGCGATTGACGCGAAATTTACGGGCTTGCAGTAACACATCGAGAAAAGGAAAAAAGTGAACTTTAACAACATTCACACTGCCGAATAGATGAAGGGAAGTATTTACAGGGAGCATTCCTTCTAAAATAAATGTGGCGATTAATAGACGCGCAATTAGCTAAAGTTTCTGCTACACTAATAGATCATTATTCACTTCAGTTACGACACAAGGCTAAATTTGCGCAGGAGCTGCGAGAAGAGAACAAGAAAGATGGAGACTCCAGACCTCTTGTCAGCAGCCCTGGGGGCTCCGGAATGGATCAGCAGGACGCGTCGCGCCCAACAACCATGTATGAGATTCGGTTGTTGGGCGGACACGCGTTTAAATCCATCCGCACCTGATGAACCACTTGACCATGAAGATGATGCAAGTGACAGAGCGGCACGGGACTGCGAAGACGACTTTGAACAATGCCGCTCATCTCCAGCGAGTTTACTCAGAGATCCTATTCGCTGCTTTCGCACAATGCACTCGATGGTGGCTAACACGTGGTCAACGTGCATTTGTTAGTTCATTTCTGAAGGTTTATATTGCTGTATTTTGACCAAAATAATTTTTGTTGTTGAAAGCGATCTCGGGATACTTTCTTACCTTTCGTATATACGGTTTTTAGTTCGATGATCTCTCCTTTTAGAGCACGGGTCTGTAACACCCATCCTGAATGCGGCCCACACATGTTTGACAAGCTGGACACGGCATGCGGAGTGTTCGCTATAGTTTGCTAGATGGCACTCGCGTTATTTACTCACATATCGCAGTTAATAAAGCTTTGTTCGGATAAGCTGTAGAGACGGCATAGGTCTCGAGCACGTTTGAGAGGCGCCCGATGCGGTCAGTATGTGTTGAAACATAATCTAGGTTCTATGTCTCTACATCGCGATCGGCGTGAAGATTCGCGTCAATCTGGAGACTGTTATTGGTATGTGTGAAGCCTTGACGTCATTCCCCGTTCAAAAATTATCTTTATAAGACATATGGGAAATGCTTTATGTTAAATTGCAGCTTTCGGTGACATTTGTAGCTGTAGATGTAGCTTTAGATGTTGATCTTAGACTTTTGGCTCCCAACCATGAATTGACCAAAAATCGGTAAATTTTCTTCAAAACCCTCTTCCCACGTCTTCAACACTTTCCACTCTTCCGGCCCTTGCTGGACTAAATTTCGTAAAAGTGGCCCTCTGCTCGAGTGACTTCGAGACGCCTGGCATAGAGCTATAATTCTGCTTCTGCGATACAAGCTCAAGGAAATGACTCTGTGCTTGCTTTTGACCTGTGATCTCAACCCACATTGACTTCCTCCACTGGCTGCTCTTCCTGCTAATTAAGCAGATCACTATAAGTAACCGAACTATGCTTTAATACGTGGTTGGCTTGCGATCAAAGCTAATCGTTAGGAGCCTCGGAAATGGACATGCTCATTAGCCTAGTTAAGCAATATTTTCTTTATGGTAATTAGGCTGCTTGGTGCTGCTTCTTCTAAGCGAATTCCAAACTAAACCTGTTAGGTGCCTGTCCAGTTCTCATAATTTGCAAGATGACCACTGGAACACTTCATGCAGCAGCAGTACGAGTTGAGTACCAATCGGTCTCTATACTTGGCCCTGGTGTTGCGTCTGCGTGAGTCAATGCAAGCTGCCAAGAAAAAATTCAGAGTACTCTATTCCGCCCCACGTTTTTACAGAACCTATGCGCTTTCTGAGCATATACAATAAAATGATCGCAAAGAATGTGACCTAAACAATGCATAGATGTTTTAAAGATGACACTACTGCGACGAACATAAACCATTTATTTCTAATCATACTCGAATTGTAAACTCGAAAATCAGGTGCTGCCTGATTCTTGGCGAATGCCCCGCAGTGTTTGCACAGGTCACTAAAGATTAACCATCCAAAGAACATTGCATAGAACATTGTTCTTTATCACTGGGTAGCGTTGAAGCCCTTAAATGCCCATTTATTTTCAGCCCTTTCAGTCATTCACGACTGTAAGCAAGGTAGTTTTGTATGCAAGGCACTACCGTGCTGATACATAGCCTCTCGGCCGGCCTAGGTGTTGCCAAAAGATTACAACCGATCAATCAACCAGCCAACGTAAATAGTGTTCATCTAGTGGGCGTATCATTCAGCCGAAGCAATCGTCTGCATGAAAATTTGATATTAGTTTGTTACGAATCCCATTACGTATGTTCTGTAGCCAAACAGTCCTATTAAAATTCAATAAATGCTGCGGTTCATTCTTACAACAATGCACCCATATTCGACATTAGACATGCATACTTGAAAAGATGTTTTTCATAATTGTTTCTGAAAACGTGACTATATGCGCGTCCTTGCTAGTATGTAACAATCGCTGGATTTTCACGAGCCAAAGTCAGGATAAGGAGGCATGCGGTAGGTGGTAGGAACTCTCTATGTCTATTTATACATGAAGTGGAAGTGGCAGCCACGAACTACAACGGAGCCCTGAGATTAGCACCCCGATGCCTTGCCTGCTAAGTTACTGTGGCTGGTGCGTTCTGAGATACTGAAAATGCTCCGGAACTGGTGCTATCGTCCCACGGTAAAAATAGACACGTGGCCAAGCGATCTTGTCACGTTTCGATGTCAATGATAACCGACCCGGCACTCAACCAGAATGATGATTTCTCCCCAATTCAAAAATACCAGGCTTATCCCCCAGAAGTTTCTAGACCACAAGAATTTAAGAACTTAGGGTTGCACAGCGTGATTAGGTGATGAATTATTGCGGCAATCACGTGACATACGTGTCGATATTGTCGAGACGCCCAAACATACTGTGATCTCACATCCAGTGTCCCTGGGGTATGCATTAGTATTTTGTATGATAACAGGGCGTCGTGTACGTCTTGAGGCTTCTGCCAGACACTTCGAAACCTTATCTTTGAGTGCCCCGCAGTCACGATACGTAGTGTATGCATCTCGAATAAACTATACACCGATTCGACACAAGTGTGCGATCATAGACCACCTCTTTGGGAAGGGTGTGCGTCTCGACACCACCATGGCCCATCAGTCCTTAGTAAGTTCGCCGCACAAAAACAGTTTGACTTACCGTGTAACTATTTTAATCTGAGTCTTGCGTCAGCGTTCTTTCTCTGGCTTTACATGAAAAATGGCCTTTCTCTGTTTTGCATTTTTCTGTTCGTTATGTTTGCCTTGCTCTTTGGAATAATGCTCTATTTGATAGTCTGCGCCTGTGCCTGTTTATACTTCTTTGTTGTTTCGAACTCATGTCTGTTTCTTGCGTAGTACATCATGAACCAGTACAACGACCCCAATTACCACTATTCTGTATTTATCCCTTGTTCATATTTCGGATGGTTAAAAAGTCTATGACATTCAAACTTGCTTATGAGATATAAATAATTTAAAATTAGTTTTATTGCGCAGTAACAAAAGGAAATATGAAACGCACACAATTTCCTTGGAGAGATGATGATCGGGTTTTACCGAAGAAGCATTTATAGGGAAGTTTTCTACCGTGACCTCCCGTTGCTTGAGAGGATGTTTTCGCTTGGCAGACAAATGGAGTCTTTTTGTTCGCAGCGCATGTCAGCGTCGGCAGAGGCCCAGTAAAATCCCCATTCCACGATCATACAAACACCTGTTTGGCACTGACAGAATTAGCTACGATTGTTCTTCAGATGCGCCAATATCACATTACCCATAGCAACGTGTCTGCGGGATCTAGCTCAGTTGGTGCCTTTCTTTGGGCCAGGCAGTACTCGCCCAGCCCGATGTCAAGTTCAGAAATCAATAAATCTAATACCGATGAATGCATACGTTCTCTATTGTGTTACATATACGTCATATAGTAATAACAGCAACTATAATGATAACAACAATAATAAAATTATTATTATTATTATTATTATTATTATTATTATTATTATTATTATTATTATTATTATTATTATTATTATTATTATTATTATTATTATTATTATTATTATCTCGTGTTCTTTAACATGGACTGAAATCGCACTGTATGCGGGTCTCTACCATTTCATCTCCATCAATATGTGGCCGCCACGGCCGGGATCGAACACGTGACCGTTTGTGCCAGCAGCCGAGCACCGTTTAATCTACGCCCCCACAGCGGATCATTTACGTCGTGGTTATGCCAATAGGATTGTGTATGATCGCTGATGCTTGTTACTAACCTGTGGTGCGCTCGCGAATCCACACTCGGAAGACGACGACGGTGACCAAGAAGAATAGAAGACGTTATTTTATTTGACAAAGCGATGTCTAGTTGTTCAAAAACATTTTCTCAATATTATCTGCCCAACTCTTGGCCGAGCTCCCTTAGTGGAAGGTAAGTGCCAGCCATCCCAGGATCATCATCACCACCATAATGATTAACGTTCACGTGCAGTGAAAGCCTCGTGGCACGGACCTTCCTGTCGTTCGCTTGGCCATCGCATCTGGTCAAAAGATCCCAGTTCTTCCCGCTTGCCAAGAGGGACACGTTCGCTTTCAGGCTCTCTTCAACATCCCATTGATATCGTCCACCGGCCTACGCCGAGGAAGAGCTATGCAAGGTTCTGGTTCGACGCCCGTTTCTCTGGTAAGCTAAAGTCCTACTTCTTCGTTGGGAGCTTGTATTTACAGGCGCCGGGACCTTAGCCTTTTTTTCAACGGGAACAGCCCTTCCATACCATGTTGAAGCTCACCCCAAATCTGCATTAAATGTTAAGTTGCGCAGTGGAACAGTGCCTTCATTATTATTGGCATCGTTTAGTGCGTCAAGAAGTCCTGACTAGGCACTGATCCGTGTTCCCATTTGTACTCGGTGTGCTTCACGCTTACGTGGGAAACTATTCTCTCTCATTTTCTTTTTTTCATTCTTTTTCACAATGTTTAGTAACGTACCCCATTTGTCATGTCCAGAACGAACGCTACAGAAGTTTGTGCAACCAACAGAAGTGGTGGCAAATTTTTACATGCGTTTGAACTGACGTAGCACGTTGTTGTTTCTTTTCAATACTCGCCAATGTCGCACGTTTGAGCATCTTGCATCTTTGTAAAATTATCAGGTGCCACAGCACAGCTTGGTATCAAAATAACAGGGACTACATGGATCACAGCATTCTTTCCAGTTCATATGGCGTGATGCATCTAAAACATTAAGCGCAGAAATTCCGGGGTTACACCACCAGCCGTTTTTCGTGTCAGTATTTTCCTTAATATTGATTTTCCTGGCCCCCCCCCCCCTCTTGTCTCTAAGTCATGAGAGGACCGAGTTCTAGCCATTTTAGAAGCTTAACCAGAAAACTATTTATTGTAAACATCCACATTAAAAACCGTTTTTTAGCACGCCCTAACGTAACGCTTGAAAACTTTAAATCTGATTCGCTTGTTTTTAATATTCTACAAACATCGTAATGGCGAAAAAAAAACGACCTTCAGAGTCCTTCTCTTATCATACTTAGCTAAGGTTGTTTAACAAATAACATGTCACCAATAGGCCTGAGCTCAGGTTTGTAACTAGTATGTATAGTCTCGGTTCAACCTTGAGTGATGATGAGTGCAACACGTGCAGGGGCAACACGTGCGACATGTGCAGCCTGAACACTCCAGCAGCACTGGCATCGCCATAGGCTTGCTGTCCGTGCGGATCGAGTCCCCTTAGCGCAGCTCAAACAGACAGGGAGTTTAACTCGGTGCGCAAAAGATGGCGCAAGGAATGCTACCAGGACATCGGCGCCATCTCCTTCACTGTGCCTGTGTTGGTTTCGACAAAGGGGATTGGTCAGAATGTCTTGAACACCGGTAAGCACCCGGGACACTCCGCTGTTTTACGCTGCAGAATTAACGTTCGTGCAGACTTACCATTAGCACCGGTGATACTACCAATTTAGTGGCAATATGACAGGTCACAAAAGGCCGCTTTCTTTATGTAGCAATTGCTTCTGAACTAATCACATAAGTAGCAACAGGACGTAAGCTTATTAGCGGGAAAGTGTCATTGAAAACTGTAAGTGAGCTGACGTGAATTCTATGTGACTCACATGAAAGACCAAACATTTGTCAACTGGAATCATTCTTTGGTCTCCTGTCGCAGGTGTGAATGGTCTTTGAGTTCTCTGAACAGTACCAGTTCGTTAGGGAGCTTTCTTTATTTATAGCGAAGCAATTTAAAGAGCCAGGCCTTCTTATGCGTTCATAGCCGCTTGGTGTAACACTGGCCAAATCATATATAGCAAATCGCGCTTTAGCAGATTGAGCACGTGCTCGCGCCAAAGAAGTCTTCTTCCTTTTACTCATAGAGTGCCTTAGTTAGGATATAAAGTGTCGACATTACTACTATAGCTAGAGGAATCAGCAACGCATATCAGGAGTAAAAATTAACAGGTTAATTAAGAACACTTTAGATAAACGGAAATAGAGAAAAACACAGAAGCTCTAAAGTAGAACTAGAAACAAAGAGAGAAGGAAAATAAAAATAAAAATGAAGACAAGCAAAGAGGTTCTACAGTTCGTTCAGATTTGGCACTAATAGGACGAAGATGCCTTTCTTTTTTTCACACTTATCTCAAGACAGGATGAGTGACTGACTAGCTGTAAAGCGCAAGCATTGCACAACGTCTTTTCATCGTTTCGCGAAGCAATAGTCACTAAGCACAACTACGGTGTTCCGTGGAGTGATCGTACATCTCAGATTGTGGGGTGTATATTTATTTTTTATCAGCCATATTTTGTACCTAGCTGAACTGCTGCACAATAGATGAGGCTAAGCAATAGAAAAGAAATAATGATGATGATATCTGGTGTTTAAAATTCCGAAGCAACGATATTACTTAGAGGGACACCATGGTTCAGAGCACGGAAATTTCGACCATTCGCTGCCCTTTCACGTTCACCGACATCGCACGGTACGTGGGCATCTACCATTTCATCTCCATAGAAGGTCAACCGTCGCGGTTGGGATCGAAACCACGGCCTTTGGATCAGCAGCTGAGTACCGTAACCACTACACCAGTGTGGCGGACAAATGTGTTCACTGTGTATAGCTAGCCAACTACTGTGTTTCAAGCGACTATTTGAATATAGCTGCGTGGTGATTGCCACACATGCTATAAAAATAGATTTGACATTTCACTTGTGCACTGTGTGTCGCTATGATGGGATAATGGTAGCAAAAATTTTCCAAATATTCATCTTCCCGCGATTTCGCCAAATCAACTAAACTTCAAAATCTCATTTGCTCACCCTAATCATATAGCTGGGAACAGTCCAAGATAACTCAACAGTTGCCACGCATACTATGTCAATGGTTTGACTCATTTATAAGGCGACCACATTTCAATTATTGCAAGAGCACTCTGGAAACCTACGTTTATCGATCGCGAGCTCGTACACCAAGCTCGTCCAATCGAGAGTTCGTCCACCTTCATAACAGTCTTATCAGAGCCAATGTTATTTAGTTGAACAAAGCATTCACCGTAAGCAACTCATATAGAACCCAGCCACTGACAATATGACTGCATTTTGCGAGCGTTAATTTACTTGTTTCATGTGTATGAACAGCAGCCACGTGTATGGAACCCCTGAAATTTTGAAAGAAGGTGGTAAAGTTAGAGAAAAAAATAGCTACATGTAAAAAACGTCTGGATACCACGATTGCCCAGCATAATGTGCGTAATATAAATGCGATTCCTTGAGTATGTCAAAGTAAATCACTGCATGTTTTCTCACATCCACTCGGTACGTCTTCAAAGATGTCGTGTCTCCTATAGCACAATTTATTTCATTAATAGTTTTGCAGCAGGCTTACGCCTGTCCAGTGCAGCATTCTCTTTTTTTCTTTTTGCAGCTGTACATCACTACTAGATCCCTTATGCTTAGATACCAAAATGAAAAGAAGCTTGTTTCATTTAAAACATTAAATGCAGTGCATAATGACACCACTGCAGCATCATTACCTGTAGCTGTTAGCTGTCTGCCCTACAAAGACAAAGGTAATATACGATGCTTGCCGAGCGAAATAAGTGGAGGTGAGGTGTACAACAAATGGATTTTAAAGTACCTAATACACTGAAGCCTCACATCTTCGTGTCACAGAGGCACATCCATTTCGGATGAGCTGCCAAAAGTTTTCACATATATGGCAGACTGTTGTTACTGCTGAGGGATTCTGGACTATGAATTCTGGAAAAGAGGTCGACCAGGTTTACGATTTGTTCACTTTTGTGATTGAATATTTATGTACAAATACAGATATAGTGAAAGCTCATATAAAACTGAAAGTGTACTATGAAATTGTTCAGATTAGGCGGAGTTCGAATGAGTGGGCGGGCATTAGAATAAATGATCATCATGCCACACTGTGCGGGAGAAGCCAAGGGAGCCACTTGTGGACTCCTTATCACGAATTAGGAGACACTACATGTTCGTGGCAGGTGATCGCATAGGTCAAGTTCGTGTAGCTCTAACAGAAAACATGCCCCGCTGCAGTGGTCTAGTGGCTAAGGTACTCGGCTGCTGACCCGCAGGTCGCGGGTTCAAATCCCGGCTGCGGCGGCTGCATTTCCGATGGAGGCGGAAATGTTGTAGGCCCGTGTGCTCAGATTTGGGTGCACGTTAAAGAACCCCAGGTGGTCGAAATTTCCGGAGCCCTCCACTACGGCGTCTCTCATAATCATATGGTGGTTTTGGGACGTTAAACCCCACAAATCAAATCAATCAAATCTAACAGAAAACATAACTAATTAATCGATCAGTAGTACATGCACCAATGTGAAAAGTGTATGTATATATATATATATATATATATATATATATATATATATATATATATATGGGATATGGCACAACGGGAGCGTTGTCAACAAGGATAAATATATTTATTTCCCAAAAGTTTCGGGAGGGGTCCTCCCTTCATCAGGAGATGAGTTATACTGACATGAGCTTCCAAACTTCGTTGCTGCCGCGTCCCTCTCACCTTGAAAGATGTTTGTGAGAGTGAGAGGGAACTAGAAAAAGGAAAAAAACAAAAAAGGGGGGAGAAAAAAGACGAAAAAAACAAATAAAAGAAAGAAAGTAAAGAAGAGGAAGAACCACTGTCAACACTGAGAACGAAGCCAACTGTCCGTCTACATCCATACGGTTCATATCACGTGCTGTTCAGTTCTTGACGTGTGTCGGGCCACCCAAAATTGTCGCCGCGGTGCCGGGAGGGTCCGTGACGGCGTGCGTAAAGAAAGGGGTTTCCCCGTAATGGGTCGGTCGGCGGGCGGCGGGCGGCGTGCGTAAAGGAAGGGTTTCTCGTTAATGGGTCGGTCGGCTATTTACCTTTAATCTTCGTCCTTTTCCCTTCAATGGTCATGAAGTGGTAGGCGAACGTAAACACTTTGTAAGTGCATGTGAAAAAAAAGAACAAGAAAGGACAGTGTACACGTACGAGTCAGTCAGAAAAAAGCATAGTCTCCAGCTATCAATCTTTGTCACCAATTTTCTCCTGGCTTACTTCTCCGAGGCAGTTGAGTTTTCCGGGGTCCTCGTTGATGCCGGCTACTAATGTACGAAATTTGAAAATAAAATATGCCTCACGCTGTTCGCACTCGCGTCTGTTTGAAAAAACGGACTGCAAAAGAGTTACGCTGATATTTTCAAAACTGTGGTTTGGCAGGCGCAGATGTCTAGATAAAGGTAGCTTCGGCAGTGAAGTGGCGTGGTACCGGTGATTATTGAACCGCAGCCGAAATGGCGTGTCTGTTTGGCCGATATATTCTTGTCCGCAGATGTTGCAATGTAGCATGTATATTACGTTACTGGAGTCACAATTAAGGCTTTCAGTTATGCAGAATTTGAAATCCGAGAAGTTCGCTTTGGATTCACGTGTTGTGACCATCTGTGGGCATACCTTGCATCGAGCTTTTCCGCAGGGATGGCACCCTGATTGAATTTTGGGGGTGTTTGTTTTTGCTCTGACAAGAATGTCCTTCAGATTTTTATCCCGGCGGTACACCACGTGAGGTGGCTTCGCGAACATAGAAGCTAGTCGTTTGCTTTGCCTGATTATGTTGAAATGGCGGGAAAGTATGTTGTTGATTCGTGGCGCTGATGAGGAGTAAGTTAGTACAAGGTTCGTTTGGGAAGTCGTTTTAGATACTCTGTTTGGTCCCTTAATTATATCATTCCTGTTCACGTTGCGAGCACGTAGTATGGCATCGTCAATAATGCCTTCCGGATAATTTTGTTTCAATAAGGAATGCTTTAGGTGTTCCGCGTGTCTGTCGAATTCCCGCATATCGGTGCATATTCTTCGATACCGGTAGGCCTGAGAATATGGAATACCCGTTTTGCAATGCTTTGGGTGGCTGCTGTTGAAATGTAGGTACATTTGACGGTCTGTAGGCTTTTTGTAAAGGTTTGTTGACAAGCGGTCATTTTGGACCGTGACAGTAACGTCCAAAAAGTTAATGCTAGTTTTGGAAATTTTGTGCGTAAATTTTATTGACGGGTGGCATTTGTTAAAATCCTCTATGAAGCGGAAAAGACTTCCCTCATCATGGTTCCATATCATAAAAATATCGTCTAAGTATCATCTGTAGTAGAAAGGTTTCAAGGTGCGTCCCTCAATGAATGGGATTTCAAGTGAAGCCATAAAGGTGCTCGCGAAGTTTGGGGCCATTTTCGTGCCCATTGCAGTGCCACTGACCTGAAGGAAATGCTTGCTGTTGAACTCAAAATGGTTATAATTTAGTACAAGTTCAAGAAATGTAAACAGTACCTCGCCACTTACACTAGTTGATGAGTCAGATTTTACATATTCAGAAACCATAGCCGCTATTCCGTCATGGTGGGGTATGTTGGTGTACAGTGAGCAGACGTCCATGGTCACCAGAAAACTGCCGCCTGGGATGTCGAGACTTGAAGTTTCGCAGATGAAGTGGTTTGTGTCCTTTAGGTAATAGGAAAAATTTGGGGGGATGTTTTTTATTAAGGAATTGATGAATTCTGATATATTTTCTGTTGATGTGCTGTTACTGGATACTATCGGACGTCCCGGATTACCTGCCTTGTGTATTTTGGGGAGCAAATAGGATCGACTGGGAACAGAATGGGCCGGTAACAATGCTTTTAACATTTTGCCGGTAATTTTCTCCTCCCGGCGGAGATTGTTTAGGGTTACTTTTATCTCTCTTTCAAATTCGGGAGTCGGGTCCGTTGGAAGTTCTTTGTAGAATTTTGTGTCTGATAGCTGTCGTTCCCCTTCCTTTAAGTAGTCCGACGTGTTTAGAATTACTATGCAGCCCCCTTTATCAGCCGGTTTGATAGTAATTTCAGTGTTTTTTTGTAGTTCATCGAGTGCCCTTCGTTCTGACTTTAATATGTTGTTTCGAAATGACCGATTTTTTTCATACGCTCTGATGATATCTTTTTGAACTGCTGATATATACATATCGAGGTGTTTGTCCCTCTTCTCACCCGGACATCATGATTTGTCACCACCAATCACTCTATTCTTGTCCGTACAGTCCTTGCGATTATGAAAGTATGTCTTCATTGATGGTATAATTGGCATCTTCTTCACTCTTTTCAAGACGTCATCCCCGGGCCCATTAGGGTACAATGTTCTATACAGAGGCACTGGCAACCTAATTTCTACAAGGTCCTTGTACAGTCTCTTTCACGAAACCCCAGAGAGATACTTCATTGAAAATCGCACTCTCAATATTTCCAAAGCAGCAATCACTTCTTTCATGTACCCCTTAGGTCTTTTTGTCACCCCATTGACTGTGGTTACAATAAAATCAGGCAGAAAATGGGACAGCCGCGCATGTATCAACGTTCTCAAAAAACGATCATCTTGATCTCGTAAAAAAACAAACCTAGATACTATCTGCCTCAGGAACAAGTGTACAAGACCAAGCCCCCCACTTTTCACAGAACGGAACAGATTTGTTCGGCTTGTCCTTTCCCACGTGGACGCCCAGATAAACACTGCGATCACTCTGTGTAGCTTTTGTACAGCAACACGTGACATGAATAGCACTTGTAAAACATACCATACTCGTGAAATAAGAAATATGTTGCTCACTGTTGACCTCGTAAACATTGAGAAATCGCGCCCACCCCACGTTTTTGTCTTGTCTCTTAGTTACTCTGTCTCTTGTTTCCAATATTATGTTGTGTCTCTGTAGTGTTGAAGAGGTACCCCTAAGTACTTGTCAGGTATAACCTTCCATGTAATGCTTTCAAATATTGATGGTGTGCTCTGCGAATTTCCGTGCCAAATTCCAAGACATTTACTCCAGTTGACTCTACTATCAGTGCAATCACAGAAGAATTTCACATCGTTTAGTGCTTCTCTGATACTCTCCCGATCTTCGCAGAACACAGCCATATCGTCGGCGTAACTAAGTATTTTGACCTCTGCAGACATCAAATGAAACCCCCGCATCTGATCATTCTGTATCACTTTCTGGCATAGAGGTTCTAAATAGATAGCAAAAAGCAGTGCCGATGCAGGGCATCCTTGTTTTACACTCGATAAGACTTGTATATTATCACTAAGCTGTTTGTTTACTACAATTCTCGTAGTGCATCCCGTGTACGCCATTCGGACCCCTTCCAACTCCACATATCCTATATTGACATAGTCAAGAATGCTGAAAAGTATATCATGGTTCACGCGATCAAATGCCTTCTCAAGATCGATTTGTAGCATAGCTACTTTACAGTCAAGCCCCGCCGCGGTGGTCTAGTGGCTAAGGTACTCGGCTGCTGACCCGCAGGTCGCGGGTTCGATTCCCGGCTGCGGCGGCTGCATTTCCGATGGAGGCGGAAATGTTGTAGGCCCGTGTGCTCAGATTTCGGCGCACGTTAAGGAACCCCAGGTGGTCTAAATTTCCGGAGCCCTCCACTACGGCGTCTCTCATAATCATGTGGTGGTTTTGGGACGTTAAACCCCACAAATCAATCATTACTTTACAGTCAAACTCATCGCAGCATTCTAACATATGTCGGGCAATATGAATGTTCGTAATAATTGTTCTGCCTTTTATGCCACAAGTCTGATGTGGTCCGACTATTTCTGTAATCACTGTTTGGATTCGCCTGGCCAAAACACCCATGAATATTTTGTAGTCAACATTCGCTAGGGTTATGGGTCTGTAGGATGTGACGGACAGCTGTTTCCTGGGATCTTCAGTTTTTGGGATTAACACGATGTGCGTTCTCCGAAAAGATATGGGTAACTCTTTCCTTTCGTACGCCTCATCTAACACTTTCCACAAAGCTACTGCCACAAGATTTTTAAATTTCTTATAGAATGCTACACCTAGTCCATCTGAACCGGGCGTTTTACTGTTTTTCATTTTTTCAATGGTGATTTCTATTTCTCTGATCGAGATGGGTGCTTCTAATCTCGCTTTTACGTCATCCTCAAGCTTCGGCATAAGTGACAAGAAACGCCGACTATACGTACTCGTGTCCGCTCTGACGCCCCCCAACAGCTCTTGGAAATATTTCACAAACGCGTGCTCAATCTCGGTTTTAGCTGTGGTGACTTCATTTTTGTATTCTATCGCCCTTATCTCGTTTCTTGTCGCGTAGCTCTTTTCATCTGTGACGGCACGTTTTGTGGGAACCTCGCCACACCATAATCTTTCTGCGCGTGCGCGTACCACCGCTCCTCTGTACCTTTCCGTATCTACGGCTTCTAATTCTTGTTTCACGCTTCCTATTTCTTTACTGCGCACTCCTGGTTGCGCACATTCTTGACATAACAAAAAATCAAGCTCGCATGGCAGTTGTCTTTCTTTTTTTCAGGTTAGTGCGTTTTATTGAATCTGACCTTCCAATTGCTTCTATTTTTACTTTTTCCTTGAAGCACTCCCATGTGTACATTGAACTACTTGTGTTACCTTTTGCCACTTCTTTTGATTCCTTTTCAGCGTTTTCTACAAACTTCTCATCCTCAAGTAGCTTTTCATTCAACTTCCAGAGCCCCCAATTGAATTTGGGCTTTTATTTTTTATTAATGGTGAACATTACTAGACTATGGTCACTAAATGAAACATTCTTCACTGCGTAGCCCTGGCACATAGGAAGCAGGGACGTAGACACGTATGCTCTGTCAAGTCTAGCTTGATTGTTGAGCTGGTAATGCGTATAGTGAGTACCCTGCGTCAGTACATATCCCACGTCTTCCAAGTTTCGCTCACGCGCCATTGAATCCAATATCAAGGCACTGTAGTCACGTACAAGGGTTTTACATGCCCTGTCTTCGGCATTACACACACAGTTGAAATCGCCTAGAAGTATAACTGCCTTCTCGCATGATAGATACATATCAAGACTTTCAAAGAATATTTTCCCATCTTGCTGTCTATTTGGCACATATACGCACACAACGCACCAACTAATGCCGGAAAGAAAAAAATCACATGCAATTAATCGCCCTTCATTATCACTGTGTACACTTTTTTCGACAATGCCAATTGTGTTCCTTATAAAGAGAAGACATCCGCCTGAAGTAGCTACAGAATGACTCGCACATATATTGTATCTGGAGCGGATGTTCAAAAATATGGTGTCCATCTGCTCTTCAGATTCAATTTTTGTTTCCTGCACAGCGGCGATATCAACGTCATTTTCAAGAAACAAACGACGTAACTGATACTGTCGCCTCTTCGAGCGTAAACCTCTAACGTTAAAAGTTGCGACGCGTAAGGCTGATTCTATATTGAAAGCCATGATTTTTGTTTGGGGGGGAGTACAAAACACAGTGTTTATTTTAGGTGAACGTTTCTAAAAAACGGCTTTAGTTTTACTGAAAATTTTGCCGCAATCGGTCCAGGTTTTACAGAGGCATGGTGTGTGTAAACTCCGCTCACTTATGGGTTACTTTCCATCCGGAGAAAGGCACAAAAAACTCAAGTCCCAGGAAGCTTTTGCGAAAGCTGTCTGGCCTCCGCCCGTGGCTTAGTCTGCAAGTTTGGCCGTGGCTTCAACGTTGGTCGCCTCATTCCTGTGGTTTTTGCTGGTGGTTCTTCTCGACCAACATCTCCGGAGGTAGTGAAGTCTTCACAAACAATGTCTCTTCGTCGCTTTCCAGCTAGTCCACTGCCTGCGCTGTCGCTGATTTCTATGTCGTCTTGCAGTGTGTCTGCGTCGCTGGGAGCCTTCACAGTCGGCAGGTGCTGTTCTGGCTTGTCTGTCGTTATCGGTTTCTCTGGCTCTGGTTTGGATGCTTTGTTCTCGACTTTTTCATTGTGCATCCTACTAGGCCTGCTCAGTTTTACCAATTCTGGGGTCACCTGTTCCTTCCTCGCAGTCACGCTCGCGGCCTCTTCAGCTTCATGCTCGTCCATTAACAGCTCTGCGTGGTCGTTGCCACTCGGAGGTCCGGTGACGCTGGCATAAGACAACGTGCAGTCGTTATCCTCGAGGCCAAATCTTCGGCTGGCACCACAGCGTGGCACACGGTAATCTCGCTGTATGTGCCCCTTTGCTCGACAGCGTAAGCACACTGGCGCTCTGCCCAGAACAACCACCAAAGCTTGCTCACCGCTTACGTTCACTCGGTGAGGCAGGTCTTCAATTTTGACGCCCACTTTCAACCGAAGTGTCACAATACGGGTAGTGGAGCCTTTTTGACTGAGGCCGTTTACACGCCACCGCTCTCTGTTGACGTCAACCACTTGGCCGTACGGCTCGAAAGCGCGTCGAAAATCCTCATCGAGAACATTGTGCAGCAGCCAGTGCACTTTCATACGCATATCCTGGTTTGCCGGATCAATGACAAGACAGCGACAATTTTTTACCTTGATATCGCCTTGCGATAGAATAGTCTTGACAGCGTCCATGTTCTTGAACGTTACCGCCCACACGTGGCTCATCCTATATGCCCCCAAAGCAACCACTTCGGGGAGCAGTCGCAGGCTGGCCAAGGTGTCACGGAAATATTCCACTCGATAAGGTCGGGCTCGTACGTCAGCGTGCAGAAAAACCGTATTTAAAACAATACGTCCCGTAGGAAGGGTTTGCAACACAACTTCATAATCCTTATCGTCATCAAAAGACCTGTTTCCGCGGCTCAAACGGGCCGCTGATACCGCTCCACTGGAGCTTTCCATCACACGTTCGTTCGCTTTGGCGTCCGGAAGTGGAAATCCACTGAGCTACCACAGCGGCCTTCCCTCCATCCACTTTTTTGAGTTTATATGTGAATTTAGAAGTAGGAGTATCAGTCAGCGCCATCTATAAGCCAAGCGACGAGTGTGAAAACACTCTTTTATGCGCATGTTTGGCGTCACGTAGCACGTGAACTTATTATGAGCGGGCAGCTGATTAATTGTCCCTCGTATACAACCTAATGACACCAAGTCTGCCAGTACGAGACCCTCGTCTAATGAAAATAAGGGAAAGAAGTGTGTACCTCCGGGCTCGCTTTTCCGTGTGCTAACACAATATTAATGAGATCTAACAGACAGTAATGCCAAGGAATGTACAGGGGAAGTTATTAGAACCAATGGAATGTAAATAAGAAGAAAGAAAAGTGGATGAAAAATAACCAGCCGTGAGCAGGAATCGAACCTACGACCTTCGAATAACGCGTTCGATGCTCTAACCACTGAGCTACCACAGCGGCCTTCCCTCCATCCACTTTTTTGGGTTTATATGTGAATTTAGAAGTAGGAGAACCAGTCAGCGCCATCTATAAGCCAAGCGGCGAGTGTGAAAACACCCTTTATGCGCATGTTGGGCGTCACGTAGCACGTGAACTTATTATGAGTGGGCAGCTGATTAATAGTCCCTCGTATACAACCTAACGACACCAAGTCTGCCAGTACGAGACCCTCGTTTAATGAAAATAAGGGAAAGAAGTGTGTACCTAAGGGCTCACTTTTCCGTGTTCTAACACAATATTAATGAGATCTAACAGACAGTAATGCCAAGGAATGTACAGGGGAAGTTATTAGAACCAATGGAATGTAAATAAGAACAAAGAAAAGTGGATGAAAAAATAACCAGCCGTGAGCAGGAATCGAACCTACGACCTTCGAATAACGCGTTCGATGCTCTAACCACTGAGCTACCACAGTGGCCTTCCCTCCATCCACTTTTTTGGGTTTATATCTGAATTTAGAAGTAGGAGTGTCAGTCAGCGCCATCTATAAGCCAAGCGACGAGTGTGAAAACGCCCTTTATGCGCATGTTGGGCGTCACGTAGCACGTGAACTTATTATGAGCGGGCAGCTGATTAATAGTCCCTCGTATACAACCTAATGACACCAAGTCTGCCAGTACGAGACCCTCGTTTAATGAAAATAAGGGAAAGAAGTGTATACCTCCGGGCTCGCTTTTCCGTGTGCTAACACAATAATTATGAGATCTAACAGACAGTAATGCCGAGGAATGTGCAGGGGAAGTTATTAGAACCAATGGAATGTAAATAAGAAGAAAGAAAAGTGCATGAAAAAATAACCAGCCGTGAGCAGGAATCGAACCTACGACCTTCGACCTACGACCTACGAACCTACGACCTACGAAGGTCGAAGGTCGAACCTACGACCTACAAAGGTCGTAGGTTCGATTCCTGCTCACGGTCGTAGGTTCGTAGGCTCGTATCCTATTCGTAGGTTCGTATCCTGAAGGTCGTAGGTTCGTATCCTGACGAAGGCCGTGCCACGGCCGAAACGTAGAGTAAACAATTATCAAATTTTCGTAAGTGTGCTCCTTTATTCTTAACTATATTTACACCGGACCCACAGAATGTATATATATATATATATATATATATATATATATATATATATATATATATATATATATATATATATATATATATATATATATATATATATATATATATATATATATATATATATATATATATATATATATATATATATATATATATATATATATATATATATATATATATATATATATATATATATATATATATATATATATATATATATATATATATATATATATATATATATATATATATATATATAGCCGCAGCACAATATATATATATATATATATATATATATATATATATATATAGAGCCGGCAGCACAATATATATATATATATATATATATATATATATATATATATATTAGGGAAGCCTTGGTGCCTTCCCTAATATATATATATATATATATATTAGGGAAGGCACCAAGGCTTCCTCATCGGCTGAACTTGCTTCCATCAGAGCCGCGATACCACTTCGCGACCAGGTATCGCACGTGCTCTTCTTCCGTGGGAACGTGGTCAATGCTCCCGGTGGCATGATGTATCCTGTGACAGTCACTACCGTTTGCCAAGGACGGCATTCAAGCCTCCTCGTCACCCACTTTCCTGCCTTCGCTACAAGCACCGTCCGGGAAAGGCGTCGAGGCTTCCTTGGTAACTACACGGTATTTTCGCCGCACTTCCCTGATTAAGGACATCGCCGCGCTGATTTATTCGACCACAGCATATTCCACGGCCACCGGCACAGGTGCTCCAGGTGGCTCACATGTCGATGCTGCTAAAATTATCAGCGAAGCCACGTGCTTGGGCCAACAACTTCAGAGCTTGGCAGCTTCGTACTGTGGGGTCCCAACCACCAGCGGAAGTACCAGGACCCCCGCTATCCCGGCAGCCGTCGCCCCTGGTTCCTCGAGCTACTCACTTGACCTACCCACTGACGTCATGCGGGCGCTGCCCTTGCTTGCCCAGGAGGACCGTTTTGACATACAGACTACCGGCTCCTCGCTTTCCACATTAAAATGAGTGATCATCATTACCATCTGTGGTTGCATTAGAACTACCGGAGTTCCATTGATTCCAGGACAATGCGATTCTGTGGATCAAAGCGGTTAACCATTTCGGCCCCCAAAATGTCTGGCCAGAGCATCGGAAATAGCTGGTGGCCTTTAACAGCCTTCGTAATGCTGCCAAAGCCTAGCACAACTACGCGGCTTCAGACAATAATCTTGACTGAAATGGAGTGCCAGGTTAAGGTATGTGTTTCACCCGCCTTTCCAAGTATCTGGCCCTGGCTTTACCACGTATGAGAGCTATGGAACTCCCCAATTCAACAGTGCACGTCTCGACACGCTAGCTCGGGAAACACATTGTCCCGACGGTGCAGCTTTACCCTCGGCCAAGGAGCCCACTTTCATATCAGCTAGTTGGCGAAAAGAAATACTTTGTTATTTCATCTGTTCCCCGGAGCTCTTGTGCAGACAGAATCGCGGACATGCAAGAAGACGTGCTCGACACCAATACCGGCCCCAAGCAGTACTTCATTCTACACCTTTCGCATTCCGCGATTCCCGTGCCCCACTAGACAAAAATACCACGCACAAACCCCAGCTGTTGCCGATGCGGTCTCCACGTTCTCCAGCGCTCTAAGACATGCAGATTTTATATTGTGCAGTCTATGACGCACTCCAAATAAAGAAATTGAACAAGTGTACCACAGCCATCAATGTGCTCTCAGGCTTGCCGGGACAGCTACCGCAGACTTGAGAGCCGTCCCCGCCCGGATATTGGATGGCCACCACGTTTCGATTGGGATCGAGGAATCTAATTCGAGTGACTAGACACATGAAAAAAATGCCCATGCGTTTTATTGCCCTCTTTGATCCAAGACCACTACTACTGGACCCCTAACACATCTCCCACATACGTATGACACAAACTGGTTACACGTCCCTGTTTAAGCAGTGTCGTACCTTACGACTTGTTCGCGTCGTGGTTCTGCATCGATCGACGCTAAGTGGATGCACTTCTTCAAACCTGTGGAGACGCGTTAGACAACTGACGTGCCCTCCTGAGTCAGCATCGGTAGTTCTACTTGGCCAGATGCCAATGTAGCCGAGACCAGCAACCACTACACCACAGTAAATGTCGACTGCCAGAGTGATAATGAAATATGCTAGTGAAGCCGAATTGTGGCCAAGATCTGTGACTGCAAAGATGCTGCCAATGCTGGCCACATGAAGTTTCGACACCTCGACACGACCTGTGCTGGCTTGCCAAATAAAGACCACCCAGGCACAGCCAGTACCGCCCGCCAGAGACATCGCTGGCGGCACCTCATCAAACCAACTAGCTGCGTGGCCAAGACAGACCGGAGTGCAACTGTGAATGCCACCCTCCAGGGGCCATTTCGCAGCTGGCCTTTCAATGTGACAGCGTGGCAGAATGCGTAGAAGCAGGAGTGGCACTGGGCCGTGGCGCAAGCTTAGCTAGCTCGAAGCAGCAGAGAGAGAGGAAGGCGGAAATAAGGAACAGCCGGCTCAGTGGGAGCTGTCTCCTAGTGTCATTATATATATATATATATATATATATATATATATATATATATATTGTGCTGCCGGCTCGTAATAGGTTCACGTGCTACGTGATGCCAAACAGGCTCAGAAAGAGTGTGCCACACTCGCCTTCATGGCTGCAGGTGGCGCTGACTGACACTCCCACATTTAAATTCACATATAAACCCAATAAAGTGGCTGGGGCGGGGGGGATAGCCGCCGTGGTAGCTCAATGGTAGAGCATCGAACGCGTTATTCGAAGGTTGCAGGTTCGGTTACTGCTCACGGCAAGTTATCTTTTTCTCCATTTTTCATTCTTCATATTTTAAATTTCAATCGGTCTAATAACTTCCCCGACGCAGTCCTTGGCATGATTGTGTGTTAGATCTCATTAGTATTGTGTCAAAACACGCAAAAACGAGCCTTAAGTATACACTTCTTTCCCTTATATATATATATATATATATATATATATATATATATATATATATATCAAGGGACGAAAAAGTTAGATTATATAAAAAACAGCCGTCCCGAAACAAAGCCAATGTCTCTGTCTTATTTCATCACTATGAGGCCACAGTCCGACAAAGAAACCTTGCGGCTGAAGCCATCTGTACGGGTCCTCGGGAGTCTTCAGGAGCGTGCGTCTCTCACACCGGAACTTCCTCAGTTTTGGACTCCACGACTCAACCGCTGCAGCACTTACCCATCAAACCATTCGCTGACAGCGTCAAGGCTTCTTTGGTCATTCCGGGACACCACCTGACAGGAACATCACTGTCACCTGCGTCTGAGCAGGCATACGGGCTCCAAGCGTACGGACTTCATTCAATAGGAAATGTCACGTATGCTTCCCGTGACGCGGATTTCGGCCAGAAGACTCATCCAAACTGTGAGCCTTTAACGCAAGCAGCTCAGGCTTCTTTGGTGTTTATCACCACCGCCAAGACACCACGCAGACTCCTGTTGCCAGGCGCCGGTGCCCACACTTTCTGTGCTGACAACCAGCTCACTCCGGACTCCATCGTTACCTGAGCTGCTGAGGGGGCTTTTCAAGCTTTCTCTGACAACGATCACATCACAGTGGGCCCACCCCATTCAAACCCTTTCCGTTGAACATTGGCACCAGCTCCACTTGCGGGTCATGGGATAGTGCGACAGACCTGCGGCATACAACTGCGCGACTTCACCTCGCAGTCAGCGCCTTGAATGCGCCAACCTCTGCGCTGTTTCCTGCAGCTTTGACGGGGCTGCACGTGATCGATGCTGAGTTGGCCACAGCTGCCTCCCAAGGCCATAAACAGAGCTCGCCAGACAGCCGCAAAAAGCTCCAGCGTACCCTCACAGAGCTTTCCCTTCAACTCGGCTGGCTCCCGTCGCCATTTTCTGGAATTTCGCCTGCTGTTTGGTGTACCACATGCTGCCTTTGATCGAACGACGCCAAAAAATGGGTGGCGACCGTCAAAGTTTTTGGAGATCACGAAGCTTGGACGGACAAAAGGGAGCGGTGGATGGCCATAGATTGCCTTCGGAATGCTGCCGTGGCGTGCCATGATACGATGGCGTGTGCCAGCAGTCCTGAGCAAACTGGAGTGACAAAGTAATTGTTGCTTTTTTATGGAGCAACTATCTACTCTCTACGACCACAGAGTCCAACATGACCGTTGCTGAGGATGGAGCTCAAGAGGGGTTGCGATTCAAGTTTAAGTTCAAGTTTATTTTTCAGTTATTAGTACAGAAATAAGAACAGTGTACAAAGTTTATATACAGGAGGAGGTCCGAAAGCACAAGACTGCAGGGGGACCTCGTGTTCAAAATGGGATTACAGAATTTACTCAATTAGCAGTAACAGTGAAAACACAGAGGAATAAATTGATAAAACCAACAATAACTAAGAAACAAGTAAAAAGAAGAGTGGAATAAACAACATCACAGGATAAAAGCATCTAGTAGTTATCAAATGCGAATAGAATTGTTTTTAAAATAAGCCAATCGTCGATCATGTTTGACGTGAGATGGCAATGAGTTCCATATCAATAATGCTGAGAAATATGCAGTGTGGCGAGCAAAATTAGTCAGAATAATAGGTAGTAAATAAATTCCATTTGGAGTGAATACAGTATGGTTGAAGTTAGACAAAGCATTAGTATAAAAGTTCCTTGATGGAAAAAGATGGTGCAATGACTTGAACAGCATGATAATGAGGTGATGTTTAAATAAACTAACAGTAGAAAGTATCTCGAAGTTACGAAGTTACGAAGTAAAGGCTACGCATGGGCGCTGCAGTTCACCACTTGAGCTCTCGATCTATTTGTCGATACCTGGCTCAAGTTCATCAGCCCCCGAGAGCACTATTGAAGATGGGCCTCATGAACAGCGTTACTCTAACAATGCAGCCGCACGGAGTCATCTCTACTCTGAAGCTGTGCCCTTCATCAACGTGCTAACTTTCGGACAATGAGCAGAAGTAGAGCCCCAGCTCGAAGGTTCACGGGAGCCCTCCAGACCCACAACAAAGAGCTTCTCCATCTAACCTACAACTGACGTCATGTACAGGTGCTGTACTCTGATGCTGCTCTCGGAAGCCGCACCGGTATCCGACGCCGTAACGTCAGTGGAAGAGGCTAGGACCAGTCATGATACAGCTCAGTCGGAGGAGCCAGCACCACAATCACTCTTACTGAGGGAAGTGGAGATACCAGTATTGCCCACGCTTGGCACTTCTACGGTGATGGCGCCAGTAGAACCAGCGGCAACCATTACCAGGCTCACTGACAAAAATAATGAGTGGCACAACATTCGCTCTGAAGATACACACAGCAGCGGCTACAACGAAAGCATCACGGAACGTCTCGTGGGAGATACCAAGACGGGTCGAGAGCCATGTTTTTTGCTAAGCATTACAGAAGCTGCGTGGCTACTCTTGGACACCAGCCAAGGCACTCAGTGTGCCTTTTGGGATGCTGTTATGGCAACCTTTGTCGGGTTTTCCAGGTCTGCTGCTGGTTCCACGGCCACACTAATGCCTAGTGTCATGCGTATGCTTAGCAGCTGCCCACAAGGAGTCTTAACATGACAGACGCCGACCACAGTGATGCAACGGTTCTCGACCACCTGGTACACTTGTGGCAGATCTCCACACTCAGTCGCAGCGTGGCCGAGGCCGACCTCTGTGATGCAGCCAGTCCCGCCCTCCATTTATACTTCTGGCTGGCATTCAGACAAAATCTCAGCGTTGCCAAGGACTGCGGCCAGAACGATTCAGCCAATGTCGACCGCCTGAGCATATGACATTTCAACAGGACAGCTCGCGACGTACAAGTGACCGACCACCACAACATTGCCGTCCTCAGAGACAATTTCGGCAGCTACGCACGCTCGCAGTCATGACCGAGTGTAATGATGAAGAGGGACAATAAAGCTTTGGCTCTCGCTGGCCGAGTGCAAGAAGCAAAGGACGAAGAAGATAAAGAACAGCCAGTCTGCAGCAAAGGCATTGTCTCTTTGTCTTGTTTGTTTATGCACTGTTTTGATTCACCCGAAAAGTGCCCAACAGATTGTACCGGCGGGAGAGTGAAAGACAGCTATAAAGACAGCTGCTTTATGATTTGACAGCACCTTTACTTCTGCAATTAGAAATTTTAGGGTGAAATATTGCCCATATATAGATTACCTTTTCCTCCCATTCCTCCTTCTCGAATGTTAACATTACATAACATTTAGGAAGTGATGCACAGCACTTTTAGGGGATATAACAGTATGTTTGATGCATCAATAAAAGAAGCCGTAGAACATTGACTGTAATATCAGCGTTAGATCGGGATGGTGCGCATAGTGACATACAAACATATCAAATGCATGGTCAAGATTTTCGACTAAGAAATGCGAATTATTTAGTAACGTTGAGCTTCTTTTTGCAGTAATATCAACAAATACAACAATCCAACAGTATTAATTATGATGAAGATGAAAGTACGTGTCAGATTCGATATCATCACTGCTATTCGATGTTTTGAATGAAAGTATGACAAAATATCACAGCTTAGGACATTAATGAAAAATCAACAATAATCTGAGAAATATGAGTTACATTAAGCAACATTTCAAAAGTGCACAGCACTAATAAGTGATGTAACAGTATGATGCATGAATAAAATTAGTAGTAGAGAATTCTCTGAATTATCAGTTTTGGACTGGGAGAGTGCACATACAAACATATAAAATACATGGCTAAGATGCTTGAATAAGAAATGCATTTTTTTGAAGTCAAGGTTTTTTTTTCATCATGTCTATGAATACAACAATCCAACAGTATGTAACAATGGCGGAGATCAAATTTTTGCCAGGTTCATTATCATCACTGCCATTACATGTTTTTGAATAATAGTATGACGAAATATCACAGCTTAGAACATTCTTAAAAAATCATCAATTATATAAGAAGTATGAGTTACATTATGCAACATTTAAGAAGTGCAGCACAGCACTTATATAAGTCATATAGCACTATAATGCATGAATAAAACAAGTAGTAGAACATTCACTGTATTATCAGTTTTAGACAGGGAGAGTGCACGTACAAACATATCTTCGAGAAAGAAAGGCAAATTTTTAAGTTAAGGTAATGTTTTTTCAGTAATGTCAATGAATACAACAATCAAACAGTATGTAACAATGACGGAGATCAAACTATGTGTAAGGTTTTTATGTTATCACTGCCATTAGACGTTTTTCAATAATGGCATGACAAAATATCACTTCCTAAGAACATTCATGAATATCGACAATGGTATGACATATAGTAGTTACATTAAACAACATTCAATAAGTGTAGGACAGTACTTATAGGTGATATAACAGTATAATGCATAAAAAAACTAATAGAACATTCACTGTGTTATCAGTTTTAAACAGGGAGTGTGCATGTACAAACATATAAAATATATGGCTAGAGTTTTTGACTAAGAAATGCAAATGTTCAAGTAAGGTCAAGCTCCTTTGTGCTATACTGTCAAGGAATATAAATATCCAACAGTACCTAACAATGATGCAGATCATAGCATGTGTAAGATTTAATATCACCACTGCAGCCATTAGAAGTTTTTGAAGAAAAGTATGATATTATCACAGCTTAGAATAATAATGAATAATAGAAAATGACAAGACAAATATGAGTTACATCATTGTAATAAGAAATTTGCCAGGTCACATGAAGTGACAGCAAGGAGCTTAATGGCCTTTCAGAGACGCCGCGATTAGCTGCAACATACTACGTAAAATAATAAATATATGACATGTTTAAGTGTTGTCGCTTCTTTTATCATCAGACCACAGTAACACTAAAAAATTACCCTTAAAACACAAAAAAGATGGTAATACTCCTCTAGAGCACTAATCAGTGTAAACAGTGTAAAGAAGTGTAAAAAACAGCACCAATAGCTAATGAAAAGTTAAGGAAGATGAAAGGGGAAAATGAAAGTTTATGGCACCTTTACTAGAGTAGCGAACTGAGCTGTCATCAGTTGCGTTAAAAATTGAATGCAGGCGGCTCATGTAGGCATGACGTTCCTCCAGCAGTATTGAAAAGTGGTCCTGAGTTTGTTAAACAGGTGCTTCTGTTGAGTGTCAATACCAAGAATCTTGAGATGTTGCATACCTAGCGGCTGAGACAACTTTCCTTGGGAGAAATCTTACCTCAAGTGACTTGCTTTCAATGAGAATATCTTCTTTCTTGACAGCATCTAAGTTTACGTGGCCATTGCGTCCTTCAGTCAACCCATGACGACAACACATAGAGGGCCAATACAGTTGGGCACTGTTATGATCAAATGTGATGCCTTTGGTTTCTTTGGCCTTTGAGGCTTCTGTGTCAATACGGTAGTTTTACTGCTACTCGATAAGTGCTGGTACTTACAAGCATGCAGTGGTGGTTTTCTGTGAATAACGGCTGACTTTGCACCTGTATTTTAATGTTGCCTTTCGCTGCCTAGTGCCTTTAAATTATCATTGCAACTGTTCACTTTCTGTAGCACTACAGCCTTCCCTTGCTCCCAATGAATGTGACCATTTCCTGGGAGTCACTGCCAATCTCTTACCAAACAAGATGATTAACTTCCTTTTCTTGCACCAATGTGTTTTTATCCTTGATATCTGCTTGGTCACGAACATCTGGCACTATTTTCACGAACTGGAGCTCAGAATATATAGTGGCGGTGTCAGCAAAGAGTGACTCATTACTTTCTTCGGTGGCAGCTCCTGCAGCATGTAGCGGTTGTTTTCTGGCAACAGGTGACTTTGTCCTTGTACTTTAGTGTTGCCTTTTGGTGTCTACTTGTTTTCAATTATCACTGCAACTGTTCACTTTATCTAGCACTGCAGCCTTCCCTTGCTCACAATGAATGTGACCATTTGCTCAGACTCACTGTCAGTTTTTAATCAAACAAGGTGACTAACTTTCTTTTCTCGCACCGAGGTGTTTCTATCCTTGCTTTCCGCCAGGTTACAAACATTTGGCACTATTTTCATTAATTGAAGCTCAAAATTTTCCGTGGCACTGCCACCAAAGAGAAACTCATTACATTCTTCTGTGGCAACTGCTGTAAGAACACTCACGGTAGGTGATAGGTAAGCTTCTTTCTTGGACAAGTTTAAGCTCCAAGCCACCAAAGCCAACAATACACAGTGACAGTCTTTCTTTTCCTAACAGAGAACGACATTTATTCTCTCCATTAATGATATTTCCTGCGATGCCCTGCGTATGTTATTAGAAGTGCAAGTTTCTGTTACATGAAACTCGCACCTGGAGTCACTCACAGTGCTGAGAATAAGCGACCCATTTTGGTTTGATGCACGGTTTCTGTCAGGAACTTGCTAGTTTATTCTATGCTTAGAAATGTCTGTCTGCCCTGCACTGGGCTGCACATTCAACTCACTGACCCCACCACGTCTGAAGAGAAGCAGCTCCGGTTCCTGATGCAAGAGGTCAAGCAGCAGCTGTTTGCGGGACTTGCCCAAACTTTCCCACGACGGTCAATGGAAAGGCGCCTGAGATGCGAACAACGCAGTACAACGGTCGCGAATCATTCAACTGCGCCGAAGCTTTCAGTATACCAATGACCTGCGCAAGACCATTCGAACGATCGTGCGGGAGGAGTTGCGCAGGCTGCTGCCTTCGTCGCAGCCGCAAGCTAATTTAATTGACGACATTATCCGCGAACATTTTCGCCAGTCGCTTGGAATCTCCGAAGCACCGCAGTAAGAACCGGAAGCTATGAGCTACGCCGCTGTGATGTGCCGCAAGGCTCCTCCACGCCCACGTCACGACACTGCCCCGCCGCATTTCTTCCGCCAGGCACCACCGCATTTCTTCCGCCAGGCACTGCCGCCACCAACACCGACGCCATACCGCCCACCTGCCGGCCAGCGCTACGCTTCCAGGAAGGCGTCTGGCGCGCCCCTGACCGCCGCCCATTGTGCTGCCACTGCGGTGAAGCCGGGCACAAGTACCGCCGCTGCCAGTACCACTAGATGAGACTACGAGGTTTCGCCATCGACGCACCACGTCTACAGTGGGGTGAAAGACCACATCGCCGACTATCTCACCTGAACGCCGAGGCAACCCGGGGATCTTCTCGTTCACCATCACTCGGCCGCTACGTGTCACTGCGCCGCCCAAACCGGGGCCGGCCGCCTAGCCCGTATCAGGAAAACTAAGCGCAGCAATCGACGGAGGTGCGGTTGCTGTAGACGAACTGCCGAAGATGCTCCGCTGCCGATGATGATACTACGATAAAAACTCGAAGACCCACTGCAACCTGGATGCAGCCCTGACGTAGAAACTTCACATATCGAAGACGACCTGACAACACAACATGAAAGCAATGAGCAAATCGACGTAGTCGTTGTTTTTGGCTGCAGAACGAAGTATGAAAAACGAAGAAGACTCGTGGACCCAGACATCTGACTACATCCAAGGTCAACAGAACAACTGAACCAGCGGCCATGGCTCTGGCTCGTGCCCCTTTCTTCCTCCTTTATTTGTAACACACTCCCATAGCCAGAAAAGTTGCGCACGTTTTGAGAAAGCATTAAGTGAGTCTGCAGGAGGGGCGACTGAAGGGCTTTGCCAATGACGATAAAGCTTTTGAGGAGGTGGTGGCTTGCCTTGCGGGGGAAGTCGTCCATCATCGCTGTGATGGTAATAAGACTTCGGGGTCACGTTGTGAGTCATCTTGAGGTTTTCGTCATGTGAGACGATGAGTTCGCATCCCTGCTTGGCGCTACTGGTTGCGAACTATATCGGAATTGTGTAGCTGGTTTAACAACCATGTGGCAGGCATTAAATATAAAAGATCAGACACTACATCAATAAACTATTTTTATTCTATTAGATATAAAAGATCAGACACTACATCAGCAAACTACTTTTCTTCTATGTCTCTTGTGTCCGCCTGTCAAGGCATGGTATCAAAAGTGCAAGCTAAGCGTTCCGCCAGCTGAAACGCCACCATGGAAGCGTTGCCCCCGCCCGATCGTCTGGTGCTCTCAAAGCTCAAGCAGAAAACTGGGCGAAGTTTCACCAACAAATGGAGATAGAATTTCAAGGCTACAACAACGACACCGGTACGGAGAAGGCCCAGAAAGCAGCAATCTTCCTTCACGGTACAGGTCAGGAAGCAATCGATGTTTTTAGCACCTTTTAACTTTCAACTGATGAATGAGGAACGCGAAGACTATGACGTTCAATAGTGTTGTTGCTCGGGCGAGTTAGATATATCTCTCATAACTTGAAGAAAGTAACCCAAGTTGGCTAACGTATGCGTGGTATTTTCAGCCCCCCCCCAAAACTAGGGGAGCTTTGCAAGTTGACTTGCCCAAATAATGGCATCCACTTGGTGTGTGATAGGAGACGCCAGGTTAGATATGTAGATTGTGTGTGCTACGTTGTGTACAAGTTTTTGTTAGCATGTGAGAAGTTCTATAGGGGCAGACCAAGCGGCGTCTTAATAATAAACTGCGTGAACATGACTACAACGCAAGAAATAAACTTTTAGCGGGAGGGTTCCTAGCAGTGCACTGCAAATGTTGCGGGTGCTCCTGATCTGTACAGCTACATCGTTATCGGCTGGTCTCAGAATAAGCCGACACGTGAAATAAAGAAGCTGAAGCTATAGCGGAAATGGGAAACTTGTGTGTGAGTTCACCATCAATGGGACTGGCGGATAAAGAAATGACGTTTCAAGAAATAACGTACACCATGTGCTAGATGAGTTATGTTTTTACGCATGTATAAGATGAATGTGAAGGGCATGAAATTAACAGTTCGAAGTTTAGCACCTATCTTTCTAGACATCTCTGTCGTCTTTCCCCTTTTCTTCTCATATGTGCCGCGCTAACACAAGCCACTATGATGTTATTGTGCAGAAGTTTGAGGAATACTGCGGTCCAAAACGAACTAAAACATGTGAACGCTATATGTCTTTAGAACACACCTGCAACTTGAGGACGAGCCATTTGAGCTATTTTTGAGAGATGTTCAGCTAAAGTCACAGTACTGCATCTTTGGAGAGCTGAAGAATTCAACGGCTCGAGACCAACTGGTGTGCGGCATAAAAGACAGCAAATTGAGAGCGGGACTTCTGCGAGAACAGGACCTCACGTTAGAAAAAGCAATCAAGTTCTGTGAAACGGCCAAAAATGTTGAGAGACAGAACTAAGCTTGGGAACACAGAAAAGGTCAGCTCAGCTGACGTCTTTCAACATACCGGTAAAAGAAACCTTGCGGTATATGACACCTACTTCAACTACCCTGATTTGCAGCTCCTTTGACAAATGACGAGCCACCATGTAATTGATCAACTTGGGCTAATTTTTACGTGCCATGGCATTCTACTCGAAGTACGCACAGATCGCGTCCCACAATTTGTTTCACAATGACTTCACTGCACAAAGGCCGGCCCACAGTTTGTTTCACAAGAATTTTGCTCCTTCGCCAGAAAATGTGACTTCAGGCACATAATTTTAAGTCCGAGGTTCTCCCATTCAAATAGCCTAGCCGAAAAGGGAGTTCAAGTAATGAAGTGTCTGCTCAAAAAGACATTGTTTGTGAAAAAGATTTATGGATCGGTCTTCTAAATTACAGGATGGTACCACTGGAAGAAGGAAAAGCATCGTGTGAGCGGCTGATGGGAAGAAAGCTGAGAGAACGACTGCCAGATTTTGCTGAATTTCAGGCTCCTGAGACCAATAAACACACACATGTAAGCCAATCAAAGCACTTGCACCATTAAGCGAGGAGTATCAGTAAGAATTCTAGGAAATCATGGCTGGACTTGAGAAACGTGGGTCGAAAAACCACTCGCACCTCGATCCCATTAAGTCCGCACGAAAGACGGAGGCCACCTTCATCGTAATCGCCAGAATTTGCTGTATACCCAAAAGGATTTTAGCGAACGTCATACATATGACGACGACTGTGAAGATGCCGCAGCAGCACAGCCGGAGCACATGCGGCGCGCTCCATATTCGGCGAGCCACAATGTGAACGGCGACAGAACATCGGACACATAAAATTATCACCAGGACCATGTCCATCCACTTAGTGGTCTTTATCAGCCTCACCGAAAGCCGATCAGGCGTCACAGACTCCTTCGGAACTCCCCGTGGCAACAGGGCCCGTAGACTCAGCGATCGAGGAAGACCAGCCGTCCATCACCAAAGAAACTGGTGTTCGCCGTAGTGCACGCTAGGTCTAGAAAAGGGCCCTGTCGTCTCACCTAAGGAAAAGACTTGCAGCAAGTTTTCTAATTTTATATTTTATTGTTTTCTTTTTGTGTTTCTTTACAGGAATGGAGGTGTATGGCAGTTGTGTAGCGGCTCTAACAACCATGAGGCTGGCATTGGATATAAAAGACGCTACATCAATAAACTACTTTTGTCCTGGGTTTCTTGTGTTCGCCTGTTGGCGCAGCGAACGATGCAAAAACTCTTGCTGGTGGATTTTGCACTTCTTGCGTCGCTTTTCTGTAGTCGGAGGTGTATGACTTAGGCATGCTGTCACAGAGTAGCAAGGTTTAAGTCGCATACTTCTTCGGATTCATGATCATCAGCTGTTGATGACGTTGCTTCTGAAGCCTATGTAGTTGCTGAACGATCATTCCATGCTTGATCACTTTAAGCTACTTGACCACCCAAGTAGTCCTTAGCGTGAACTTGGTCTGCTGGTGAATCAGAGCTTGATGAATACTCTGGGACGACGACAATTCTTTCTCGTTCGACAAGACGCATGAATATGTCGAAGCATCCTTGTTCTGTCGAGTAGTGATCTCACCGAGGACGGGAATTCCGGCTGCGTTCGAAATCAGTGGAGGTTGGTTCATACGTGCTGTTGCTGGTAGCGGAGTTACGGTGTCTGTCTGGGCGTTGCCTACAATGGCGCTCATGAAGCAAATGTTTTTGCATGCATGTTTCTGAGTCATGGTGGTGTGTTTAGAAACATCGCTTCGAGAGTATCTCGATGACTTGTCAATCACGGTGTGTCTTTTTTCGCGGAAGTCCTCATTTGCACTGGTTTTCTGCATAATGTAGTCTGTTTCACCCTCAGGGGAAATCTCCGATCACATAACACGTGTTGCGGCCAACGCTGCACTCGTGTGCCGCTATAGCAGATGACATGATTCAACAATACGGACGTTCAAGTGTCTCCGCATGCGCGAGATGCTGCCAGCGTTTGACTGCAGCGCTGGTCGCATCACGATTCTTGCGTTCCGAGATTTCCTCTGAGTGTGAAACAGACTGTACATAGAGTAGCGCTAGAGTTGTGTGGTGTAGTGATGGTATATCCCGCTTAAGTCTCTGACATTAGGCGCGATCTTCTTCTGGTATTTGGCGGTGTCGTAAAAGGTCGTGCTGTTAATATACTCGGTGGAGTGCGGCTCGTAGCAGCGCTGCTGCCTGCCGTACCGATCATCGACGTGCTTGGGCTGAGTAGAAACGCTACCGCGAGGATAGGGCTTGAGAAGCATGTAGATATAGAAGTAGGGTTCCGCACGTTGTTGCTCACTAGGCCAGTTCTGCAGGTGCATGAGGCCGCGCGACGGGCAGTTCGTGCATTTGCCCTCTTCGTCTGGGACGAGGGACTGCCTTGGGAAGATGCAGCTCAGACCGCGGGAAACCGGGTCCTTCTTGTGGATGCGCATGGTGCATCCGGAGTGTCCCTTGGCCATCGAACTCTCCATGGTGTACCTTGTGGCGAGTCTCTGCGATAGAGTCCCGTGGATGGCGTGGAAAGCAACAGGTCTTGCAGCATGTACCCGAAACTGGTGAACTGGTGTGTGTTGGTTCGGGGTATGTTGTCCACAGGCTCGTGCGGGACGAACTGCGTAGCCTGTAGTAGCGCGATGTGCGATGCTGGCGTTACAGTCGGGAGGACGGATGAAGGCAAAACCGCGGCTCACTGCTACGTCGAGGAGAGATCGAGGGGCCGTGTGGCTGGTCGCATGCGAAGTCATGGCCTGCTGCAACGTCCAAGTGAGGCGAGTCGCGAGGCCAGTCGAAGGTGAAGTCATGGCCTGCGGTGACGTCGAAGCGATAGGAATTGAGAGGCTGGTAGAAGGCAAACAGTCGCAGCCTGCTGCGCACGCCGTAGCGAGGGAAGTCAAGAGGCCTGTCGAAGGTGAAGTCGCGGCCTGCTGCGACATTGAAGCGAGAGAAGTGGATAGACCGGACGAAGACGAATTTGCTGCCTGCTTCGACGTCGAGGCGAGAGAGGTCGAAAGGCTGATCGTAGACTACGTCGCGACGGGCTGCGATGGGGATGCGAGAGGCCTCCTGGGTAGAGTAATTGAGACGGCAGCTAATGCTGGTGGGGTTGACGGCCGTGGCTCGGTTGCGTGGCGAGCTCTTCCTTTAGCACAGATTACTTTATCCTCAAACTCGCTGGCTGTGATCAGGTCTGCTTCCAAGTCCTCGTAGTAAAGGTAAGCCTGGATCTCTCTGTCGACGGTCATTAGGTGTGTGTTTTCGCAACAATAATTGCGAAGAGCTCCTGGAGCCTGAAAGCGGGGGTCGTTGGCCTTTGTGATGGTGGTCCGGTAGAAGCGGCGCTTGGTGTTAAGTCGATCCTTGAGCGAGAGTGGAAGGCCAGACGACCGGGTGGGTTTTGAAACCAGAACGAAGTATGAGAAACGAAGAAGGAGACCCAAACCTGATTGTCTGGCTACATCCAAGGTCGATGGAGCAGCTGAACGAACCAGCACCGTGGCTCTTGCTCGTGCCCGCCCCCTTTTCTTCCTTTGTTATTTGTAACAACCATGACCCGACGCCACGACGTAACCGCAATGCAAGACGATGGACTAGAGGCCTCGACGTGCTATTGGACGGCCATACCGTCTCGACAGCACCTCTCCATGAAACACATGACACACGCCATGGAAAAATGGCGTCGAAGGTGGAGGGTGGGATCTATAACCGGTGAATATTGAGGCTAATTTTGGAATGAAATATTTTACGGTCCATTTTCATATATATGCTGGCACAATAGACCGTGTACTTTTATTTTTCACTGAAAACCGCAGTTTGGTCGGTGGCCATGTCATGACCCATTTGGGAATTACACGGCTGATGTAAACTTCTTTATTTTGCATGAAGAACAAAGGTTGGTTTGGGAGCACCTTAAGTAGTAGGGCATTTGATTGCTTATGTTAACACTTTCGTATTGTGATGCTGAATAGTATTCATTTAGATTAGTCTGGGAGCACTCTAGGTTCGTCATAGCGGCTTCATTGGAACAATAAGATATGATGGTCAATGAAATTGAATGCCCCACACAAGTCAAGGCAGGCACTTTGCTTGTGAACATTTCATTCTCAATTTAATTTGTGTGGCGGTGCTCTCGTGTCAACTTGATGAAAACACGTGATGGCAAAATGTGGCACAGAAGCGAGTGGCGTCACAGTCTGTTCGTGTTCACTTTCTTACTTCTGATAGCACCATGTTGCACTACAGTAGCTGGTGCATTTTTTAGACCTTTTGTGACTGTACAAGTGGTAGTAAAATAATCGGTGTGAAACTATCCCGCGAAAGAAAAGAAGTACACGTATGTGAAAGCCGTGTTTGAAACGTTAACTTCAATGACAACAATATTCTGTCATGAGTGTTGGTCCTTGTTGGTAATACGTTAAAAATAAATGGTTTATTGAGCGAAAGTACACGAAGATGGACAATAGACGGGGCAGAATGCTCGCCATGCTTCGTCGTCTATACGTGGTTCCAACGAGCATGCATTGGTGTTTCGACACTTACTTGGCTTCATTGTCTGATGATTTTTACTAATTATTGTACTCAACAATACACACGGCCCTTATGAAGCACCAGATATAATGCAGCGAGAATATTGACGCAAGTTTGGTTGTATTACTCACGGGAAAGCGCCAGGCTCATTTAGGTGCTGCCTACATAGGATTAATTTTGCAATATATTACTTTGCCGTCATGCACTTGTCAAGTGGTTAAACATAATATTGTGCAATGCAGCCTACATATACCGAGAAAGGAACACTTTTCGGCAGGCCAAACATTTGACACAAGCACACGCGCCAACTCTCTGGTCATAGTACGAACTCCGAGATGTCTGAATGCCGGAAAACTTCCATAGCTGCTCCGTATGCGGATAGACTCTATCATAATATTTTTTTCTTTTCAGTCTTGGTTTCGCACACTGCAGAAAAAAAAACGTGTTTTTCCGCAATACTGCACCAGCGCATGACATGGCTGTACTGCTGTAAACTAAGCTATGCATGCATCGCAATATCATATTACGGACTCAACGTTTTAGGTTGCCTATAATACCAACTGCCTTCAGATGTTTTAAAATTGTCAGCGATTTTGTACGTGAGTCTAGGAGAATGCGGAAAACAAATTGTCGTAAGATTGAATGATTTTTAAATTTTCCGTGAAAGCTTTGGTACATCGTGGACAGTGGCGAAGAAAAACAACCTTATATGCTGAGAATTCATCGAATGGTTGCCTCCCGTTTAAAAGTATAGATATTATCTCCAATAAAATGCCCCTTTTAGGCAACTTTGTGTTTGTTCTGGGCTGATTTGACCTCTAATCACATGCTACAATTTTCTTGTTGCATAGCTCAATTTCTCATTATTATTGTAGTTCCTAATGCAGCTTATCACAATGTGTGCCAACGTGTTTCTACAGCTTTTTTCTTAGACAATGCACATGGCATCTCATAATACCATCTTTTACGAAGGGTTGGTTTTCCGATTGTTTAGTTGATGCTTTATAGTCAAGGAAAGATATAGCAGCCAACTTTGCAAGGTTAGATTAGTTCCCCGTAGGCTTTAACGCGTAAGAATTTCATAATAAAGCTGCCATATGACGATTGGGCGTCAATAAACTCATTTCCAGCATTCTCAATAGATCGCAAATGAGCAAAGAAACATAACTACTTTTCGAAAACGTCCGACATCACCGCATAAGAAAAACTTGTTAAAAACAACAAAAAAAAAACAGACTACTGCTGCAAAGGTGTCACTGCAAGCTTTTACATCATAAACTTCTAAAGCAGCCATGCACAATAAGTCTACTGACGCAGTAATCGCGTGCCTTTAGTAGGAAGGTTCGCTAAGGTTGATAGATATGGGACGTTATGCTGTTACGTTTCAAAAGTTATCCTCCTGTATAAAGCTAAGAAGTAAGTATTTCACTTACAAGACACTACGAAAGAGGAGCACTAAGTATAACAAAAAATACGTCAGCCGAATATTTCAGCAACTTACAGTTAGCAGACGACAACGTATCAAGTAATGCTGGTGATTGAAAAAATAAGAATTTTCGCTTGTAAAGCATGAAAGCCGGGTTAAACATTATCATGCACCATGCAAACGTACAACCATCCATACCGTGGCAAGTTCATATTTGAGAGCAAGTCAGCGCAAGAGTATGTTTACTTAGGTCGACGTGACTATCATGACCGAGAAAATTAATTCACCGAAGAATAGAAACAGGCCGGACTCACAAGCCGATATTAACAAATCGTGAATGTCAGTTAGGATACGCCTACAGTAAATGAATGCTACTGGCTATAACAAGTGAGGCACAAACTTGGAGGTTACAGGAATAATTACACAAATTTCGGAAATTGTATTGTTGCTCTACATAAAAACAGTGGCCTCGAGAACACTGAAAAGAGTATCAGGGTGCCTCAGAATGCGTCAAATATACTTTTAATACCATTGTATAAAAAAGTCGCTGTTTCACCACGAGGGCGAAGCAATGAGTGCGATAGCAAGAAATTAGAATATCCTGTGAAAAAGGACAAGCAGTTCCATACTTTCAGCTCGCCGCTGCATCATAAAAAGGATGCTCGAGAAGAATGACGACGTACGCATGGTATTGTGACACTATTCATGTCTCGGCCAGCACGTCATATTCGTCAAACCATCGTACCCTTCCATGCTAATTTTGGTTCACGCCAAGTTAAGGGGGTGAGCGTGAGAGCACCCAAACGTAAGCAGCTAGATACACGGAGGAAGGAAAGATAGCAGAGGGCATGCTCATCCAGCGTGCTGCGTGAAAAGTGTGGAAGAAATAACATAATGGCGGTCATATTCACTGGGCACAATGGCGGCGTTGCTATAGTTACGTGTTGCGCAGTGTAGCTGGTCTAGCAGTGAGCGGCCGTGGCTGGCGACAGCATGTGTGTCTTCTCGCAGGACTCGTGCTGAGCCGCGGCGGACAATACTCATGCTCTGCACCGTGTTATTGGTTACGCAGTCTTCTCCTGGCAGTCACTGTACTCCTAGCAACGTTTACAAAAACTTTTGTGTACCACGAGGCCTCAACATTGCTTAGAACGAGCGCATATCTATGTGCCGTGTGGCGGATGACGCGTATGAATCATTTGAAGTGTTCAGTGAAATTGCATTCGGCACTATGACGAAGCGGCACGACGATGATCGCCTTGCAGGTTAGTGACGGCTGGGTAGTGCTCCTGCGTGTGACAACGGACAAAACTGTTGTGCTCATCAAGGCTCAATGAGGACCATGTGCACATACGTAGTTTCGTGTTCTGTCTGTGTACAGTAACAACTTGCATGTGCGTATTGAAACACCATTTATGATCCGCTTGTTATACTCGCCCCTAGCATTGTAATCTCAACGTTAGAGAAACCGCGTACAAGTGTCACTTGCAGCAGGCTCAAAGTCACCACAGTCGCAGAATGCTGACGCCGGTGAGTTTCACGCGGAACACGGGCACAGTGGCCGGGCGCTGCGTCGGCCTCGTGTCGGAATGAAGCCGTAGAAGAAGGCGCACGACCGATCGCGTTGTCTGTACAGCTGGTGAAATAACGATGTGAAAACACCCGCTGTTGTCAGTGCATCTAGTGCGCGTTCTCTTGTACTTGCTTTGGTGTCGGCGAGCTGTTACTCGCTGTTGATACTCGGACGAAATGATTTCACGGGTGTAGCGCTGGCCCAGAGTGTTGAGCCCCGTTTCATTGGTTTCGGGTCGTCAGGAAACGCGTGCTGCGCAGCCCACGTGCTTTCCGAGCCGGAGAGAGAGTCACGGCTTCTGCTTTACATTCGGATTTAATCAAGAAAGGAGAATTTGTCCAGTCAATATGGCCGACTTTCGGCTTCACCATGGCGTCACAACGAGTGACGTCAGGGCCTCTTCTAATTTGTTTCCTTCCTCTATGATCTGGCTAGGATGGCTTTGGACAGACAGACAGACAGACAGACAGACAGACAGACAGACAGACAGACAGACAGACAGACAGACAGACAGACAGACAGACAGACAGACAGACAGACAGACAGACAGACAGACAGACAGGCAGGCAGGCAGGCAGGCAGGCAGGCAGGCAGGCAGGCAGGCAGGCAGGCAGGCGGGCGGGCAGGCGGGCGGGCAGGCAGGCAGGCAGGCAGGCAGGCAGGCAGGCAGGCCGGCAGACAGACAGGCAGGCAGGCAGAGACGTTCGGATGGACGGATGGATAGACAGAGGGAGATAGATGCATAGATACCTACAAAGTCACTGAAGTTCACCAAGAAACGTTTCGCATTTAAAAGTGATTTCAAAGGTGTTTACAATGTCGAAGAGCTTCTCCGAAAGACCTACCCATAGGCGTCCACGTGAGGGAGGCAGGGAAGATGCTTCCTCTGTCACCTGGAAGGGGGTGCTAAATCTGCTCTATACATTGACCAGGCGGCTGGGCACTCTTTTATTCACCTAAAAGGGGGGCGCGAAATCAGTCTGATACACTGATTTCACAGAAAGGGGGGCACTGCTATGAACATGATGGTCACGACATGCGTTTCATGTAAAACATGACTGCATGCTATGCTCATAGCACACTCGCAGCCATTTCGCTAGCTTCACATACACCAAATTTGTTTTTACGTAACGTGATTAGACGACGAAGGTAAACTACATGTCCAAACATAATGATCACGACATGCGTGTATTGTGAAACATGACTACATGCTACTGTCATAGTGCGCTCGCCGCTGTTTCGGTTGCTTCATATATTCTAAATTTGGTATTACGTGACGTGAATGGACGACTAACGCAAATACCAGGCGCAAACATGATAATCATGACATGGAGGTCATGTATGGCATAAATTATATGCGTACCACTCCTGTTGCTGGTCTCGCAAACGTTAGTGGTGCCGTCGTTACGCTACTATAAATAACATCAATGCATCTTATTTTGATACATGAGTGCGCATAACATTTCTATTTGTGCTTACTGTGTTCTACGTCCGTCCACCTCGCAACGCTGTGCTGATTTTAAAGTGACATATCAACCTTCCTAATTCGTGTTTCGCATATCATCGAATCTGACTTCACAGGAGTCTGCCTTTTTTTTTTGCATTTCGCAGGCTTTGGTAGGTAAAAAAAAACACTAATAATTAACAGATATAGAGTTCGAAACCATCTTATCAGATGTTTTGCAAACGGATTTACAGCTTTCTTATTGGAATTTCTAACACATATTCATCCCTTGAAAAGTTAGTTATTAAAAAGGGCCTAATAAACCACCAATCAAAACTTAAAATATAGTCCAACTCACTCTATGCAACAGTCAGAACATGCGTTTGGTCGCGTCGTAAATCCGTGAGTCGGCATATTTTACAGCGCAAGCTGTTATGAGATCGAAACACAGGTCACGTGCGGCGGCGTAGTTGTTCACCGCCGCCGCCGGTGTCCGTAACCGGTATCGCAAGAAACAAGAAAAAAAAATGCCAGGCCTGCACGAAAGGCGCAGCACAGTCACAGCGAAAGCTAGAAGAGTGGCCTTTCAGAGCTTTTCAGCACACTGATTGGGAAACTACTGCAAGCACACATGTTTGATACCCACTAGGCCATCATTAATAAATTTATTTCGGTAGTACTCTGGCATTCGCTATGGTATTTTTCGTCATTCTTCTGAGAAGCGTGGTATCTGCTTAAACACTTGCAAAACATTTTGTGCCAATTGTTCATGCACTGGTTGACGACGATGATGAATTATGGCTCAAGTGGGTATGCACCACTGTTAATAGGGTAACAAGAACAAGATTTTGTAATGGGTTGGAACATTTGACCGCCCACTCGTTACGCTTCTGCTTCGTGCGACGACTGGTTGTTTTTTCGCTGTTTTAAAACGCCTTATAAGTCGTAATGACGCGATTGCTTGCCCGACATTAAGCCTTCCTAAGGCAAGTTTGCCATCAAGGCACAAGCACTAGCTTAGCTCAGTGATAGAATACTGGGTTGGCACCCAGCGAAGCCGGGGTCGAGCCCCACTGTGTCTTTGGTGCTAGGTTTGCCAACAAGTTGCACGCACCGGTGTGGCTTGGTGGTAGATTACTGGGTTGGCACCCAGAGTCCCGAGTTTGGAGCCCCACTGTGTCTTTGGTGCTATGTTTTTTTTTCTAATTTCACGCGATGTGGTTACGGACACCGGTGGTGGCGCTATACTGTACGTGACCCTAGTTGTGATCTCATAACAGCTTTCACTGTAAAAAAATAATAAATATAAAACACAATGGACACACAGAGATTTCAACCCGGGTTGGCTGCGTGTCAGCCCAGTATTCTGCCACTCAGCCACGCCGGTGCTTCAAAGTGTTATCAAAACTGGCCTTAGGTAGGCTTGATATCGGTGAAGGAATCGCGCTAACATCAGTAATAAAGTATTTTAGAACATCACAGGAACAATCAGGTATCACACAATTGGAATTGCTTAAAGAGTGAGTCATACAATGATCCAACTAATTACAAAAGCTTGCTCTTGTTTACCTATTATTTGTGTCACATTGTTATAGCATGATTATACACCGTCGTTAGCCAATGCCAAGAAATATTGAACAATATTCGTAGTGACAGTGTAAGGGATACCACGCTTCCCCGAAGAATGATGAAGGATAGCATCGTGAAAGCCAGCCTACTACACAAAAATTATGATTATTTATAGCATAGTGCACTCAGCAAGTTTGATTTTAGCAGTTACCCAAAGAGTGGTAAAAAAAGGCTCTCGGAGCTTTCACCTGACAGTGCTGAGCTTTTCGCGCAGGCCTGGAGTTTTTTTAACTCTGGAGAAAGATAGCTATGAAACCCTGTAAAAGGCACTGCAAGACGATGCCTTTCGCTCTATTTCGCTAAAAAAACACCCGCAGAATGGAGTGTTTCTGCCTCCACTAATAACCCTCAGTTGCTTGCTTGGTATAACTCAAATGCTAGACTGACATATTCCCGACTGCAACACTTTAGTACTCAACAGCATCTGTCTTTCAGATGTGTTGAGTTTCAAAACAAAGACGTGCTTACTGGTAAGCATTTCAGATAAGAAAAATGTGTTCATTATGCAGGTAAAAAAAAAACTAGGAAAGAGGTAGGTGGAACTTGGTGTTGAGGAACTCGATATAACAAAGCAGACAGCAGGTTATCACAGAACTAGAGGATCATACGAATAAAAATAAATAACTACGAGACAGCCAGAATGTTGGATAGTGATGGATGAAGTAACACCAGTTAAAACAGACAAACAAAAAAGAACTGGCCAGGCAGCTACTGGTCGCCCCCTCCCTCGCAAAACTAAATGTGACCTCCTCAAAGCTGAAGCAAATTTCATAGAACGATAACACTTGGAAATAAAAGTTTCTTGGCTTTGAAGGGAGACACAGTAAAAGAGATTAATTGGTTTAGGTCGGCTAGTAACACAGGAGAAAAATAATTCACAGTGTAAAATAAAAGAGTGAAAAGTTGTGCTGCTTTTTTGTTAATAGACGTGGTCGAGTCAGTATACACACACGAGGACAGTGTCCCTAAAAACTACACGGTTCATGTGACCATTTCTCAAACGAGACATGTGCAACTCGGCGGTCGTTACCCATTGCTGCTATAGCGCCTGTCAGTTGAGAACATAGTGGATGCTCTAGGCTCTGAAAAATTATTACTGTTTTCAAGTGAAGATTACTGACGTTGTGGCGATAACTCTGACGTGCCAAGACGTGCTAGATGTAGGTAAAGAATAATTTTAATATCGAGTCATATTTTCGAGTATTGTCGCTGTGAATGAACTACAGCTGCATGATTTGATTGATATGTGGGGTTTAACATTCCAAAACCACCATATGATTACGAGAGACGCTGTACTGGAGGGCTCGGAAATTTTGATCACCTGGGGTTCTTTAACGTGAAACTACAGCTGGAACAACACACGTAAGGCTTGAAAGCGTCACGCATGTCTCTTGACGCATTTGTGCCAAATGACAATGCGTTCCACTATGGATTCAACACAAGCGGCCGCGCAGATGAATGAACCTTAATTAGCGTCCTGTCATGTTGCCCTTTGTGTTCTGTTCATGGTTGGATACAACTTTGAGCAGTGAATCAGTGACGTCCTCGATGCATTCCAGAGCAAGCTGGACAGCCAGCTGCTAGGTGGGCTATAGGCAACCATTCTGGCTTTAAAGCCGTGTTCTGCTGCTTTGTTCATGCATTGAGCACACTGCAGCCTCGGTGTTTCTACCCGTTCGCGTCGAATACTTCAAGGCAATAACCACAGAGTAGAGTCAAGCTGGGACACGACTTTGGCATTTAGTTTCACCGGCCCTATTAATTAATTATTCTACGATGGTAATCGAAGCCACTTTGTCGCGTGATGTACATGACGTTAAGCACAAGGAGGCGCTAGTTTCACTGAAAATTGACGATGGCATTGTGAAGTCGTTTGTTGAGGGTGCCACTGTCCCGGACGTCAACTTTTCAGTTTTTTTTGGCGATGTTTTTACCCGGTTCAAAACTGAGACTGCTCTGGTGAGTAACCTGGAACATTACTACAAATATTTATGATCTAAAAAAGGTTACCTTACCACGACCCCTGTATATTCGTCGCGATCTTTCGTAAATGGGATTTACGTTTTAGTGGCATAGAATAGGATCGTACATACATTTGGGGTGATAATGACAGTGCGAAACGTTGCGTGAAGTATAATTGACGATATATTTTAAAGTTATGCGGGTATTTCTGACAGTCATCGTCAGCATTTGGTGTCTTGGTGAAGCATTATTGAAATTGTGCAAATTTGTTTGTTTAATTGGGAGAATTCTCGGACCCACAAAAATATGTTGAAGCTTCAAAAAAAAAAAGATTCCATATAATTGCCTTAGCCAATACCACAGTGGTACAGCGGTAGTTGTTGCATAGTGGACAAATTTCGCACACCAATGCGGATGCGCAATTGTTTAGTAGACCAACAATTGCGTATTCGCAAGTTTCAGATGCGCGGGCACTGCCTCAAGGGTTTTCTCTATATCGGTAGCACGGTAATGGTTCACGCAGTTTCCAAAATGCTTCAGCGCTCGTCATAATGATGACCAATGACGAGCGGACGAAAGATAACAGTATGTTCATTGTGCTGCGCTGCACCAATTGTCAAACATTATTCAGAATAAATCTATCAGTTTTTGAAAAGGATTACTTAAAAATATTCTTTTAGAATTTAGAATCAGATTTATTAGGGCATTGAATTGTTCGTGCGCAGCACTCAGTGTTTTGACTTAGCGCTTGTTTTCTGCTTAATAAATGCAACATGCTATTGATGATGAGTTTCCTTGTTGGGGAATGTGGCTGAAAATGAATAGTGTTCCTTCAAGACTATGCAACTTATACTGGAAAGAGAAAGTGTACATAATGAGAAAGGAAGAAGAATTAACCTGGCTACATCTAGTCAGCTCTTCTGCACTGGCAATGAGAGAAGGTACTAAATACAATGGCAGAGATACTTATACAAACGCACTTGCACACTAGAAAAAGCTTTCATTGTTGACCTAATTACACCATGTCATACACGCTCATGACCCAAAGATGGTGACTTCCATTTAAAGTGAGAGTTTGAGGAATCACCTTATCGCGAAATGATGCTTTCTGCACTGAAAAACAATAATTGCGTGCTTTGAGGATCTAAATGTGGTGTCTGCTGCGCAGCGGTCTGCCCAGCGCACATGTCAGTACATGGAGATTGTAGGACCGTGGTAAGGAGTGGTTGCGCGGCAGTTTTAAAGACGACACTCTTTCTTGGGGACCTTCAACGCAAAACTTTTGGTCCGTCCGTCCGTCCGTCCGTCCATCCGTCCGTCCGTCCGTCCGTCCGTCCGTCCGTCCGTCCGTCCGTCTGTCTGTCTGTCTGTCTGTCTGTCTGTCTGTCTGTCTGTCTGTCTGTCTGTCTGTCTGTCTGTCTGTCTGTCTGTCTGTCTGTCTGTCTGTCTGTCTGTGTGCTCAGATTTTGGTGCACGTTAAAGAACCCCAGGTGGTACAAATTTCCGGAGTCCTCCACTTCAGCGTCTCTCTTAATCATAGCGTGGTTTTGGGATGTTAAACCCCACAAATCAATCATGTCTGTCTGTCTGTCTGTCTGTCTGTCTGTCTGTCTGTCTGTCTGTCTGTCTGTCTGTCTGTCTGTCTGTCTGTCTGCCTGTCTGTCTGTCTGTCTGTCTGTCTGTCTGTCTGTCTGTCCGTACAATTGTCTGTTTGTCCGCTCTTAACGGTACCCTAAACGGCACCAAAGTGCCAAACGATACTCCGAACGGCCGACCCCATCCGCAACACCCACCAACATTGCTCAAGATTCAGCGTTCATACTTGTGCGATTGTCAATTATAAAGCAAATATTGCGCATATGTTAACCCAGGTCAAAGGAACCAACCCCTACGTGGGTGACAAAGGGGTAGAATTTGAAACGTCATTGAGACGACCTCCTGATCGCCTCACGGCACTTTAGACTTGCGCATGAATGGACCTTTTCCGGGATCCAGCGTGGCAGTACGACCCCTCGCATCGGTTCGGCTTACGGCCCGACCAAGTGCTGTTCACGCGTCTAAAACTCGCCGCCTATTTAGGGCGGCGTGCATTGCGACACCGTGAGATTTCTGTCGACCTTTCGGCAAGGTCCGGCTTGCTTTTGGTAGTTCTCGGAAGCGGGCGGGCTTGCGACACGTGAAAGCATAGCCGACGTCGCAGTAAACGGGCGCCCGGTCGGTGCCTTGGATGAAAGCTGGTGCCCTGGCATGTCCGGGCTATTTTCGCGCCAATCCTTTCAAACGAGCTTGTAAGTAAAACCACGTGTGGAGAGCCAGTGGTTTCACATACAACGCACAGGAGACAGGCGGATTACTGCCCCGTCTGAAATAAGTCAACGTGTTACCAGGAAGGTCTTTGTTATGGTCGCAAATCTCATAATGCATTACTTTCAAGGAGCACTGACATCAAATTTACTCAAGCCAAGATTTTTGCCTCAGCGAGTAGCAATAGACCCCGTAGCAGTGATTAGCGACCTAAAACTCAACTGAGAGATGAATAACTATCACTTTTATTGATTTATATCACTCTTATCTAGCACTATTCGAAATTGCCGGCAATCCTGCCATTTTTAGTGCTGGGAACACTAGCAGTGGCACTGGCTCGTGGTCACTTCCAGATCACGCCACAGCTGACCACTTCTCCACAGAAAAGAGTGACGTCAGGCTCTGCTGCTCCGCGAAAATTTTGTCTGCTAGGCGGACGCATTCAGTCATGCCTTGTCACCTGCATTGCTGTCGTCGCCGTACAAAGTGTCGACTCGGGTTCAATACAATAGTCTTGATCTTGGAATCTCCGCGATTCGCGGTGCGCGAATTATTTTTGCTTCGATCGACCTTTTGCAGAACAGTGATTTCGAAATGAACGCCGTTCTGGGCAGCACTGCTGAGGAGCCCGAGGATGCACACTTCAGCCTTGTTCACTCGTGTGTCTCAGTTAGCTATTTTGGTATGTTTTGGCGTGCAAAGCATTCGGGTATACGCAGAGGGGTCAATGCAATATAGCTATTGCGAATGAGCATCAGCGGAGAAATATAATAAGTTTTCTGCTTGCCAGGTTGTTTTGTGCGCCTACAGATGACCCCATTTATTCAGCCTCTAGCTGTTAACACAGTATTACCACTTTTACGTGGACACAAAAAGCCTATAGATGAACTAAAATTCAACGCTACCTGCGTGTTCCTTGTTAGTGATGATATCTGACTATACGCTGTTCCCCTTTTGATAGCTTGTGGTCGTGCTGATGTGTAACACATACGGGATTAGAAAAGACACCCTCATTGTGTTTTTTCGTGCTTCGAACTAGACGACTGCAATTCACCTGCAACTCACAACGATTCCCCGACATGCTGACCGGCAAGCACTTGTTTAACCATGCCCTTTTATTTCGCCGTTCTTTTAAAGGTGGTTTTTATCTTGATAATTTCATGAAACCATTCAAACGGCTTAGACGAAGATCAGACGCGACGAGCGAGTACGTTTCTGCGCTTCGGCGCCAGTCGGTGCCAAGATGAGACCACTCGAATCGTACACGTCATCGCTACTAGGGCATCGTCACTTAGGATGGTATTTGTAGAAAGTATCACACCGAACACGTAGAACTATCTCGGTGTCACAGGGCAGTCTATTTTCCGTTTTTTCTCCTTAGCTTTTCTACGCTGTTTCACATCGAATTAAAATCACTTCCACGCGACGGATTCCGTTCAAATTTCGCCAAGACCTATGCATACCAAGCGATCGAATGATGGGCACATCTCGATCTTGAAGTTTGATGTCAGTGATCCTTTAAGTTTAAATAGCTGTGCGTCCGTTGAGCTTGCCCTTGCCTCGAGGACTTTTGTTGAATTCTGCTTTATTTACATTTTGGTTGTTGTGTTATTTGGAGCGAGGGTATGAGCCCTCACACGTGAATGATGTTGGCGTCATTGTGATGAGTTTTTGATTGACCAAGTGTACTGTACTATCAGGACAAACAGGCGGTGATTGGCCAAAAGTTGTATAAGGGCGGAGCATTAAGGGAATAAGAAGCAGCTCCGGTGTTCCGGCAAGCGTTCTGAACCGAGCTTAAAGGCACCGTCGGCTCTGCCGAATCACGCAGGGTCACCATACTGACGGTTCATTTCCAAAGAGTTTTCATTTTCGGAAACTTATATGTCTACAACTGTGTTTTATATTATATACAGTCCATAAATATAAGTTTTTTCTCAACTTTACTGAAACTTCTACCAGTTTTACTTCTTCTTCAAGCAACCAGCAAGTCAATCGCTGCTATTTGCACAGCGGCAGCATGTTACCGTATTTACTCGCATAATGTGTGCCATCGCATGGTTGGCACACCCCTAATATTTTGTCAGTTTTACGAAAAAAATATTTGCTTGCATATTTTGCGGTCCCCGATCTGCCCGAGTCGCCTCGCCACCACGCGCAGGAATAGACTGAATACATGTTGGCGGGCTCGCCAGACATCCGCCCCGCCGATCAGGCGAATGCAGTCCATGGGCTACGAGTGCGAAGTCTCTTGTTCCGAAGAGTACCCCCGAACTAGGCTTTCTAGGATACCATGCACGTATCTTAAAACCTGTTGACGGGTGTCCGGAACTGCTCAAGCATTTCTCCCCTTCGGTCTCTTAATTTCTACTATCGTGTGAATGCACGCTTGCGTCGTGGCACAGACAACTTTTGGCACCAGAGGCGTGAGTGGGCCTGTTGGGCCTGTCGCGCCAACTGTCCCTCTCGTTCTCTGCGTCCGCGCTGCAACGCAAGCTTCCTGGATTTTGGAAGTTTAGGTTTCGCCATCCGTCCTTCGCGTTTTTACTGGGCTCTTGCAATGAAGCAGTAAGCATATATATGGCAAAATTCAAGCTCGCTGTTGTAAAGTTTGCCGAAGAGAACGGGAAAGCCACCGCCAAGCACTAGAGCATGAAGTTCTCCAACGTGTGACGATCGGCGCGATCAGTATTAAAAAAAAGAGTGCACGCTTGCTCATACAAGCTTTCTGCCGCCAAAGAAGGGCTTTTTAATTATGTGCGAACGCTTTGGTCCCTTGGTATCGCCGCGTCGTGGGACCTAGGTTCTCCTAGCATTGTTGAGAAGAGATTCAAGGAAATGGGACATTCGATCGCGCCGGACAGAACCGAGGGAGATGCGCTTTGAGAGGGTCGTGGCAATGGCCGCGACGATTATTCTCAATCGGTCCTCTTGATCAGTTATTCCGACTAGACCACGCGTGACCGTATCTGACTGGTTAAAGCAACGTGCTAATTCTGTTAAATGAACAAATACACTTGGTTCATGCTCCAGTTTATTTTCTTTACTTTATTGTATATACTTGGCGTTTTAGGACTATAACACTATATTATAGGTTCGCGAAATCCCCGCGTAGTTGGCGCACCCGCTTCTCGGAGCCCCAGAATCGCAAAAAAATGTGCGCAAATTATGCGAATGAGTATGGTACTTCCTCCCACTTTGCTTATCACCTCGGGTGGTGCGTCTCGGGTACTGAGCGCAGAGAGTTCCTTTCACACCATCAAAAAAAAAAAAACCTGAACTTTACTGGCGCAGTAGGACAGGATTGGCTTGCTGTTGATGGAGTTGGAAGCATTGATTGATATGTGGGGTTTAACGTCCCAAAACCACCATATGATTAGGAGAGACGCCGTAGTTGAGGGCTCCGGAAATTTCGACCACCTGGGGTTCTTTAACGTGCACCCAAATCTGAGCACACGGGCCTACAACGTTTACGCCTCCATCGGAAACGCAGCTGCCGCAGTCAGGATTCGATCCCGAGACCTGCGGGTCAGCAGCCGAGAACCTAAGCCACTAGACCACAGCGGTGGGGCTGGAGTTGGAAGTAAAAGGTGGGTAAGACTACAGACGAAGAAGGTACAGAAGGAGCGGCTGATTACAAATCGGTGCCGTACTAACGGACACTGCGACAAGTAGCTGTGGGAGCTCGACGCCGCAGATAGTGTTGTCTAGCTGGAGGACAACGAGGAGTGACTGGTTGAAGGTAGCCCTCGACGAGTCACCACCAGCAACCCACAACCACACCCGACATCGAACATGGTCACATCTCGTTCAATGGGAAGGGATCATAATTTTTGTGTAGCAGAAAGGCATTCGCCATGCCACCATTTGTCATTCTACGGAGTAGCATGGTACCAGCTACACACTTTCAAGAAATTTCGTGCAAGCTTTTTTTTGATGCTGTGGCTGTCGACGATGGGGGATTATGTTAGCGCTATTGTAATCGGTCTTACCATTCGACGTCCCACTCATTACGCAATTCCCATTGAGTGACGCCTGGCTGTTTTTTTGCTGTTCTAAAGCGCTTTACGGCACACAGTAAAATCCAGGTTCTTTGCTCGTTGGGAAAGCAGCTCTCACCACTCGGTACCCGAGACGCACCACCCGAGGTGGTATAGCGAATTGGGAGAAGAAACGTACTGCCGCTATGCAAATAGCGGTGATTGACTTGCTTTTCGCTTGAAGATGAAGCAGAATTGCTGGAGAAGTTCTAGTACTGCTTAAAAAATTTGTATTTACAGACTGTAAAGAAGTTACATAAATACGGACATTAAAGTTACAAAAAAAGAAAACACTTAGGAAATGAACCGTCTTCTGTAGGGCGACGCCAGGAATTCGGCAGAGCCGACGGTGCTCTTTCTAAACAAGTCAAGTTGAAGATGTGGCGCGTACCCACGCTGGGGGAATGGCCAAGAACCAGATCGTTTTCATGGAAGACTTCTTTAATAACAGGTTACGAATGATCTACTTGCGAGTGAGAAAAAGAAACATGAAATAGGACGAATTCGATAGTGCAATAGTAAATAAACTGTAGTGTAATACAAAGAAGCGGTGCATTGGATTAAAAATGAATTGTGAAAATAATAAGATCTACCGGAGAGTGGTTTCAACACTTAAACCTCTTTGAACATTTGACGAACTCCTGCAATGCGTAGGCGATTTTCCCATCGATGTGGCCAAAAGACAAAGCCTCAAAAGAAAGCACACTTTTTGCATTTAAGCCTGTTCTTAGGAGGTGGCAAACGATACCTAAAGTGTTTTTGCGTAAGGCGGAGTATCTGTTACAGGAAATGAGGTAATGTTCGGTTGACTTATTTACTCCGCAAAAAGAGCAATGAGTGCCAGACACGCTCTGGGGAAATATAAATTTAGCTGCGGAATTTGACAATGCAGTCTAGTGATAGCGACTTCCATTCCTCTTGTTTGACATATTTTACTACTGCAATGATACACGAAGTGCCTGAATTATGATGTCACCATCAGTGAAGGTGCAGAAAATTTTTCTAACAGCTGTTTCCTTCTTAGTCTAGTGCCTAAAAAATTTAGATGCCGGTAATACCTCAATGACCGGCCCATTTAGAGGTGACTTTGCAAGCGCATCTGCCATTTCATCGATAAATAAGCCCTTATGCCCGGGAACTCAGACCAAGTTGATCATAATGAGATGCGAGGGACCTAATGCTTTGAAAGCACTCCGAGCATGTGAGTTCTCATCTGCAGTAAGGGAGGCACATACTGATAGTGAATCCATCAAAATTACTGCCGAACTTACTGCTGCCGTTATTTGACGGAAAGCTAGAATTATCACTAAAAAATCTGCTTCAAAAATAGGCACGAAATCTGGAAGGCAAAGAGAAAAGGACCGATCTAGAGTAAGAGAAAAAATACGAATTCCATACTTTTCATCACTTTGTGACGCATTAGTCGCTAAGATGTCTGGTTGTATTGACGCGTGTGCTAAGTAATTTCTTCATGTAGCTTCTAAAAAAAAAATAAAAAACTAAGCGGCATTATTTTGAATTTTTTGGGAAGATATTGTAAAACTGGTATTTAAGAACATTGTTAGTAGTACTGATTAAAGGAACACTAATAATTTTAGCGCCTAATTCATCCAGAAAGCTATGTATAACCAGAATTTGAGGCGTATGAATCTCGGCCAGTATTGTACAAAAAACACGTCGGGACGGACAACAAAAAACTGTTTCTAAGCGCCTTACCGTTGATTCATACAGCCTGAGAAAAAACTGTGTAGCTAATAATTTAAAAGGAGTAGCAAGGAAGGGAAGCCTAGCTTCCAAATACAAGACCTTGATTGCTACAAACTTGGCGAGGCCTAAGCATAGTTTGAAGACTTGTCTCTGAATGACTACCAGAGGATGTATCTTGTAAGTAGGTGCCCTTGCGTATAACACGCGCTGGGTGAACATACATAAAATACACTGAGACAAAATATTTCTCCGCATACCTAAGCAAATGTTTTTCATTTGGCTTAACAATCCCACTGCACGAACTGCTGCAAGCACACTTGCTTGATACCCACTACAGCATTAATAATCAAAACTTTAGGGTAGTAGGCCGGCATTCGCTAATATATTTTTTCGTCATTCTTCTGAGAAGCGCGTTATCCGCTGACACTTGCAAAGAATTTTGTGGCAATTGTTCATGCAGTGGCTGACGACGATGAGGAATTATGCCTGAAGTGGGTATGCACTGCAGTTGATAGCCGAACAAAAACGAGCTTTCAAAATGAGTTGGAGCATTCGCATTCTGCGACGACTGCTTGTTCTTTCGTTGTTTTAAAATTCTTTAAAGTCGTAATAATGCGATTGCTTTCCGGACATCAAGCCTGCCTAAGGCAAGTTTGCCAGCAAGTCTCAAGCTCTGACGTGGTTAAGTGGTGGAATACTGGGCTGGCAACCAGCGGTTTGGGGTTCGAGTCCCAACTGTGTCGTTGGTTCTAGGTTTTTTTTTTGCTAATTTCACGCGATATGCTTACGGACACGGGTGGCGGCGAAGAACTGTGGTGCTTCGCGAGACCCGAGTTGTGATCTCATAACAGCTTTCGCTGTAAAAGTCATAGAGGTGAGGGCAAGCTCAAAGGCTACACGGGGTTTGTGGCCATAACAATGTCATCTCTGTACCACGTCAACTTCTTGACGACGGGGCAATAATCCACCTGTCCCATGTGCACTCTAAGAGGAACCGCTGACTGTCCGCACGTGGTTCTACTTACGAGCACATTAGCAAGGATAAGTGCCGAAGCAGTTGAAGACATGCCAATGCGACAGTATGCACCAAAGGCGCCGACCCGTTCATCACGACTCATGGTACGCTTTCACGCCTCGCAAGCCCACCCGCCCGCTTTTGAGAGCCACTAGAAGTAAGCCGGACCGTGGCAAAAGGGTGTCGGGGATCTCACCGCATCGCAATGCGAACTCGCGACTTTAAAACGGCGGCCCCTCGTAAGCGCCCGAACAGCACGCGGCTCCATAGGCTGCATCCGAACTGATGCGAGGGTTCACCCGGCCACTCTGAGTCCTGGAAGGGGCCTCATTCACGCGTAGGCCGACAATGCCGTGAGGTGATCGGGGGGTCGTCACAATGACGTTTCTAATCCCACCAATTTTGTTGCCCACGTGGTATCGTTTTTCTGAGTTAACAGGAACTCGAAACACTCGGCAGTCTCAGGCACTGCTGTATTTCGCGGGGTACCATGCGGGCACCGCAGTGTCTTTGCGGACACGGCTAATCCGGTCGGACATGGTTTGACTGAGTGCTATCAAAGCAATTCTACATGCCGGACCAAATGCAGTGCAACGGTTGGTTGGCTGCTCAAGCTTACCGCACAAAGTTAACAAAAGTAAACCAAAAACTGCCGCGCAATTACCCCTTCTTACCATGGTCCTACACACACAGTAATGCGAATACTTTCGCTATACATAAAGCCTTAGTTGGGTCAGTTTGCAAAGGAGTTGTGAGGGCCGCTATAGCTAGTGGTAGAATACCAGTCTGGCGCGCAGGGGACCCGGGTTCGAATCCGATTGTGTCTTTGGTGTTCTTTATTCACTAATATTTTTTCTCATTTTGCATAATAGTGGTTAAGGGCATCCGCGGTGGTGGACAACTATACGGCGCATGCGACTCTTGTTGTGATATCACAACAATGTTTGCTGTAAAAAAACGTCACATGATTTTCCGTCCTCTAGTACCTGCGTGTCTGCTGCATGTAGGCGGTACGTATAGGAAGGAAACACTTCTAAAACGAGTCACGCCGACTCAAGCAAACACATAAAATAGAGAAGGTCACAACACGATCACCGTCTTGTCGTTTCAATGGCGGTACAAAGCATGTGCGTTACCCACCTAATTACTAAGCTCTGCATTGATTTGTTGCTTGCTGTCAAATGAACGAAAACCGAGTTTCGGAGATAATTTTTTCGGCACGTGTATTTCTGACACTTTCGCAATTACTTTTGGTGCGTTTAAATAATTCATTTTTTAATTTACCATGCACTTTATTTCGAACAGGAAACGCAAGTTTCGAGAGAGGATATTAATCCACTGTTTTTCATTTCTACGTTTTTTTATTTCGCTAATTGTTTGTTGGCTTACTCTATTGTCCGGAGTTCAAACTTTACCTAACTGGGCGTGAGTGGTGTAATAAATGACAAAACAACTTCAGTTCGAGACAATCTCGTGCATTCTTTCGTAATTGCATTTTGGACAGAATAAGCAACCTACGAACTGATTCGAGTCAGACTTCTCGCTATTTGAAAGAAATGCCCTGGCATCATGGCTATCTGGCGAGAGCTTGTTTTAGATTATGCCAATGTTTGACATAATCTCCCGAAAAACAAAAGAAAATAAACGTGCTATCAAAAGGATGGCTACAGTCAAGTTCACTTACAACGCTACCGGTTTTAAGAATATATCGGATATAACAACGAGAAGCTGCAACCCCGTCAACTTTTGTATGTTGTCTATAGTGAAATGACCCGCTTACATCAATGTCCGGATTTCGCAATATCGGTTATAACAATGAATTCTGACTGTTGGGTGTTCGTGCCAAAAGGAAATAAAAACCAAATTCTGGGAAAAGAAAGAAAACGAGAAATCCAGCCCGCCACACCAATGTCCCACAGCGCCTTTTCACAGTCGCAATAAGCTTCACCGCATTACGTTATAAAACTGCAGAAAAGCTGGCTTTTAAAATCTGCTACGGCGCGGGAGTGGTGCTCATTCGGACATGGAATTTGAGTAAAGAGTTGACACTTGGTAGAGTTTCAGCATCCGTAATTTCAAAGGTCGTCATATGTTGGCTGTATACGGGGTTCTTGGCAGTCTCGTGACATTGTCCAAATATTCAAGCACGTCCGAGGACTTGGCAGCTTTGTCATCCTTATGACCAATGTTTATTGGATCCCACCCGATGATATTAAAGTGTTCTCGCAATATCCTGTCATCCCCTTATTTTTTCGTATGACCCCTTAAAAGCGATATAACACTGAAATTTTTGTGCCACTTGAGTATCGTTATAAGTGGGTTTAACTAAATGTAACTTAGCAAAAAAGAAAACAAATATAATTCTGCGTACTAATGCATTTAGAGCGTCTTAAAAACACAACAAAGCTTATGCATGTACTCGTTTAAAGTGCACGTGGAACAGTTTCGTTGTTTACAAAAGGGTTATGGATTCTTGATGGGCTATACTATTGACTTACTTCCTTTTGTGTCGTTTCTAACGACACAAAAGGAAACAGTGAAAAAAATGTCACATGGGCCTCCAGAATTTCGCCGTTCTTGAAATTTGGCCTCCAGGACATAGGTTTGATCGTGTGACATTTGTGTCAACATTTAAGTGTCATAATCCGTAGATCACCGCGGCGGGCAATAAATGTAAAAGGCAGACTAAGAGGGGAACCAGAGATTTTAAGCGGGCTACCGTGTGCTGGCTGTAAAGAAGGTATAAAATAACAAAAAAAAAGAAGAGTCATTGATGAAACTACAATGTCAATATGACGATAGTAACGCCTAAGTGGTGCTAAAAATCTCTACCAATCAATGGACAACCAGCCTGTATTTATTCAAACTAGTTTCTCCAAGAAACCGCATCGTCATACCGACTCGCTCGACAGGATGTGCAGGTAGAATTTTATCTCCTTTTCCTACTATTGCCATCTCACACTCTTGGTGTGTAGCAACCTATATATGCCGCCTTTAGAAATCAATGCGCACGTATTGAATATAAGTCGGTGTGCACTGAACGAGCATGCTGACTCATCTTGTGATGTGCCTCTTACGTGTGACAAAAAAAAAAAACACCCAATCAATGTGTATCATCCCCTAGATCGAGCTTCTTGCTCGTTTGCATTTTTATTTCGTTGTCGACGCATAAATCGCTGGGCAGGCGTTGTACATACGTCTGTAGCATTTGATTGTGATTGTGTCCACAAGTGGATACGTGTCGCCTCGAGGTATGTCACTTGTGGCTTCCTGCTTGAAAACATGTTTGAGCCTGTTCGAGAAAATACTTTTATTTGCGCATACCCTCCCACGATTGAAGAACAACAAGTATTTGCCGTCAATAGCAGATTCAGGCTCTTCCATCAGAAGTTATCCGAATGGGAAAGGCTTTTTTGCAGGCACACAAGACTGCGAATTTAGCATGTGGGAAGGACGATCACAGCAAATGTATTCCAGCCATAAAGGCTACCCTTCAAATAATAATTGACATTTGTTCTCGCCTCGCTTGGTGTAATGGGTCACGCCAGTGACAGCCTACACAGATTGAACATTGGCCTTGGGTGGTTGTTCACATTCTCATGTCAAAAAAGTGATAACGCAGGCCGAGCCGAAAAGAACGAAACGGCAAATGATGTTGTCTGACATAGAGTTCATGGCTCCCTATGTTTTTGAACTGTTTGGGATGTAAAGTGGCACGAAGGCTGAAGTCCAATTATGCATTAGTACGACGACCATCACAGTGCTGGGCACTAAACGAATATACATACAAGCGGGCCTGCTGTTCTGGCAGCGTGCATAAATTAAGTGGGTCACAGCCTTGATTTTCATCAATACAAAAATATTGTCGCAACGCACTGCAGTGCTGCAGTGGCTGTGATGGGTATAACGTTTTCCTACTGAATAGAGGATTGCAAACTTGTATGAGTTAGCGGTTGTGCATAGAACAACCCCTTTCAGGTCACTTGATTTTGTTTTTCTCCAAGCGTCAAAAGTATTGTATGGAGAAATTGTTTGCATAAAAGGAAAGATACAGGATTGAAAGAAAAAAAAACAGAGAAATATCGTGTTAAATGATTTGAACTAGAAATTTCGTATTATTCTGCGTTGAACAGCTTGCACCTGCCAAATAAGGTCTTCATTTCTACGTATCCTTGTGCGTGTATACCTAAAAATGCCCAAGAGTGGCACTTCATTTATGTGATTATTATGTCAATTGAAATGTCATTATCGATGCCAATCTTCGCTGTACCTCAGTAGTTATGGCATTGAACTGCCTATCCTTAGGGTGCACAATTTATTGTGGCTGCGGCAGCCGTCTACAAATGATAGTGGTATGCAAAGATGCCCACCTGTACTTGATATATTGATTACCATGTTGATATTATTGTGTTGACCCCAAATACAACGTCTATCATAATAGTATCGGGGTTTTTGCTTGTGAAATTGCAGGATTTTTGGTTAGCACATTCTAAAAGCCTGTAAACGCCGGTACTGTAGGATAGTACGAAACGGGAACCGAAATGAGGGCCGGGTGGAGTAATAAAATGTGACGATGGTCGCTGTGATCCTCCAGAACTTAGCGGACATATTCCGAAGCCCGCTTTTTTAAAACAATCAGTGAGGAAAGAAAGCAAAAGCTGACCAGAACTTCTGGTAGAATATTGTCAGTTCTGTTGCGGGTGTTAATAGTGGCGGGTGATAATCACCTTCGCCGTGATCGGGGTACACATGTACCTCTTTTCGTTAGTGTAGCTACATAAAGAAACGAGTGTCCTTCTCCTCGTCGTCGTCATCATCATGATCATCATCATGATCATGATCATCATCGTAATCATCATCATCATCATCATCATCGTCGTCGTCGTCGTCGTGATCGTCATCATCATCATCATCATCTTACCCACGCCCATTGAAGGGCAAACATCTCTCCGGTGTTCTGACCATCAACCTTGTATTGTGCTTGCTGCGACCACGTTATCCTTGCAAACTGTCGAAATTAAAAGCCTTCCGCAGGAATCCCCTGAATACCTATTTCAACTGGTCATAAAAATTAGAAAAAATGTGGGCGTGGCACTTGTCGTGACTGATATCGAACGGCACACAACCCAAGCAAAAAAAATGTGGTTGTGCAATTTGAGCAGACACAAAACCGGGACAACATTTTGATGAAGGCGCACGCAGCAAGCCTGAAATGTTCTGATCTCGGCATTGACTCTCAGTCAGCTGGATTTGCAAATGAACATCTGTGCTCAGAGCTGAAACAAATTTTTAGCCAGGCTACGGTGCACAAGAGCGAGAGTGGTTGGAAATTTGTCTGGGTTCGCGATGGTAAAATCCTCGCTCGGCAGACTGATAATGCATCGAAGATCAAAACTTAATACAGTGATGACGTCAACTATATGCACACGTCATTGTGAAATTGGTGCAGCGAAAGAGGCGGTTTGTGTTGTGGGCACAGATAATACGGTGCCACTGTAAACTAAAATTTTAGTTTGTTTCATGTTTATTTTTTTGTTGCCAAGTGGGTGAAATACCGCGTATGCTCATAATTCTGCGTTTATGTTGGTTCATGAAATATTTGTTTTACGATGGCACTTTAAAGAACCCCAGGTGATCTAAATTTCCGGAGCCCTCCACTATGGCGTCTCTCATAATCATATAGTGGTTTTGAGACGTTACACCTCACATATCTATCAATCATGAAATATTTGTTTTACGATATCACGACCAAATGCCTGCGTGTGTGGTTTTTGGAGGAAATTTACATTTGACTCACCCTCGTTGTCTTAGAATGCACCAGTGCTCATGGAAAATTTGTATGATAAGAATAGCTCTAGCTAATCTTGTCTTGAACTTGTCATTCAAATGCATGATTTACATCGCAGTCAGCCCAGACTTTCAAATGCACAATTTCCTGTTGTCAAGTCAGCATATGAAATGACCAGTGTGACAGTTAGTCCGTCAGAGTTAAGGCACAATGCGGTCGAGCAACTAGCTCTGCGTTATTGGACCTTTTCATTGCAAACTTATCACTAATCATATGGTGGTTTTGGGACGTTAAACCCCACATATCATCAAATGAACTTACCACGTGAAAGCCTGTTTTCTGAGACAGCAAACATTACACTTAGTGATCATTTGCCAATATATTTAGTTATTGATAAGTGTGGTATTGAATCAAACCCAAACTACAAATTTTGGTGCTAGAATACAAACGAAAACTCTCTTTCGCTGTTTAGAGATGCGATTTCCAGTACTAATTGGGCAGCAGTCTTCTCCTGCTCATCAGCTAACTCAGTTTATAGATGTTTTATGCAGACAATTTTCCGTATTTAAAAGTGATGTTTTTCCCTACAAAGAAATAAAAAAGAGTTGAAACGTTTGCGGAAGCCTTCATTCCCAAGGAACCTGTTAAAAGTCATCAATGAAAAAAGAAATAGCAATGTATACTATTTCGAAAATATTGCGATCCAAAAGCATTGGGCTCCTTGCGAAAATATAAAAATAACTTGACTTAACTTATGAAAAGAGAAGCCAAACACAATTATAATGATTGCATGTACGAGGGCGTTCCAGTGGTCGAGGAGATGTGTGGAAGTTAAATTAAAGTAATGCATATTTTAAAGCTAATTTTAGTGTATAAGAGATAACTGAAGGTTATCGAACATACAGGGGCAAAGAATTGGCTGAGAAATGTGGTAATCATTTTACTTTTTTAGTGGACAGTGCCAGTGACACTACCGCACTACATTACATGCCCGTACGAACAGTAGCTTTGTCGGTTTATTTCCCCCAACAGATGAATACGCCATTAAAATTGTTTGTAAAAAAACTAAAGAAAAGTGAATTAGAAGATATTGATGGTTTAAAAATGGCACCAGTTTGTTCGGTGATAGGTATATAAGCGGTGCCCTTGACATAAGTTTATAACCTAAGCACAGGCATTTTCTCACATCAAATGAAGCATGCAAAAGTTACAGTGCTGTTTAAGGGAAGAGACAAAAATGATTTGAAAAACTATAGATCTATATCAGTTCTACCCTTGTTTTGAAAGCCTATAGAAAAATTATTATTTGTAAAAATGTCGACTTTTTCGCAAAACACTTGGTAGTTATTCTAGCATAGTGAGGTTTTTGGTCAGAGATGTTGACAGAGGTAGCATTGTTACGGCAAAAGAAAATTATATTAGGCGACATGGAGGACAGGAAACTTACCGTAGGCGTATTTGTTGACTTCTTCAAAGCCTTTGACCGGATAAATCACAATACTCTCTTACGAAAACTGTCCCATTGCGGCATTATAGAGAAATGCACTGAATTTAATCACCAGTTATTTGAGCGATAGGGCAACTGTAAGTATAAACTCAGAACAGTCATCTTTGCAAAAAAAAAAAAATGCTCGAGCTGTACTCCAAGGTAGTATGTTGGGGCCGTTACTCTTCATTACTTACAAAAACGACATTATCATTTAAATTGCACAATCAAATAAGTCGTATATACACATGACACTTCTTTTTTCTTTTCAGGCATATGCATATGATCTAATTTCAACAGCAGACTCGACACTAAATGACTTTTTGCATGGTCGACTACTGATTCTCTACAATTAAAATGTTCCAAAACCAAAGCGGTTATGTTTTGTTCAAAAGGAACAACGTACGAGGCTACTTCAAAACTTCATCTGCGTGATTCCGTGATTGATCTTTCTTCGAAGGCTCAAGCTTCAGGCATTGTTTTTCATGAGCATATGTTGTGAGATTCAGATAGTGAACTGGTAAAAAAGAAGTTAAGTAAGGTACTCGGTACGCTTAGGAGATGTCAGTCATTACTACCGATTACTTAGATGTTAGTTATCTACCACACGCTTTTTTTCTTCCCAGTTATATTATGGTCTTATGGTATGGGGTAACGGCACCTTACACTCTAAAGTGAAATTACTGACACCTCAAAGAATGCTTTACGTTTTATCGTAAATGCGCACATCTCGTCTTTATTCAATAATTTTAGTCTTAAGATTTCAAAACATGTATGAACATTGCTTATTAGCGCTTCTGAAAAATTTCAATGAAGAAACGAAATGACAACCTTATCTCCATAGTATGCTTAAAGCGCAGCACTTCGTCTCGACCTACTAGACAGCTCGACTATTGGAGGGTTCCTCGATGCCGAACAAACTACGGTCTCCAAATGCTGAAACATTCACTCTCACAAAAAGTGAATGAATTAAGTTTTTCATTGCAGCGATTGCGCCTTCTATAGCGACAAGACATGTCTAGTCGATTTTTAGTTACATTAAGCAAAAATGAAAAAAAAAAGTTTCTTTGTGTTTTCTGATTCCTACTTCTTGTATTTCTTTAAAGAGTGAAATGTTGCTTACACGTATAAAATATTTATTATTTTTCTACTTTCAACTATGTATTTGTGTCTACTGTTTTAGTTGATCTCATGAATGCTGTCAGTCTTTCTGCCTTCTTTTGTTGGGATGTGGGGCTATTCAAGGTGTGTTTGTATCGCAGCTTTTTTCCCGCATTACACACAACACATTGTATCTTTGTTTTGATTTAAAAAATTAATGTCACTCTGTAAATAAGTGGTAAACAAACTTCAAACTTAGATCTCATCGCCCACCTAACTTTCTGTCTAATCCTCGAGTGCTTGTACTCTCTTAAAATCCGGTCTTTCAGTCTTATTGACCATTTATTATCTAGAATACATGGGTGGCGTCACGTGGTCACAAATGATCTTTAAAAAAAAGAAGCAAAAAGACATAGTTGCTGGACAACGTGATGATGAATCAGGTTTTATAGTGGTGGTTATGCCCATGTTGTAAGTAAACGTTGTTTGGTCTTTCCTGCTATTAATTTTGTGGGATCTGAGAAACCTTTGTAAAAGTTACGAGTCTTTTTTTCGTCAACGCTGATAAGTGATAGCGATGCCGATAACACTCTTTGTAAACAGTTTTTTTACGATGAACGTTCTGCTTTCACAAAACTGTGTGCAACTTTGGTTAACCTTTTTTATTCGACTTTCTTTAAAACGTTCGCGATCATAAGATGCAGATGAATTAAGCTCACTAAACGCTCGTCATCAAGTAAAGTCATTTTACCACCTCACGAGCCATGCTTTTCCGACACTTCCCCGATTCCTCAATAGATGCCACCAGTCTCTCAGCTAACACCTTTTCAGGCTGCCACTCACGTGCATCGGATCATACGCGAAGCGAAGGCGCTGCCAGTATTCTCACCACTGCAAACGAAAGCTTATGCGATGTTCGACGGCGTAACGTGGCCATAGTTAGCAGAATACATACTTCCACTAATCATTCAGCAATCTATCTACACAGGATGCGTGCCAGAAGACTCAAAGTCCGAGTTCATAATACCAATATCTAGGTCCGGTGACAGTTCTCTTCCAAGCAATTACAGACCCATATCGTAAACGCAATTATCTGCAAGTTACTGGAACACACAATACACAGACATATCATAACATATCTAAACGACAACAACGTACTTTTTATAAATCACCAATCGCTTTCGCAAAAGCTTGCCCTGTCAAACCCAATTGTTCTTGAATTAGTAACAGATGTTCATCAATCACTGTCCTCATCAATGCACGTTGACGCAATCTTCATCAATTTTTTTGAAGGCAACTATCGTGTCCCTCAGAACCGCTTGATTTTAAACGTACGCAATGTGCAGGTTGACCACATTACAACAAAATGAATCAAACATTTCATAACAAAGCGAGAACGGTTTGTCAAAATACAAGTTCATATCTCAAACAGACAACACGTCATTGTCAGGGGTACAGCAGGGGTCAGTGCTGGCCCCACTTTTTTGTTTTTTTTTTCATTCTACATCAACAATATTGTAACTGACATAAATGCATCTGTTAGAATGTTTGCGGATGACTGCGTAATATATAAAAAAGAAAATGACGTCTCCCATCGACATTATTCACTTGCAGTCCGCCGTCGGTGAACTGACATATTGGTGCAGCGTATGGCAGAGGCAAATAAATACAGATAAAACAAAGCCTCTTAAGTTTAGCACGGCAGCAAATTCTCAGACCGACTCATACACAATTGACAATATCAAAACTGGCACAATTTTGACATGCAGGATGTGTCAAGAAATGTGTGCAAAATTTAAAAAAAAATGACAGAAAGGAGGTATCTGCGTGCTACTTGCGGTGTTGCCTTCCTGTGGCAGAAGGAATCTTCAGATGAATACAAACATTGATTACGGCATAAATATAGAAATTAACACAAATAAATATTGAACCAGTGGTATTAGCCAGTCGAGTAAAACGGGCGAATTGAAGCTCTTGCTACGAATAGGTCATAACCACTTCGAAATTTTGGAAAAGTGGCCACTGGTTATCACCGCGGAGCGATGCAATCTGGCCAATTCAGCTGGCGATACCGAAACCAACGCACCAAACGGCGCATATGCCAATCACTTCGATAACACCATCAATGACGACACTGTTTCCCTCGCATTGGGAAGAAGAATAAGCGAGCGTCGATAAGCGACCTCGAAGCGAAGTGTCTAAATTGACGGTTGATAACGGCGAGGAAAACAGTGTCGTCACTGAGGGCGTTGAAGTGAATGGTAAATGCGCTGTTTGGTTCGTTGGTTTGGGTTTCTCCAGCTAAATTATGCTCATTGCATTGCTCGGCGGTGATAACCAGTGGCCGCTTTTCCAAAATTTCAAAGTGGCTATGGACGTTTCGTAGGAAGGGCTTGAATCCACCCGCTTGACCCGACCACCTATCACCACTGGTTAAACAGGTAATTGTGGTAATTTTTATGATTACTGCCGTAATTAATGTTTGTACGCATCTGAAGGTGTTTTCTGCCACAGGTAAGGCAATGCCGCAAGTAGCACGCAGATTACTTCTTTGCGTGATTTTAAAGAATATTGGATACAATTCTTGAAACACTATGTATACATACTTAGGTGTAATATTAATTCAACCTTGACCTAGAATATTCACATAGAGTGCACAACTTCCAAAGCCCTAAAGAAGCTCGCCCTCTAAATTACGCCTTCATCTCGGGAAACGGGACACCAGGTTATTAGCCTATAACTCACTCATTCGTCTTTCATTAGAGCTCGCATCTTTTATTCGACATCTCCATGATGTCACCTGGTCTAATCCCCTCGATGTGGTTCGAAACAAAACATACTGGTCCATGTTATCTTATTCTCGATTTCAAAATGTCACAAAACTAAAAAAGCACTCATAGTATGAATTCACTCGCCTTGCATCGAACACTCGCCCGGTTATTCTTCTTTTACACCATGTCTTTTTCTTGATCTCATATTTTAGCCGCACACCACATCTCGTCTAGATTAAACCAAGCTTATAAAGTCAGTCATTCATTGAGTCAGTCAAGAAATTTATTAAAGGTCCGGAAGAGTTTGGGCCACCAGGGTGTCCACGAGAGACATCACAGCAGCTGCTACTGTAGGCGATGTCATTAAAGTCAAACCAGTTTTTATCACACTAAAAAATACCAGAATTCACTTTTTGCACTATCAATAGATAAATTGAATTCATTGCCATCTAGCGTTGACACTATAAACAATCATAGATTTTTCAAGTTAGCACCACACTTGTTTCTCAAGCACGATAACACTTTTCAGTAGATCACTTCATTTTATTTTATACTGCATGCCATCTTTGATTTTGATCGTTTCAGAAACCGAGCAAGCCTAAAAAATAATCTAGATGTTATTGTTATTTGTGACAAGTTATTGCTTCTGCACTATATTTCTAGTTTTTTGTCCATTGCTGCATGCCTGAAATGTGATTGTATTTCATTCCTTTTAAATGTCCCCTCAGCAATGCCATCCGGGCTATTAGGGTATCTAAATAAATAAATAAATAAATAAATAAATAAATAAAAATATGGGAGATACCTTGACCCTGTATTAGGCGTAGGGGGTTGACTGAGAGGAATGTGGATGATAAAGAGAGAAAGAGCGAGCAATGAAGGTTATGTGGAAGGAAAGGAGGTTAGCCCGACGACGAATATTCAATTTGATACCCTGCACAAGGGAAGGAAATACAGAACGGTAACACAGAAAAAAAAGAGAGACAAAAAGAACACTAGTGCACGTTGGAGTGTCGTTTAACGAGGCTGGTTGAATGCCGAACCTTCAGCAGCACCTCTGTCGCTTACTGATTAGAACACCACATTAGATAGGCAGTTCTGACTAGTTCACAGTAATATTTCAATTGGTATATTATATAGGCACAAATCTCTTCACATCTTTCACTGAGTACTGGTGAACTTGAATGTAGACTGTGTATGCTCTCGCACGCTCAGACATGGCCATGGGCAGAACTTGAGTGGATGCGTTGGGATAAAGCAAACTTTGCTAATAGCGTGCGTGTATTGCCAGGCGAAGTATAGTAGCATTTTTTAGATGCGAAGCATCTTATACTCGCGCCTTGTAGTGCGCCGTCCGCACCGCTTCTCGAACATTCGACAGCTGACGCGCGCGCATGCGCCGTCGCGCCGTCGCCCACCATCTGTGCCGCGCGCTCGCTGAAACGCGCAACGCACGACGACTGCAAACACCACCAGCCGACCACCGTTCGCGGAACCTGCATCGACCACGTCTTTGCAAATTTCGACCTACGACCGATGCAACCCGATCCACTCACTCTTTACTTTACCGACCACAAAGCCATCGTCCTCAAAGTTCGTCGCAATAAATAAAACACCGCCCTTTCGCATACGTGCCGTACGTGTTCACTCATTTAACACCCCATTTCACAACCACGTTAACCAATTTAGCCATCGACCCAAGTAAGTCGCAACTTAACACCCGTTAACCAATTACATGCTTCCGCATCCTCCTCAGTGTTCCCCCGAGGGAAGCTGCGGGCAATTTTTTGGCATCCTAACCAAGGTTACCCTTACTTGACGGCACCGGCATGTATTTGATGTTAAAACAAACCAGTGTGACCTTCTAGCCAGCGCTGGTACATTACATAGCTTGCTCACAGCAAAAGCTAACAGGTCACTGGGTCCGTTTGGATAACGCTGAAGAAATCACAGAAAATAGGCTACTCTTCGCGAGACATTCTTAATTTACTTGCGTCACCCTTGATTTACTTTAATGCACTCTAATTCTCATGTAAGCCACATGATTCACACTTATTTCACTCTTCAATGAACTTAATGCCCTTTGACTCACTCTTGATTTATTTTTTAACAGACTTCAACTCCTCCCACTTCACTCATTCCTGATTAACACTTGGTTGGTTTATGGGGATTATCCTCCCATAGTAGCACAGTCTATGAGGAACGTCGTAGGGGATGACTTCGGATAATTTCAGCCACATGGGCTTCAGTAACGTGTATAGAACAGTACACGGGCATCTAGCCTTTCGTCTCCATCGTAATACGAAGGCCCGCGGCTTTTTGTGCAACAGCAGAGCACCGTAACCATTGCACAACCCCGGTGGTATTGATTCTGTGTTAATTCACTCAATTTGTTCTCGAGAGAAACTTCAGTTAATAAATTAATCCATAATTTTAGTTAAGTAAGTAAATTTGCTTTTGATTCATTTGGTTTCCTTTGTGCATGTTGATTCAGCTATTATTTATTTTATAGTTCATTGATGTACTTTTAATTTCTGTTAAATTCAGATAATTTGCCTTCCAATTCATTTAGCATCATCCCATATATATTTAACGCCAAGAGAATTTTGGCATCATTCACGTCACGACACCCTCAGGCGTCGAATTTTTCGATTGATGAGCCATGTAAGTAAGGCTTTCAACCTAATAAGACGTTAGTTCATGCGTACGTATGCACTAGCAGATACTGATGAATGCTCTTATGCACACGCGCTATTCTTTCATTAGGGCTGCTAGTTCTACCTGTGCAATGTGTTATTATTGAGTGCGCGTACGTGTATTCACAGGTGGACGCCAGGACGGGTGCTCAGTACACATTCGGCGACCTGCACGACGCTTCTCTACGAGTGGCTGCCGGTCTGCGGCGACTAGGCCTGCGCACGGGCGACATTATTTGCTTCCACGCCGCCAACGGGGCTGACCTCATGATCGCCATGTGTGGAGCTTTCTTCGCGGGTGGTACTGCTGCCATGGCCAAGACTCATCTGACCGAGAGTTCGTAGGCTTCTGACCCCCCCTCCTCCCCTTTCCCGATAACCTTTTGATGTCTTTCATGAAATGACATGTGAGGTGCTTTTCAATCTAAGGGACGATCTATGAAGAAGCAACCTGGTTTCAATTTTACCCTATAGTCTTGTCTTATAGATGGGTACATGCCGTCAGGAATGGGGAACAAAACTGACGTTCTGATAACCACCCGTTGTTGGGTTTAGTATTTCTTAGAAGATGGTTAGTTGGACGGAACGAATCAAAACTTCACGAATAGAATGGATCTAGAAGACAGCACTATCGAAAGACACCAGAATTGCGCCTGTCACAGAGTAACAGTAGCTCTAACAGTAAAAACTCAATGATACGACTCTCGCGGGGCCACCAAAAGTTCAAAAGTGTGGTGACTCAGGCGAGTTGGTTATCCATGATGTGCCACGCTAGTACAAGCCAAGTCCACCAAAAGTATTCGTATCATCCAAAATTCGTATCCCCAGAAAACATAGAAAATTGTTGGCAACATAAAAAAAACCTGGCAGAAATTTTCATTTATTGTGTTTCAGGGCCGCCGAAATGTCACGGACAGCTCTGAATTACTGACAGTAAAGTTTTTGGATGTCAAAAATCACACGTGTACTGGTATATACAGGGTGTTTCAGCTAAAAAGCATCAAGCAATTAAAATTATAAAAATGAGTGCTACGCGTCCCCAACTAGCGCAGTATTGATCTTAGCTGTATGTAGCACGTCTGAATATTTTTTTGATCAGCCAAGCACGGTAATTCACAAAGATTGCCTAATCAACTTTTTAAATACTGACTCTAGAAAAAATTTCAATACAATACTTGCAGCTCTTATCCGAAAATAATAAAATTTTCAAGTTACGCTAAGATAACAACGCTGGTTAATTTTTTTCTAGGGTTGGTTCAAAGTGCGTGAATTAAAAAAATACCACGTGATTGCCGCCTAACGCGCGGCGCTTTGAGCGCCCTCAAATGTAAGTTGAACGAGTTAGCGAAGGCTTCTCACGCACGAAAGTCACTTGAACAGGCTATCGGTGACTACGATGAAAATTAAGCGATAGTAGGATGGTACAATTAAAAAAAGGGACAGTAACCTAGTTTTCTTCGGATGACTTCAGTGTCATTTGCTAGACTTTACCCCAGTCACTAATGCGTTTAAAATAATTCCAACTAACCAGGTATTCTTCAATGATATTAATTGTTTGGTATATTGTAGAGATAGAGGCAGAGAAAAGACCATAAGAAAGAGCGTAACGGGACAATATTGATGCCGAATAATGAGAAATTCAAGAAAAGAATGCGCCATGATCACGTGATAGACAAGCACTAGTATTGGTCGGCTCCCGTTGGTTTCGTCTGTTGCAGGGGCCTAATCTTATCCTGAAGACACTGTGCACGGCGCCCCGGAGAGCGGCGGGCGCAAAGTCAGATGAGGTGGCCGTGTCGCGGCTCTAATTTTGGCAATTTAGAGACCTGAATAATAGACTACGTCCCGAACAACGTATAAACTCACAACTTTTGGGAAAGTCATGTCACTCATACTTTCATGACAAAGGCTAAATGAGACGTCATGTTATACGTTCTCGGATTGTTAGGAACAAGGTACTTTTTGCTTAATTAAAAATGCTCATGTACTAAAAAAGCTATACACTTTGTTTTTAAGAAGCAGCCAGCTTGAGTAACTGGCACCAAATATACTTTACTAGATTTTAAGATTATATTCAATGAAACCTTGGTTTTTTAACATTGGCTTGTGAAGAAGAGCAAACGGTGAAGACTGTGTGCAGGAAAATGCGATCATGAGTGATCTTGGTCATGCGTGCGCCCTTTATCTGCTTTATCTGTTTTATCTTTCGCATTCAAGAGCACCATTTTCTTGGGTGGTTGTCACAGATCTGATCTACATTGTCACTTTCTTTTTCTTACAGGGGAAATTTATTACCAGTTTCAAGACAGCCGTCCGAAGTTTGTCGTCACCGACATATATGACGCAGGCCGAGTAGTGAAGGCTTACGAACGAATCGCGTCAGTAGAGGTGATTTCTGCTCAATTGCATTTCTTTTTTTGCTTTTCTTGAATGCTGATGTGGTGCCAAAAGGTCCACACACTATTACAGACACTATTAGAATATTTTGCTTGGATGCCCGAAGCAATTGCGCCTAAGATAATAACCATACATCGACCGTGGCCTAACTTTAGTGAGATCTATACATGCATGCTAAACACAAAAGATTTCTTGTTCAACTAGCACCGTGGTCGTGCAAAGTGCTAGTAGGTAGTTCCAGTAAAGCGAAAATTTTTGAACATCCACCGCATTCCTACTTTGGTTGAATGTGAGAATGTTAATTCACTTGAATTTACGCCTCTGTTGGGAGCATACGAGTGGAGCTAATGATTACATATTTATCCGCTAAGGCGCCTGTCAGACTAGCAATAAGTGATGTGTACTCATTTCACTTGTTTTGTACAATATCATAAACGAAACCCATTGGGTGTTTCAGCATGTTGTCAATGTTCGGAATAAATGAATAAATGAATGATGTTAAGGTGAAATGAGTACCCATAGGCAGTTCAATATTTCGGCGACCAACACAGCGTAGTCAATAACACACAAAGAGGATAAAACACGTTAAAGTGTACTGTCGAAGTACTATCATTGATAAGACGTACTGTCATTGTTAAATATTTACCAAGTGCAAAACTTATATAGAAATTTTGTCTGTGCACTTAAAAGCTTGCTCAGCACTTTTTAAGTCCGTTTCCCAAAATAATCTATGACCACGCGTGCCATGACCACACGAGGAATTGAGCAATTCCAGGACTGAGAGATATTTGTACGTGGCGCCATATCTCGGCGGCAGCAACGACAGCCTGCGATAACTGAACGAGAAACACGAGAAAAAATTGTATCTTTTCAAAAAAAGAGCAAATAGTTATCAAAAACTGTTCTAGAAACTATACAACAGAGACATTACTGAAACATTTTGATAATTTTTTAGTGTCCCACAAAAAAGTGCATGACTTTCCAGGACAATGGAACAGCACCCACTAGAAAACACATCGGGTCCCATCGTATACTCTGGGAAGCCACGTGGTTTGCGCTGCGACACAATAATTTTAACAAAATTGTCAATTAAGAATCTGCTGTTTAGAGCTGGGAGTCACTTTTGATAAATAGCTTTTTTGCCTAATAAGACTTTTTTTCGCATACCTCTCATTATTTGCTTCAGCCCACTGCTGTTGCCACAAGAGGTGACGATATGTGCACATGCCCCCGAATTCTGACCATAGTACTTTAGGTGAAAATGAAACAATGGAAGCAGCCAACACGCCTAGCTTGTGTTGGTATAACAGTCGCATTGTTATCCGCTAATTGGGTGACATTATTTGTAGGCTGTCATTGTTACGACGGGATCTTACGAAGGGACACTGAGCCTCTCGGAACTGGTTAGAACTCCTCTGGATAACTTTGAGGCTCCGGCTGATGTCAGCCCAGATACCACGATGGCAATAATATATTCGAGTGGTTCTACAGGACTTCCCAAGGGTGTGGAAATCACACAGCGCAACGTAATCGCCCAGGTGACTTCGTATGGGTGAGACATTCTTGTTTCCTTTCTCTTCTGTGTAATTTTACGAGCGAGTTGAAGATTCGCTGCCTAATTGGAGTTCGCTACTTAATACTTATCGCTAAAACCTAATTTACGTTTTAGGAGGCTTGACTGCTCAATGACAGCCCGGTATCAAATGGCTAAGCTGCGGAGCAAGTGCGCTTTACATTTGTAAAGGGAATTCATACATAATGTTGACGTACCTTTGACGCTATATACAAGAGCGCAATTTATGGCACTTGACTGCTCTGGTAAGTAGAGTAGGCCACAATTAAAAATGAATAGCAGGTGGTATACAAATATCAGCAAGAAATGGTTTACACGCATACTTTCTCGTATATTGATGAAATGGAACTTGAAAGCAATACTACGAGATGAATATGTCTATGCATTGCTCTCACAAGCGCGAAGACGTATAATATTTGCAAGAGTGGGAACTTGGGCTAGTTGGTGCGTAGTCATATTTGCAAGATGTTTCAGCGCGCGAACAAAGGAAAAAGGACAGGGTAGACAGAAAGAGCGCTGACTTCCAACTAACTTTATTTCACAGAGTGGCAAGAATATACCGGGTGTTCAAAATTAAGCTTTATGATTTTTTTAAAATTAGGCGCTCGAAGGCACGTGAGAACCACTTGTGCAAATAAGTTAAGCGGCCAGGGGGACAGAAAGTTAGATGATAATTATCGCTGTCAGCAGCCCAATTAACTAAAATTTAATAATTAACTTTTTACTGGCTGCGGTAAGTTGGCATGTTTATATTGAAAAAATGTAGGCAGTGGTGTTTGTACACAGTTTCAGTTGGAAGATTTTTTCTAGCACGCCTGTGTTCCGAGATATCCGGCTCCAAAGTTTAATTGTCTTTCGCACGATTACGCATGCAAGAGGGTGAGGGTCCGCGCAAAGCTCCTCCCTAAAGTGACGCATCTGTTGCGTGTGGTGTTTAGTGTGTGAAGAGGGTGGAAGCGTAGGCATAGGTGATAGCAATTACCCTTGCCCTCTTCGGCCGGCGAAATCAAAATGTGACAGCGCGGTGCGCCATGAGCCTTACGCATGATCCTGATGAACGCGATAACAGGAGACCATTTTTCGCGACGTTTTTTCGTGACTTTAGATCACACTGAGACATCTTCTTGTGAACGCGTTAGCAGGACCGTCCTGCACTAGGGTGCCTCCGGTTAGAGCACAGCGTCTCTGCATTGAAGGTCTACCAAGGAAATCCACGTGGAGTCCTTTCGAGCTAATATGGCTGCTTCTGGCGTGAGGTATTCTACCAAAGTAAAAGTAGACGTGGTGCTTGCAATGGCTGAAATGAATGGCAACGCTTCGTTAGCAATGGAGCTTTACGCGTCTCGCCACCCACACCGTCCCCTTCCAACAAGGCCCACTTTCACAAACCTGTTTCGACGCTTCTGCACAACAGGCTCTGTCCACCTTCCGAGACGGACCAGGAAGGCAATCGTCGATGAAGACTTTGAAATCGACGTTGTCGCGTGCGTAACCTCGATGCCAGAGCTCAGCATCCGACAGATTGCCGATCAGTGCGGTCGCAGCATCGGAACAGTCACAAATGTTTTAAGAAAGCACAAGTTCCATCCATATCACGTTTACCTTCATCAGGACCTAAATGAGGCGGACTTTGAAAGGCGAGTTGACTTCTGCAATTGGGGCCTCATCAAAACTGATCAAGAAAATGACTTTTTGCACAGAATAATTTGGACTGATGAAGCTCGGTTTTGCCGAAATGGAAGTGTTAATCTTCACAACGCCCATTATTGGGCACAAGAAAACCCACACTGGCTGAGGCAGCACAAGCATCAAGTTCGCTGGAGTGTGAATGTGTGGTGCGGCATACTCGGGGACAGGATCATCGGACCTCACTTTTTTGAGGACAACTTGAACGGAAAGATGTACACAGAAGAAATATTAGGTGTTGTCATTGATGATCTTGTCTGCAGTCTTTCCCTGAATGACCTGCGCCAAGTATGGTTTCAGCACGATGGAGCACCACCACATTTTTCTACCAGGGCGAAGAACTGGTTGGACAGACGTTTTCCACAACAGTGGATTGGGCGCGCAGGAGCGATGTTTTGGCCACCAAGATCACCTGACCTTTCTCCGCTCGACTTTTTCCTTTGGGGCTACGTTAAAGATCGAGTTTACGTAACAGAGCCCAGCGATGTTAATGACATGAAGGACAGGATAACATCTGCCTGTGCGAGTATTCCTGCAGAAGTACTGCGCCGAGTCATCGAGTCGACGCGACAGCGGTTCATGCTTTGCGTTGCTGCCGAAGGCAGGCATTTTGAACACTTTTTGGGGCATTGACGTCTTGAGAGGTGAAGAGTTTCGATGAGATTTGTGCATGACCGAAATATGCTTATGTAGCAGCAGGAAATATGCGTTAGCAAGGATAAAACTGTTTCAGTTATTATTGGTGGAGTTGTTGCTCTTGTTTCAATAAAAGTTACAGTACTCGGACATCAGCAGTCACGCTATTCGCGTAGCCCAGGCAACGACCACGCATGCTTCTCTAGTGATTATTACGCACGCGCACTGGCATCCAGATTCTCCGCTCGCACCATTATCTCGGCATGGTATCTGCCACTATCGTTAGAGGCTCTGCAGTTGCGTGTTACGACACTGGTTGCAAGCGTTCTTCGATTTTTGATTTCGACGGCCGAAGAGGGCAAGGGTAATTGCTATCACCTATGCCTACGCTTCCACCCTCTTCACACACTAAACACCACACGCAACAGATGCGTCACTTTAGGGAGGAGCTTTGCGCGGACCCTCACCCTCTTGCATGCGTAATCGTGCGAAAGACAATTAAACTTTGGAGCCGGATATCTCGGAACACAGGCGTGCTAGAAAAAATCTTCCAACTGAAACTGTGTACAAACACCACTGCCTACATTTTTTCAATATAAACATGCCAACTTACCGCAGCCAGTAAAAAGTTAATTATTAAATTTTAGTTAATTGGGCTGCTGACAGCGATAATTATCATCTAACTTTCTGTCCCCCTGGCCGCTTAACTTATTTGCACAAGTGGTTCTCACGTGCCTTCGAGCGCCTAATTTTAAAAAAATCATAAAGCTTAATTTTGAACACCCGGTATACTGCTAAAAAGGATGATAACAGAGCATGAAGGTAAAATGCACGCCTAATCTGCGCATCAGTAACAAAACACGTGTGACAGGTCCTCTATTGCCTCAAAGCCCAGCCCAGCTAGGTAATCACGTTCAGCCTGTGATAACGCAATCGATGATGTGCTTACACATTTATCTCCTAGCAAGTGTATTTTTTCGGCTTCAATTATTTCTCGGGTAAGCTGGTCCCTGTGCCTTGCCAATATTGAGCACTGATCAAAGAGAGGGGTGCACCCACAATCTCGGCAACGAATGCCAAGATGCCCTTGTACCACATTGTGCACACTGTTTCGGTGTTCTCGGAGGCGGTCATTTATGCACCTGCCGGTTTGCCCGACATAGATGCACCCACACGTCAGTGGAATCAAGTAAACGACTCCCACTGCGCATGGGACGTAGCGTGTCCTGTGCGCGACAGAGCACGAGGCAGAATTTGCACGAGGTGCATTGACCCGTTTGCAAAGCCTCTGCAATTTTTCCGGGGCAGAAAAAACCACAAAAACGTTGGCGTCTCGAGCAATCTTTTTTAGCCTGTGTGATACGTCGTGCACGTAAGGCAGTACGACAGGCCGGCTCTTTCTGACACTGTTTCGCTTATCCGGTTTGTCGCCTCGCTTCAAGACAGTGACCAGCTTTTCCGCCACCGAAACGAGAACATGCGCGGGGTAACCAGCTTTGGTAAGCCGCTCTACTTGTAGAGCAAAGCTGTGGTGTACCATGTGGGGGCATGACTTCTTTAAGGCATTAACAAGGCAGAGGCTAGCGATGCCCCGCTTGACCAATTTAGAGTGAGCTGAGCTGAAAGGCAGAAGAGGCTTGCCGCTTCTTGGTTCATACATCCAGCAAACATGTCTGGAGTCTAACAAAAGCTTCAAATCTAGAAACTTCAGTTTATCAGTGGGTGATTCATGGGTTAGAACTAGTGGTTTCAGGCACTCTCGGAAAACTGTCAACACGTCAGAAGAAACGGTCTGAAAATTTTGACTATCGCATTTCAACAACACTAAGTAATCATCAACAAAACGGCAAACTTTAAAAACTACAGAGTCGTCAAGCTTGTTTGACAAGACACGATCATGATGTGCTAGAAATATGTCACTAAGAATGGGTGCCAAGCATGAACCAATACATATTCCACTTTTTTGTAAATACTTTTTGTCCTCCCATGATAAAAAAGTGGCCTTCAAATAAAAACTGAGTAATTCTAATAAGCTGCTGTTGTGAATTCCAGTACGCGTTTGAAACGCTGATGATCCTAACCTGTCTATGGATTCCTCTACACATTTAAATAGTTGGTCATGCGGCAAAGAGTAATACAAGTCCTTAATATCCACAGACATTGCCTGGAGTCCTGTGTTAGTTCATCCAATAATGTCAATAACAGCGTCAGAGTTCTTGACCAAAGAAGGATCGTCTATTGTTATATGTTTTAGCTTTTCTTGCAAGAAAAGTGCTAGAGACTTTTGCCAGGTCCCCCTTTCTGTTACAATGACCCGAAATGGGCAGTCAATTTTGGGAGTTTTCGCAGAAAAGAACAGGTCAAGGCTAAGCTTTTTGCAACTATCTATCGCCTTCGAAAGCTTTTGAAACCCCAGGGCCCCGGTAAGAGTTTTTGCACGCTTCTTAAGCTTATCCAGACCAATCTCATCATTCTCGTTAAAAAGAGCCTGCATTGCCTGCATAGCTTTCACCTTAAACATTGAACGAGGAAGAACCGCAAAACCACCTTCCTTGTCAGCCGGTAGAAGTGACAAGGAATGTGCCTTTAGGTACGCGACAGTGCTTCCTGTATTGACAAATTTGTTCGAAGGCTTACATCTCGAGAGCACCTGCACGCCTTGGGCAACAAATCTATCACATTTAGAGTCAGGGGCACGACGGGTGACTTGCTTGACCAGAGTGAGGAGCTCGTGCGGTGTTCTTGAAGGTGCCACCACGTACTTTGGCCCGAGGCATAGGGTGTGCTTAACGTTGTCGGGAAGAAAAACATCCCCGAGAACATGCACACAGTCCTTAGCAGCTGGAGACTTCCTTGGTGTGATGGCCCGCAGGTAACTGAGCGTCTGACGCCACATGAACTCGACGTTTCGGTCTACGAGGCTTCAGAGTTCACGACACTTCTTCTGTTTAACTGCTGTGCGTTCGTTCCCTAGGATTTGTAGTTGCAGGGCTTGACGGTACAGTCAAGCCTGCCGAAGCCATTCTGAGCATAGAATCTTGGATACTCTTAAACCATGGCCAACCGAGGGAGTGAGGCCACCAAACAATGCCTTGACTTCGGGAAGAAGTATAAAATCACAGCATATCTACGACGTTGATGATTAGTGCACCGAAGCGTCCGTCCGTCCATCCATCTGTGTGTCCATCCATCCGTACATGCATCCATGCGTCCGATTGCGTTTGGGAATGCAGGCAGCGAGCGGGTAACACCGACGAGACGCAAGCTAAGGAAGCCGAGTGCAAGCGTTTTTAACGCGCCCGCCGCTCTGCTTTGTCCATGCCCCACCAACGATCCGCCACGTACGACGACTATCCAGGAGACTGGGAGAGGCACTCGTTCTCCGCGCACTCAGACAAAGCGCGCGCTGCAGTCAAACGGAGAGTAACAGCCATTCTAAGAGTAGCGGCAGAGTAAGTGGTAGAGTAGCGCCATCTAGGAAATGAGGCGACAAATAGTCGTCCATTTCTTTTGACTTCTTTTTTTCTTATCTCTTCTTCTCTCGGTTACGCGTGACTAGTGACAAAGATAGACAAAGAGGAGCCTCGCCCCTAAAAAAAGCTCAGTGATGGCAACGACCTAGACCATGACAGTATGCTATTTCTTGACTTACCCTACTATGAACCGGTGCTACTAAAAAATGGCCCCGTATCTGCATGTTACACTGCAAATGTCGTCGAAAGACGAAAGTCTTGGGTCTGGAGAGAGTAAAAAAAAACGTGTATTGGGTGTTCTGCGCAAGAAAGTCGGTGAATGGTATTCTGGTGGCACTGCGTTAGAGTGCCTCGAGCGTGCAGCGGAGCCGAACGAGCGCATCAAGTCACGTCAGACGGAAGACATGAGCGCTATGTGGCAGTTATCTTGGAAAACAAAGCGCGTGCGCCCTGCCCATTGATCTCGGAGGTGATAAGGTGTAGAACGCAAGGCGACGGTTAGGTGCCATCATCGTGTCGTATTAGCAAAGCGTTAGAAATACTTGCCTTTTCGCGCAAAGGTTGCATGATCAACGCATTGTGATGAACTCTACGGTCCTTAGAATTACTTACATATGCTTTTTCTAGTAAGAGACATACACATAGAATAATGACGTGTTGTTTTGGTGCCTCAGATATGCGCAAAATTTGCTTATTAATTGAAAATTGCACAAGTATGAACGCAGAATCTGGAGCAATATTGGTGGACGCTGCGGATGGGGTCGGCCGTTTGGGGTATCGTCTGGTGCCGTTAAGGGTACCGTAAGGGTGGACAAACAGACAAATGTACAGGCAGACAGGTAGAAAGACATACAGACAGGCAGACAGACCAAAATTTTTGCGTCGAAGGTCCCCAAGAAAGACTACCGTCTTTAAAACATACGATCTGCTAAGCTGAAACAATTCTGCTTAAAGTCTACGCAGCAGGATGCGGCAGGTGAAAAAAAACGTGGTATTTCTCAACTTCGATTTGGCCTTCCTGCGTGATTTATTTGAACAATTACTAATTTTTATCAAGTATAATATTAAGTTGGTCCTACATCTAGACAAGAAAATCAAGCACACCGAGGGCACGAGGGTATACGACACAGATTGAATTCAAAGTTGAATAACGTAAAAAAAATATTGAAATGATGTTTTCTATCGCACCTTGCGACAGGCCCTAGTGACACTCCAGTTACGTTAAAGATCGTAGGGCCAATAATTATCAATGACGAGAGAGAAAGAATTGTCACAGTAAACGAGCACTGATTTTGAAGGTAATTTGCATAGTTGCTACTACCTTTTTATGACAGTTTTTTTAGCAGTGTCACTTTTGGCTGAGTTGCTCATAAGTGATGCAGCAGTGCCCTGTCGTGTTTGTTGCGGCGGAACTCAAGGACGCCGCATAGAAAGCGTAAATTGACCAGCGGTGACCCGTGACGTCGGTGTCCACACGTGCGATGCAAGAAACGGCTGTTACGAAATAAAGTCGCCGTATGCCAAAATATATGAAGTCATCATATGACATCGTCACTTGGTGAAACGTGGCTTGACCGCGGAGGCAGTGCAAAACCACAAGAGTGGCAGAAAGCTTGCAAAGCCTCCGATCCTTGAGGCGAGCAATACCTCTTCATGTTCAGAAATCTTTCAGAGGGGGCTGAGGGAGCTTCAGCCAGCACATCTACTAAGTAGGAAAAGTAGCAGACGTAGGCTTTTGTCTTTGCGTCATTTTAGGCAAAAAGATATGGAACCCTGTGAGTTTTCAATACAGATTTAACAGATGGCAAGCCCCGCCGCGGTGGTCGAGTGGCTAAGGTACTCGGCTGCTGACCTGTAGGTCATGGGATCGAATCCCAGCTGCTGCGGCTGCATTTACGATGGAGGCGGAAATGTTGTAGGCCCGTGTGTTCAGAGTTGGGTGCACGTTAAAGAACCCCAGGTGGTCGAAATTTCTGGAGCCCTCCACTACGGCGCCTCCCATAATCATATGGTGGTTTTGGGACGTTAAACCCCACCAATCAATCAATCAATCAATCAATCAATCAATCAATCAATCAATCAGAAGGCACGGGTTAAATTCACCTTTCAATAATCGCTGACATAGATAAGACATTTTTGAAAAATCATTTACACTTGTTGCGAAATTTCTATTCCTCTAAGAACTTTTGCTTAATGTTCTGTCACCTCTAATATAAACTAAAAAAGAACAGAAAATAATAGGAGGCATAGGAGCTGTACTAACGTAAAGCGTAAGTGGTATGTTTTCCTCCGACAAATAAGTGAAGACGTGTTCGTAGCGATTTCATATCTTACCCGATTTTTGTGTCTTGTTCATGCAGCTACCTGGATACATCGATATTTCAAAAAGGCGACATTCTGCTTGGTTCCGCAGCACTCATGCATGTCGGTGGCTTTTGGATGACTATGTGTTATCTTGGCCAGGGATGTAAAGTTGTGTTAGTTCACAAGCCGGATTTCAGTTTAATTCTGCCCGCGATAGAAAAGTACAAGGTGAGTAGTCTATTTTTAAAATAATGTAATTCACGTGTGCAAGTGTTTGTTAATGTACTTGAAATTTTAAAGCAGAGAGCTCTAAAATTGCTCTATTACTGTCTTTGACGAATCGGCGAAGATGCCACAATAAACAATGTTGCATTCGGGAAAACTTGCTTGAGAAATTAGGTGAAAAAACAGGATAAAAAAGCCATAAAGTAAATTAGAGACTAGACTGATGAACTAGAATACAGGCAGTAGCCACGATACACGAACAAAATCATTTTGGTGTGGTGATAGGCGAAATTCCGTGGACATGTGAGGCTCAAATATTGAAGTATAATACTACATCACTTAGACTTGCTTGAATCTGGGATTATTCGTCTATCATGAGCATCCTATAAGACATTTTACCTACTAAGCAAGGCTGCTGCAGTGGCTCAGTGATTACCGCGGCCCGAAAGACGTGTATTTGATTCCAGCCGTGGCGTTCACGTTTCTATGGAGGCCATATGTTAGAGGTTCGTGTACTGTGCACTGTCAGTGCACGTTAAAAACACACTGGTTGTGCTATGTAAGATGGCCCGAGCTTCTCGGACACATGAGTTAGCTCCAATGTCACACTACGGTGGTCATGACCCGAAGACAGTGCGAGGCATATGAAAGCAGCCTTGATAAAAACGTAACAATTCCTAGGTTTGCGCGAGTTCTTCTATTATGAAAGAAAACTTGAAAAAGTGCTTTTAATTTTTTTCTCATGATAAAAAACAGCAACAAGATAATAAGCGTGACATCAAAAATGCATATATGGCATTTGCGGCGGTTACCACAGAAACACCTCTTGGGAACATGTGGGCGCCGCCACTCAGTCAATATTTCAACAGTGCAGTGATGTCAGCGTGATTGTTGCGCTATCTTTCTGCCATCTCAACACTGCGCCTCCTTCAGGCCTGTTCGTGGGCATTTGTCCTCTTGCGGGCAGGTTCTTTCATTCTACCCGCAGCACGCGAATTTCCACTCCCGAAGGTAACAAGGCTGCACACGCAGCACTCTCGTGAAGCTCGTTTCACTTCTAGTAAATATTGCAGATAAACATACAGACAGATTGTCACCGGGACGCTTCCATCATGTCGGCAACGTCGCGGTGAGTGGATACAGAGTGAGCGTGGCGAAATTGAATGCAAGTCGTCGTAACCATGCATGTGATGACATAATATTTAATTCTTTGCGAGTCTGTGCATATAATATGCGTGAAAAAAACTGATCAATTAATCATGCCGGTCACTGGCGTTGTGGCACGAGCACTGCTCTTCGGCAAGAAGAAACGTGCAGTGTGGACCCGATCTTCGCCGCGGTTGTCTGTAAAACAGATTCACGCATCAACTCGGCTACTCATTTGTTAATTCTGAGAATGCACTAGCTGAACTCGTCACTGTCATGAAACCGTTTTGACTGTAAATATTTCATGCAGTACACACGCTCAGCCGCAGCTTTGTCAGATTTAGAATATTTTGGTCAACCTTTACTACTTGTGTAACGCTGGAGCCATAGAGGAGATTGCAATCCCCTATTTTCATTCAACTTCAAAGTCAGTCGTCTACTCAGTTTGCTGTGTTTAAAGAACACCGGATTGTCTGAATTTCTGGAGCCCTCCACTATATACGGCATCTCTCATAACGATATTGTCGTTTTGGGACGTACAACTTTTAATAATAATAATAATAATAATAATAATAATAATAATAATAATAATAATAATAATAATAATAATAATAATAATAATAATAATAATAATAATAATAATATAAATGCAAAGCATTTCTCAGCGAACTTTAACCCTATCTATCTATCTATCTATCTATCTATCTATCTATCTATCTATCTATCTATCTATCTATCTATCTATCTATCTATCTATCTATCTATCTATCTATCTATCTATTTATCTAGCCCCGCCGTGGTGGTCTAGTGGCTAAGGTACTCGGCTGCTGACCCGCAGGGCGCGGGATCGAATCCCGGCTGCGGCGGCTGCATTTCCGATGGAGGCGGAAATGTTGTAGGCCCGTGTGCTCAGATTGGGGTGCACGTTAAAGAACCCCAGGTGGTCAAAATTTCCGGAGCCCTTCACTACGGCGTCTCTCATAATCATATGGTGGTTTTGGGACGTTAAGCCCCACATATCAATCATATCTATCTATCTATCTATCTATCTATCTATCTATCTATCTATCTATCTATCTATCTATCTATCTATCTATCTATCTATCTATCTATCTATCTATCTATCTATCTATCTATCTATCTATCTATCTATCTATCTATCTATCTATCTATCTATCTATCTATCTATCTATCTATCTATCTATCTATCTATCTATCTATCTATCTATCTATCTATCTATCTATCTATCTATCTATCTATCTATCTATCTATCTATCTATCTATCTATCTATCTATCTATCTAGCTGCCTACGACTTTTAGCTCTCCTGGATTTTTCAATTATGGGATCTATACCAAAATTTTTATGGCATAACATCACTGCATCACGAGCATAAGTGATTAGTCATAGCATGAAAATCATGACATGTATGTCATGAATGTCATGGTTTACATATATTAGTCTTGCTGCTTTTGCGGTGGTTTTGTTCACATGACATATTGCAAAAATTAGTATGGTTTGACGTGACTGCATGGTGAACATAAGTCGCCAACCCAAATGCGGAAATCATGACATATAAGTCATAGCTACACACCTTAGGCTCATGGTGCGCTCGTGGTCAATTCGCTAACAACGCATATACCTAATTTGCTATTACGTGGCGTGAATGGATGACGAAGGTATGTGACTGGTTCAAACACGCAAATCATGACATGCGTGTTATGTAAGAACAACACTACATATTACGCTCAGAGCACACTTGTGGCCGTTTCTCTAGCTCCACATTACAAAATTTCATATCTCGTGACGTAAATAGACGACGAAGGTAAATGACACGCCCAAACATGCTAGTCATGATATGCGTGTCTTGTAAAACATGACTAAATGCTACGCTCATAGCGTGCTTGCGGCCGTTTTGCTAGCTTCACATATACCATGTTTAGTATTATGTGACGTGAATAGATGACGAAGGTATATGACTGGTGCAAACATGACGATCGTGACATGCGTGTTATGGAAGAACATGCCCGCTTGCGACGCGCTCATGATGCGCTCGCGACGGCTTTGCTAGTTTCACATATACCGAATTTGGTATTACGTGACGGGAACGGACGACGAAGGAAATGACACGTCCTAACATGACGATCATGGCATACGTGTCATGTAAAACATAACTGCATGCTACGCTCATAGTGAGCTTTCGGCCGTTTCGCTAGCTTCACATATACCAGATTTGGTGTTACGGGTCGTAAATGGATGAAAAAGGTATACGACTGGTGCAAACATGATATTCATGACATTCGTGTCATGTAGGAATTGACTATGTACCACGCTCATGATTAGCTCACGGCCGTTTTAATATCTTTATATATACCAAATTTGGTATGTGACGTGAATACACGACAAAGGTAAGTGACACGTCCAAACATTATAAGCATGATATTCGTGTCTTATAAAACAAGTCCACATGCTACGCTCATAGCACGCTCGTAGCGTTTCGCTAGGTTCCCATATACCAGATTCGGTATTAGGGGACATCAATGGACGACGAAACCAAATACAAGGTGCAAGCATGATAGTCATCACATGGAAGTCATGTACAGCCATCAGCACCTTAAGCATGAACACTTCGATGCATGGCCAGAGTTAGTTTGATTGATGCTAGCCGTTGAAGTGCCGGGCCCTTTTGCCGAAATAATACCTCGGTAGGCTTGAATAGTATATTGGCATCTATGGTTAGCATATTGGCAACAGAACCCTAACGTACATGGTGTCAGCGTCAATCAAACTGCTGCAGGACATGCGGCGGAGCATTCTTGTTAAAGGTGCTGACGGCTGTATGGCATAATTTGCATACCTACCACTGCTGGGGCTGCTATTGGAAACTTTAGTGGTGCTGTTGTTACGCGACTATAAACAACATGCTTGCATCTTATACAGTTTACTGGGTACTACATCTGTGCGCTTCGTAAAGTTGTGGTGATTTGAAGTGACTTATCAAGCTTTCTCATTCGTGCTTCGACTATCACCGATTCGCACTGTACGTGGGATCCGCCAATTTTTTTGTTAATATTACAATTATTTCAGTGTGCTCGCTTTACTTCGAAATCAAGAAGGAATCAGCTTGGTGGTATTTTATATTACACTAATTAGGCAGGAATAATAAGCATGCTATTGAAAAGTTTTTTCTTAATTTGTGAGTTTTATTAAAAGTGCAGTAATATTCTCGGGTGCAATTAGGAAGCTATTTATCATTATAAAACTAATTACCATAAACCTAATTACCATTAATATAATTAACATAATATCCTTTACGAATATTCAATTATTATGACTTAACCTAGCGTACTCAGAATTAACACCACGTTAATTAGCATGGTTCAAGTTTTGCGTGATTTCGATAGCATGGCCTTATTACAATATAGCCTATTTACCTCAGTCTTAGCATTGCCTATTTACCTCAGTCTTAGCATTGCAGGGGGGAGGAAGAAGACGACGAAGCTGTTGCTGCTTGGCTAAGTAGCTCTGTCTGCTTTTATCGTTTTTTTGTTTATATTACGGCTCAGCACTGCTCAAGACGTCGGACGACTCGAAAAGGTACCTGCCGTATCGGCGACCGACGGGTGCTGCGCAGCCCGCCGCGTCGAAAGGTGCTAGAAGAAACGAAACAAGCATCAGGGAGAGCGCCGCCATGACCTCCCAAGGTGTGACACCAGGTCGGAAGCACCAGTAGGTTTGCGCAAGCATACCTGACTGCAAGCGACACCACAGCGTTGAATAAGAGGACGAATCAACTGTCGTCGGGGACCACAGCGGGGCGAACCTCACAGATCAAGACATGGATGAGGGTGGTTTCCGCCTTGTGCGACATCGCAAAGACAGGACGGTGGGGATTCCTGTGTTAATTGCTCCAACATCCGAAGGAGCTAACTTGAGGCAAGTGAATCCTATTCACCTATACTCGGAAATTGAAACGATTCTCGGTGGAGCCCCAGTTAAGAGCCGTTTCACAGCACAGGGAGCCCTGCTCCTGGATATAGAGACAGAACATCAAGCTAATATGCTTCTAGAGACCAATACTATCTGCGGCCTTGCCATATCTGCCCGTGTACCACACAGCTACATGAAAAATACCTGCATTATAAAAGGGGTCCCAAGATGGTACTCGGACGAAGAGCTGTTAACCTACCTGAGACCTCAGGGAGTATACCACGCAAGAAGAATCATACGACGAGTCCAAACCTCATCCACCGAATGGGAATCAAGGCGCACTGATTCTGTAGTTCTCACATTCACTCCCAATTCGGAACGTCCAGAGAAGATCAACCTTGGCTTCACCAGACACGAGCTGGTAGACTACGTGGAGACGACACCACGCTGTTTTAAATGTCAGCGTTTTGGACATGTTGCTAAGCACTGTGGTGGGAAACAAAGGTGTAAGCGCTGTGGGGGGCTTCATGACTTTAAGCTGGTACAAGTAAAGAAAAACTTGTGTGTGCAAACTGTGGCGGCGACCACCCAGCTAGCTACGGCCGATGTCCAGCACGAACAGCTGCGCAGCGAAGAAATAAGACGTTTGTCCTCGGCCCGAAGACTGTGAACGAACCATCGCTCACAAAGAAGACGTCCGGCGCGCCACAACATGGCGGTTCGGATAACGAGTACGCAGGAAATTTTCCGCGCCTAAATCCGACAAGAGCTAGTACTGAGTCAACGCAAGTGCTCAACGCTGGTGAGAAATGTATCACGAAAGAGTCCGCCAAGCGCACCTACGTTGATGCACTGAGCCCATCTCAAGTACCATCTGGAAGCCAACAGCAAGAAAACCTCGAGCACGTTATTCGCGCTCTGTTCACAGCACTACGTTCACACGTCGCTAAGATGCCTGCGAGTTCAACGAAGGATATGTTGGAAGCAGTCCTGGCTCTAGAGTCAGTGTTACTTTGCTCTGCTTCCACAAACACACAGTAGAATAATGGCACTGTCTCGCCCACCTGGTCTATTTCGTCCTTCAAAAGTGCCCTTAATAATGCAATGGAACTGTGCCGGCCTTCTAAAACGCCTGTGCGAACTCAACCTTTTCCTGCGCGACATTACAATACCAATTCTAGCCCTCTCCGAAGCCGGTCTACCGAATGCAAGGACTTTTCCGGGGTACACTCGACATGGCAACCCGAGCATAACGTCGTTTGCAAATGGAAGCGCAATGATATACATAAGGCGGGAAATACCTCACGTCACCTTACCAGTGCAAGACCTCTGTTCCAACTCACTGGAAGTCGCTGCTGTGCAAGTGTGCCTGGGAAACCGAAAACTGAGTGTGGTATCGGTGTACATAAGCCCAGGAAAAAAGGTCTCTATGGAGACTTTCCTAAAAGACCTCTGCACTCGATGTCCCGCTCCTCGAATAATCTGTGGTGATTTTAACGCACACCATTCACTCTGGGGAGATAAGAGTGTAGATTTTCGAGGCAAGGAACTTCTAGCAGCTGCAGATGCTGCCGACTTATGTGTGGCGAATGATGGTAAACCTACAATTTTCAGGCCACCAGATTCATGGAGTGCAATAGACCTTGTACTTCACTCCACGGACCTTCTGGTATCATCGACCACGGCTCCAGCCAAGATGGGCAACGACCATTTCCCCATCTTCACCAATATCCTAGGATTTCGAACTGCTGGTCGACAATTCTGCAATGTAACACGCTGGGACACCTACAGAGAAGTGTTGGACAAATCCACTGGTGAGCTGTTCGCAGATATGTTGCAAAGCAAGCGATCAGCAACTTCATTGCTGAAACTGCCCGACCATTTTCCTGCTCCTGACTTGAAATTGAAGAACCTCTGCGCAGCACGTAGACGAGCGGAGCGGAAAATAATGAGAACAAAAGGAAATCCGTCTGCGAAAACCGAATATAACAGGATAAACGCTGCGATTCGTCGCCATACAAAAAAATTACGACGAAATCAATGGGCCGCTTTCTGTGAGAGTTTATAAACATTTACGCCCTTGACAAAGATATGGGCAGTAATAAATAGTCTTTCTGGGAAGATCCGAACACACAGGCCATTCGAATCACTCGCTTTGAAACAAGGGATAGATTTGCAAACCCTTGCAGAGGATTTCGCAGACGTGTACACATCTGGTAGACCAGCAGGAGCGGCGATTACTCTGTCACCCCAGTTTTTTTACACAATGGATACGCCATTCACCTTCCGAGAGCTGGATATGGCACTTAGCAAATTAAGAAGACACTGTGCCGTGGGTCCCGATTTGATCAGCGATCAAATGCTGACAAATCTACCATATGAGCGAAGAAGGGCCCTTTTGGACATATTTAATCATGTCTGGAGCACGGGAGAGATCCCATTTGTTTGGAAGACAGCATGGGTGGTGCCAGTCCTTAAGTCCGGAAAGGATCCTGCGAGCCTCGCGTCATATCGACCGGTATCTCTTACATCATGCGTATCTAAGTTGATGGAAAGATTAATATGTACAAGATTAACTTGGTACCTTGAACAAGGAAGACGATAGCCACCGTGTATGACCGGATTTCGCCCACGACTCAGTGCCCAGGACAGTGTTTTGGACCTATTAAGCCATATCGAACACCACCGCGCCAGCGGACTCTCGACACTCGCCGTCCTCATGGACGTTGCCAAGGCATATGATTGTGTGCTTCAGGCAGGCATCGTGAACGGGCTCCAAGCGATGGGGGTGTCGGGAAATGCTCTTCGGTTCGTACATGAATTTCTCAGAGACCGCTGTGTCCGTGTTAAGCTTGGAAATGTAACGAGCGAAGAAAGACGCGTTTCCCTCGGCGTCCCACAAGGAAGTGTTCTATCTCCCTTGCTTTTTAACGCTGCCATGGCCAGGCTTCCCGACACTCTGCACTCAGCTCTGAAAGCCGTTAAAATATCCATCTACGCCGATGACATCTGCATTTGGATCTCAGGGTACCAGCACAAACGTTTGGCCCGGATAGCACAGAGCGCTATTTCAATCATTGAGCGTCACCTGTTGACACTTGGCCTATTTTTATCAGCGGAAAAGTCGGCCTTCATGCTCTTCCCGGGAGCGCGACGGAAGTCAACACGTCTGTCGCTGAATATTCGAGGCCACTCAATTCGTTGTGCAACAAGTGTCCGTTTCCTGGGCATTACCATCGACAACAAGCTATTATGGCGACGTGCGGTTGATGGTATAGTCTCTGCATCAGTGCAAAGGATCAACACTCTTCGTCGCATGGCAGGGGTCCGTTGGGGTAACAATCCTATGCCCATGCTTAAATTGAATGATGCGCTTATAACAAGCCGCATTCTTTATCAGCTGCCCCTGATATCACCATCACCAAGCCAGTTCGAAAGCCTAGAGGCAGTGCACAGAAAGGGTCTTCGCTTTGCGATGGGAGTCCCTCAGGTGGCTTCAAACACGAAGGTCACCAATGAAGCCGAGTCTCTTCCGCTCCGCCTTTTGGCGTCTCAGGCCTTATTGACGCAGCTGTCAAGACTGGGTGAGTCCTTCGCAGGCACGGCGCTTCTCTGGCGGCTAAGAGCAAGAACTGGCTCACATTTCAACGCGGCACTAAACACATTTCAATATTTAGGCTTGAAACTGCCTAAACGATGCCCTATGGACCCGCCATGGTCTTTTGTGGATGTTGCGTGCAACTACAGCGTACCCAATCTACCAGCGAAGCGCACCATTCCAGCCGCGGAAGCAAAATTTCTTGCGCTGGATCACTTGAGCACCATGTACCGCGGCCACCTACAAGTGTACACCGACGGATCAGTGTGCACACAGACGGATAGCTGCGCAGCGGCTTTTTGCATATCCAGCCTGGGCGTGTCATGGTCGGGCCACCTGGATCGCGTGGTTTCGTCCACAACGGTAGAAAGCGCTGCAATTACGGTGGCTTTGCGAAAACTGCGATCCTTTTCTGCACGAGATGTTGTAGTGCTGACGGACTCCAAATCGGCGCTACAAAGACTGCATCGTGGCCTACCTCAAGAAAAGTTCACCAGGCAATCTCTGGCACTAATACAACACCTAAATGGCAAGAGTTTTATTATAATGTTCCAGTGGATCCCATCCCACGTTGGCATTGAGGGCAATGAAAAGGCTGATGCCCTTGCATGCGAAGCACGTACATCGTTTCCAAAAGTAAGAACTCCCAAGACTTACCAGAACAACAAAGATGTGATACGCAATCATTTCAAGGCGATCTACAAGTTTCCACACCAAGTATGTGTAATTCATGGACTTTCTCGTGAAGAAGCGACGCTGTTGTACCGCATTAGAACCGGCTCCGCATACACCCCGGCCTGGTCATTCAAGACTGGGAGAAACGCTTCCCCGTTCTATGCCTTCTGTGGTTGCATCGGGGATATTGAACATTTCATTTGGCTTTGCCCACAGTTTGATGCGCAAAGAGCAGCGATGATCCGCACCTTGCGAAAAGGCTGTCATAGGCACCGGACAGTTGATGACATCATCTTTCCTGAAGAACCCGTGGCAACTAGGAGGAACGTGCAACGAACTTTGTTGGTCTTCCTGCGAGACACTGGGCTGACTGACACGTGGTGACATTTTCCAAATTCAGGAGATGCTCAGGCGGAACAATTGCCGGCCATGCAGGCCACGCTAACCCCGCCTGCTGCAACACCACCACCACCACCACCACTTAGCATTGCATAGCTTGATTAGCTGGGAATGATCGGGAGCCCGCTATATAATATTTTTCTTATCTCGAGTCTCTTTACAACGTTAAACCACATACACCAACCAACCAACCTACTAAAGCAACTTAGTTGTCGTCGTCATGGACGTTTGAAGATTCGTCTAGACCTGTCACGTGAGTGAGGAAGTGAGTGAGAACAACTATATTTGGGTCAAGTGCAGACGTAGAGGTTAAAACACGCCACCCGGCTACTCCCACGTGGAGATCGGCTGGTCTAGCTTGACGGCCCTATCGCGGGCGCACTGGACCACCAGGATATGGGGCTGAAGGTTTGGGCTCGCATCCCACTCGGCCTTGCTGTAAGTCGGTCCAAGTGACCCACACTCGCAAAGAATGTGCGCTAATGTAGCGGTCTGCCCGCAAGTGGTGTCAGAGAATTTTAGCGGATAAATATAATTTAGGTACGCTAATGATGGTTTGGAATAGGTTGGAAGTAAGAGAAACAAGACGACCTGAGCTCTATTGAGTTTTGTATGTAGCATCGAGGAAGCCCGTCTCGCCATGTAGTAGTACTTCGAGTCTTTTATGTTCCGCGTTGTCGGTGTGGGAAATGCCACCCAGGTCGAAAGCAGTGAGGTCGGTGAGTGCGCGTGCTGCTCTGTGGGTCAACTCGTTCGGGTTCAGTGCAATGCCGCTTACGGATCCGACATGCGCGGGGAACCACTATACGATGTGAAGAACACTCCCATCGCTGGCGGAGCTGTTCAAGACCCTGGCGGCCTGTGTTGATATGCGGCCCTTTTGTAAAGGTTCTGACTGCAGCTTATGAGTCGCTGTACACCTCTTTGCACCGACCATTTAGCAGAGCGAGTGCGATGGTCGCCTGTTCGGCTAACTGCGGGTTTGTTGTGCATACCGTGGCACAGTTCGAAGTCGAGCCCTTCTGGTCCAAACCACCACTGCGAACTTTTTGCCGTACGGAAAAGCAGGTGAACAAGAGAAGGATACAGGAAGAATAAAAAATCACAAATTCACTGCAAGGGCCAAGCAATGAGTGTGATGGCAAACTATAGGATTGTTAAATGAAGCAAGGCTGGCATCAAATTTCTTGATTCAGAGTCGCAAAACCCTAGAATAAGAGAATACGGGCGCTCCAGAGAGAGACGCATATTTCACAGTCTATTCTCGTCGGGAGCGCAGCACTTAAAAGATAAACGTCTACTGATGCCTGTGGCCTCTGGTAGGAAAGGTGCGAGAAACCATGCCATTTATTTCGACCTATTGTGTGTACTCGATTTGATCGTTCTAAATATAAATCCATTTTGTCATATTTTTTTAACGATCGCCATCAGCCCTCAACTGATCTTTAATACTTGTCAAATAAGTATGCTAGAATCGTTGCGTGGCAAGGTTTAGCACAAGTAACAATACACAAGTGCGCAACTAAGGCAAGCTAAAGATATTTTTACCTTGTATTTTTATTGTTTGATTTGCGTGCAGGCAACAACAATTTTGCTGTACCCAACGTTCACACAAAAGCTACTCGCCTACCCACTCTTAAGCCAGTCGGACACAAGGAGCCTTACGAAAGTGATCATTGCAGGAAACGTTGTGACGAGCATGCTATTGCAAAACATAACCAAGAAGCTACGACTGAAGGGAATCATACAGGGTATGTCGACAGCATTCTGCTTTTTTTAAAGAACCAGTGTTGTTTAAACGGACGCGCTGTGCCAAACTAAAGTGTGGTGTGATCACGACTATCGAATAATAGCAACAACAGCAGGAAACATAAAAAAGAAAAAGAATTAAACAAGAAAAACCGATGGAAACTTGCCGTTCAACAGGTAAACTCTTTTACTCCGAGTGGAGCCGGAGAAATAAAGCACTCATGTCGTAGACAGAATGATGCGAGCCGTAGTATCTCAGTAACAGCAATAGCTGCTCATTCAGGATGGCCAGCATAAATAAATAAATAAATAAATAAATAAATAAATAAATAAATAAATAAATAAATAAATAAATAAAACAAAACCCTTGAAAAAGAAGGACATAAAAAAGAAAACGTGTGTTTCTTGCTTTAGCTGTACGTGAATGAAGCTATGAGCCACACTGTGGGCTCAAAGAGGAAATTCCGGAGATGGAGAAAGCAGCCGCGAACATTGTGGCCAAATTTTGCTTTTGTACGCGACACGCGGAGCTTACAAGAAAAGGGTAATGTGGACTTCTGTCTGACGTTCTACTTAGAAACAGAAGCACCAAGTGAAATATCATTTAGGATCTGATATTTGCTTGTTATAAGCAGGAACCAGTCAGATTAATCAAAACAATGTACTCTTTCGTACGGTACCACATGGTCGAGGATGTGCGTTTTGAATCGGTATCAGAAGCACGCGTTTACAAGAGATTGTACGTGTGTGCAGCACCATCTGCCACGCTCATGCCATAGCAAAAAGTCGTAGGCGGTCGAACATTGCTCGATTGGAACAGAGGACATTGATTTATTATAGGATATTGAAAAACACTGCGCCCGTGGTATCTCCGCTTGTACTAGGTCTTTTCAACACAACTATTTTCTTAATTTATTTCTGGTGAGCATTTCACTGTTTCCTAAGCATTTCTAAGACTAAGAATGAGGGTCGCTTTGAAGTACCTCAGGTGTGTAAAATTATCCGCACTACTTGTAAAATTATCTCAGGTGTGTAAAATTATCCGCAACGCATTGTGAATTTCTGGGTGTTAATGCGTACAAATTTTCATTAATTTGCAAGTAGGTTTTTTAGCTTTAGAAAAACTTAAAATTTTGCCAATATTAATTGCATTCGCGCTGCTTTTAGAATTGCTCAATTTAATAGCCCTATGAAAATGGACAAATTGCTCTGTAACGTGTGGAGTGGGCAAACGTGTGGTTGATATGGGGTGGTGCCACCAAATTTGTGGCATGCGTGTTCTTTTCTGTAAGCGTTTCCTTCAGCTACAGGAAACACGATACACGCAGCAAGATTTATGTATTTTCGCTAAATATTTTAGTCTTGTTTCATTTATGTGGACCATTTTTGGTTTCGGTTTAACGGCGCTAAGTTGGACAATGACGTCGATGCAAAGGTGGCTTAGTCACGCGACCACACAAGGCTGTGACGCACACTGTGTTGAGTTTCGTCTGCTCTAACATACACGTAAGAAACGCTCTGACAGTCGCCGTGACCAGCTGCATTAGCATCGAGGCAGTGGCAAGGCAAAAGTCAGCCAGAAGAAAACAAAGTGTTTATATATACAGTGTATGTACAAAACATGAATGAAGAAGCAGCCCGACGCTAGATGCGCGGGCTTTTTATAGGCGCCGAGGCGCTGAAGGAGGAGGGGAAGCCCCGCTGTGGGACGTACGCGACGTCTCTGCATGATAGACGGCTTCGTTGTCCGTGAAAGACGTGTGGAGTGTCTCTTCGACAGCACCCAGTTTCCTTGACGGACGCACACAGCGTTTCTGCCAGGGACGCCAGCACACTCGTAACAGCAGGCATGCGAGTTCTCTCCTTGTTCGCAACATGCGTAGCCATCCGTTGTACAACACAGCTCTTTAACAAAAGGGTCATAGCCGGGTATTCGCCAAAGAGCGGAGTCTGTCCAGGCGTTTCACCGTTGTTAGTCTCGGAGAAACTTGTGAAAGCTTACTGGTTCACCGAATCTGCTCGGACAAAAATCTAGCAGACAATAGTGTGCAGGTATTGTCACTACACAGGCAACCCATCGGATGCTTTCAGCACTCGAGCATGCTGAATGCCTTCACAGGTTTCTATGCGTAGCACTTAGCCAAGAAGCGATCGAAACTCGGCAAGCAATACAGCAACAGAGCAGAAACTTGGAAATTTACAAAGAGGGTTCAGCTTAAATTGAGGACGACGCAGCGAGCAATGAAAAGAAAAATGGTAGATGTAAGCTTAAGAGACAAGAAGAGAGTGGAGTGGATTTGGGAACAAACGGGGGTTAAGGATATCATAGCTGAAATCAAGAAGAGGAAATGGACATGGGCTGGGCATGTTGCACGTAGAAAGGGTAACCGCTGGTGATTAAAGGTAACTAACTGGATTTCTAGAGAAGGCAAGCGGGTCAGGGAGAGACAGAAGGTTAGGTGGTCAGATGAGATTAAGAAGTTTGCGGGTATAAATTAACAGCAGGAAGCACATGACCGAGTTTACTGGCGGAACATAGGAGAGGCCTTTGTCCTGCTGTGGACGTAGTCAGGCTGCTGCTGCTGATGATGATGATGGTGATGACGACATGACGATGATGATGATGATGATGATTATTATGATGATGAATACAGCAACCGATGCTTTGCTGGTACGTTTGGTACGCTCGTTTTGGAGATGGCGAGGGTCACTCAGGTCACTACATCTCCGGTGTGACATCACGACGACCGCTGTTCATTCTGCTATCTGAAACGCCAGTGCTGTTGCGCAAGCGAAGGGCATAAATCCCGATAGTGAGCATTCAACTACACCTTAAGAAGTGAATTAAAATGTATTCTACGCGTTTTTTGTGTCTTATATTTCGTTTGGAGAGCTCTTGCATACAGAGGAAACCAACAGGCTTGGGATAGCCTCGAAATTTGGTGGCCCGACTTCTTTACTTTATTTCTTAGATGCTTTCCCGTGATTCGAAGTACAACTAAGACTGTAAATTCTGTAGGTGAAGTACCAAAAAGAGTGAGAGTAATGAAATATGAAGCTTGTTTTGTCCTAATGTGAATTAGTAGAAACAGGTTTTCGGGCTTTTTATTACGTTTGTCGATATTATGATATGACACGAATTGATAATTGAGGCGGTAAAATGGCGTGCCATTGGGTGGCAAATCAAAAAGTAAAAAGCTTTGCGCAATATAAATGTCATTCGTGAACTTGGTGCCAACTGCTCTGTGTTTTCAGAACCTGAGCGGCTTATTCCTGAAAAAGTAAATGCACCTTGTGCCCAAAAGGAAAGTCTAACACTAAAAATATTTTTAATAGAGAATGGCTGTCAATCCTGTTGTTGGTCGTAGCAGTATGTCTGAGCAGACAAATTAGATGCCCGAGCAGACAAATTCATGAAAGACCAAAGTAATAGAAAAAGCGTTTAAAAGCATAGAAGTGCCGGCTTTCTACAAATGTTGTATCAGCTAAATTTCTATGTAGAAAAAGTAGAAAGTGACGCGACCAAATTTAATGAACTAGTGCCAATTGCGCGATGTTCAATGCCCACCGTTTGTCTCAGCTTCTCTTCAGCATTCAAGAAGGAAAAAATGCCGCCAGCATTTTCTTATTGTGGGAACTCAAGTGCGTCGCAGAGTGGTGGGGGTATTGCGTGAATGTTGCGTGATTGGGTATGGTTTGAGAATGTCTCACACTTATTTCATCTTAACTATTGCTATTTCTTGAATGAACGAGAAGCGTTGCCCTCAACGCCAAGCGAAGGACAAGTAAATGCGCCTTTGACTGGATTCCAAACGTGCGATCCTGTTCCTACACAGATGGGGTGGTCAGTGAATGGTTGGGTAGCTGGAGCAGTCGTTTTGTTTTTACTAGCAGACGCTGCCCAACTTTACTAAAATAAAATCAGTTTCAAAGCTCCGTATTTCCGCCAGCGGAGGAGTATGGGCCGAACGGCGGTCGGCGAACTAGCAGCGCTGCAGTCAGATTTTGCGCTACTCTCGGCGCATCATCTGCTACGACGACGGACCCCGGTGGTTCACCGCGCTCGCTGTTGCGCACGGCGACTTTCTTGTTGTACTATTATGAAACTTAACTATTTATCGTGTTTGCAGTCGACATTATCGTATTGCATTTGTGGACTGCCTATGTGGATACGTTCAAAGTCGCCTGTATAAATTGGCTCGGATGCGTTGCCCATTGCCAGTTGGCTAAAAATCTAGGTCCTGCCCATAATTCATCTGTATGCATTGCGTTTAACCTCAAAGTACGTTAGGTTCTAGGTGAATGAGCATTTTCACCGTAGTTTTTATAACGACTACTACCATTCTAACCAGAGCCGTCTTGCCAAGACAAGAAATGGCCCAAAACGTATCTAAAAGCCTCAAAGGCGTTGACTTACTGGAATGCAAAAATGTTCTAGAAAAACAGTACTAATATTTTTTACTAGTTACAAAAAGACATTCTCAAAACAAAAAACAGTACCCATGCTTCACACTGTTCACCAGACCAGTCTTGATGATGGCTATCAATCGAAAACATACTGCTAAAAACTGTTACTGCAACTGGACCTTCTTTCTCGCATTTTTCACGTTTTCAAAACTCTCTTCTTAGGTTTTTTTTTGCAAAAAGAAAAAGAAAGGACATTCTCATCACAATATGAAACATTACTACTCTAGCCATCGCGTTCTCATCGTGAGTGGTATAACACAAAGATGCAGTGGAAATGGCTCTAACTTTTCAAGAACAAAACAAAAGACGCCACCAGCTATGGGGCTTTCATGAAATGCCTCTTGACAGGTTTCTAAATTGTTTTATTGTAAAAAGAAGGCCACGTAAGGGATGATGTAAGCAGCTTTCTTGAAAACACCTCATTTGAGTGAGTGAACTTTTGGGGTTTGGGTACGGTTGCCTCAGGAATCAGAGATGCAAGGCACTCTTTGCGTGTTTTTACTTATTCTATTTTTCTGCGAACGTACCCACGGATGTAGTACACTCACAGTGTATGTTAACTATGGACTACGCTGCACCGGGAAGAAGTGACACCGTCATGTGCCACACCCCGCTACCTGCTATAAAGTTAAGAAATGATATAGCTGTGACTGAGAAAAATATATGCTGCTGTTATATGAGGCAAAAGTAACAAAAACATGGTAGCTGGCAAAAGATAACCACTTACATACGATTGCTTTGGTTCATAAGGAAAGTATATATAAAGCAAAATCATTTACTACTTAGAAGACAGCGCGACAGATGACATTTGAACGAATGTTACTGTGATGCAACTCTCGAAGTGTCGAGATTGTTGTTCGTCGCGTGCCTTTCATTTTCCTGTTACATTTTTGGCGGCTCCTCTAAACTAGGAAGTGGGCATTCGAGGAGTGCCATGCATTTTGGGGAGGATTGGCGCCTTGGTTGTGAACATTTTAGCTTCAATATATGGGTTGAGTTGGTGGGAACAAGCGCGGAAGCGTACAGGGCACGAGCTCCCTCTTTCCGTGTGAGATCAAAACTTCTTCTCCGGAGAAACATGACAGTAGTGAGTTACGATGCCGTCATTCTCACATTGAACGTCATAGACCTTGTTTTTGGCAGCGAGCTTTCTATCATTTGCGACGCAAAGCTTGCTTCCACCTTTTCGATTTCATCAGATTTCTTTGGAAGTTTGTCATGAACAACATTATTTGGTTTATACCCCACTCAAGAACAAAATATGACATGCAAATGAATGACTTCACCAAGCCGGATTTTTAAATTTGGCTATAGTAAAACAGTCTCAACTTGTTTCACCGTTCCAGTCACAATCCTGGGGTATTTTTGTTGAAAGTAACAACTATCTTTCAGTGTATGCCTTGACCATGAGCTCGAATTGCGTCGTCGGATAAACGTCTGTCTCTTCACTTAAGTTTATATTTGTAATATTTATGCACTGTTTGTTATTTGAACGTGATAGAGTTAAAGAGCTCGTTTGGCAGAAATTCCGATCTCGGCATCTCTGGTTGTGAGCGAGGAAACGTCTTGTTCGTCACAAAAAGAAGTCACAGCTTTGCCGCAAAGGCAAAGCAATGAACGTGATAGCAACAAATTGGAAGGTGACACGCAGAATGGCCAGCAGATCAAAACATGCCCTGTGTTTCTCACGCACAAATTATGCACGAAACGTACTCTCAGGTACAGGTGGACGCGAATAAGCGTCTCAGTTGTTACTTCACTGTGTCTGAAATGCACACTTTTTTCGCAAACGTAGATAGTGCAACGATTGCAGTGACCTTTGTGTGCCCGGTAACTAAGACAGAATCGTTCTAGTAAAAGCCGAACGCCAGCCAAGACGTGTGATCATTCCTACAGTGAGATAAGGGCGTGCGAGGGAACGTCGACCTTCTGCTATTTGCGGGGCAAAGTGCGCGTGGGAGATGAAAGTGCGGCCGCCCCGTCGTGAAGATGTTGCTATGCGCACTCACTGCGCCATCTTGCTGATAATGCTAATAACATGATAGTCCCCCCCCCCTTCCGGGAGGCCCACGAGCATTGGTAAGTGGTAGATATAGATAGCTTGCCCGTTGAAGGACGCTCTCCTCGGTGGCTCAGTGATTAACGCCTCGCAATCACGGTTCAGAGGTCCCAAGTTCGATTCGGCACACCTGAGTTTTTTCTGGATTCTTTTCTTTCTTGCATTTTCATATATATATAGATACGTATACATATACGGTGAGTGATGGTGAGGTGACGGCCACGTCGACACCGACGCTGGCGGCAAAATCCAGCTGAGAGTGCCCATATAATTGCTATCGCGATCGAAATCAAGGCACCAGCCACAAAAACAAATAATAAGGAACTTCTATACGAGTACGAATCGAACCATGGTTCTGTGTGTGGCAATTAGGTGTTCAAGCATTGAGGCCCGGCAATGGTCGAAACTGTTTCGAACAAAAAAAAGAGCAGTATGAATCCCATGTAATAAAAGTTCTGATTGATATTGTGCCTAACTAAAAAAAAAAGCGAGGCCTAATGCGCTCATTTTTTTCGTTCTTGTAGTAGAATGAATCTTTTCAACGCACGGAATATATAGTGGTAGAAGCGTAGAATTGCGCTGGGTGTTAAAACATTCAAAATGAGCCACGAGTGGATGGTTGAAAGGCCCAGCTATTACAGAGCACTCAAACATATGTTCGCTAGTTGCACCTTACGCGCGCGTAGAGGGCCCTTCACGGATTGGCGTTATTGGCACTTAACAGTTGTACTTTCAATAGACATTGCATGATAGATAGAAAAACCCAGTGTTGCTCGCACAGTCATTAGTTCTCTCACGGCATGGTCGAGGTATACACCTAGACCGAAGCTAGGCTTGTTTGTGAGAAGATGATTCACACAGGGTCTACTCTTGAAGGCGAAGCTCAAGCGCCGTCCAAATTTTGTAATCCATAAGTTTGTAACTGTTGGGTATTTGTTTCACACAGTATATACATAATACTCAATGGTATAACCTCGACCATATTCACCAATTGCTGGCGCATGTTATAATAATAATAATAATAATAATAATAATAATAATAATAATAATAATAATAATAATAATAATAATAATAATAATAATAATAATAATAATAATAATAATAATAATAATAATATTAATAATAATGGAATGATAATTTTCATTTGCACAACAATACGAACTCTCGGACAACGTGCTAGGCTAGAGAGGAAATTTCCTTACGATCGTCCATCTGCTGATCCGTCACCACAGGGCGAAAGAGACAAGGGGCTACATATATGAGCTTTTCAAGCGGCTTATAGCAGATTTTATCTTGGCGCCTGCCACCGTGTAAGCATGTTTACAAAGAAAAAAATAAATAACAATCGAACAAGTTGCGTGAAGTGAAGTCGTTGCGGTTGTCGCTGTTGGAGCCCGGCGCAAAGCAAGTCAGCGCACCTCACTTTAGATAAATGTCCTCCTCCTTTCTACGCTTCATGCATGACGAACGCGTTTCCATGCAAGGAACTGCGCCGTGTATAGAACAGCCCGAGAAGTGACGTGTGAATACAGCGCACCATTTGTGGTAATCGCTTACCATCGCCGCCGCCGATCATCACAACACGCGCGCCCTGGACCGCGGCAGCAAAATCGGACTGCTAGTTCTCGTGAGCACCACCCGTCCCGCTTCTTCAACGGAGCTTTCAAACTGAGTTTATTCTAGTAACGTGGGACGCTGCCTGCGTTGGCCTTGCGAGGCGAGGGACGGGGAGGGAAGCGAAAGTTTTGTGCGTGTCATTCTGGGAAGGCACGAGAAGCGAGCATGCACAATGGGGGTGTGTACGGCACAGCCACCGACGCCGAAGCGTGACGTCGTGCGACCAATAAATGCTCCTTATTTAAAATATGCTCTGCCATTTAGGTTGATTACTATACTGCACTTGCCAATCGCGCATCTTCACTTTCTGACCACTTGATGTTAAATGTGTATAAAAAGTCTGTGCATAAATGCGCAGATTTTTAGGCCCTGGTGTTGAAACTCTTTTCCAAGTAACTAGCGAATACAATCAATATCAGACGAAACATGATCGCTTTATCCTAGCGTGACTCTAGTGTGCACTAATGTGTATTCTTAGCAGACTTCAGAACATGGTGCCGGTATAAATGGCGGCCCCCCTGAGGAAAAAGTGCATGTCATCTAAACGTTGCTCTTGGTTCACTCACAGAACTAAGCGAGGACGGGGCCTCTGTGTGAGCAGGGGACAATTGAAGAAGTGGCAGTTTCGTGCTCCGATGGCAGATTTACTTGAATTTGTCAATAATTTTTGAAGGGTTCACATCGGTGCTCGAGGTTTGTAGAATGTGTATGTGTGTTTTTTTCTTCACCAAGCCCGAACTATGGTCATGGGCCCATTTAATGATCACTACGCGAGACGAATTCTTATCATTGATTTCTCTTGTGTTTTCTTTTCCCTGCAGCATATGGAATGACTGAGTTGACGGGGTGCATTTCCTTTTCCATACCACGACTCGATGACTTCAAGAGCGTTGGGAAGCCTGCTCCATTCGTAGAAATGAAAGTGAGCAATAATTTGATTCTGTCAAGCGTGTGTACATCTTTGCCATGACTCTATGTGCGCTCTTTAATTACACCTCACCCAGTATAAAGTATGCTCGCTACCACGTTTTTCATGCTACTAGAAACTGCAGCGACGAATATTGAAATAGAATATGTCACGACAGTTGTAAATTACAGCACGAGACCTACAAAAGGTCGCAGCTGCAACGTTACGGCTCTGGTTCGACGTTCCCCATACAAATCACGTAGCAATGGCAGTGTATCAAGGAGAGAGACTGACTTGCTGACATCTGTTTTCTAGTTTTATGAAGTTCAGCTCATCAATTTGACGTCAAATTTTGAAGCTACAATATGTTGATAGTGCAACATCTGAATACACACTTTTCTATGTTTCAGAGACTTAATTTGCCCCGCCGTGGTGATCTAGTGGCTAAGGTACTCGGCTGCTGAAACGCAGGTTGAGGAATTGAATCCCAGCAGCAGTGGCTGCATTTCCGATGGATGCGGAAACGTTGTAAGCCCGTGTGCTCAGATTTGGGTGCACGTTAAAGAACCCCAGGTGGTCGAAACTTTTGGAGTCCTCCCCTACGGCGTATCTCATAATCATATGGTGGTTAAGGGACGTTAAACCCTATAAATGAATATCATATCAAACTTAATTTACAATCTTCGCTATGCAGGACTGGTTAAATGAGTGCCCCTTTCATTATATTTGTTCTTATGTCCTGCTATAGCACCTTTCATATAGCAATAAACTGCATGGAAATGCTGCGTTGATGAAATTATTCTTTGAATATGCACACTGGTTAAATATTCACACAACGACTATCATTTACCGCAATAAGAAACTTGCGGGCAGTGGTTTAGGCGCGGTGACAGTGTAATATTGGGAAAGCATTTCACAGAGTCAAGCATGAATGTCTCGGTGGTGGTTCTGACTTACAGCTCACAATTATTGTTTTGAACTCCTGGAGCCCTTTTTGTATAAGCGCACGCTCTGCACGATGTGTCTTTCACCCCAATTACAACGAGAACGTAGCAACTGGGAATTGAAGCCGCGATCTCGTTTTGAGCAGTGGAACGTCAAAATATAGTACACTGACACACCAGAGTAAATAAATACAGCGAGTGAAAATTTCAAGAGATGACATGCCGTCATAGCAGCAACGCCACTAAAGCCTTTCGGGCGTTTCGTTCTACACTGACGCGTTTAAAAGAAAGAGATTAACCTGGTGTGTGTTCCAGAAACAAGTGTTTTCTTTTTTCGCAAAAATGACTGAATGTTTGCTGACGCTATTGCACTTGCTAAAGGCAATAGCGTCAGCAAACATTCGGTCATTTTTTCCTAAAAAAGAAAACACTTGTTTCTGGAACGCCCGGCATGTTATCTGTCGGTCCTACGCTATAAATACATTTATTTAGGGTTTGAAAGCGTGCTTCTAAAGTTGCTTTTTTCACCACGTGGGTATACTTTTATATGAGTATTTACTAAAACACAACTCCAATTCTAATCAGGGATTATCTCCGTGGACCAATTGGAGTGTCTGTTTTCTTTTCCTTTATTTTGTTTATTTACGGTGAATTCTCGGCGACTGTATATAACTCTATCGCAATGTATAGCAGCGTTTAGACTCACAAACTAATCTTGGGCATTCTGTGCGGCTCACAACTTGCCACACGGCTGTGTGGAGAGATGTGAGCACACTCATGTTGGTATTCTACGAGGCTTTGGGCCGTGAGAAAGTGGAGAAAAGACATAAAGAAACGACGGGGACAAGCGCTGGTTGCCAACTAAACTTTATTTTTCTAAGTTCATAAATTCCCACGTTACTAGAAATGCAACCTGCGAAGCCTGCTCGTGAATGCAAAGTAAACAACTTCGCTAATCGGAGAAACTTGGAGCACACTTCAGCTGCGCCTTCATGAGTACAAAGTCAAAGCATGATTACAATTCGTTCGTCCGGCCTGGCTTTGCTTCTCAGTGAACACGTCCACCACTCCACGGGCAAGAGACCGTTTGTGCGTGCAGCATTGACCGACTATTCTTCTTTTCAACCTTCTATTATGCATGACTCACGTGCGAGATTGGCTAATAATTGAGTAGCCTTATTCTATCGTAGAGTAATGGAGGTTATAAAATGAAAATGATACAAACTTTAGAACAAAACTTTGATGCTCACGCAAATTAATCAACTGTAAATATTTTTCATTAGTATTAGATAATAACAAAGACAAAAAACCTAACTCAAAAACAAACAAAAATAAATAAATAAAAAGGTCTGCATACGTCGACAAAAAGTATAACAATACATATGTTTGTTTGTTAATCTTTCGATTTTATTCAGATAATCTGGCACAGACATCCAAGCTTTCGCACGGGCAAATTCAGAAATAGAGGCTCCAAAAGACAGAATCACGGGCATGGATATATTCATTCCAATAGTACGTAAAAGACTTTTTAACTTGGATCTACGAGCTGTAGTGAGTGATGTACCTGCAAAGCTTTCCATTGGGTACACCTGCGAAATCGCGCAGCCACTACAAAAGCGGATGGTGCAAAGTACGGTAAAATTGGCTCACTTATCGATGACTTCGCTGAAGAATCGGCAATATCGTTTAGGAATAGCCATTTATGACCTGGCACCCAAACTAATATACCTTTTCTTAAATGTGTGAATAATAATGATCAAAACGCTTTTTTCATGTGCGAGTCATCGTTTGTGCGAGTCAACAGCAACAGAAAGTAGACCGCAAAGAGACAGAAAATCTGTATTTATAACAGCCGATGTAATTCCGTATTCAACTTTCGTAAAGCGAGTACCACTGCGACAAGCTCACCCACAATAACGTGTATGAAATCAGGTAGTCGAAAGGAAAAATGAATATGACTAATCCAAATTCAGGCTGGACATAGCAACACCCGACTTTTCATCACGATGTGATGCATCATTAGCAATAATTACGCTTGTTTCGACGGTTGAGTTAGTCGAACTAGAGTGTATATGCTCCCTACAGGAAAAAGTTGCGCATAGATCCGCAATTATGTTTAACAACTGTGCAGTGAAGCCAATCGTCGTGCGCGCAAGAAAAAAATACGGCGCGATGTTCCGTCGCGGATGACGTGCCGCCGACTCATTCTTGCGCACTGAGCGAGATGGCACTGTTGCAGTGAGGCGGTATATTGCTATAGGTAGCGAAAATTCTTGAGGCCCATGTGCTTAGATTTAGGCGCATGTTAAAGAACTCCAGGTGGTCAAAATTTTCGGAGCTCTCCACTATGGCGTTTCTCATACTAATATGGTGGTTTTGAGATGGTAAACTTCACAATTATTTAATGAGGTGAAAGTAATTTAATATAGTAACTGATTTTTGTAACACCGTAGCGTGGTTTTTACACCAGCCGTACGAAGCATGCACAGTGTTTATGCAATACCAATTTTGTAATTGCCTGGTTTATCTTGACCCCGCTAAATGGCGTCACCTATCCAGTCTGTCGGGGGCTCAACGTTTGGAGCTTTGATGTTCTGGCCATTATAGCTTTGGTAATCTGGCTGAAACGATGTAATCGCTATTAGCGCTCGCACTTTGGTTCATTTTTACACGATCTATGGAGTCTCTGAAATGCAGACATCATGACTGTCTATAGACGAAGGTGGTGCCCGCCGCGGTGGTATAGTGGCTAAGGTACTCGGCTGCAGACCCACATGTCGCGGGCTCTAATCCTGGCTGTGGCTACTGCATTTACGATGGAGGCGTAAATGTTGTGGGCCTGTGTGGTCAGATTTGAGGGCACGTTAAACCCCAGGTGGTCGAAATTTCCGGAGCCCTCCACTACGGCTTCTCTCATAATCATATGGTGGTTTTGGGACGCCAAACACCACATACCAATCATTATGGACGAAGGTGGATTTGCCGAATAGCGTCGCAAGCGTAGGCCTATCCAGCGGGTAGTTTAGGTTACATAAATATTCACGTTCTTTAAAGACCCGCGCAGGCACAGATTTCATGTGGAAACATGGTAACGCATATCGTATGTGTACAAGCTAAAAGCCCCTAATGGCGGTCACGATGAAACTGAAGTCGGTGCGCACAGAGAGTGCACTGGCGCCGTGCCATCGAGACCGTTAGGTCGGCTTCGCCGCTTAAAATTGAATATTTGACGTCTCTTTGCACCACGTGACAGCGCTCGCAAAATAGCGGTGCGAGCAGTGAAAGGAAAAGGCATGTCCAACTCTGCTACCTAAAGGTAGCTTATACAGAATGTCTGTATACAGAATGTCGGTATATACAGAATGTCTGTAGCAAGGCAAGGTCGTGAACGTATATTTAGCACCGGCGTCGCTCGGGGGTAGAATACTGGAATGACACGCAGAGGACCCGGGTTCAAATCTCACTAAGTCACCACACATCTTTGGTGTTTATTATGTGACCTTTTTTTCTGATTTATTGCAATAGCGGATACGGACACCGGCGGCGGCGGCGGTGGACAACTACGGCACTGCACGTGACCCATGTTGTAATCTCATAACAGCTTTCACTGTAAAACGACTCCCGGGTTTATACAGCAGAGGATTATTTGAGCATTCAGGCGAAGTTACAGTATACAAACCACGTAGCTTCCCGCAGCGTTTAACAATGACATTCCTTGTGTTTGTGTAGGCTGAGTTCAATTGCAATGGAAGGCCGCACACATGGTTGTGCGATAATGCGATTTCACCAAAATGCAGCAGGAAGTCTATGCTGCATAAAACCCAGAGTTGTTTTGAATATCCAGCTTTTTTTGAAGAGATATACTTTTTCTCACCCATTTTTTATTTAGTTATGACCGGCCGGAGTTACTGCCGCCGAGAGATGGCGTCACGTCTAGACGTTCCCAATTAGTGGGAATGCGGATTGTTGAATTTCTGAGAGAGCTAGGGTGACCTGAACGGGCTCGCATAGAGGCACGCAATTTTCGCAGCAAAGGGGAATGCTTGTTTCCTGGATATACATTTTGAGAATTTCTTATATCAGATCTGCACATATATTTTGCATGTGAGCAAAAGCACGCCATTAGAATTGCTCTGAAATTGTTGGGATATCGGTGATGTGTTCTTTCAAGAGAGCGTTAATGATGACAGGACATTTCATATTTACTGTCATTTTGCGAAGTGACTTCACCACGTGCCACGAAGTTATACGCCACCATATGCCACTCTACAGTAAAGACTAGGCCACTATGATATAGTACAGCGCACTTGTGCAAAATTACTACTTATACTATCCCGAATTCAGCTAAAAATATTCTTTTGTTTGGAGGTGTCATGTGCAATATAAATATGCAGCTTATCAAGTTTCATGCTGGTTCCTGCAGCCAGTGCGCACCGACTAAAATTTCTGAGCTTGAAGTAACGACAGTTGTAGCGTGCGCTCCTTTTCCCGGTGACGGTAACAGCCTTCTTCTGTTTTTGTGAACATAATGACTATAGTATTTAGCGGCTCTCTTATTTTAGGTAACACATACAACAGTGGCAAAGGATGAAGCATAATTTAATTTTTAAAGAAAGATAATGAAAGTACACACACACACACACACACCATATATATATATATATATATATATATATATATATATATATATATATATATATATATATATATATATATATATATATATATATATATATATATATATATATATATATATTGTGGGCATTTAGTATACCAATCCACTTCATCTGTACATTATCATCATTATCATGTGTTGCTCAAGCATCCTCATCGTTGTCACGTAGCATCATATCTTGGTTTGTTCATCTCAGCTGTCGGCTACCTGTTCCTCGGGCCTAATAAAGGTCTTCCAAACCAAGACTTCATACGTGGTGGAGCGTGCTGTTAGATCCCCCGTCATCCTCTCGACCACTCTACCCCCTGGAGCTACGTTCAGGTCACCGCTTGGGCCAAGTGTCCGGAAATATGTCGCACCAAGAAGAGGTCGGTGCTGCAGCCGTTCCCACTCCGCCACCGCGTGCCGCACCTTTTCACGTCATTAACAGCCTCTAGCGTGAGCCCCATCCCTTCGCTGGTATGCGCGGAGAAGATGTGGAGGAATAGTTGGAGGATTTTGAACGTGTCGGCGCTGCTAACCAGTGTGATAACACCTACAAACTCGCTCACGTGTCATTGTACCTCACGGGTGTCGCGAAGATGTGGTTCCTCAACCACTTCATCGACATCCCCGACTGGTCAGCCTTCAAAGATCAGCTTCGCCATGTCTTGGCACACCGGCTGTTCGTTCAGCTCTCGGAAAGAAAGCTCTCGCAACTCGGAAACGACACATCGGGGAGTCGTACACATCCTACATCGAGGATGTCCTTTCACTTTGCCGCCGGGTTGACACCCCAATGACAGAGTCAGACAAGGTACGCCAGCTTCTAAAGGGGATTGCACCCGTCGCATTCAATGCCCTCGCAGTCCAGAATCCGGCTACCGTTGCTGACGTTGCGACAACCTGTCAGTGCCTCGAAGAATTTGAGTCTATGCGCCTACAACCGGACAGTGACGCGGCCCGTATTACAGCGCATCAAAACCTACGAGACACAATAAGGGTGATTATACGCGAAGAATTGGAATCGATCGGATTCACACTACCTTCAGTGTGTCCCATTCAGTCCATTTCAACGTCATTGCGGGATGTCATCAGGGAGGAGCTCACGTCCATGACCCACATGGCCCACCTGCAGCCCACTGTCGCTCGTACTCCGTCGTTCTCGCATGCCGTCGCCGCACCATGAGGCACCGTCAGCTCGACGTCACCGCCACGAACGTACACGTCGGTTGCTGCCGCACCTCCCAGAAGCTTTCCTACGAGCTTTCCATCACTACCGCCTGAGCCATCATCTGTTCCTCTCACTGCTCTCTCTCTCCCGGTGCATCTAACACAAGCTACTACCCTCCTTATCGATTGACTCGCCCTACGTGCTATTATTGCGGCTATCGTGGTGACATTTCACGCTTTTGCCGCAAGCGCCAGCAAGATGAGCGCCGAGGATACGACATACGCGAACGAGACTTTACCGCAGGAGCCTTGTACCAGGGCCGTCGTTATTCGTCACCGCCGCGTCGGTCTCCATCTCCGCCAGCATCCGGTGAACTGCGCAGTAGTCTTCGATCAACCAGACGCCGTTCACCATCGCCCTACCGTCGCTCCTCTTCTCCTCTTCAGCCTGCTTCCCTCGCTTCTGATCGGCGTCCGGAATTTTAAGCGATGCAGTTTTTGGAGGACAAACTGCATTCCAACACAGTACTCCAATTCCTCCAGCGCGCCCTTACAATATGATTGCAGTCACAGTTGAGGGAGTGGACGTTGATGCTTTGGTGGACACTGGGGCTGGGTTTTCTATAATTCGTGCTGATTTGTGTACCCGTCTTTGAAAAGTCACGACGCCTTATGATGGACCAACAGTGGTTACAGCCCAGGAAACAATGATTCGCCCTTCCGCTCTCTGTACTGCCCGTGTGCTAATCGACGACATTCTTCATCATATACAATTCGCTGTGCTATCCCCGTGCTCCCACGAACTCATTTTAGGCTGGGACTTTCTTTCATCTGCTTCCGCGGCTATTTGTTGTGCACAACGTGTTGTCCATCTTACTGACACAGATCACTGGCTTAGTGACGAAACCTACAGGCTACAGACTCATCGCTGCTGTAGACATCGAGTTACCCCCAAACAAACATCAATTAGTCACAGTTTTGTCCAGCGACGTCGACTCTGGTGACATTTTGGTCACACCATTGCCCCGTTGCCTTAATAAGGCATAGCTCTGGCATCAGGTGTGGCTCGCTTCAACAATGGATCAGCTGTCCTTGCTGCTATGAACACCACACCAGATAAAATTTTACTGCCGCGGGGCACTACTGTCGCCTGCGTTGCCGATCTGGAGCCTGTGTGCGTCGTGCCTCTTACCCCTGCCTCCTCTAAAGGCCATCCTGGAGATCATGCTGCTTCCTCCGCCTTTACAGCAGCCATCAACAAAGACTTGACAGACTCGCAAAAGCAGCAGCGGCTTGATTTGTTGCAAAACCATGCAAACTCGTTTGACGTTTATTCATCCAGCCTGGGTCAGACAACTGCTACAGCACATCGTATTCAGACCGACGGCACATCCATTGTGCATCATCGTCCGTACCACGTCTCCCTAGCCGAACGAAAAATAATTGAGGAAAACGTAGACGATATGCTGCAACGGGAAATAATCCGACCCTCAACCAGTCCTTGGTCGTGTCCAGTGGTTCTGGTGTGTAAAAAAGACGATTCTGTACGATTTTGCGTCGATTACCAAGCACTCAGTAAGATCACTAGGAAGGACGTATACCCCATGCCACGTATCGACGACGCCCTCTATTCCTTACAAGGTGCTGAATTCTTTTCAAGCTTCGACTTGCGTTCCGGCTATTGACAAATCCCCTTGCACGAAGATGAAAAAGATAAAACTGCGTTTGCGACCCCGGATGGCCTATATGAATTCGATGTTATGCCGTTTGGTCTATGCAATGCGCCCGCAATTTTTGAGTGCTTGATTGACACCGTGCTGCGTGGCCTGAAATGGAAGACTTGCCTATGTTACCTCGATGACATTGTTGTCTTTTCATCGACGTTTCCTCAACATCTGCAACGCTTGGACGAGGTCCTGACTTGCATTGCGGGCGCTGGTCTTCAAATTAACACCAAGAAGTGCCATTTCGCCAGCAGATCTATCAAGGTCCTCGGTCACGTTGTGAGCAAGGACGGAAATCGTCCAGACCCTGAGAAAACTGCTGCGGTGCTTCGCTTCCCTCGCCCTGACAAGCCGAACGATTTGCGAAGTTTCCTTGGTCTCGCCTCTTACTTTCGGCGATTTATACAAAACTTTGCCTCCATAGCCGCACCACTCCATAAGCTACTTGCTTCTGGTACGCCCTTTCAGTGGTCTCAGGAATGTGAATCGGCTTTCGACAGGTTGAAGAGTGCCCTCACGACTGATCCTGTACTTTTTCATTTTCACAATGGTGCACCGACCTTCCTCCATACAGACGCTAGCGGCCACGGTTTAGGAGCCGTGCTCCTCCAGCGCGACAACTCTTCGCGAGAGCGAGTCGTTGCGTACGCCAGCCGCGTCCTCTCCGCAGCCGAGAGAAACTACACGATCACCGAGAAGGAGTGCCTCGCCATCGTTTGGTCACTGCAGAAATTCCGTCCCTATCTTCACGGCCACCATTTCACCATTGTTACCGACCACCACGCTTTATGTTGGCTTTCGACACTCAAGAACTTGTCGGGACGCCTCGGCTGCTGGATTCCACGCCTACAAGAGTATGATTTTGACATCGTATACAAGTGTGGCAGAAAGTATATCGACGCCGATGCTCTTTCTCGCTGCCCACTACCAGCGGCTCCCCTCAGCGTTTCCGCAATCACTTTGCACAACACACCCTCGGAGTCCACGTCTACGGTGGTTTCCTCTCTCGCCTCTATGGACCAGCTGCCTTCGGACGACCCGCACGATTTTTCTTCTCGACAGCTGGCTGACCCATACTGTCGACGTATTATAGGCTACCTCACTGGCAGTTCCCGTCCACTTAATGCGAGGCTCCGTCATGAACTCTCGCAGTTTAAGCTGGACAACTCAGTGCTGTACCGCAAAATTTACCATCCTGATGGCCAGCGCTGGGTTCCCGTTCTACCCCGATCGTTTTGGTCCGAAGTCCTCAGAGCACTTCATGACCATCCGACGGCTGGTCACCTTGGTTACCACAAAACCTACGATGGCCTTCGAAGTCGGTTTTATTGGCCAGGTATTACCACTAGTGTAGCTCGGTACGTTGGATCCTGCACTACCTGCCAATGTAGAAAACTACCCGCATCTGCTCCAGCCGGTACACTACAGCCTCTTCCGTGCCCAGCCACACCATTCGAAGTTGTAGGCATCGATCTTTATGGCCCCCTTCCAGTCAGTGCTGCTGGAAACCGATGGATAGTAACAGCCGTGAGACCATTTGACGCGCTACGCCGAGATGGCATCCGTCACTGCCGGTTCAGCTTCTGAAATTGCCGATTTCATCCTCCGAGCCATTATACTGCGTCATGGTGCTCCACGTGTATTGCTCAGTGACCGTGGAAGGGCCTTCCTTTCACAACTAGTGAACGAACTTCTTCGCGCCTCTGGCACAACTCACAAGACTGCCTCTAGTTATCATCCCATAACTAATGGCCTCACTGAGCGATTCCACCGCACTCTTGCTGACATGATCGCCGCCTACATTCAACCAGACCACAAGAACTGGGATTTAGTTCTACCATTCGTCACTTTCGCCTACAATACGGCTAGTCAGCGGACAACCGGCTACTCACCATTTTACCTAATTTATGGACGCTCCCCTACTTCTTTCCTGAACGTCTCTTTCTTTACCTGCCACGTGGATTCATCTCCATCCTCTTCAGAGGAATACGTTTTACGGCTCGCAGAGAGCCGCCAACGTGCTCGTATAAACACTGAATCCCGACAGCAAGACAGAAAGCTGATTTATGTTGAATCGCATCATGCTGTATCCTTTCAACCTGAAGACAAAGTGCTCTTTTTGATGCCTATTCGCACACCTGGTTCGTGCGACAAATTCCAGCCACGGTTTATCGGGCCGTACGCAGTTCTTGAAGAAACTTCACCAGTGAATTATCGCGTGACGCCACTTGTAGCCCCAGCAGATCCCCGTTATCGAACTGCTGAGGTCGTCCATGTCTCCCGTATGAAGCCCTTCATGCGACGTTCTTTGTTCCCTTCACTTGCCACGGCCAGGCTGGCCGCTTTCACGTGAGGGGAATTAGTGTGGGCATTTAGTATACCAATCCTCTTCATCTGTACATTATCATCATTATCATGTGTGGCTCATGCATCCTCATCGTTGTCACGTAGCATCATCATCTTGGTTCGTTCATCTCAGCTGTCGGCTGCTGGTTTCTCGGGCCTAATAAAGGTCTTCCAAACCAAGACTTCATAATATATATATATATATATATATATATATATATATATATATATATATATATATATATATATATATATATATATATATATATATATATATATATGCGGTAGAAAAAGAGGTTGACAAACGTGTGAAAACACAAGTTTTACAAACGTTTCGGCAGGTGGGCCTGTCTTTGTTGTTTTACTAACGAAGGCAGGCCCACCTGCCGAAACGTTAGTAAAACTTCTGTTTTCGCACGTTTGTCGACCTTTTTTTCTACCGTATATATATATATATATATATATATATATATATATATATATATATATATATATATATATATATATATATACACATATATAACCAGACACCGTTGCTTCTCTAGCCCACACCATCGGAAGAGAGTGAGAGCTCCACGAAAACGATGGGCAGATCTCCTTGCGTCACACTATCAAAGAGGTATATTTTCAGCTCCGGCTCGACAAGCGTCTCTACCCTCCCCCTCATCCATCACTCACTGCGCTCGGGGCTCAAACTTTACGGCGCATCCAAAAGAATTGCCTGATAACCCCTTCTCACCTTTTCCTTTATAAATATAGGTCTAACCCTTGCTGTCCCAATTGCCCCTCCCCATATGCTGACCTGTCACGCAGCTTGTTTCACTGCCCAACTGCTCAGCAATCCAGCTAACCAGCTATTACGCTCTGCCATTCCTTTCCATCACGTCCTGGCTCGCCTGAATCGGCGCTGAAGGGGAAGAAGAACAGCGTCGACTGGTCGCACAGGCGGAGACAATGCTCGGCCAGCCTGTAAATTATGGCTGAATAAAAGTCTACTACGATATATATATATATATATATATATATATATATATATATATATATATATGTATATATTTATATATTTATATATATATATATATATATATATATATATATTGATACGTGTATGGAACTGTCACTTCGGCACAGCTGAAATGGCACCCGAAAGGAGGAAGACGACAACGTGGTTGTTGTGGGTTGGTCTCTCGAGCTTTCTCCATTGGCCTTGCATGACTGTGCGCTCTTTAAGCTGTTAGCAAGACCTGCTGTCGGTAAATGAATATTCCCCGCAACACCTTTTGGTGAAAGGTGCGGGGTCTTCACATAACTCGGCTCTGGAATTCTGCAGTGAACGCCAGCTTTGTCCAGCCATGATGCCTGAAACTGGCACTCAGGCCTCGCCACCCGCGCTGGCTCCATCACCTGTAATCCCCCCCCCCCTCCCCATCTTCTTGACCCTGGCACGTTTTCCGGGACGGACAGCACGAACGTCGAAGAATGGCTCGCATTATTTGAGCACGTAAGCAAGCACTACAGGTGGGACGAGACGCTTATGCTGGCAAATATTCTATTCTACCTACGGGGTACGGCTCGCGCCTGGTATGAGACGCATGAAGAAGAATTAACCAGCTGGGACACATGCAAGCAAAAGCTTCGAGACTTGTTCGGTCGGTCAGTTGCTCGTAAGATGGCAGCCAGGCAGGAAGTCGCACCGCATGTTCACTCATCGACGGAGTCGTACGTCACGTACATCCAAGACGTATACTGGCACTGTGCCGGAAGACTGACAAAAATATGTCTGAGGAGGACAAGTTCAGCAACGTGTTGAAAGGCATTGCTGATGATGCTTTCTACATACTAATGTGTAAGAACTGTACCACTGTCGACTCCATCATATCTGAATGCCGATGGTTTGAACAAGCTAAAAGCAGGCGAATAACGCACCACTTCACGAGACTACCAAAGACCGCCGCGATATCGTCTTGCGAGGATTCTGCAGCGCCCCCTTCACTTGCGCCTCCTGCAAATATCACAAGGATTGTTCGCCAAGAGCTGGAGGTCATGGCACCCGATTCTTATCAGCCCCCTGTGCAAGACAGTTGGGCAACAGTCTCACTTATTCAAGCCGTCGTACGTCAGGAGTTTGCGAAACTGAGCGTCCAGGTTCCCCAGCCCGCCACGATCATGCCGCAACCCATGAGCACTCCCGTCAACAACGCTGGCCACCACTCTGCTCCACTTGTCACTGCGGCAGCTTCGACTCCTCTGTTTCCACCACGCTACCGAAATCCATCTGAGTGGCGCACGCACGATGATCGACCCATCTGCTTTTTTTGCTCTCGAGTTGGGCACATGTCCCGCTATTGCCGCAACAGGTGGTATTTCCGGCCAAGCTTTCCTAATGTCGACCACCGTCAGGACCGGGGACACTATTCGCAACCCACTTTTCCGGATGACTATCTTCAGGACCCTTCACCTCGCCGTTCATCTCCGCACTCCGAACCATCCTACGCTGACATCGTCTTCCAAAGAAACGGGTCTAGCTGCTCGCGATCACCTCAGGATTGGCCGTCACGCTCCTCTCAACGCTGCTGCTCTCCGTCACCGGCTTATTCTGGTCATCCCCGGGAAACTGACGAGTGCAGCTACTGGAGGTGGCGCTGCGTTGACGACTCAGAACGAAAACCCTCACCCGGCTACAAATTCTAGACGCAATTTACTTCGAGTGTTCATTGATGGCCACGCCGTTTCTGCTCTGACACTGGTGCCCAAGTATCTGTTATGAGTTCAACACTGGGATCACGCCTGAAAAAGTTTCTCACACCTGCTATGTTCTCTACTGTTCGAGTGGCCAACAGTAGTCGAACATCGGTGCTTGGCATGTGCACTGCCCGCGTTACTGTTGCCGGCCACCACACTTCCGTTCTCTTCGCAGACATTGATGCTTGCCCACATGACGTCATCCTTAGAATTGATTTCTTAACCGCCACTTCGCCCTCATCGATTGTTCTACCGGTATCTTACGGCTTGAATTGCCTTTGTGCACTGATTTCACTCCTCCAAGTGGCACTCGGCTACGATTCGTGGAGTCTCTACGGCTACCGCCCCAGGATGCTATGTACATTCCTGTGTCGCCCTTTCCGTCCGTTCCTGATGGAGACTATCTAGTGTCTCCCCTAATTGATTTGACCCTTACGCATCACATCCCACTACCACATACTATACTGGTTGTTGCTAACAACATGGCGCTACTTCTAGTTCTGAACTTCTCTACGTCGACCCAAGTTCTTCCCCAAGGCATCACTTCAGGCGATTTTTCCACCCTTGATGAATGTTCGATTTGTTCTTTTATCCCTGACACAAAGAGCGGTGCGAAGCCTGTCATCACCCCGCAATATAAGGTGATCCTCGACAAAACGATATCCAGCGACCTCTTACCTTCCCAAGTCGCAGCGCTCCGGGGTGTTCTATTTTCTTGCCTGGATATCTTTGACGTCGACGACCGTCCCCTAGGCCGCACAAGTGCCGTAATTCACCGCACCGACACCGGCGACGCCAGTCCACGCCACAAACGCACTTATCGCGTGTCACACGTTGAGCGCCAAGTTATACAGACGGAGGTCGAGGAAATGCTGAGCAAAGACGTCATTGAGCCTTCATCGAGTCCTTGGGCATCTCCTGTGGTCTTAGATAAAAAGAAGGACAACACCTGGTGCTTTTGCATCGACTATTGCCACCTGAATCGGATCACCAAGATGGACGTTTATCCTCTACCCCGAATTGATGATGCGCTCGACTGCCTCCACGGCGCCAACTATTTCTCGTCCCTTGACCTTCGATCCGGATACTGGCAAATTTCGGTCGACGACCGCGACCGCGAGAAGACAACATTCCCCACACCCGACGGACTTTACCAATTCAAGGTCATGCCTTTTGGGTTGTGCAATGCCCCGGCTACTTTTGAACGTATGATGGACTTTCTTCTCCGTGGTTTCAGATGGTCGACCTGCCTTTGCTATCTTGATAATGTAATCGTTTTCTCGTCCTCCTTCGAAAGCCGCCTGTCTCGTCTCTCGGTGATTCTTGACGTTTCTCGTTTCACTGGTCTCCAACTTAATTCGTCGAAATGTTCATTTGGATGCCTGCACATTAAAGTACTCGGCCACCTTGTTGACGCCAGTGGTGTTCAACCCGACCCTGACAAAGTCTCTACAGTCCGAGAATTCCTGGTTCCGCGTTCCACAGAAAAAATTCGTAGTTTTATTGGGCTCTGCTTATACTTCCGCCGCTTTGTCTTTAACTTCGCGTATGTTGCTAGGCCCCTTAAGGATCTCCTCGAAAAGAATGTTGTCTTTTCTTAGGGGAAGAACCAGGAACATTCCTTCGCGTCGCTGATTACTGCCCTCACATCGCTACCTGCGTGGCTCATTTTGATCCAGCGGCTCGTACAGAGCTTCGCACCGATGAAAGCGGTCATAGCATTGGTGCTATACTCGCTCAGATACAGAATGGCACCAACCGTGTGATAGCCTACGCTAGTCGCCTTCTTTCGCAAGCGGAAAAATTTATTCCATCACCAAGCGGGAATGCATAGCCCTCGCTTGGGCCATTTCGAAATTCCGTCCGTACTTATACGGACGTCCGTTCGCAGTCATCACGGACCATCACGTGCTTTGCAGGCTGTTGACGCTTAGGGACCCTACAGGAAGACTCGGCCGATGGGCGTTTCAATTACAGGAGTACACGTTCTGGGTTGTGTACAAATCTGAAAAGCTGCACAGCGATGCTGACTGTTTATCCCGGAATCCCGTTGATTCACCTAACTCCAATGATATAGAATCTGATGCCTGCGTTTTAGCCATCCCTCACTTTCTGAACGTGGCCGACGAACAGTGCCGAGATCCATCGCTGCTTACCATCATTGACCGCCTTCAATTGCGTCATACTGACCCTTCCCTTAGCAGATTCCTGCTTCAAGACAACAATTTGTACCGCCGCCACTTACACCCCGACGACGCGGAATGTTTACTCGTCGTACCACATTACCTGCGAAAGAATGTTCTGCGACAATTTCATGACGCTCGAACGTCTGGACATCTAAAAGTTTTGAGAACTTCCGACCATGTTCGACGACGAGTATTCTGAAAGGGTCTCTACCACTCCGTTCGCCGTTACGTAGCATCTTGCGACCTCTGCCGGCGCCGAAAGAAGTCTACGACTCCCCCTGCCGGATTTCTTCAACCTATTGAAGTTCCAGCCGAGCCGTTTTATCGAGTGGGGTTGGACTTGCTAGGTACCTTTCCTATTTCTACAACTGGAAATAGATTGCAGTGGCCACAGATTATGCCACTCGGTATGGAATCACTCGAGTGCTACCAACCCCAACCAGCTGCGCAACAGACGTTGTCGACTCCTTGCTCTACAACATTATTCTGCAGCATGGCGCTCCGCCTCACCTGCTCACAGACCGTGGTCGCTACTTTCTATCTCGGGTGGTTGATGATCTACTCCGATCTTGTGCTACCCGTCACAACTTCACCACATCTTACCACCCTCTGACTTACAGAGTGCCTAAACCGCACATTGACAGACATGATTTCCGTGTACGTATCTACCGACCACACTGATTGGGACATAGCTCTGCCGTTCGTCACCTTCGCCTATAACTCGTCGCGTCATGAAACAGCAGGCTACTTCCCATTTTATCTACTCTTCGGACGTCATCCCTTTCTGCCCTTCGACACACTGCTTTCATCGACCAACCATCCTCCACTTCGTACGCTCAGGATGCGATCACCCATGCTCTCACGGCACGCGCGGTAGCCCGCGCTCGGTTACCGTCGTCGCAGACAGCACAAAAGTTCCTTTACGACTGTCGACATAGGGATGTCGTTTTTTTCTGTCGGATCTCTTGTTTTTTAGTGGCTCCCATCTCGACATATCGGCATCTGCGAGAAACTACTATCGGGAAACGCTGTGCCCTACTGAGTCCTTCGTCAGGTCACACCTGTGACCTAAGAGATCGCCTCTACCACAAACTCATCGGCTGCTGCACCCAGAACGGAAATAGTCCACGTTTCCCGTCTCAAGCCCTACAACGTGGACTCGCTCATTTAACAGGCACCGAGACTGTGCCTTACCGGCCGGTGTGATACGTGTATGGAACTGCCGCTTCGGCACAGCTGAAATGGCACTCGAAAGGAGGAAGACGACAACGTGGTTGTTGTGGGTTGGTCTCTCAAGCTTGCCCCATTGGCCTGCATGACTGTGTGACCCTCATGTGCTATCTAGTGGGTCTATCCAAAAGGATGCCGCTCTCCCTGCGGCATCTGCGCGTGCTGTTGCGTCCTTCCTACTGCATCGATTCATACTGCGCCATAGTCCACCCCAGGAGCTTCTCAACGATAGAGGCCGTGTCTTCTTGTCAGAAGTCGTCGAAGCCATTCCCACTGAGTGCCATTCTGTACACCGCAAAACTACTGCTTACCACCCGCAGACGAATGGTCTCACCGAACGCTTTAACCGCACCCTCGGCGACATGCTTTCGATGTACGTCGCCGCCAACTACATGAATTGGGATACTATACTGCCCTTCGTCACCTACGCCTACAACACCGCCCCAGGTATACAAGGATTTCATTAGAGAAATAATAGCTATTGCAAAACGCCGGCGAGGTTTTCCATTTTGCATGAGAACCAATGAAGACAAGCACCTGTCTTTGTCGGTTGTCACTCGTTCTTTGTCTTGTGTGTGCGCTACTACAGAAATGAAATACCAACGTTCCCAGACTTGCGTGATTTGAATATTTTTTGTAGATGATGTTTTTCATAGAAGTTTTTCATAGAACGATGTTGAGTACCTTATTAAGTCTAATTACTTATAATCAAACACATATTCGATTGATTGATGTGTGGGGTTTAACATCCCGAACCACTATATAAACAGCGCAACCCAGAAGTAACTACTTATAGGTTGCGCTGTTCCTGCATTCACTATATGATTATGAGAGACGACGTAGTGGAGGACTCCGGAAATTTCGACCACCAGGGGTTCTTTAACGTGCAACCAAACCTGAGTACACGGGCAACAACATTTTCGCCTCAATCGAAAATGCAGCCGCCGTAGCTGGGATTCGATCCCGAGACTTGTGGGAAACTCGTATTCCCGAGAATACAGTGATTAAAATGTACTGTAACTTCATGGATAGTATGATTTCTTAACAAGGCTTGTAATCATGGTTACCGGCTTTCAGTGCTTCAGTTATTCTCGTTATCCCGACTGTACAGGTGGTCGATACGTATTCTAACAAGAACCTTGGACCGCTTGAAAAAGGGGAGATCTTTGTGAAGGGTCCAAGCACTTTCAAGGCTTATCTTGGACGACCAGAAGAAACAGCTAGCGTCTACAAAGACGGCTTCGTTCGCACAGGTACGATACTTGTTTTTCTCTCTCTTAAATGCACTCTTAGGTGTGTTCACCTGGACTAAAGTATAAAGAGGGAAATACAGCCAAACCCGCATATATTGAACTCAACAAAAAAACGGGAATAACACATAATACATACGCTATATATAGTACAATAGAACACAAAACTTCCGAAAAAATTTACCATACTTTCATTGCAAATTTTGGTGCACAAGTATAGCCTTCACGAAACTGGTTTGTAATAATAGTAGAAGCGTGGATTATGCCAATACGCGAAGATCACTCTCTCGCTCTCTCTCTCTGTCTTTATTTCTTATGTTTACGTGGCCTAATTGTAACTGGGGTGGGAGTCATATGCTTGGCCAGGTAGTAGGTGAGAAAATAAGGTAGAGATGTAAACAGCGACTCAACATTTTCGTACGCATCTGTGCGTACTCATCGGGTGCTGGAAACCTATAGTCTCTGTTGACTGTGATTTGGCGTTGTTTTTAAATACTGTACTCAACTTGCACTTTGGCAAACTGCACACAGCAGTGATGTCAGCTTTCTTTTCTCTGACATTGACTCTGTTGGTTAGCGCCAACATTGCGGAGAACATAACATATTCTTCCGTTTTACAGCAGCCATTGCGTTAGCAAAAGGAGCTGAGAAGCGAACGGCGACCCACGCACGATGGTCGCGACATGAGCGGAAGTGAGCGATGGCTCGCGGTAGTTGCTACTCTCTCTGCGTGGCACCCATCTAATCAAATTTATAATATGCATGCCGCAAGCTTCTCTTCCGGGAGAAAAACAGCAAATTTTGGGCGAGGGTAAGCAAACTTCTAGGGGCGTTTCGTCTCGCCTGCTTGTTCAATATAGCCGCAAATATTTGTACAGAATTACCTTAGAGCATTCTCATGTTGGGAAATAATTCAATGTAAAGCATAATTCTGTTGAGTTTAGGAATCGATGTATCAATGTAGTCGGGTTTGACCGTAGCTATTTGGTCTCGAAAGCGAACAACGCACACACGCAATATATATATATATATATATATATATATATATATATATATATATATATATATATATATATATATATATGGGCGGACTTCTATGCTAATAAGTTGCAAGCCAGGGTTTGTAGTTTGTGCTTGATAATTATTAAACATATTGTTGCGTTCTGGCTAGGCGTAGAACTACAGTTTACCAGAGGCCCCTGATTTTCTTGCTCGTTTGCCTTACTTTATAGCGATTGAGTTACGAGATCCAGGAACTGACTCCAGCCTATAATCCCTCTCGCTGAATCCCTCTCGCTGCCTTTATTTTCTTCCACTCTTTTGTGTGTTTCGAGATTGTGATGCTTTTTCTCTGCAATAGACTTGCAGTCCACTATGAGGCTTGCTAAGCATGTTGGGACCGTTTCAGCAAACTGGACTTAGCGTAGATAACCTCCCTACATTTCTGATATTTTTTTTCTTCTCTCTTATCTTCATGAAACGCGAAACGCGAAACCGTCATGAAGGTCGAAAGCGTCACACGTGTCTTCTCTTAGAGTACACTAACAGTAGCGGTAACGTGGAAGCTCTGACATCATCTTCGAGCGTATACTCCTCCTTTACTTAGGGCTGGTCCGCTGCAACCAGCAACAAATCCTGAGATCAATAACTTCAAGCACATTGTGCAAAAAAGCTTGGCTCTGCTTGTAATTGTGGCCGGCCGACTGTAGTGAAATCCGCTGGTATGAATAATTTCGGAAGAAGAAGTGATATTCACGCGGTTAGATAAGAAATACTTCAGGTTTACACAAATGTGCTGCTTCTTACAAGTGAATCAACATGTTCTCTAAAATAAGGTATTGAAGTCACGTGCATCTCGTCTCGTGTATTTTGGTTCGATCAAGAGAATGGTTGTGTTTCATACGTGGCAGCTTCTTTCTGAGGTAGGCAAGTGGTATAGTCAGGTACAACCTTAGAAGGCTGTTGCACTTCAAAGGTGGATGCACACAAGCCTAAACTATTAAGCACGCGCAATAGATTGAATTTGTAGGCCACATTATCGGAGACCCAGCCATCTGAGATCTTTGCCGAGCACATGAGCGAGACTATTTCTTAGTGCAGAGGCGATCTACTGCTACGCTTGGATCATTTGGGCCCTATCCTGTTTTAAAGGAGCCATATCCCGGTCTGGCAGTAATTTGGAGTTTTCAGCAAAAGTTAAAGTAGAGGGTCTATTATGCCTATATAGGTATAAAACGTAAACCATAAAATAATATTTCAGTGCAAAACAGGCCATATGAAAAGGCTACCTTTCTGTATATGCCGTCCACAACCGGTGACCAGCAATTTGCCATGATGCCTGTGACTCCACGGGCAGCAGGAAGGGGTGCCGCCGTCTTCTACTGCTGTTTAATGCACTAAAAATTACTACCAAGCGGAAAAAAACTTTAAAAAAATCTTGATTTCACGCGCAGCTGAAAGTGGAATAATATCGTTTGACGGAACGTGGACGCTCTCACACCCAGCTGTTTGTTACGTCACGTTACAGTGTACTAGAAGGGGGTAGGGTGCATTCTGCCATATGCTCTACATGAGACGCTCTGAAGCCCCTTATGTCGCTGGCACAGGGAGCCGCAAGCGGTGCTGCGGCAATTTCCTCTTGAAACCTCGCGCATTCACTCCTTCTGCCACTGCCGCTCTCTAGCTGCGCGCATGTTAAACGAGGCTGCAAGTCGACTGTGTCGCAGAAACGAAACGAGACAAGCGTGGGCTGCGTTCCATGTGAACGAACCGCAAGAATCTTCTTTTTTTTATTTGGCTTATTAACGCGTGCACTCTTCCGTGCCCCTTTGTCTTCTTCTTCTTCTCCTTGTCTTTGGCGAGTTTTAATAGCCTCCGGCCTGCATGAAATTTTGTTGTCCTCATTGGAAACAACGTTCAAGTAGGCAGATATGCTGTACAGGTCTCCGAATGAGTTTTCCATTGGTTTTCAAAAGGCAGGAACGTAGCTTTCTATCAACTCCCGAATAAATTTTCATGACTTTGGTCAGGTTTCATAGCGATCTAGGAGTGCGTGAACCAAGCAATACGATTTCTCCTTGGTTCACTCTCGTTTCTTTTACATGCGGAGCCTGTTATACTAGGAGATAGTCATGCGCCGTCACTGTCTTCAGTCTCCCCTCGTCCTCCTCCACCAGCCATCTGTGCATCCCTTCCTCCTCTCAACACAGCACGCGCTGCGCTCGCTTCTTCCCTCCGCGCGCCGCGCGACCTTTAGTTTTACGTGCGCCAGCTGTATGCTAACGCGCGCATGCGCAGGCAGAGGCTGGCGCTCGCTATAAATAAACGAGTGTCGGGGCGCTATAAATAACTGAGTTTCGGTTGGTTTGTGCGGTCGCTCCACGTCTGATGTCGCTGGTGAAAGTGTATGCTAACAAATCTGCAAACACACTTACTGACGGCCCTTCCAATAGCGTCAGCCAATGTGCTGGCGGAACCGCAAGCGATTCCTAAGGCACTTCGTCCGTAGACAAGGCCGCGCTGAGAAGAGCTTGCGATGCGGAACGCAAACGTCGGCGTCGAGCGGAAGATACGCTCCGGCCGCGTGCGCGTGGTTGTAGACCCGTTCATGGGCCCTTTGCAGAGTCCTACTTTTTTACTGGAGAGCACCGGTTTTAAGGGCTTCCTCTCAGTCATCTTGTTGACTAAGAAGCATTTTTTATGCAATTCATATTCCTTCAGAGACCCCCCTCAGCAGTGTTTTTGTAGAGTTATTAGAGATATACATCTGACGCAATCATTTAGACTGAATTCACCGCATGTGTATACGCACCTGGATGGCTTATTCCAGGTGCAACTGTTGCACGGTATGTAGAAGCTAGGCGTACTTTGCTGGTGCAGGTGACACTGGTTTCTACGCGCCAGATGGCCGTATCTTCGTCTGCGGCAGGTTGAAGGAACTCATTAAGTGCATGGACCAGCAGGTAGCACCCGCCGAACTCGAGGAAGTACTAGCTGTGGACGCTGCCGTGCGACATGTGGTCGTGGCCGGTGTGCCGCACCCAGAGTACGGTGAGGCCGCCCGTGCCTTCGTCGTGCTCAACCGCCACCAAGGGGACGACAAGGAGGACAGCAAGATCGCTGCCAGGCTTCGTGCTCTCGTTGCCGGTGCGTGGCTTCTACGAACAAATGTTGGCATTAACCAGGTAAAGCTGGTCGCCGAGATGGAGAGCTGCGTATGAGGATATCTTCTCTCAATCAAGATTCAGCACCCTAAAAAATCTACTATTTATTTATTTATTTATTTATTTACGTAATAATTTACTTTGTTTAGTGACGTGAGGGATGGTGTAGACTGTCCACGATTATAAAAGAGTACCGGTGATCACGTGACCTGCGCTCTGCGGTGGTTGCTTACAGTTCCGTCAACCAACAGCTAACGGAAGCACTAGAATAACCAGTCATGGCCGGTAGGCAGGCGCTGTTAGACTACGCTGACTCTTCGCTCGCGCAAAGGATGATGTCTGCAACTTGCGCCGTGCTGGCGCAGAACGTTTGATTTTTTTTTGCTGCTGTTAAAGCAACACAGGCATCGCGCGTAGTGCGAACGGAGAAGCAGCGTAATCTAACAGACCGTTTTTTTTGTATTTACAAAGGTCTATCCTTAGGCACTGGAACAGCAGCCCTGGCTTACGACATGGCGCGCGCGCGTCGTGTTTCTCTGCGGCCATCCGCGCTCCCCAGCAATGTCAACGAGTACCGCCTCGCGAGCCCGGCTACCGCGAGAGGGCGCATTCACTGTGGATTGCGGCGGCGGCGCTGAACGCGGCAGTTAGCAGAGCGCACGCGATTCCAGTGTGCGCATGGTCTTTTTTTCCTCGTAGGAGTAAGTGTCACTGCCAGAGTCATCTGGCTGTACTCAAGACAAGTGTTTTTTTTTGTTGTTCTGCTGCATGTATTTTGGTCGAATTTGGAAAAATGCATGACAACTGCAGAATTTTTCTATATAGATCATTGTAAAGAGTTATCAATTCGTTTGTGGCAGTATTACTTTTTTTTCATCTCGGTCTGTTTACTATCAGTGCTAAATAGCTGCACTTGAGAAATATACACGCATTCTAGGATTACTCCTTTCTGGAGAAGAGTATGGATGAAAACTGGGCTAATTATGGTCGTTGAATCGTTTTGCCTTGCTATTAATTGTGACACATTTTTTACTATTTTATCACGAATGGTTATTTATGAGGTGATCAACCCAGGCAGAGTTATGTTCTAGATAACTTAGGGTTCTGGCCATGTGCCTGAAGTAAAATGATAAGTAATTTTGCTCCAATATTGTAGAAGGCTTTGATTACCCTACCTACATTTTATGCCCACGTCTTTCACAGTAAAAATGCTTGAGTTGTCATCGTCTACCTTTTTGTCATTAGTATTTTTATTACTTTTTTGATTGGACAATGGCAATATCAGTATCGTGTTCATTAAATGTACTCTCAACGGCACCCAAATCAAGGGCTAGCATACGCACTAGAACGGCGTAGACCACTAGTGGAAAAAAAGTGCAAATTGTCGCTGCTATATAACGCGCAGTGTTTCTTACCAAATACACTATACTCTTAACGCATATTGTGTTCTTCTGGAATAGAACAATATTTCTACGCTCGTTATTTTATTGTGCAACATATCCACTGAACACAGTAAAACCCACAGTGCCAGTGAGCGACCATAAGTGATGAAAACACGCCTGTAAGCAGCCCGCGCATGGTCGTCGCAGAACTTGTGACGGTGATGTAGTCTAGACGTGTGGTGACCGCCTGTACCCTCTTCCCTGTATCTTGCTTCTACGGCGTGACAGGAGGTGGCTAGAAAGGGAAACTGTGGAATCCTCGCGTATACCTCGTGAGCGAGTGAGCAGTGCTGTACGCTATGCGAGCGCGACCTTCGCACCAGCTCTTATGACATTAGTGTGTCTGCAAGAATTCTCTAAACGACGCTACAACGAAAAGCAGCGCTAGTGTAATGAAAGGAAAGGAAAACGAACTTATTAAATCAGTGAAACCCGTGAGCATAGAAGCAGCACTTATGACTTCGTGTTTATGGATTGGGCTGTCATTTATATGATGCGAAGCAGCTGTTTGACTAGCCTGCGTAACGCTGTTCCTCCATACGAACGCGCCATGCGCCATAGATATTGGCGAGTGCCAATTAGGCCACGCCGCCTCTGTGCGTTGACGTCACGTTTCCCTTGCAGTGTGCACTGACGTCACTTTCTCCCTAGCCTGCCGAGGCCTCACCGCAGCGCCCGCAGCTGCCGCTTCGGCCGTTCGCCCGCAACGCTTGCCGCGACCACTGCTCGCTACACCACCTACTCGTTGGTTCACGCGCAATAAACCTGAGGTTCACCTTACGTACGCGTTGAAACATGTCTGTACGTATCACTCATAAAGACCTATGCCAGCTATCACTTCAAACAAATCATCCAGCGCTCAACGCAGTGCTCACGTTAGCACTGTTCAACCTGTGACGCCACCCGTGCGCAGCGCTGCTGCTTCAGACCCCATCAGGGTTACCTCGGAGGAGATGGTTCATATTGTGATAGAAATTAAATGGACACTCTCGGCTCAATTTCGCCACTGGCGTCGGCGTCATTCACCGTATATGTAAACGCATCTATACATATATGAAAACACAAGAAAGAAAAATAATTCAGCAAAATGCTTCAGTTCAGGGAATTGGACGTCCGACCCTTCGCTTGTGAGTGTGACGTGTTAGCTGAAGAGCGACACTAAGCCATGAAAAAGCACCTTTTCCAACGTTAAAACGGCATGATATGTGTATCTACCACTTGCCACTGGCAACCACTATCTCGAGGAAATTGTTGCGTTTTCAGTATTGCCAGTGAGATGGCGCAATAAGTGCGCGTTGCCAGATCGTCACGACGCAGCGGCGCGCGTTCTCATCTCCCACGCGTACTTTGCACCGCGGAGAGTGGGTGGGGTGAACGCTGACGCGTGCGCGCGCTTATCTCGTAGTGGGAAGAATCGTACGCCTTGGGCTTTCATTGGAACAATAATGTTGTAGTTACCGGGCGCACAAAGGTTACGGCACTCACTGTACAATCTCCATTTGCAAAAAGGACGCGCTTTTCAGACACAGCAAAATAAAAATTGAGATGCTTATACGTATTCATTTGTAGCCGTGAGTACGGTTCGTGCATCAATTTGGCATGAGAATTGTGTTTCGATCGGCACGCCAATCTTCGCGTGTCGTTGCAATCAGTTGCTAACGCTTTCATTGCTTCGCCTTTGCGGCAAATTTGTGACGTTTTTGTTTTTTTCTTCTTGGCCCGGGCACCCCGTATTATACAGCCTAAAATCTTCGAGGTAAGTTCCCAGCACATAAAAATCTCTTGCAGAGGTATCGCAATGATGAGTGCTCTGATATGGGCGGTGCTATCTACAGTAAAAAACGTATTTGAGAATATACGGTGTGCCCCAGCTATCTTTAGCCAGAGTGTAAAAGTATGCTGACACGCGCAATTGCCCCGCGACCAAATGCATGCTGCTGACTGTCGCCTGAAGTTATTCAGACAATTTTTTGTGTTGTAAAATATTGTTTAATTAGATCTGCCTAAATAGATATCTTTTGAAGGACCGAAGGTGGACACAAAATTTCAGCCGTAGATCGGTTTTCAAAACGTCCGATTATACTGCTTCGAGCTTTATATCATTATATCTTTATATCTTTATATTAGTAGTTTTATGGTAACTACAAATGCCCGCGAAATACAAAAAATACCACGCGACCAATCAGCTGGTGCGCTTACGCGCACCGTGATTCCGGTGCTGCCTAACGTTCCGCCTACGAACGATACGTTTCCCTCACACCGGCTCATGACAGCGATTAGCAGTCACAGTGGTTACCGCTTTGATTGCTTCATACGTGGGGTTCAACGTCCCAAAACCACCAAATGATTATGAGAGACGCCGTAGTGGAGGGCTTCGGAAATCTCGACCTCATGGTGTTCTTTACCATGCACGCAAATCTGAGCACATGGGCCTACATTTTCACCTTCATCGGAAATGCAGCCGCCGCAGCCGGGATTAGATCTTGTGGCCTGCGGGTCAGCAGCCGAGTACTTTAGCCACTAGAACAAAGCGGCGCGGTGTGGTTATTGCTTTTGTGGCCGATAGCAAAGCGCGTTCATCGCAAAGCCACCATCATTGTTGCGGCCCTGTCGAAACAGCACAATCGGTCAAATGCTATGGTCGTTCGTACGTATAACGTTAGGCTGCACTAGAATCATCGTACGCAGTGGGGCGCGAGTGATTTGGTCACGTGGTATTTTTCTTGTTTTTCGTGGGCATTTAAAGTTAGCAGAAAAACACGAATAATTTGCGAATATAAAGTTCAAAATTGTCTAATAAGGTGTTTTGGAAACCGATCAACTTTTTTCATTGAACTTTTAGGGGTGAAGATTCTTATAGCGGCACTCGTTTGTCCCTCGTAGTCGTAGTTGTAGTCGTAGTGTGTAACCAGTCTTACGCTTTGACCTCCAAGGTGGTGCCTGTGGGAGATTTCTCCTGTGTGTTGTTGTACAATAAAAAAAATTCACAGCGTGCGCATTAACTAAAAGCCGAATTCTTGTCTCTCATTCCCCATTAGCAGCCATTGGCATGTTCTAGTAGGAAACGTTAGTAGAAGTGAAAGTGTTAAAAGCCGATCTCTGTTGTCTCTCATTCCCAGTAGCAGCCATGGTTTACCTCCAAGGTAGTGCATTGTGAGATTTCTCCTGTGCGTGATTAAACAATAAAATAGTTTTGTTCAAAACGCCGTTTACTGATGAAATGAACCAACGAAAGACGCCAGATGTTTTCTAAAAGCAAAACTAAAAGACGCGAGATGTTTCTAAAGCAAAACAACAAGAAGGCGCCAGCTGCTTAACGAAAGACGCCAGGTGTTTTCTAAAGCAATGGTTTTATAATCAAAACCATATCAGTACAGGTTTGTAGTTGCCGATGATCGTTGCCATCGGTGTGTGCTCGTATAGATAAGGATGCCGAAAGGCGGGCGCACAGGGCAGCGGCGGCGCGCGCTCGCAGGCGTGACCCTGATGTGAGAGCACGCGAGGCAGAAGCGCACCGGGAAGCTGCACGACGTCGCCGCCAATATCCTGCTGTACGGGAACAAGAAGCCACATTAGCAAGGCAGCGTAGGCAATATCCCGCTGTACGTGAACAAGAAGCTGCAGCGGCACGTCAGCGTCGGCAAGATCCTTTTATACGGGAACGAGAGGCCACATCAGCAAGGCAGTGTCGGCAAGATCCTGCTGTACGGGAACAAGAAGCCACATCAGCAAGGCAGCGTCGGCAAGATCCCGCGTTACGTGAACAAGAAGCTGCAGCGGCACGTCAGCGTCGGCAAGATTCTGCTGTATGGAAACAAGAAGCCACATCAACAAGGCATCGTCAGCAAGATCCCGCCGTACGTGAACAAGAAGCTGCAGTGGCACGTCAGCGTCGGCAAGATTCTGCTGTACGGAAACAAGAAGCCACATCAACAAGGCATCGTCAGCAAGATCCTGCCGTACGTGAACAAGAAGCTGCAGTGGCACGTCAGCGTCGGCAAGATTCTGCTGTACGGAAACAAGAAGCCACATCAACAAGGCATCGTCAGCAAGATCCCGCCGTACGTGAACAAGAAGCTGCAGTGGCACGTCAGCGTCGGCAAGATTCTGCTGTACGGAAACAAGAAGCCACATCAACAAGGCATCGTCAGTAAGATCCCGCCGTACGTGAACAAGAAGCTGCAGTGGCACGTCAGTGTCGGCAAGATTCTGCTGTGTGGAAACAAGAAGCCACATCAACAAGGCATCGTCAGCAAGATCCCGCCGTACGTGAACAAGAAGCTGCAGTGGCACGTCAGCGTCGGCAAGATTCTGCTGTACGGAAACAAGAAGCCACATCAACAAGGCATCGTCAGCAAGATCCTGCCGTACGTGAACAAGAAGCTGCAGTGGCACGTCAGCGTCGGCAAGATTCTGCTGTACGGAAACAAGAAGCCACATCAACAAGGCATCGTCAGCAAGATCCCGCCGTACGTGAACAAGAAGCTGCAGTGGCACGTCAGCGTCGGCAAGATTCTGCTGTACGGAAACAAGAAGCCACATCAACAAGGCATCGTCAGTAAGATCCCGCCGTACGTGAACAAGAAGCTGCAGTGGCACGTCAGCGTCGGCAAGATTCTGCTGTATGGAAACAAGAAGCCACATCAACAAGGCATCGTCAGCAAGATCCCGCCGTACGTGAACAAAAAGCTGCAGTGGCACGTCAGCGTCGCAAGATCCTTCCATACGGGAACGAGAGGCCGAGGCAGCACATCAACGTCGCGAAGCAGATCTTGAAAACGTTCGACAATGGAAAGCGGCGAGGAAGCGCGCATATCGCCAGGCGAATTAACGGAAGAAAATTTCACGGTATTACTTCCAGGAGCTTCGCCCAATCTCATCATTCACCTCGTGAATCTGCCCTCAATTTTTTTATCCATCTTCTTTCCTTCAAAAGTTAGTTAAACAAATCTAATTAAAGAATAGTTTAGAACACAATAAGTAATCTATCTCCAGGTAATATTTAGCAACATGCATTTGGTCACGTCGTAATTACATGTTTTGGCACATTTTAAACTCTGGCTAAAGATAGCTGGCGCACCTCGAATACGCCCCTGCATTGATTTTTATTTCACACACACCTACCCGACGTTTTCAAATTAGCGCGAGAAAAGCACAAAATTATTTTTTTCTCCACATTCAAGCTGCGTCAACAGCACTGCAGCCTTTTGGGTCCTAATTCGGTTCTTCGTGGGAGAACACCTGTGCGGAGAAAAGAGTGGGCCACGCCCACCTTTGGAAACGCTTTCTCTCCGTGCGAATGGAACAGCCGGAGAGAAAGAAGTCGGGTGCCCAGCCATCTCGGATGCCATGAACTGCCGTGAATAATTGTTTTGTTTGCCAGTATATGACGCGAACAGTCGTCGTGCTTTCGTTAGCTGTTGGTTGAGCAAGCTGTAAAGCAACCACCGCATAAAAGCCTTACCACAGCAGGACACCTGATCTTGCCAAACAAACGAGGACTCCTCATGACTGACTGTGAAAGAGAGGCAAGACGCGGTTCGGGCTAGCTAGTATGACATCACGATTGTTATCGCGCGAGAACAGAACGATGACAAAAGGATGATGACGTCGTCTTCATCGTATTTTGCTTGTTCCTTTGTCGTCGTTCTCTTTTCGCGCTATACCAATCGTCGCTGTATAACTATTGGTGGCTGTTTGCTGAAAGGCCTATAACGATGTTCATAAAGTAGACAACGTGGAAATGTCACTCTTTTGGTTTCTTCTAATGAAGATGACACAGAATACAAAATCACTTGCTTTTCAATACCACGAAATAAAGTAGAGTTTTTTTTAACTACTGATATAACAAGTCTGAACTTCATCGGGGCATAAAATTCGGAACGAGCTCCCTGACACCATTGTACACATACGGAAGCCCAGAACTTCTAGAAATAAGCTCACTCCATTATTTTCCTTATAGATTTTCCATATACAAGTTCTTTATCAAAAAATTCCCTGTTACTGCTATGCTTCAAGTGGTTGTTAATTTTTAATATTCTATAGAAAATTGTGTTTTGCATAAAATATATTTCTGAACTGTGGTTGTTTTGCACACATATCTGTACATATTGCCACTGCCTTAACGTGTTTTGATGCACTGCATTTCATGCCTGTAAATTTCTTTTATAATTATCTATTTTTCTACTTTACTGTTGAATTCACCATATCTTTTACAATTTTCTAGTTCTAGTTTATAACTGTCTTATTCTCCCCCCTCACACAATGTTCCAAACATAGGAACCCGTGAGGTATTTGTATAAATAATACTCTTTGGCTACTGTAAGAGAAAGTAAGAGAGAGAGAGAGAAACACAGTTACTTCGGGCTAAGATCTGCTGCGGCACGCAGGCTTCTACAGCTTGTGGTTAAGGCTCCTAGCGTTCTTCTGAAGTGTTGTAGATTTATTTGGAGAATTCTTGACTGCCTCAAGGTTCGCTAGCAACACTGGGGTTCTTCTAGTAACAATGTCTGCCTTTATTTGTTCATACAACACTTCCGTGCCATCAAAGTATCTGGATTCAGGTGACATACCTCCAATGTGAACAACAGCCTATCCGTGGTTATTACAAAAGATGGGTTTGGCCCGATACATGTGCCATCACTGACATGAGCTATCTTGGCGCGCCTGATATCCAACCAGCTCATCCTACTTCTTGCACAGATTCGAAGTTAGAATTTCTCAGTCAGCGAGCTGGGACACCTCGCATACAGCATTCTGTTTCCTTCGAGCGAAAACTTCGTTCAGTGACCCCTGTGACTGGGAAAGAAGAAGCCCTAACCCACGTGCGTTATTATTAACGCGTAAACGATCAAGCCATAAGTAGTTGACAATTTTAACTCTATGATCTTTTGGGTCAGCTTCACGGGCAACACATACACCACAGCTTTTCTTGGAAACAAAAAAAAAACGCACTAAAGCTAGCACAAGCTAGCAACTTGAAACACGCTTCCGGAGCCCTCCACTACGGCGTCTCTCATAATCATATCGTGGTTTTGAGACGTTACACCACTCAACTCAATCAATAGCAGATTGAAACCGAATGCTATCGTCAAGTTTATCAAAAATTTTGGGACATTGCTTCATTCGCTATGTCGCATCCCGGTGGCACTCATCCGGACACCGGCTTTCAGGCATGGAACCTATAGAGAGCTTTACTTCTTGAGTTGGTCATTTACCTGTACTTTTGGCGTTTTTTTAAACTTATGCCTTCGAATTTCTCGTGGCGTCTTTCCTTTACACGAAGTGCGTTCAGCCTATAGGTGTGTCAGTAAACAGCTAACCTTGCACAGAAGGTGCACCTCCTTATAGTCCGGATGGATTAGGTCGCCTTTGTTCATGAAGCGCTTTTCATCTTACTTTTTTCAGACCAGCTGTCTTTCCACAAGCATTTGCATGGTGGAGTCGAATTCTTGGAGAGCATCCCGCACACGGATTCCGGAAAAGATTTACGCAGCGCGCTGCAGAAGTCATATGCACAGAAGCGGGTGCTCAAAGACATCCAAGTGCAATAGAATCAATAAACACTCTAGCGACGTCTGACCAAATCCAGGCAGTGCCGGGAGGCAGCAAACAAGAAGGGCAATTTACTCCAGCATATCTAAAGTTTGTTTTTCGTGGGGCGAGGTGGTGTGGAATTTATTTACACGACACACTGAGCACTACATCGTGGCTTTTACACAATGCTATCAAAACGATAGTATATATTTAACGAGTAACATAACCAAATGTATGCCTTAATTGCTCTCAAGTTCCTGCTTGATGATTGCTGCTTGATGAACAGCTGCTTTTATGATTGTAATACACGTGATTCAATGCGTGGTCGATACTAAGCATGCATATCTAAATTTCTTGTTTTTTGTTGTAGTGACACTCTGGCGTCTAACCCTAACAAGTTAGTCAGAAGTTTAGCTGTAGTGATTGCAGGGCACGGATGAAAACTTTCATTAAGAATGTAATAAACTTTATTGTGCCAATACTTGTCATGTGCTCATTTCGGAGTTAATGTCGTAAGAAAAAAAACTGATTTTATTCTATTGGATTAACTGAGTTCTTTAATGCACTTACTTAATTCACAGTCTATTAAAACTGTTGCAAAAATGTTTAGCACATGTTAAAGACAATATTCAAGTCACACCTGCATCAACACACGCACGAACAATGAGTGAATAAATATATTAGGTTTTTTTATTGTGCCTGTGTATATGAATGCGTGTCCAAGAACAAAGCGGGGCCCCCTTTGAGCAAAAACAGATATAAACCCTCAGTTCGAGCGCGCTTAGCCGAGACAATTTCCGTCAAATGCTGGATCATACTGAATGAACGGCCCTGCTGGTAATGACGTAAAAAAGTGCTTGAATTTCACAATTCTTACTCAACAACATGGGAGAGGGTTCACCTACGCGTATACACAAAAAAGCTGCCGCGCCTTGCTTTAGGCGGTTTGAGCCGGTTTTTGGCGAAAAGAGCGCATTGACTGCAACCGAACATTGATGCATACGATCTAAACTGCTACACTAATTCAGGAAGCCAGCCTAACGTTCCTATTATGTAACAGTGAGGCACAATTTGACCATCATTGGGCCGCCGGCATTCGGTGACAGTCGTGCTTTACATGGTGCTCGATGTTTTCTTGTCATTTGTGAGTGTCTAACTTCTGTTCTGCATGTACAACAATATTAACAGCGTTGTGGTATTGAGATTTCACGATCTGGCAGCTATAAAAAATAAGACTATTTGTCCGTAATTAACTATAGAACGTTGTACAATCCGCTCTCATGTTTGCTTCTACAATATGTGAGCCGCTATCGAGACGCATGGCTCAAGGTATTTTTTTTATGGCTAAACGGCATCCGCACACGCTCGTCCATGCTTTTGGGTATCACAAGGGTTGCAGAATCACGGTAACTTTATTAGACGGTGTCGCTGAAGTCGCGAATTTACATCGTAATTTAGCAGTTATGTTTACGAAGTGCGTTATGTGATGTGCTTGAGCGACCACGTAATACCCACAGCGACGCAATTGTAGGGTATGCATGGTACGATGATCACTCCTAGTGCCATAACGACACGCGCACGCACTCACTTATTAGAGTGCACACAAGTCAAAAAGACGAAACGCTTGCGTATATTGTGTAAGCCTACGTGCAAGCATTCGACACTGTGCTAGCACAATAAAAAAAAAAAAACTACGCACCATCTCTTCGAAGGGAACCCTGATGGGATGCTAAGCAGCAGCGGTGCGAACGCGATCGGCTTCGCTAATCCTCAGAAAGCCGGCGACTGCCAGGAAAGGTACGTGCTGTTATGCCACAGACAATTTCCTCGTTCGGAAGCACGTCTCACGAGATCGAGCGCTGTTCCGACGAACTGTCTCCCCCCCTCCCAGTGCCGCCTTCCGTGCAGGAGAACCGTGCAGTTCCGGGGATAACGTCGCTTCCTCCGCCGAACCACCTTGCAGTTCCGGGTATGGTTGCGTCTCCTCAGCCGAGTCACTGTGCCGTTCCGGGGAACTGGTCTCGCAGAAGACTGCAAAAACGCTATTTAAGGCCGTGCCGGCCCTATGTTTAGAGGATTTGCCCCAGCCGACGTTGTCGTGCTGGCCCGCTCTGTAAAAACGACAACCTGCTACAGTAAACGATCCTTCTTGTTGCTGTTTTCAAAACGGATTGCCTCCCTGCTTCGCCTTCGGGCAAAGGCTTCAGCGAAGTCCGCTCGACGGCTCGCCGCTCTTCGCCACCGCTACCATAGCGACACAGCAAATTCCTAACAGTGCACACTAGCGGGAAGCATGCCGCGACGACGTCCCTCCCGTCGGCACGATCTCGTGGCAAGAAGAGGGGCGCTGTTGACATGGTCGGCGCCACTAGATTCTTGAACCGCGCTACGTGCGCACCCGCCGACTCACAGCTTCTTCTCACCGACAGATAGAGAGAGGTGGCGCGGATGAGATGATGCCATCTGGAACATGGAACAAGCTCCTAACAACCCGGACTACGCGTGGGAATATTGTAATAGAACAGAGGGCAGCAAAAAGGGGGGTGGTATTGGGGCATTCATTCTTAAAAGTACAGACTGGCAAACGGTCAAGCATGAGTGCAAGGAACATTTATGGCTAAAAGGGAAAGTGGCAGGGCAAATCGCACTCCTAGGTTTTGTATACTTGTGCACAGGGGCAAAAGCCAGAGACGAAAATCAACAAATCATGCAGTGCATAGGAAACGACATTGACGAACTAGGAGAAGAGTGCGAGGTAATTATATTAGGATATGAATGCGCGCATAGAAAATATGTTTGGATATACTGACCCAACAGGCAAAATGCTAATGAATATGTGTGAAAGGCTTGATTTAATCATTTGCAACAGCACTGAGAAATGAGAAGGGCCGATAACATGGGAGATGGGAAGGCTGCAGTTGACGATAGATTACGCAATATTGTCACACAGGATGTATGATTGGCTAAGGGTGATGAACATAGATGAATATGGGTCCAGAAGCTTAGGTACTGATCACAAACTTATCAAGCTGACTTTTGGAAGGGCAATGAATTTGGAAAGGTGGCATTATGACAACCACAGGATAATGTTTATTCAGAAAGGCAAATAGAAATAGCAACTAAGGAGATTGAGAAATAAATCACCGAGGATACTAAAACAGAGTGGACGTACACAAATATAACTCAATTGTTTTAATTAGAGCTTGCCAAAGTACGAGTCAAGTCAACCGAGAAAAGCAGACATAAACTCAAGTGCTGGTGAATTGAGGAAGTTAAGGGATCCATAGTAAGCCGCCAGGAAGCCTTCAGGGAACACAGGTATACTAAACAGAGGGGTGAACCGGAAGATGATGTCAAAAGAAAATGAGATAACTTTTTTAGTTGCAAAAGGGAAGCGTCCAATTTGATCAGTGAACAGATTAGAAGAAAGGGGGTCCACTGGATAGTGTAAGTAAACAAAAAGGACAGAAATGCAGCTTCAAAGTTTTGGAACCATCTCAATTTTCTGTGTAACAAGACAAGCATGAAACAGAGGATTATCACTACAGTTCAAGAGGTGGACTAGAAGGGGATGAGGCAATTGAATATATAAAAACAGTGATGACAGAAAAATTTAAACACAAAGAAACCGCTACATGCACCGTACCAGATGAGGATGGACCAAATTGCTCAGTGGCTCCACTGGGACAACGAGAGTGAGAAAGGGCAGAGAAAAGAGTTCATAATAGCACATCAACAGGACCTGACAGCATCACAATCATGCTAATAAACAAACTAAGACCAAACTCTAAGCAAACATTAAGAGAGGCAGCGAGTCAGGCAATATTAGATGGTGAAGCTCCCAATGGGTGGAAACTCGGATGGATGAGCATGACCTATAAAGGAAAGGGGTACAAAGCCGATATAAACAACTACCGTCCTATAGCAGTGACATCAGTAGTTACCAGGCTGGTGATGCAGATAGTAAAGGAAAGACTACAGACATGGTTGGAGATTGAGGGTGTGCTGAGAGAACTACAAAATGGGTTCCGTAAACGAAGGAGGTTGGAGGACAATCTGTTTTCATTGATGCAGTGTATTGAAATAGCGGGAAAAGAACACAGGCCTCTGTGGCTGGCATTCCTAGATATCAAGGGAGCTTATAATAGTGTGAATTAAGAAGACTTGTGGAGAATACTGGACACACTAGATGTCGAAGATTGAATAACTAATCTTCTAAAGGATATATATAAAAGTAACACGGTAATTTTAAAATGGGAAGAACAGGTATCTGAATCTTAGAGATACAACGCGCGCTTCGACGCGGATGTCCCTTGTCAACATTGTTATTTATGTTGTATCTCCAGGGACTAGAAGCCAAATTAGAGGGGAGTTGACTCGGACTCAGCCTCTCTTTTGCCAAGCAAGGAAAACACATTGAACAGTCATTACCAGCATTGATGTATGCAGATGGTACAGTATTATTAGCTGACAACAAGGAAGATCTGCAGGGATAGATAGACATCTGTAGTAATGAGGGAGATAGGTTAAATTTTAAGTTCAGCGGGGAAAATTGGCAATCTTGTTTTTTAATGACGAACAAAGGCAGTGAGCATAAGATACAAGAAGTAACACTAGAAATAGTGCAAAAATCAAATACTTAGGCGCATGGATAAACAACGGGGCTGAGTATCTAAGGGAGCACGAAAGGTATGTAATGTCTAAGGGCACCAGGAATGCAGCTGTAATGAAAAATAGGGCAATGTGTAACTATAATAGGTATTACGTTGTGAGAGGGATTTAAAAAGGTGTCATGGTACCGGGTTTGACGTTTGGCAATGTGGTCTTGTGCATGAAATCAGAAGTTCAAGCAAGATTGGAAATTAAACAACGTGGCATAGGTAGACTTGCTTCGGGAGCACACGGGAATACCCCAAATCAGGGGGTACAGGGTCTTATGGGATGGACATCGTTTGAGTTCGGGGAAGCTAGCACCAAGATAGAATTTGGGGAATGATTGAGAAAAATGGGATAGGAGCATCAGGCTAGGGAAGTTTTCAGTTACTTGTACAAGAATGTCGATACTAAATGGAGGAAACAAACTCAAAAATTGTCAAGCAAGCATTTAGACAACAGCACAATACCAAGCCAAAAGGAAACATCGCTTAAGAAGAAGGTGAAGGAAACAGAGAGGGACATGTTGAAGATGGGAATGCTTACGAAATTATCACTGGAGGCCTACCAAACTTTTATAGAGGAAATTGCAAGGAAAGAGATCTACTATATTTCTCGGGGTAGTTCTCTGCTCTTTGAGGCTAGAACTGGAGTATTGTTGACCAAGACGTACCGAGCAAAATACGAAGGCACAGACACGGTATGTAGTGCGTGTGGAGAGGAGAAAGAAACGGCTGAATATTTGGTTATGTTCTGTAAAGGGCTGCACCCTATAGTCGAAGATAATGGGGCCGAATTTTTGAAAGCATTGGAGGTTAGGGACAGTGAAGGCAAAATAGACTTCAAATGGGTAGAAATAACCCGGAGGAGGCTAACTGATTGGTGGCTACAATCGAGGCACGAGTGAAATTCAATCCTTAAACACACCGTTACTTTATGGCTAGGTGGTGTGAGCCACCGCCCGATCTAAAGGACACAGCCGGATCCATCCATCCATTTATTCACGTTAGCAGTAGGCTCGAGCGTCGCGATCGGTGGAGAGGGCCAAGCTAGAGTTAGCTGACACCAGGCAATTGCGCGGCAGGCGAGGAAGACAGACGTCACCACGCACTGCTAGGAGGGCGTAAGCTACTTGGCACCGTTCTTAGAACTGTGGCGAGGGGAGCGGGGTGGACGGAGGAACCGCGCTATACAGGCTGGTCAAAGAGGCCATTCTCCTGTGGTAAACTATACATAGGACAAACTTTGCGATGTCTGAATGCGCGTCTCAAGGAACACGCTCACAGCGTTTCCTCGACAGTGTCTGGCCACCTAGGCATACATTGCCGAGATTGTGGGTGTACTCCCGATTTTCAGTCATGTGCAGTTATCAAGCGTCATCGGGACCAGCTTACCCGTGAAATACACGAAGCCCTGGAGATTGCAGGACTGGGGCAAAGGCTCGGTTGCCGTCTTATAAAAGGAAGTTGTCTTTTTATCTGGTTGATTGCACGAGCTATGAGAATGAATTTATGGTCTTCTTTTCCTTCGACTCTCACTTTTGCTTCTTTTTTCGTTTTACTGCATAGGTATATATTGATTGATTTATATGTTCTGTTTAGAGTCTCAATACCACCATATGATGAATAGTTATATATGCGTGGTTTGAAGAATAAACTTTTTGTCGTAAGTCAGTGCTCTATGTGTATTTATCTGTCTGGTCTCTGTCTTATTCACTGTGTCATATCAACACGCCTAAGCAACCACTTAGCTAATGAAAGAGCTGCTTCGCATCTAATAAGCTGCATTCTGAGGTCGCGTGCAGGACGTGCGCACATATGCGAGCACTTTTACTTGTAGACGGCGCTAGGAGAGATCCACACGGCGAGGTTCCTTCCATTCGACGCTAGGTGCCAACTCGGTTCGATCTCGCGGCCAACAGCCGACAGTTTCCTAGTATCCGAGTTGATTCTGGGTGGTTTGGATATTAGATGAACAGCAGGTTTCCAATTTTCACGTAGAAATGTATGTAGAGATACATTGTAGGTTTCCGATTGTACCTTTGGCGATTCCCTCAGACCCACATTTCGACAAACCACATGCAAGCCGTTAAATGTCTGGCGTCCAACCATTGCGTCATACAAATGACGACGCCATGTTAAGGAATTGAATGCCAGACTTTTTTATTAAAAGCAATTCTGTACAGACATGCATCACATAGCAAGTAATAATACTAATACACTGGCAGGACGGAAATAAATGCGGTAGACAGAGACTGCTAATATAAAAGCGTCAACATATTTAGATACAATCGTAAAAGCTCTTAGTGGCATCACCACAGTCTCCAAGCATATAAAGTATAATCTAAAAAGCATTTTCATAAAAGCAGTCTTTAGCAACCATTTGGTAATGTACTTAGGAAGATTCCTTCCAATCAGCCTTATGAGCGAGGAGGTAGAGATGCACGTTCATCCACCCAGGAAGTCATGAAACCACGTGAAAGCTCTGTAAAAACTGCAAGGTGAAAGAAGACATGCCAAAGCATTAAAATGATGCTATGACGAACTACCATAACAAACACACAGCAGCTGGTAGGACGCTAATCATGACATGACCAAAACACACGCCACTAGCAAAAATCAACGCCAAAGAAGTGCGTTGCTTTCAATACCCCAAAGTGCTTAAATGAAATTTAGGAGACGATCCGCAAGAATACGTGGTCAGAAAGGTTGCCTCCATAGCCATGTTGGAGACCGTTGTTATAACGAGCTTCGAAACGGCACTAAGTTCCTTATTTTACGAGCTCTTGACCAGAGCAGCCAAATAAGGTTAGTAGCGGGAAGGGGGAAGAAAGGGGGGGGGGGTGGCTAGATCTCGGGACTTCCCCACAACCTCTAAATTCGGATGAAGTGGGGTGTTTTGCCGAGAAGAAACAAATGTAATGGGGGTTTTTCAGGGCCTTTGACAAGTGCGCCCCCTTCCCCCTAGGAATAAATTCCTGGCTTCGGGCCTGATTTCGACCATCGTTATTCAGCACTTCCCAAAAATTGTTTTTAAATAATGAAATAAGAACGTTGGTCAGAATAATGAGTCATGAAAGCTGGACATTTTGCACCATACTATATTTGCTTTGTTTTTAAAGCTTCATAAAAAGAACAGTTTTCGAAAGCTTCGATTACACGTTGCCAGTCATTTGTTAGAACTTCACCTTGAGATTCTATTTTAAGAGAAAACGCATCTCTAAATGACGTGTGACAAGAACACCCGCTCACTTAGAAGGTACGCTTCCGCTAAAAATCAGTAGCTAACTTATAACGTAACACGAAAGCGATTCGAACATGAAGAAATAGAAGCATTCTTACAGTAATGGAGCAGGAACATTCCGAGTTAAGAGTTAAAGTTGAGTCACTTTGCTCCTGTTCTTCAAGTAAGAGTCCCTGAGCGCCCTTCGAAGATTCTTTCCAGTATCAGATTTCGGGATGCTCGTCACAAACTCGATGCCCCCATGAAGATGTTTGTGAAAAGCCGCTTGGTCTGTAAGACAACAACATAAAAAAATAGAGCAAGTTTACTATAAACCCAAGTGTACGCAGTAAGTGTCAAGATTGCTGGATGAACTGTAAAAGCGGTGACGGAAAATTGTGCGAAAGGCACTTGTCTGACGGGGTCTTAAGTTGGCGCAAATATCGCAAGGTCGTTTTCACCCTTGCTTCCTCTGGCTGAGCAACCAATTTTCGCCATAGAACACCGAAGCAGCATCGGACGTCAAATTCACGTCGGGTTATTCTGAAACATCTCTAAACCAAGTACTAAGCTGCTATCTAGAAATATGTAATAGAAACAAACTTAACGTGCCTCAGGTCGGGTTGGCGATAAGGCGTTAATTGCGGATGAAAGTTTTTTTTTCAGATACGTTTTGAAGATCGTGTTCATGTGTTTGTGCGCGTTAATATGTTTCGTAAAAATTACACGAGGCGTGTCTATTTAAAATTTATATTGAAACTGGTGCGTATAGCATCGAATAAGATGGAGGACAGCACGCACAACCAACAGACCACTTCCTCGTTGTCGTCTACTGACCCCTGATATGTCAGCTACGTAGCATTAACCCCCGGTGGTAAAAGCGCCGTCTCGGTGCACATTAACTACGGTCTTCAGTAGGCAGGTGGTAAGGTTTTAGCCTGCTGACGTGCACAACATCTCTGGGTGTGGTTGCAGGCAGACTTGTGGTCTCAGATGCAAGAATGATCTCATAGGTGATGTCGGTTACCTGGCGAATGATACGGTAAGGACTCATGTAGCGAAACAACAACTTCTCTGATAAGCCAACTCGACAAACTGGGCACCACAGGAGAACGAGAGGACCGGGTGAGAAGCGAACGTCAACATGCCGGCTGTCGTAGATGGCTTTCTGGGTGGCTTGCCAAGCCTAAAGTCTAGAGCACGCGATCTGACGTGCGTGGTCAGCACGAGCAACAGCGTCGCGTGCATATTCAGTTGACGGCGTTGTAGTGGTTGGAAGAAGGGTGTCGAGTGGTAACGTTGGATAACGGCCAAAGAGCTAATAAAAGCGTGAATAACCAGTGGTGTCGTGGCGCGAACAATTGTACGCGAAGGTCACGTGAGGTAGCGCCAGGTCCCAGTCTTGGTGGTCGAAGGACACGTACATCGCGAGCATGTCCCTGAGGGTGCGATTTAGTTGTTTTGTAAGGCCATTTGTTTGGGGATGGTAGGAAGTGGTCAACTTGTGCTGCGTCGAGAAAGAGCGCAGAATATCGTCAAATACTCGGGACAAAAATGCGCGGCCGCGATCCGTGAGTAATTGGCGAGGAGCGCCATGGTGTAGGAATATTTTGGGGAACAAAAAGTCCGCAACGTGAGTAGTGGTGCTGGTGGGGAGCGCTCGAGTGATGGCCTATCTAGTCGTGTAGTCTTTAGCAACGGCGACCCACTTGTTGCCTGATTTCGACTAGGGAAAAGGACTGAGAAGATCTATACCAACACGGAAGAAAGCTTCGGTTGGGATTGAGATCCGTTGAAGAAGTCCAGCCGGGGGCGCAGTAGGTCGCTTCCTACATTGGCAACTATCGCAGCCGGACACGTAATGGTGAACGTACCGGGCGAGACCGCGCCAAAAGAAGTGGTGACGCACTTGGTCGTACGTCCGAGATACACCCAGATGACCAGCAGTTGGTTCATCGTGAAGCTCGTGCAGCACAGTTGAACGCAAATGTTTTGGCACGACAAGAAGCAGCTCAGGGCCATCTGGCTGGAGGCTACGACGGTACAGCGTGCCGCTCAGAAGGACGTACATGTGAAGTGACGGGTCGTTCAGAGCCGATTCAAGACGGTCAATAAGTTGTCAAGGAGAAGCATCACGATGTTGTTCATCACCAATCTGAAGAACCTGGGACATTGACATGACGCTGAGGCTAGGCTTGATGTCTAATTCGTCGGGCTGATCAACAGGGTAGCGGGATAAGCAATCGGAGTCCAGATGGAGACGTCCAGACTTATAAGCAACGGAGTAGGAATACTCCCGCCCAACGGCCAAGTCTTCCAGTGGGGTCCTTCAGAGATGAAAGCCAACACAGCACGTGATGATCTGTGATTACACGGAAGGGTGGCCATACAAGTGAGGAGGGAATTTAGAAACCGCCCAGACAAGGGCGAGACATTTCCGTTCTATTATAGAGAAATCGCATTCAGACTTAGAAAGCAGGCAGCTTGCATACGCGATTACACGGTCGTTACCCCGCTGAATTTGCACCAAAACTGTACCAATTTCATGACCACTCGCGTCGGTTCGCACTTCTGTAGGAGCAGCGGGGTCGAATTGTGCAAGAATAGGAGGTGTCGCTAGAGCGGTGATTAGCTGTGAGCAGCCATCAGCTTGAAGAGGGCTCCAACAAAATGGGACGTCTTGTTTAAGAAGGTCGGTGAGTGGCCGTGCGAGTGCCGCAATGTTTTTCACGAACAGGTTAAAGTAGGAGCAGAAGCCCACAAACTGCAAACATCATGGACAGAGCATGGGACAGGGAAGTTTTTACAGCACGTACTTTCGCTGGGTCTGGTCGTACGCCGGCAGCGTCAACAAGGTCACCCAACACGGTAATCTGACGAAGATCAAAGTGGCACTTGGAAGGCTTGAGCTGCAGGCCGGCCCGTCGAAATATGGACAGAATGGTCGAAAGGCGTTCAAGGTGGGTTGCGAAGGTAGGTGAGAAAATGATCACGTCGTCCAGGTAACACAAACATGTCGACCATTTTAATCCTTGTAGGAGCGTGTCCATCATTCTCTCGAAGGTCGCTGGAGCGTTGCAGAGACCGAAGGGCATGACCTTGAATTGCTAAAGAGTTTTAGGGATAACGAAGGCGGTCTTTTCTCGGTCCATGTCATCTACAGCAATTTGCCAGTAGCCAGATCGGAGGTCGAAAGCTGAAAAGGTGGCGCCATGAAGGCAATCGAGGGCATCGTCAATGCGTGGTAGAGGGTACACGCCTTTTTTGGTAATTTCGTTGAGGTGGCGATAATCAACGCCGAAACGCCTTTAACTGTCTATTTTTTACTAATACCACGGGAGATGCCCAAGGGCTCGATGATGGTTCGATTACGTTTTTCGTAAGCACTTTGGCCACTTCTTCCTGAATCACTTCTCGCTCGGACGCTGACAAGCGGTACGGCCGACGGTGAATATAGGCGCAGAGTCACCAGTGTTGATTCTGTGAGTGACAATTTTGGTCTGGCCCAAGGGACCATCGTCTGCGTCAAAAATGTCCCTGTATGAGGCCAAAACCTGGCAGAGAGCGTCGGCCTGGTGAGGCGAAAGCTTAGATATAGTCATGTTTCAAAAATTAGCATCGTCTGAGCTGAGTGACCATGAGACTGCGCTTCGATCAAGAGCAGACACAGCGACAACACTGATAACGTCCTCTGTTATGGCAGTTAGCTGGGTAAGAGACATCTAGCAGGGCAACATTTGAGGGGTGAAACCAAAGTTAAGGACCGGAAGGAACGAACAGTTATCCGCTATGGTCGCAATGGTATGGGGCACAGTAACACTGTGCGTCAGCAGAACGTCAGTAATCAGCGTAATGATATAATAACCGTCAGGAACGGGAGGGGCCGATGACAGAGACACGTACGTGACGGCTCGAGGTGGCAGGCGAACAAAAGTGGTTGGGCTTAAGCGGCTGGTGGGTTTTGCAGAGTAGTCGGCAAAGATTGGGATATCGAGGCTGAGGATACCAGACGAACAATCAAATAAGGCTGCGTGTGCCGAAAGGAAATCAAGGCTAAGTATGAGGTCACGAGGGCAGGAGGCTCGCACGGCAAGAAGGACCACGGCGTGACGACTGGCAATGCTGACACGAGCAGTGCACATTCTGATTACTGGCAAGGTACCGCCATCGTCAACACGTATTGCCTGCGTCGTAGACGGCGTCATAATCTTTTGCTAGCGCCGGCGTAGAGAAGCGCTCATAACAGACAGGTTCGTACCTGTGTCAATGAGGGCAGTCACAGGAACTTGGTCGACTTGTATTTCAAGCAGGCTGTAGTGCGTGGGAAGTGTCAGTAGAGGATTTTCGGCCGTCATTGGTATTGCAGCTTCACCTCTATAAGCTGCAATATCTAGTTTTCCAGCTGCGGTCGTCCGGAGAGGCTAGGCGAGGAAAAGCGCCGAGGTGGCGGAGAGTGGAAATGGCGACGTAGTGGCGTCGGGGTGCGGGAGCTGCGGCGACCGGACGAAGGAACGTCAGTGGAAGGCTCGTAAGATGACGACGAATAGAAATTGAAGGTTGCGGCGACAACGTCGAGCGGTCGTTGGGTGAATGTGCGCCGAGGTAGAGAAGGTATGACGTGGTTGGTTTGACCAACGGCGGCGGCAATAGCGAGAAACGTGCCCAGGCTAGTGGCAGGAAAAACAAATAGGCCGGTTGTCGGGTGTTTGCCTTAAGGGTTATGGACGGGCATTGTTGGAGGTGAATGGCGAGCGTGTCCTTGGGAGTAAGACGGGACTTCAGGGCGAGTCAAGGGACATGCTGATGGAAGGCCGAAGTTCGCAAACTCCTGCCTCACCACAGCTTGTATTAACGCCACTGACGATTGTTGTTGGTCAGAGGCGAGCGTATCGAAAACGGGTGGCTGTAGAGGAGCCGGAGGGGCGGCTTCGATTTCCCGACGAACAATGCGCGTGACGTTGTCATACGTGGGGGACTGGCAGCCGGCTTCACACGATGAGGTTGCGGCCGTGTTGGGCAGCCGGGTGAATTGCTGAGTAATACGGCGGCTCGTGGCTTCTTCGAACCACCGGCACTTTTTAATGATGGCGTCGGCGGTGGCAACGTTGTATACTAGAAGAATAAAGGCACCGTCTGCTTTGTCTTTCAGCACATGGGCCACTTTCTCAGACTCACTCTTGTGCTCGTCAATATGGCGGCATAGGGCGATGACATCGTGAATGTACGTGACGTACAGCTTCGTCGACGTCTGTGCCTGAGCCGCCAGTTGATTCCGCGCTGCGACCTGCCGCCCAACGGTGTCGCCAGAAAGGTCGCGGATATTCTCAATAAAAAAGTCCCAGCTTGTAATCTCCGCTTCGTGAGTCTCGAACCACACCCGCGGTGCGCCATCGAGGTAAAAAAGCACATTGGCAAGCATAAGAGTCGGGTCCCACCTTTAGCTTGCGCTGGCCCGTTCGTACCGGTTGATCTATTTGTCGACGTCAACGCCATACTGACCATAAAATACACCGGGATCACGAGCACGAGGTAGAACGACGTTTGTAGAAGTCATGGAAGGGGCAGGTAGTGAAGACGATGGTAGTTTAACCTGTGTCATTCTTGGACCTATGATGATGCAGCCGTTGCGGAGCTTCGCGATGAACACAGGGAAGTACCCAGCACGTCCACCACAAAGATGTTACGTAAAAATGAGACGAGGTGTGTCTATTTAGAATCTATATTGAAACTGATGCGTATAGCATCGACTAAGATGGAGGGCAGCACGCACAACCGACAGACCACTTCCTTGTCTTCTGATCCCTGATAGGTCAGCTACGTAGCAATATTTCAATTGGTTTAATGAGTGAATTCAACCATCAGCGAAAAGTGCATGCAGGCGTTCAGACCAGCACGCACTGCCTAGCACTGCATCAATTCAAGATAATAGGGAGTTTTTGAATAGGGGCCCCAAGAGTTTGGGGCCCCAAAGCGCTTTGCGTATGCACGCTTTGGGCCAAGCAGGAGCGAAGAGTTTTCAAATAGGGTCTGCAGCGCTTTGGATACTCTCCCAATCTTCGGTCATGCCGCTTCAGTGGGTGCCATCACGATTGTCTGACTCAAAGCTTTAGGGGCGGGCTTTGGGGCTCCCACTAAATTCGAAAAATGGCGTCCCCCATGCAACCTATAACCCAAGCGCGATTTGAGATTTGCGCATGCGCGGTGGCCTTGAAGCTATTTTTTTGGGGCCTCTATTCATAAACTCCCTATCAACTTTGAGAAATAAGTTCATGAAATGTGGCGTGATGTGACGTGAAATTTACGGTCGCAGTGAAGTAAAGGAAAGCTGGAGCTTCTTACACCAGCTTACTGGTGCCACGCGTCTCTGGCTATTTAGCGATGTCACAAGTGCTAACACAGTTTGTCAATATATGCGATACTCCATGCTTTAATATCATATCTTATCTCACATCGCTACGATCATTTATCAGAGTGACTATCTTATTGTGGAAATGCTTCTTAGGTTCAATCATCGGGTCCACGCAAAATTCGGTCTAGTTACGAAAATTGCATGTGGCAAAATTTGTCTGCAATATTTTGTTTTTTTTGTTTCACACATGTGAATATAAATTTACGCGTGGCCATAACAAGTGTTTTGTAATTTACTTGATTAGTAGTCGAAATTAGGAAACTTTATGTTGTAGCCTTGACAAAGCTTACCCGCAACCAGCTTTGCGAGCTGCTGCTGGAGTGTGTCGCTAGCGGCCTCTTTCTGGAAGAGCACGACGAATGCCCGCGCGGCCTCTCCGTACTCGTGGTGAGGAACGCCCGTCACGACGACCTCCTTGACAGCATCGTGCTGCACAAGCAAGTCCTCAAGTTCTGCAGGCGCCACTTGCTGATCCATACACTTGATTAACTCCTTTATGCGGTCCACTACGTAGAGTTTGCCATCCTCCGTATAGTAGCCGATGTCACCTGCACAGAAGGAGTGCATTTATCGCATACTTCTCCCGCTGGATTTTTTTCTCGAACGTGGTAAAGTCACCATTTGTTAGCGCAAATTCACACAGATGATTGATTGATTTGTGGGGTTTAACGTCTCAAAACCACTATTTGATTATGAGAGACGCCGTAGTGGAGGGCTCCGGAAATTTTGACCACCTGGGGTTCTTTAACGTGCACCCAAATCTGAGTACACAGGCCTGAATTCACACAGATGCCACGTACACTACAATTAAGTTGATTTTGAACAATAACATTAATTAAGAAAATACGGAGGTACTCACCGGGATAGGCTGTTTTATATAGACGTGAAAACATGGGCAGGCAAGCTGCGTTAGAGCCACCTATTTTTACACACGAAAACTGATAAAATTAAAAAAATTAAATATAAAATTTTCTGAAATTGAAAAAATCACAATTAAAAGTAGTGCGCTCACATAGAATCGTCGAGTTACAATGTTTTAGCGGTCAAACGAAAAACGAAAGTTTGGCCAGATCACCCTGAATGGAGTATATACATTTAACGCACTTGCACAGAAATGCACCGTGAAATGTTTCAGTTATTATCACTACATGACAAAGGGAAACGGTAATGTCAGTAACAGACGGTTCGTTAGCTTTGTGCCCACCAAGAAATGTTGAAGCACGCTCACCGCACGCGCCTGTTTGTGAGGGCGTGAACACAGTATTCAAGCACTTCGCTCTGTGTGAGAGGTCATCAATCAGGTATGCCCAACCAATCGCGTGGTTTAATACGCTGTTACTTGCATTGCGGGCACTTTGTGACGACATGCCTACTAGCCGACTCAACCATCTCGCTCAGTGTTTAAGTAAAGGCTGCTAATTAACACAATACTGCTCTAGATCAGGCAAGATGAATACGTTCAAAGATGCCATTGAAAATCACCTGTCTGAATAAAACCATCATCGTCGTATAGGTTCTTGGTCGCCTCTGGCTTGTTCAAGTAGCCGAGACAACAGTATGGGCCCTTCACACAGATTTCACCGTTCTCGCGGGGTCCAAGCTTTTCGCGAGTTTCCACGTCGACAACCTAAAAAGGGTGGCCGATGAGTGCTGAGTTACACTCACTGTACAACAATAACAAAAAACAAAGATTGAAGAGAGAGTGAGAGAGAGCTGAGGAAGAAAATAGAAAGAAATTCATCAAGGGACAGCAAATGAACTGATCACAAAGTAAAAATCCTAGCTAATTAAGATAAAAATGGGCAGATTCCATGCATTGTGGGAATCGGTTGCACATGATAAAGCCAGTTATAGTCCATGCAGCATTTGTTTTTGGATTTGAACCAAGCGTTACGACTGAATCGACGTCTTTTTTTTCCTAACGAGAAGTTGTGTGCCTATCGTCAGCTTACAAGGCAAATTGACTTCACGAGCGCTTAAAATGTAACTCATGGTAACATCAGCGCGCATGTTAGAGCACGCGTAAGCTTTATCGAAACGAAATTCACGCTACGGTGCGATGATGGCAATAGCATACGTAGGATTCTTTAGCGTGTTTCTCTGGGGCCGAGAAACGTTTAAATAGAGCATGGTAAGTCCTAGGAGTACATGTACAATAAAAGGAATTACTGGGCGAGTTGGTATGTATCCATGGGAACTTCTTTAGTACACAAAAAAAAAAACTGGATAAGAAAGAGACCGATGAGCACTCCTCTGTCTCTTTCTTGTCCAGCTTTTTGTGCGCGCTTGAAAAGTTTACATGGATACATGTACACTGTCGTCCTTTATGAAAGAAAACACGCGAACGCGTGGCCTGTGCTCTGCGGCGGCTGCCTACAGTATTATCTACCGACAGCAATAGAAAAGACGGTTGTTTTTAACGTCATATGTTGCAAAAAATAAATAAATTACGAGTTACGGCCTGTAGACAAGCGCTGCTAGATTGCACTCCCTCTCTGCTCACGCCTGCACTGTGTAGTCCACTGCCAACATATCAAAAATTGTGCGCGACCACAACTCAAGCTGCAGTAATCGCCTGATATCGCTCACCGCGGAAACAATCTAGTAGCGCTTGTCTACCGGTCATCACTCGTTACCTTCATTGGCCATAGATGACGCCAAAAGCGAACGTGCTTTGTTCACTTGTCGGTTGATGGTGCCGTAGGCCGCCGCTGCAGAGCCCAGGCCACGCATTCACGTGTTCTCTTTCATAAAGAATGACAGTGTACAATGTTTATTACGCTGTTAAAAACGGGGGCAGTATTGAAACCACAACTGACGTTAACTAGACCCTGTAGCAGCTGTGTAAAATGATGACGGCTGTATAGCGAGAGTATACTTGTAGCATTTATTACATTCTTCATAAATCAGATAGCCAGTACTGCAATCACAATTTACGTTGCGCAACATGACTCTTGCATAGAACCTTCTCCGAAGACATTTCAAGACCAGGCTTGGCTCTGCGGTAGAATAAATGAATGCCATGCAGAATGACTATAAGTTAAATCACTGCTGTAATCCTGATTGTTACCTTTGCATTCGTTGGGTCAACGTGACCTATGCCACATTTTGTTAATCCTAAGTAGGTAGGTACTGAATTTTGCGAAGCTCTGGAGAATTCCTCTCCAGTTTTCATTGAGGGAGGCCATTGCATTGAAATTAACATTGTTCTCGCCGTTTCTAAGTACGTATAAACTGCGAATACCCTTTGGATCATATCTGCGTATACCACTGCCCATGGTATACGAGTATGTGTTGCACAGGACTGGAGGAAAGGGTTTTATGACGTACAGCCACGGCCACGTCTGTGTAGAGCACGCGAGCAGCCGGTGTTCTCCCTGCAGGGCGACACCTTGAGCCAGTTTCCGGCTCCAGCGGGGTGTGTCAGGAGCACGGGCGGCGTAGTAGTCAGGCTGACATCAGATTTTGCAACTGCGAAATCTGATGTCAGCGAAAACCGGTTGCTCGCGCGCTCTACACAGACATGACCGTGGCTGTACCTGACCATGAGCAGAGAGTCATGTTCGTGATATCCTCATGCCTTCCCATGACAATTTTAACCTACCAAGTTAGGCGAGCGATTACAAGATCACCTGGACGCAGACGGCCAGATAAAAATATTGAAACGCTCAAAGTGCCTTTAGTTTTCTAAGAAATATTCTACATTTAAAATAAATAGCGGTGTCTAATTTCTTTAGGCACCTGCTGGACTGTGAGAAAGCACAGGAGTGCTTAGCAGGGGTAGTTGGCTTACGTGCTGCATGACGACAAGACCTGCAGTGTGAACCAAGATACAACGAAACGAACTGGACAGAGTGCTGCCATTAAAGTGGACAGAGGCCCCCTTGATTCCACGATATATGACGTTTCGCATGAAGCCCGGCGAGTGAGCATATTCACACTCATTTGGCACTAGAATGTAGCAGCTTTGGGTGAATATGGATTAGAAAATAATTAGGACAATTAGAAATTTTTATTATACAAGCTATAAGACTTCTTTGGATTGGTCACAGACCACATTTCTCAGATTGAAGACAGAGCTGTGAACATTCTTGCCGAAAATTGCACATGTCGCACGCAGCATGGAACTTGCTGATGAAGCTTAACGATGAATTTTGTATTTTTAACGTTTATTCTTCAAATGGAGGTGGTAATCCGGTCAGCAGTGGTTATCCGCTAACAACACAGGAAAGATTCTCCAATGGCTGTTTGAGTGTTGACAGGAGACAGATTATATGCTTCGATGTGTGCTGCTTTGTTAGACTGCTGTGTAGAATAATTAACGCAGTTAAAACTCTGTAGTAATTGAAAATCTATTTAGGTAATTGTCAGACGACTTGCACGCATGAAAAAAAGAACTCTGTCATCTGTTTTCATCGGTGGGATCTCACCGGCGGAAAGGTTGATTTTTCGATCAGTTTAATTCCGTTCAGATGAGTGCAAAATCATTACCTTATTTCGGTATGCCATGAGACCCCAACAGACCAGACGAAACATGCTTATACCGCATTCAATTAAACGTCGCATATACCAATTACTTTAGGAACAAAATCGAACCGTCGGACTCGCCACTGTATGTCCAATGTAACGTCCTAAAAGACAACGATCACGTGCTCGGTGAGTACACGATATACACACCAGCGGGGGAGTCACTGAAGACGGCCTTAACACTAGAACGGGAACTTGGAGTTGACACATATTCTAGGCCCATGGCAGAGCAGCTACAGTGCGTTACATACCACAAAAGTGCTGCTCAGACTCTTTCAGGACACAAGCCTAAACGAAACATTGTAAATTGTGTAGTGCGTGTGGGTGACTATATGTGTTATGTTTTTATCACTATATACGTGATAGTCATCTCATCACCCAGTACCTGGAGTAGCATGTCAGGCAAAAAGCCAGAAAAAACATCTCGAGCTCTCAAAACAATTCTTTCTCTATCTTATTAAACCACAGCCGAAACACGTTTTTTGTTCTTGTCCTTGCCGTAATCGTCCATTTAGCTCATTCGATTGTGTCTAACGAAGAAGAGAGTCACTCCAACTGGTTCCTTTCTTTTCTTCTGCCACATTGAGGGCTTCGTACTGGCAGATTTGATGCTTTAAATAGCATGCGAAGTTTTATTGGTCAGCTGCCACCTCATGCGAAGATAACGTGCAACGAGACACCCTCTGGAAAAAGGAGCTTGCTCTCCTCTCACCACTTTGGCTTCTAGTGGCGCTGGCCAACACGCCCAAGAAATAAATGCACATAATTACCCTACAAAAAATAGACGAGGGAGCAGTCTCTGTCGTAACCCAATTGGTAGGGAATCAGACACGTAATTTGAAAGTTGTGTGCTTGGATTAAAGCAAAGTTAAAACCGTTTACACAATGCTGTCACGCATTGAGCAGCGACAAGGAAGAAAAAAAAAGAAAACTAGTGTGATCCGCGACCTCACGACGACTACGCTATGTGCGAATGGAGAGCTCCATATTCGCTCATGAGTTAGGTAACTAAAACGTATCTGCCGTGTGGGTGACTGTAGAAACTATTTTCACGGTGTCGTGACTAGGGCTTCGTAAGGAGTATTCGCAGAAACTGCAACCAGCTGCACGACAGCATTGTAAACAAAAAAAGTGGGAACCCGGCACAACAATTTTACCATTGTACCTTGCAGACGCAAGGCACAATGGTAAAAAAATGAAATGGAAACATTTTAGCTTACCTTTATGTGCGTCAATGGAACAGGCTTCCCAACGCTTTCGTAGTCATCAATGCCAATTGGGGTAACTGTGATGCTGCCACACGTTTCGCTCATGCCGAAAACTTGTACAGAAACGAAGAGAAGAGGAAACAATAATAATCACTGTAGGATCACCTCTATCAAACTTGAACAGGGCAACTAGAAAAGTGGTTGTGAGAAACATTTTACACAGCCAGCATGAGCCCACCGCGGTTTTCTAGTGGGTCAGGTACTCGGCGGCTGACCCGCAGGTCGCGGGATCGAATCCCGGCTGCGGCGGCTGGATTTTCAATTAAGGAGGAAATGCTGTAGGCCCATGTTCAGAGATTTGGGTCACGTTAAGAAACCCCAGGTGGTCGAAATTTTCGGGGCCCTTCACTACGACGACCATAATAATGTGGTGGTTTTGAGGCAGACGTTGAACCACATATATCATCGTCATCCCAGCCAGCTGCACTGGAGTGTTGCTCCCATTTACGTGAGCGCACGCGTGCACATTTAATACCTGTGACCATGGCGTTGCGCTGCCGAGTTCGATGATGCAGGTTATACTTCCGACCACCGCAGCCACATTTGAGGTAGGACGACGTGTATCATCTCTCATAGCGTTTCCCGTTCTCGCGTCAGAATTCGTAACGTCCACAGTTTGTTAACGTTATGTCAGGCGGAATGACCTCTCGATTGGTCAATATACGAGAGGTATCTGTTGCGATGGCGATGGCGTAGTGGTTAGAGAATCCGCCTCACATGCAAGAGGTCCGTGGCTCGAATGCCGGTGCCGCGCAGTTCCCAACTGGATTTAAAAAAAAAAAATCCGCGTAACTTGGAACTGCATTAAGAGGCCTGGGGTGCGGCCTCACCGGTGACCACCACCGGGAACGCACTCCCTCACCAGAGAAGGATTGGCCACCCTGGTGCAGTATCTGGCCACTACCTCCCACATGCATACATAAAATAACTCACGGCCCTCAGTTCCCAGCAGCTGCGAAGCAACTGACCATGGCGGCGGTCAGATCTGCAACGCAGCAAAGGGTGCTAAGAATCTCTGGACTACAGGCCGCCATTGGAACCGGAACTTGGCAAAGTTTAACGCTAGAACCTTATCTACTGAGGGAAGTCCAGTTGTACTATTCGAGGAGCTATAGGGTGTTAAATGGGATATAATAGGGCTCAGTGAGGTGAGGACGACAGATAAGGCCTATACAGTGCTACAGAATGGGCACGTCCTTTGCTATCGGGGCTTGGCTGACAGAAGAGAACTGGGAATGAGGCTCTTAATTCACAGAAACATAGCTGGCAACATAGAGGAATACTATAGCATTAATTAAAGAGTGGTATGTATCGTAAATAAACTGAATAAAAGATACAAGATGAAGGTGGTACAGCCTTACGCGCCTACATCCAGCTATGATTACGTTTCAGTTGAAAGCTTCTATGAAGACGTGGAATCAGCAATGAGTAAGGTAAAAACACAGTATACTATACTGATGGGAGACTTTAATGCAAAGGTAGGGAAGAAGCAGGCTGGAGACCAGGCAGTAGGAGATTATGATATAGGTACTAGAAATGCCAGAGGAGAGCTACTAGTAGAATTCGCAGAACTCAATTTATGGATTTTCAATGCCCTTTATCAAAAACAAGGAAACATTAAGTGAACATGGAGGAGCCCTAATGGCGAAAATAAGAACAAAATAGACTTTAATGAGTGCACACCCACGCATCGTGCAGGATGTGGAAGTGCTTGGAGAGGTACGATGAAGTGACCATAAAATGGTACGGTCTTGCATTCGCCCAGATTTGAGAAAGGAACGACAGAAACTGATACACAAGAAGCCAATCAATGAGCTAGCACTGAGAGGAAAAGTAGAGGAATTCAAGGTCTCAATTCAGAACAGGTACTCGGCTCGTATTGAAGAAACCAGCCTTAGCATTGACGCAATGAATGACAATCTGACGAGTACCATTACGGAGTGTGCAGTGGAAAATTGAGGTACGGTACTTAGACAGGACACTGGCAAGCTGTCTCAGGAGACAAAAACCTCATTAAAAAGCGTCAAAACATGAAAGTCTAAAGTACAACAAACAAAATAGAACAGGCAGAGCTTTCGTAGCTGATTAATAAGCCTAAGGTATACGATGTAACAAGGTATAACATGGAGAGAATTGAACACGCTCTGAAAAACGGAAAAAGCGTCAAAGCAGTGAAGAGGAAACATGGGATAGGCAGAAATCGGATGTATTCACTGAGGGACAAAAAAGGCAAAATAGCTGCCAATATGGAAAGGATAGTTAAAATAGCGGTGGAGTTTTACAGAGACCTGCACAGTAGCCGGGACAACCCCGACCGTAATACTATAAGAACAAGCAGTAACCAAGATGACACCCCACCAGTAATGATAGAAGAAATCAGAGAAGCCTTGGAGAGCATGCAAAGAGGTAAAGCTGCTGGTGAGGACCAGGTAACATCAGATCTGCTGAAAGGTGGTGGACAGATTGTGTTAGAAAAACAAGCCACCCTGTATACGAGGTGCCTCCTGACGGGAAGAGTACCAGAGTCCTGGAAGAATGCTAACATCATCTTAATACATAAGAAAGGAGATGACAAGGACTTGAAGAATTACAAGCCGATCAGCTTGATCTCCGTAGTACACAAGCTGTTTACAAAGGTAATTGCTAACAGAGTAAATAAAACATTAGAATTCAATCAACCAAAGGAACAAGCAGGACTTCGAACATGATACTCAACAATCTCCCACATTCATACTAGCAATCAGGTAATAGAGTAATGCTCTGAATATAGCCAACCACTATACATAGCCTTCATAGATTACGAGAAGGCGTTTGATTCAGTAGAAATATCAGCAGTCATGCAGACACTGCGGAAGCAGGGCGTCGATGAAGCATGTATAAACATCCTGGAAGAAATATACTGGGGATTAACTGCTACCATATTGCTTCATAAAGAAAGCAACAGAATACCAATCAAGAAGGGTGTAAGGCAGAGGGATTCAATCTCCCCAATGCTATTTACCACTTGCTTACACGAGGTTTTCAGAGGCCTAGAATGGGAACAGTAGGCATAACAGTTAATGGAGAGTACCTTAACCTGCTCTTCGCTGATGACATTGCATCGCAAAGTAACTCAGGGGACGAATCGCCACTCATGATTACGGAGTTAGACAAGCACAGCAGAAAGGTTGGTCTTTGCAGAAAACGAAAGTGATTTGCAGAAAACGAAAGAAATTTGCAGAAAACGAAAGAAATTTGCAGAAAACGAAAGAAATTTGCAGAAAACGAAAGAAATTTGCAGAAAACGAAAGAAATTTGCAGAAAACAAAAGAAAGTTGCAGAAAACGAAAGTAATGTACAGCAACCTCGGAAGAGGGCAGCGCTTCGAGATAGGTAATAGTACACTTCAAATTGTAAAAGGCTATGTCTACTTAGGGCAGGTATTAACCACGGAGCTGAACCACGAGATTGAAGTAACTAGAAGAATAAGAATGGGGTGGAGCACATTAGGCACATTTGGCAAGCACTCTCAAATCATGACAGGTAGATTGTCACTATCCCTTAAGAGGAAGGTATATAACAGCTGCATCTTGCCGGTACTTTGCTATGGAGCAGAAACCTGGAGACTTACAAAGAGGGTTCAGCTCAAATTGAAGACGACGCAGCGAGCAATGGAAAGAAAAATAATAGGTGTAACCTTAAAAGACAAGAAGAGAGGAGAGTGTATTAGGGAACAAACAGGAGTTAAGGATATCATAGTTGATATCAAGAAGAGGAAATGGGCATGGGCCGGGCATGTAGCACGTAGAAAACATAACCACTGGTCATTAAGTGTAACTAACTGGATCCCTAGAGAAGGCAAGCGGGGGTAGAGGGAGCCATAAATTTAAGTTGGCAGATGAGATTGAGAAGTTTTCGGATATAAATTGGCACCAGCAAGCACAGGACCTAGTTGACTGGCAGAACATGGGAGAGGCCTTTGTTCTGCAGTGGACGTAGTCAGGCTGATGATGATGATGATCTGTTGTGAATTGTTTTGTACTCTGCTTTACCATGTCGTCGCATGCACGTTCCGACTTTTATTGCACGCCCATTGTGCACGATAAACTGATTTCACTTCGTGTTTGGCATTCGCGTCTGCGCAAGCAGAGATAGCAAGTCAACCAGCTCAACGCTTCGTGCAGATAGATATGTGGGATCCAAAAACCATGTGATAATGAGAGACGCCATTGTGGAGAGCTCCGGAAATTTTGACCACCTGGGGTTTAATGTGCACCTCAACGCTTAGTGCTGACACCGAGCGTGTTTTATCAAGCAATTAGTGGGGACGAGAGGAGAGCGATTGCAGCAAGGCGAAAAGGAATCTACAGTCTTTCCTTTCAAATCGGGGTGCATGGCTTAGGGGTCCCTCAATGCTAAAAAATTTGAAATAAAGACAGGCCGCGCACCCATCCCACTGTTTTCTTTATGAAAGTGCTTTTCAATGTGATACCTTATTTTCCTAGTCAAGTAAACATACCAAACGTTTCACGTAGTTGCCTCGTTAAAAATTTATCTTATAGAACGCATGAAACCATTACACCTTCAAGAAGATCTTTCTTTTTTACAACACCTGGTGTGGTTGTTTAAAGGCTGTGTTGCTCGACATACTGACCCGCAGGTAACAGGATCGAATCCCGGCTTGAGGACCGTGTATTTAGTTGCACGTTGAAGAACTCCAGCTGCTCGAAACTGTCGGAGCCTTGCACTACGGCCTCTCTTAGTCATACGGTGGTTTTGGGAAATAAAATCCGAACAATTATTATTACAATAACATTTCTTACGTTTAACATAAAAGAGAGAGGATGAAGCCATCTTTGAAGCCGACTGCCTTCAAATTCCGAATGATCTACTCGAGCAGCGTTTAAAAAAAACTTGGCAGATCAAAAGTATCTGGGAATCGACGTTATGCGAAGCATGCTGAGGGAAGGTGACAATGTGGTAATTTTTTTATTGAAGGACACGTCATGAAATGACGCAAAATATACGTACAAATGTCGCACGCACCAACGTTGGCACGCAGAGACTTATGTTTAACAGTTGCAGATGTTTATATAACCAGTTGTTTGTACTTGCGCAATGATGTCAACTTGAACATGCGTATAGGCAACGCCAAAACCTAATATGAAGCGATGACACTTGCGAGGATGCTGACCCTGGGCACTGCTACATAAATCAACTTGAGCGCGTGGCAACTAACCACAACTGACGTTAACCCAACGTGACGGCTGTAGCAAAGGAGTACATATGTAATGTTGATAAAATTGAGTAAACAGCACCGCAACCACTATTGACGTTTCAAGAAGATTAGCGTCTATTTGAAAAATAGTTCCGAGACCTGGCGTAGCTCTGTGGTAAAATGCTTCATTGCCACGTAGAATGCTTGGGCTCAATTCCAGCTGGGACCCTGACATTTATTCTTTGCATTCATCGGGTTGACGCCACCGATGTCGGGTGTTCGTTATGTCGGGTGTTCGTTAAGACTCGCGCGTTGAAATTGCCCATGTGTCTTCTCGTCGTTCCAGGGTAAATACTGAGTGTCAATCAGCTGTGGCACAAACCCGCATACCAGCGGCACATAGCCGCCTGTGGGTATGTGCCACTGTCTGGCAGAAAGTGTTGGACGACGTACCCGACAGGATTGTGACAGTTTTCCTGTCTTGACGAGAGCGTCATCTTCGTCAAGACATCTTATCCTCCCATGCTAATTTTGGTTCACGCCAAGTTAAGGGGGTGAAATATATATACATATATACATACACGCACACACACACATTATATATATATATATATATATATATATATATATATATATATATATATATATATATATAGAGAGAGAGAGAGAGAGAGAGAGAGAGAGAGAGACAGATAGGTAGATACGTTCGCTAAGAAATGTGTTGCATTTAAAAGCAATAACAAATTCATTCAACACTAACCAGCCATACAATACACAAACGTGCGAATACTGTCTGTACAATTATGGGCGTTGTCACCAGTAGTCTTATGCAGAACCGTTAGCATCGAGTTTATCCCTTTTTCCCAGCCTTTGCAGTGGGGAGTTCAAGGTTCGGGGTGGTCATAACTCTGGGTCAATTTATCGCCACATTGGGTAGTTCGATGTTGTGTTAAACATATCGCAGGTAACCAAGACATTTACGTTATAATGACTCTTATAAGTGGTATATTGAAACTGCTAACATGTCATTGAAACTGCTAACATGTTATCGACACCACTACTGCATAGTGTAATGTTTAGACCAAAAAAGCCAATGCTAGTAATCCATTAAAAATTTAAATTTACGGAAACAGATAGGCTTTAAAGTGAGAGAATAAAATCGTTAAACAAGGAACGTCGCGGGAGACAACGTCTCAACAAGGGTGCGAACATCGTCAGAGCCCCTTGTCGAAACGTTGATTCCGGCAAAACAATATTCTGGCGACATGATTATGCACGCTAGGCGTTGAGGATGGGCGCATTGCTACTCCTTGAAGTGACGAGAATAATTTTTTGCTATCGCCAGCACGCAGTAAAATGAGCAACCGTTAACAACTTTGCCTTCGGCTCGTTGTCAGATTGAACAGTGTCCGCATCTGCCGCGGCACATCAGGGAGGAGCTTTGCGCCAGACTTCACTGCCCTGCATGCGGAATCATTCCGACTACTAAAAAACTTTGCAGCAAAATATCTGTTTGCACAGAAATGCTAGGAGAATTCTCTGAAATGCAATTGTGAAGAATTGAAACTGCCTCCAACTTTTCATCACAAAGATGTCCGTTTACTGCAGTCACGAAATGGCTCATTATTCTTGTTAGTTAACTGGTAATTGGCAACTATTGGCTCCCTTGGTGTCCCCCTGAACACATACATTATGTGGAAAGATGGTTTGCACGTACCTGGATATTTAGAAAATCATGACGCATATTTTTGAACACCAGGTATATGCCAACTATGGTCAACCATGTTTCATTAGATAGCACCTTTCTGTAATGATTCGTTTTAGTTTAGTTTAACGAAATGACATGCCAGAAACGTAATTAAAGAAAGGTAAACTGAAGTTATTTCACACATTACACTGTCAGAAAAACAAATTAACAATAGGCGTCCGAGTCAAGAGTTTGGCGTCAGATAGTTTTACATTAGGAAATATCAGTAAGACCTAGTTGGGTGTGTTATATTTAGGGTACAACCTTACTTTAGTCCTAAAGAAAAATCATTCGCATACAAATAGAAACATTCGCATCAATGTGTACTCCTATGATTTTTCCACAGTATCAGCACTTGATCAGTGGGTTGCAAGAAAAATAAATATAAGCAGAAAGGCTGCCGTTCGTGGCACAAACTTTTTTTACGCAGAATGTCGAAGGCAGTCTTCAGCAATGCAAACTATTTTTGATAATAACGCACTTAAAAAGCTACGTTAGCTGTTACGGCCGAAAAATAATGGAGCAGTGGCAGAGCTGTAAACGAGCAAAATGAACGTACTATGTCGGAAGGCTTTCAACTTTAACTTTTCTATGATACTTTGCGCCACTATGGTGGGTGTGGTGGATCCGCCAATTAGCAACTTGGTCATGCTGCTCACGTCGAGGTTGTCGATGCATTTGCACTGCACAAGATTCTGCGCTTGTGTCGGAAACTGCAGCATCACTGTAGCCTGTAAGTGGGACAAACAAAAAAAGAAAGTAAGGCTATTAAAGCATGCATTTTACGATGTGTGCATAACCACGAAGTTCTGGAGGGCTATCTATACCTGTAATGAATTCACTGATGGATATGCATGACGGGCTCATGAAGGACTCTGACTACACAATTTTCAAGCATGGCTGGCATTATGAAGCGTCGCGCAAACGCTGCGAATGCAGCCTTTGCGCACTGTGATGGATGTAATCCTGAATTCCCTTCATTGTCGCACGTCACTCTTCGCAGTACGTGCGTCTCTTATCCCCATTCTATTGAGGATCATATCTATGTCACCCGAGTGCTCTTGACGTATCTGCGTTGTCCTTATTTGGTGATTGCATTACTGCTCAGGTTCTCGGCGGTGAATACAGGTGAAATATTACATAAGCGTGCACAAGATAAAGGCAAACGCAATTCTACACTGAATCTGCATCAGTACATTAGATCACCATAACTACTTTACTAATAGGGCGACGAACCTTGTGTCTTTCGATGGCCCTAAGAACGGAAACTGGATCAGTTGGAGTCATGACGATTACGCAGCCACCAACCGTGAAACAGCAGCTGTAGAGCCAAAGGCCTGATACGTGTGTGAAAGGGGCAGTGCCAAGCATCCTGTCATTGGTAGTTATAAGTTGTGCTCCTTTGTCCCTGAAACAGAGATTGGAGCACCATATTTTCGCCATGCTCTAACGTACAGCGATTTTCTTTTCTTTCTGTCGGGCTCCAATATTCACTTTCTTTCAATATTGTTTTCGGTGATTGTGGTCATAGAGACCATTTTCTTCACTTTGCTTGATCTGCAACAATGAGGGCGACATGTTGGCGCTTCATGAGTGTAGAAAGGAGAGGCTGCATGACAACTCGAACATGCGTGTGTGGTAGGTGCGGCATCAGAGAGGGCAGTGCGAAAATCAGCGTCGCACATGCTTGCAAGCCTGTGTGCACAATTTCATTCAACGCGCTCACGTAAAGGAGAGCGGTGCATGCAGGGTAGGCCTGTACGCCGGGTAAAGTAAACGTAAGTGTTAAACCACTAGCCAAGGCGTATGCTGTAGGAGAAGTGTCTTTAATGCGTTAAAGACAGTTTTCGTTTCTCGTGCTAATCATTTGAATAATTGGATTTATATTAAACAATGTGCCTCTTGTGCATTTATATACAGGAATATATTGATTCGTTTATTATTAGAACTAGTATTAGTATACTTAGTGTTAAACCACTAACGTGTATGTTCACATATGTGCAATAAGTAAGTGTTTCAGAATAGAATCTCGCTCACTACGCTGATTTTAATTATGTGTTGACGGGAGTATAGGAGCTCGTTCGGGTCGTTACTGTGGCAATAAATCAGTAAGTGCACTGATACATAGGCATAGGCAAATTTCCTAAGCTCGAGCAGCTGAAACAAATCGATAAAAAACAGGACAAACATGATCGGCAAGTTGCAAGGAGCGCGTACCCAGAAACAATGAGCTGAGTGATGAAGTTTCGGTGCGACACCATGACACCTTTTGGCAATCCCGTCGTGCCACTCGAATACATGATGGCCAGCACACCTCGTGGGTCAATGCCAGCAGCTGAATAGTCAGTTGGAGATTTCTTGAGCTCCGACAGGTGAATCATTCCTTCGTGTTGGCCTATGGTTACCAGAGTCTGCACCATGAGCGAGACACACCGACTAAGTGAAAAGACAAATGTTCTGTCGCAGCAGGTATGCGAGGTTACAGATGTTCGTTATATCAATAATTGACTAGTGTTGCGCATGAGGCTTCTTAGTCTGGCACCTTGTGATCACACTGTAGCGCCATGTTTGAGGGCTCGCATGTCTAGGCTGTGTATCCATGTTTAAGTGCCACAATAATATACCAATATTTGACTTACAGTACAATCAAAATGTGAGCTGAGCAATCGTCACAATGTCTCCCAATTAATTTTTCTCGCTGGTGGCAATAGCTTCGTTGATACTGGAGTGAACATTTCCTTTAGTGATTACACGGCCTTGAGAATTTATATTCATGGGCTGGATTATTTAATGCGCAAAACTCGGGGGCCACATAGAAACCATTGTAAGTTTTGTCTTGTTTTTTTGTTTTTGGTTTTACGCTGTCTGTTTAATATGTACGATACACGAGCTCGCCCACATCAAGATCCTTCTGCATTATTTATTTATAGATCACTATGTGGAAGCGCTGTATTGCAATTTCAGCTGCATTTCATGTTTTCAAAAGCGACACAGAGACGCTTGCATGCTTTTTTTTCCCCGATGTGTTGTGAAAGATAAACGTTTTGAAGCAGAAATGAATGTCGACATGCTTCATGTTTCTATGTTATTTGTTCAGCTGACCAACATGGGTAGCGCTAAATGATAACCGAGAAATATACAGTGGCGAGTAGATGATAGGAGATATTTGAACTGTCTACGCGAAAAGTGCGCACTCTGCTTTAGCAAAATAAACGAAAAAATACCTTGACTGACGGCACCGCTTCGCAAGCAGCTTTTGTCTTTTCCGCATTTGCGTCGTCACAAAAGACCAACTTGGGACCCGAGTCCGCAAACTGGTACTGCACTTCACCTGTAGACGCAGAAGAACAATAGAAGAACATGCGAACCGGTGCTATATACAGGTGTGCAATTCTGCACGTGGCTGTGTTGAAATTTTGTTCAAAATATTACAAGAAAGCATTTAAACAACGGTATCGATTAGAAATAGGCCATCACCTTCTTTAAAACAAGTCAACTGATTAACAGGCTGACTAACCCTCAGAGGAAGTGTCCAGCGAGACGGAATATCTATCTCAGAGCCGAAACGAGTGTTTCGGTTCATGTTAGTATTGACTGGCATGGGTTTTGTTTTTGATGGCCATAAGCCGGCGACATTTTTACGCACAGAGGCAGCACAGTTTTTACTGCCAGGCTCCAATAAAAGTTTTAAATTATGCAAGTACTAAGCATAAAGAACTTATACTTTGTCGGCTTTTGAATGACACGTTATAGCACCAGCTGGGACACAAAAACTGGAAACGAGACCAGTGTGCTTTCGAAGTATAATCCACTCATTGCCCTCCGAGCTACCTTGAGATGCAGCATCATAAAACTTTGTCACAACTTCATGTGCACTCCTCAGCTTCCATTAGCCAATTACATGTGCTTTCCAGGAGAATCATCATTGTGGAATTCGTAGTGGCTCGTGTTACCGACGAGTCCGACAGTCCTGGAAGACGGAATGCCCGATTACTTCGAACGTCAAATCAAGGGATGTACTGAACTGTTTTCTAAATAAACTTTAGTTCGTACCTCAGCGCGTGTCTTCTGTGTGTCCAGATTTTTGTTTGCGCTGCGTTAAAACCTATCAAATCAAGACAATGACCAGTTGAGACGCGAGATGTAACGAGCCTTAGTTTGAATTGTTGAACATTCTGTCTTGCTGGATATTCATACCACTATAGTGGACTAAGCCTACAACTACGTCATATAAGAAAAAAAAATTAGCAAGGTCTTGCAGTACTATGTGTACACTAAAATACGCATAAAACAATGAATACCGAACATTAGAACTAAGGTCTTAAGCCGAAAGTAAGATTTTAACAGGCTTGGAAGGTCTTACATATCATATTGCAGCTGGAACGTTTGGGAATAATAATTGAAAAATTGTAGAAAAGAAGCGTAAACTTGAGGGTCACTTTTCTTTTTAGATACAATACGAATAGAAGCTAAAGTACAAAAACACCAAGTATGGGGAACATTATTAGAAGTAATTGTAATGTAAATCCGAAGAAATAAAAGTGAACGGAACGATAACTTGCCGCCGGCTAGGACTAAACCTGCGTCGTTCGTTTAGCAGCCCGGATGCTCTACAACTGAGCTACGGCGGCGTTCATTTTTCTATCCAACATATAGGGTTTATTAATGCATTTAAACATGCGCTGCCAGTAGGGGTGTGCAACACTTTTTTGCGCCTGCTGGCGTTACGTGACCTTATTACGCGCTGGCAGCTGACCAACCATCTGTCGTATGCTACCTGAAGGCATCAAGCCTGCGAGAACGAGACCCTCGTTATGAGTGAAGGGAAGAGTGTAAATTTAAGAGCTCATTTTTGCAACGACCGGCACGACAAGCCCATGGCATTATATATATATATATATATATATATATATATATATATATATATATATATATATATATTAGACCCAATTGTAACGTAAATATGAAGGAAGAAAAGTGGTTGAAAAGATAACTTGGCCTGAGGAAGAACCAAACCTCTGACCTTCGAATAACGCGTTCAATGCTCTACCACCGAGCTACCACAGCGGATATCCTCCCAGCCACTTTATTGGGCATATATGTGAATTTAAACGTTGGATTGTCAGTCAGCGCCATCAGCAGCCATGGCGTCGAGTTTGGCACACCCTTTATGAGCCTGTATGGCGTCACGTTGCACGGGAACTCATTGCGAGCTGGCAGCTGACCAATAGTCCCTCGTATACAACCTAACGGTGCCAAGTCTGCCAGTACGGGAGCCTCGTTAATGAATAAGGGAAAGAAGTGCATACTTAAGGGCTTGTTTTTCCACGTTTTCACGCATAAATAATGAGATCTAACAGACAATAAAGCCAAGAAAAGTATCGAAGGGAAGTTATTAGACCAAAATAGAATATAAATGAGAAGAAAGAAAAGTGGTTGAAAAGATAACTTGCCGGGCAGGAACCGAACCTGCGACCTTCGAACCTACAACCTTCGAAGGTTTGGTTGTTTCCCCATGGCAAGTTATCTTTTCACCCACTTTTCTTTTTTTTCACATTTACATCAATTCCGTCTATTAACTTCCCCTATACATTATTGAGATTATTGTCTGTTAGTTCTCAATAATATTAGTTAATGTAATAATACTAATATTAGTATCCATTTATTATAATATAATAATAGTTGGAGTTCTAGCTATCTCCATTCTATAAACGTTTCAAATGTACTCCTACGATGCAGGCTTCAAATTAGGTGAATTTCAGTTGCAGTTACGTGCCATGAATTGAAGTTGGTCTACGTAGCACTATCCAGAGCTACCACCCTCGCAATCACAAGCCCTACATACCAGCTTACCACATCTGGAGCCATTAATACGCACTTTGGTGTTGGCATCATTACGCAACTGTAAACAGCTGGTTATATAAAACACATGCGACTGTTCAACTTGTGTCTGTGCGTGCATCATTTCCGCATATCTTTAGTGTCATTTCGTAACTTTCCGCTGAATAAAAGCTCCACCACACTCTTGTTTCGTTCGCATGCTTCGCATAGCACGATGTTTCACATGGTATAACGCGTGATCTGCCGTTATAAAGACGATAATCTTTCTTGAGATATTTCAACGCAAAAATTTTGGTCAGCCCGTCTTTATGTTGGTTTATCAGTCCCACAATTCAGCCACCCGCTGAACGTTTACATACCGTCTCAATGCGCAGCCATTTTGATCTGCTTGCTGCATTCATACAGTCGAACACTGTCAATCAAAAAAACACAATATAATAATTGTTAAAGTCTTGCGTCCTAAAACTGCCATAATATGCGAAACTCCATATTAGAGAACTTTGAAAATTTCGACCACATGGGTTTTTTTACGTGCACTTAAATATAATCACATGAGATTCGAGCATTCTCGCCTCCATCGAAAATGCGGGTCAGCAGCTGAGTACTTACCCGCTAGACCACCATGGTCGGTCAATCAAGAAGCAAGTATCACGCATATCCTATTGAAATGTCAATGCATAAGTAATAGGTAGTGTTTTTCTATTTTTAAAATGCATACATACGTAGTTCTAAAGTATGCAGTGCTTATTAAATTGCACTGACGATGCGGTGATATGAACTGAAAAAGTGAGTGTCTTCTAAGCTTCACTAAAACGACATGGTGCGGCAGCCATCTAGCTATGGCTCTGTTCTAGAAAACAAAAATTCGTTTCTAAAATTACTGCCAGATGGCATTCATATCTCACGCAACGCATACTAACCCTTTTGCAACCTAGGGCAGAACACAATAAAAAAGTGACAACTCTGTCCAGCTCGAATTTTAGGTCTAAAGAGGCCCTCGTGGAACGTGCGAGGACAGCGGCCCGCTCCAATGGGATCTTGGACTAAGGATCTCACTCACCTATCTACTCGCGCAGAAAATCATAATAAACGATTTATTCTATTTACTTACCAATTTTCTAGCAGAGAACGTTCAATATACGTTTTATTTTCTTTTTCCCCAAAAAATGACTATTGTCTTTTAAACACCTTTTTCACCGAAGCATGCCGGCAGATGCGCGGCCAATTTTTTCCTCTCTTTTGTTTCCTTCGTCTTTTCTTTCCTGCCACCTTCCAGCACTTGACGTCTTTGTCGTGTGCTTTCTTTTTTTTCTTTCTTCATTTATATGAAGCCCACTTTATCTTTCTTCCTCTATCTTTCCTTGATTATCTCTCTTTGTTCGCTTTGTTTCTCTTCATGTTTCCTCCGTTTTTGTTTATACTTTGCTTATTTATTTTCTCTTTTATCCCTATCTTTTCTTCTTATCTTCTTCCTATGCTGTGCCTAGCTGTCTCTCATCCTCATTACATCTCTCGTACTCATCCTAACTGCTATTTCCCACTGCCTTGCTATTCTATGTCGCAAAAAGCTATGCTATGGTATGATAGCGAGCTTGTACAGCCGAGTGGTTACAATGCGCACCTTCGGATCGTTAGTACATAGGCTCGAATTCCAGCTCACCGACAACTTCATTCCATCTTGTTCTCTCTCTCTCGGTCGTCGTTTATCGCTCTCTGTACTTGTTCTCTCACCCACCAGAGTTACTGCATCTCACACCGGACAAATCGGCGCACGTGTACTAGGAGCGAAGCAGAAGATTGTGGCCAAGTCCGATGATAATGATAGTTTTCTGGTGACTGCGTACAGCTCGAAAATGACGGTAACAGATTTGCTGCTAGAAAAACAATACGCGCTGGCTGCGAAATCTCTCTGCCCACACCTTTCCTCAGCTCCTTCTCCCTTCATTTTACCTAAATAGTATAGTCTTGATTACGCCCTGAAAGAGGATGATATGGTTCTGCACACCAACGCCTCCTTTATTTCAATGCCAGTGCAAACGCGCGCACACCAACGAAATGATGATAAAGAACTTTATTACACCTATTGAGCAATGGGTGGAATCCCTGGTGTGGGAACCCATCGGTAGCCGTCAATCCACCTTAATTTAGGGATTGGTCGTGATGCGACGCTGTATGAGAGGTCGCGCTTCTTGCGCCACACGTGCTTCCGAGTGGTTTTTCCTGGAGATGCGATAGACGTGTTTCCCTCAAGAATATCGTACATCTGTGAAATTCGTTCCTTCGTGCTCCTTTTTTGTGGCTCGAAGCAACGCCGCTACCGCATCACAGCGCATCGCATCGCATCTAAAAGCGTTGCAGTGACTATTGCCATTGGTTTCCCGCATAGCGCCACGAACGGTGACACGCTATCACAAAACACCTTATCTTTTACAGAGCCAGCGTGACCGCCAACATAGTGAACATGAGGAATGCAAGACGCCACCCAACGCATCTGTACGCAACTAAGTGAAAATTATTTCGTGTGATTTCCGTCATGACGTACTGCATGTGGGACAGCACGTACTGCATGTACCCCATGACAGCAAAGCACACACGAAGGCTAGGCGATGGGAGAGAGTAAGAAAGGGCTACAGGAGAAGGTAGTGAACAGCTGGATGAGGCGCATCTGGCTGGCATTGATAAAATAGAGGCGGTGTAGTGCAAAGGTAAAGAGAAGAGCAAAAAAATTGTGAAACTGACGTTGGGTGAGGTTGCCCTTGGCGAAGACCACGCGTCCACCGGCGAGAACAGTGCCATAAAATGCCACGATCAAGTCGGAGGAGATGCCACTGTGGATGCCCGCCAGGTCTCCTGTTTGGAAGCCCAGCTTTCGCAGACCTGCCGCGACGCGACGGCACACATCCTCCAGCTTCCGGTACGAGTAAGTCTCACTCGTAGTGTCGTCGACCTGCGCATGTTCAGAAAAGCTTTCTGAAGCTTTTCCAGTCGAACAACAATGGCCGATAGATGGTTGAGGGTGCGGGATGCTGAAGGCAACTAATCTGTGCCCTCAACCTTTCTAACAATCAATCAATCAATCAGTTATTCTTACATCGATGCTAAAATCACCGCAAACGATAGTGCCCACGTTATAGCAGCTCCTTCAAGTTTGATTGCTTAATCAGAACGCACCTCGATTGATATGTGGGGTTTAACTTTCCAAAACCACCATATGATTATGAGAGACGCCGTAGTAGAAGGCTCCGGAAATTTCGACCACCTGGGGTTCTTTAACGTACACCCATATCTGAGCAGACGGGCCTACAGCATTTGCGTCTGTACCAGAAACTTCGCCGAGGCAATTGTGAGACAGCTGTTCACGAACACAATAGCATAACAGTTCCAAAACTCAAGTTGACCAATCGTTACAAACCACTGCAGTGAGACAGCAGTTTTGAAAATATAGCTTTGGCAGCCTTAGAGTACAGCGTCTTGTTGGTTTGCCTGCCGCGTTCACAGCCACCAAAGGCGAGGGAACACTGGCTGTACGCCAGCGAAAGCAGTCGGCAGTCACAGGAGCGGGTATCTACACAGTCTGTGAGCTTGTGGAGCTATGAAATTAACATAAAAATTGGCCACATATTTCTGTGGTAATCTGCAAGTGACGTCGAAAGACTATAGTCTTGCGTCTGAAGAGAGCGAACAAAACGTTTATTTGATGTTCTGCGCAATAAAATCGGTGAATGGTATTCTGGAGGCGCTGCGTTAGAGTGCCTTGAGCGTACAGCGGAGGCGAACGAGCGTGTCAAGTCCCCTCACACGTGAGACATGAGTGCTATCTGGCAGTTATCTTGGGAAATGGGGCCCGCGGCTCTGAGACGGGCGTGCGCACCCGTCTCAGAGGTGATAAGGTGTAGAACGCAAGGCGACGGGTAGGTGCCACCACCATATCGTCTTAGCAAAGCTTGCAAAACACTTGCCTTTTCGTGCAAGCGTTGCTAGGCCAGTGCAAAGTAATAAACGCTATGGTCCTTAGAATTACTTATGTATGCCTTTTCTAGTAAAAGACGCACATACAGAATATATACGTGTTGTTAGGATGCCTTAGATATTCCCAATAATTGCTTTTTAATTAACAATCGTGGATGGGGTCAACCATTTCGTTTATTGGCTGGTTCCGTTTAGAACACCCGGCATCGTTAAGGGTAGACAAACAGACAAATGGAGACAGAAATGGAGACAAATGGAGAAAATGGCGAATTTTTGCGTCGAAGGTCCCCAAGAAACACTATCATCTTTAAAAAGTAAGTAAACTTCTGATATCGCTAACCTCATGCATAAGCAAGGTAGCAGAGCACACGATCTTGAAGAGGGTTTCCGGATATATAGAGCGTAAGGACGCTGTCCTGCATAATACGGTGGGTTTTTTACATGGCCTATCAACGCAGGATGTTATGTTCATGCTGAGGAAGCAAATATTTGATAGTGGCACTCGGGACGTGCGAGGTATTCTAGCCCTGGATCTCACTAAAGCGTTTGACACAGTGTTCCATCGATACATACTGCAGGCCACGGCGGAAATAGGCTTTGGAGTGAAATTCCAGGCCTTTGTTAGGTCATTCCTTATGTACAGAACTGCCTGTATTCAGGTGGGGCTGATTCGGTGGAACGAGCACAGATTGGGGCCTCGGGGCTCTGAATCTCACTAAGGCGTTTGACACAGTGTACTATCGATGCATACTGCAGGCCACGGCGGAAATAGGCCTTGGAGTCGAATTCCAGGCCTTCGTAAGGTTATTCCCGCCAGGGATGACACCCAGGGATCAGTCGTTTTACCACTGCTTTTCAATATAGTGATGAAGGGTCTTTCAGACAGACTGGGTGGCCTCCGCGGCATAAGTGACGCATTAGTGGGCATAAGAGACGCAATTGGAGCTTACCAAACGGGGAACCTTGCTCGAGAGGCGGCCAGCATTCTAGAAAAGAGGGTATGTCCAGGTTATCCTGTTATCACTAGGTTCCCCGCACAAACGGGGACGAACGTTCTCAAACACTTCCCAAACCTACCTCAACGAGCTGGCCCATGATCGTGCACGAGAACTTACGAGCTGCGACGGTCTGGAGGCTACGGAAGGACAGGAAGGGACTCAGCAGGACGATGCACTACTCACATCCAATTAAATAACCACGCATTACCAACTTGGCAGAAGAATCTATCCTCTTCCTTAAGCGAAGCTTAGCAGAGCTTAGTCAGCAACCTTGAGAATGTTGCAGACGGGGTCTTTCCCGTCGCGGAGATTCCTAAGTAAAATATACGCGGACGTTGACCCTAGCTGCCCTAACTGCAATGAAACCTTTTGCTCTATTGCTTACATGCTCTGGCGATGTCCCGCACTGCCTAACAACCTTCTATTAAGCGAAGCCGAATGGGAGGAGGCCATCAGAAGTACGGAACTCAGCAGGCAAATCCAGGCAGTCCAGAGGGCCCAGGAATGGGCGGAGCGTCACGGCGGTCTGTCCTCTACCTGGACATGACCAGTGGGTACAACCCTCGTTAGAGGGTCCTGCAGTAACTCTTCCGGTTCTAAAAGTTTGCCGTCTGTCTGTATGAAGGCACGCACGAAACCATCACGGAAAAGTGAGCGATGTCTCGTTGCGTCGAACCAAAAAACACGCAAAACTAGACACAAGCTCTGAAAGCATATCGCCTGGATACGCCCCCAAATCTCTATGGATTAATATACAGACTCCCAAATCAGTTGGCTCATGTTACCAGACGGCCTCCATGTGCCCACTGTTTCTGAAACCAAACGAAGAAAATGGGTGTTCAACCACATACCAAAGACTAAAGCTTATTAAAGTAACCTAGTAATTTTTTTCTGAAAAATAAATTTGAAACTATTCAAAATAACCGTTTAATTAATTTTTAACTCTCGCTATTTGCACGCCCCCTCCCCACCTAGTCACTGTTCAATTGTCTCGCGACTGTTGATGTCTGTCGCATTAGGTTTCAGACCACTTTTCGTTCCGACTTGCGGGACCTATTTAGAATGACCTTGTTGTTTCGTCCAAACAAAGAGACTAATCTTACAACATGAAGCAGTCGGTCTGGTTGAAAATATGCAATATTGGGAAGATTTCAGAGGAAACGTGATTCTGTTAGCGCAGATAGTCTTGAGACTGATGCCCTGAACAAAATATGTAATGGCTCTATTGCGACTGCAGTTTGTATATTTAATTCACTTCGGAGTGCATTTTGTGTCGTCACAGCAGATCTTGAGAATTACACTGTTTCTTGCCTATCGAAGGCTTAGAATTTCTTGCATCGCTAGAAATACATGTGGAGTTGATTGCGCCATCTCAAACTGAATGCTGAAACGTAGAGCTTGCGTTATGTACTGCCATCTAAAGGAAGGTACACAAACCATTGCTACAGATACTTTTTAGGAGATCCTGCAGGGGTCGCGCGCGTATCAGGCGTACACCCATTCTCCATGCGCACGCTATAGACTGGTTTTACGCAGAGCTATTTCATAATGCGGGCAGTTCCAAACACTGCGCTTAGTTGTAGAGTGAAAGTAGTGTAGATTGACCAGAGCAAACAGATGTCTCACGATTTATATTTGCTTGAGTGTCATTATTATGGACATCAATAATTTATTATATATATATATATATATATATATATATATATATATATATATATATATATATATATATATATATATATATATATATATATATATATATATATACACATATATATCCCGATACAGTTCGATTTTGGGCCTTCCTTTTGTATACTAAACACATGCCGCATTCTTGTATTCATATCAATAAAAAATCTAAAATCAGAAATCATGACGTCAACTTTTTACCTGAATGGCCACGGCATCGCTACGTGTTTCTTGAAGGTGGAACGCTTATTATTTGAATGTTAGAATACTAAAATAAGGATATAGGGCAGTACGCTTTAAGCAAAACAATACAGCGATATGTGAAGGGTGACATTAGGTTATATATTTGATTAAACAACAAACCAACTAAGAAGTGACTACATAGCAAGCGATGACATGAGATAACGCAAACGACACTGTTGAATGCCATGTTCGCGCCTTTAAAAAGATAACAAAAAAAAACATCCGAAGCCCGTCATTAGCTCTTGCTGTGTGGAAAATTCGTTGCATTCGACACAAGATTCTTTTTCAGCTGTAAAATGCTTTATATTCATTGGTTATATTGAAACTACACAGAAAAGAAAGCGATGAATAAGTTTGAGGCAATTAAACGCGGTTTGTACAAGCGAATTCGCTTCACTTTACGCAAAGCGAACGCAACGATTGACCTCGTTTGATTTATGAATATTATGCTGTAATACAGAAACTCCAAGAGCAAATTCACAATGGTAAAACGTATGATGTCAAGTGGATGAACGTGAGAAGTCGTATGCCTACCGAACCAAGGCAGCGAAGATTTCACACCACGGCTCTGGTGAACACAAGGTCGACGAATCGCTCTGGGCGGCGTCGGCCACCTTTTCTTGTGGACGCTTGCGTATTCAGTGGGGAGGTGCGAGTATTCGACAACTTTGAACACCGAATCGAATAGCGTTTCATTCGATTCAGTACTCGAATCGAATGGCAAGTATCTGAGATATGGAATGTTTTTAACATTTAAAGAATAATGAGCACCGATGAAAGGATTTCAACTACCCCTGGCGCCGAATTCAGAAACTTGATATGTCTGTGCTTTGATAGTTCTGCTGGATGCGGGGACACTTCTGACAGATTAGTTGAGACGAGCGTCTTATAAGATATTTTGTTGTGAATTTGAATAAGGTCGTGCTCATCCAAGTATTCAGGTGCAATCGACAATTTTTGTGGTTTGACGTAGACAGCCCACAACCCTCCCACTCGTGGCATTGCAAATAGTAAGCAAGTGCTATCGGCGTCAAAGAACATTTTCGGAGAGCGCATATCACCCCGACTGGCACCCGGCGAGGACTATTGTTCGTCACCCCCCCCACCTCCCTTTTTTTTTCTCTGTTCTTAGTTGCTCTCAAGGTGGTTTTGCCTGCTTACGCCAAGAGCGTTTTTTTTTTTTCTGAGGGAGACACACTCAAAGCACCCGCATCGCTTCAATATTCAACGCCCGCAGGTTTCTCTGTTTGGAAACAGCGCTTTCAGCTTCACCGAGGCTTGCGTGCATGTAGTCTCAAACGCTTTTTCGCGGCGGGGCGCTAGTTTTTTTTTTTTTTTTTGGAATTTAGCCTGGTGTTTCGATATGACGCAAAATGGTTCGGAATTACCCACGCCAGCATTAATCACACGACTCGCTAGAGCATTCACTATTCAATTTCGGCATTGGCAGAAGCAAAACAAGAAATTACTGTATAAAATTCGCAAACAGATTTTCGCTGTTAGGATCTTTTAAAGGAACAAAATGCTGTAACAGAGAGGCATAACTTTACTTATTTTAATGGAATGTTTACCAAGTTGCCTGCAGCCCAAGGTTTTTGGAACTATCGATGCTAGATTGATCACAGTATACGAACACGTTTTTATTTAAAACTCGTGTCACCGAAGCGACAAAATAATCAATTCACTATATTGACCATGGCATTCATAGTGTTGTGGACTCATGAGTTAGCTTAATATTTGTACATGAGTTATAATTAAAATCTGTTGACAAACGGTCATGCTGGATATTGTAGCGACTTCTGATTTCTACCTGCCATTATAAAATATTTCTAAGGCCCCAGTCATTGTTACGCAATTGAGCTATTTTTGTCGGCACAAAGCAACCGTAAAATCTGTTAAAATACATTACTCGTCTAGGGCATATTTTAAAATGATTGTCTTATTAGTCGAATGGAATTCAATTATTATTTTTAATCGATGCGGTGTCATCACTATTCGATCGATACGTATTTGATTTGAAAGTTCCCCATTCCCACACCCACTCCTATATTCCGGTTTAGGTGCACGCTAAAAAAACGCGCGGGCGTTGAAATCAATCTGGGTTATCCCACTTTCACTTGCCCATCAGGGATATTGTCGCTTTGGCAAAAGTTTTATGCGAGTGTGTGAACTTAAGCTTTGTATTGCTGCTCCCACACCTGGGGACAAAACATGTCGGTGAAGTTGGATCAGAATAGCCAACGCATTACCTTAGAAATTAATTCAAAACATTGGCATTACTTCAGCATTTCATAAAAATGTCGATGTGTCAACGCTTTTGAAGAAACAGCTGTAAATGTGCACGGAACAATGGCGTTCTTATCAAGTCGCCTCCATAGGTTGATTGATTGATATGTAGGGTTTAACGTCCTAAAACCACCATATGATTATGAGGGACCATAGTGGAGGATTTCAGAAATTTCGACCACCTAAGGTTCTTTACGTGCACTCAAATCTGAGCACACGGGCCTACAACAATTTCTCCTCCATCGGAAATTCAGCCGCCGCAGTCGGGCTTTGATCCCGCGACCTGCGGGTCAGCAGCCGACCTTAGCCACTAAACCACCGCGGCGGGGCTCGCCTCCATAGGTGTATGCCTACGATTTCTGACAATTTCACTTGAAATTAGCGAGAATTTTCACATTATTCGGCTTTACTTGAGAAAATAAGGGTATAGCTTGGTTGTGTAGGAGTATTACTGTACTGCGAGCGTAGCAAAGTTTTGTCAATTGAGTTGTCACAGTGGCATTTACCTCTATAGACTACATACAAACAGAGTTGCCGTAAAAAGCTAACAACGCCGCATGGTAATGGGACGCGCTTGGTTGACGTATGGTTTGCACAAAACATTATCCGTAATATAGCTGAATACACCTTTCAAAAGTTATATTTAGAATTTATCTGCTTTAGGAACGTGGATTAAGTCATGCATGTCATAATTTTAAAACTAACTAGCGGGAGCGAATGCTCTAATTGGCAGATGATGATGATGATGACGATGATATGTGGTGTTTATCAATACAATACTACCATATGATTATGGGAGACGCCGTAGGTGAGGGCTTTCGAAGTTTTGAACATCTGGGTTTTTTAATATAAGCACACGGACCTACAACATTTCCACTTCCATAGAAAATGCAGCCGGCGCCGCCGGGATTCGATCCCGCGACCTGCGAGTCAGCAGCCGAATACCTCAGACACTACACCGCTGCGGCGGGGTATCCGATTTGGAGAGCACCAATAATTATGAGTTGAAGCAGAGCCATCAACAAGCAAGAGCATCTTCAACAATTTACTGTTAATGATGAAAACACTCAGTTGAAACATAACCATGAGCACATTGTTATGTGGAGCACAGATGAGAAAAGCCTCTCGACACGTCCTTCTACCGCCAGAGCGCAAAACACACTGGCTTTATTTTCTGCGACCCTCATGCCAGCCTTGCTGCCACACCACACGATTCATCTTCCTTCGGGGTGCTACGCCGATGATGTCGGTGGCGCTACATAGCTCCTTCCCCTAGAGAAGCATTGTCTGCGAACGAGATCAGCACTGCCAAAAAACTCTGCGGATTGAAGTAGTACCTGCTCCAACGGGAACGCAGACATGTGGAACTTGGTTGAGCCACGCAACTGTGGGAGTATTCTCACACTGGGCTGGCTTCTGTCGCTCGAGAGCGATGGTGTCAGGTTTGCCGTGAACATACACGAGATATGTCGACTCGTGTTTCTTCAGCACCGGAAATGGGCTGAGGTAGTGTGGATAGAGAGCAGGGCGAATAGGTCCAAAGTACAAAAACACGTGTGTTGCATTGGTCAGGTCGGATGTGATGTATGGTGTGCGTTCTGGAAGAGGGCGTGTCTGACAGGGTTTAAGATCCCGGAAGAGGTCCCGAAGAAGATGGACATATTCTTGAGTAGACAGAGCTGCTGAGGATGATTCTGGGGAGACGTCACTGGGTAGACGTAGTGGAGTACCGTAGACGAGCTCCGCGCTCGAGCACCCGAAGTCCGATTTCAAGTCGCACCGGATACCGAGTAGTACCAGTGGCAGACGGTCAACCCTATGTGATGGCGTCCCCTGGGCAGTCAGTGCCGCCTTGAGTTGCCAATGTAAGCGTTCCACGAGGCCATTGGTCTGGAGATGATAGGCGGCCGTGCAAAGACGATGTGTTCCAAGTAAATGCAGTTGCTCGTGAAAGAAGGCAGACTCGAATTGCGGTCCTCTGTCAGTCATTATCTTGTAGGGCTTCCGAAACGCGCAACCCATGTGACAAATGCTGCTGCCACCGTTGCTGCAGAGCTGTCTGGAAGGGGAGTCACTTCTGGCCAACGTGTAGATATGTTCACAGCTGTGAGCAGGTAGCAAAATCTATGACAAGGTGGGAGTGGTTCAACAATGTCAATGTGGACAATGTCGAAACGATGGTCTGGCTGCAGAAACTTGGCCGTTTGGGGAACAGGGTACCTGTGAACTTTGACACGTTAGTATGGTGTACATTGGCGTAACCTGTCACGTGCATTCGCGTTCATCTTGGGCCATACATAGCGTGACGACACAAAAGGCGTTACGAGGCATGAACGCCGGGGTGAGCGAGCTGGTGCAGCTTGTCGAAAAGCAGCTTGCGAAGCATACTAAGTACATAAGGTCTGGGTGTGCCTGTCGAAGTGTCTCAGACAAGCTTGGCGCCATCAAGCTGGAGATCATCCAGTTGAAGTGCTGTTTTAGTTGAGCGCAGTTTTTGAGCTCGAGATCATTAGCTTGGTGTGCTGCGAGCATCTGCACATCGAGTGGCGCAGGAGTTGCAGGTGATGTTACTGTGTCCACGTGGATGAGAGTGTCCGCAGGTATGTTCAGGTCACCACTAATGTGTCGCATGTCAGTGGAAAATCACGATATAAACAGGAGATGGCGGATGGAGAAGCGCATATGTCAATGGCTTGTGATCTGTTAAAATGGTGAACGGTCGACCTTCGACGTAAGGGCGAAAGTGTCAAATGGCGAGTTAAATTTTTAGTAACTCCTGACCAAAGGTGTGATAGCGAGCTTGTGTTCGGCTCAGTTTCTTGGAGAGAAAGGCTAAAGGTTGCCATGAGTTGTTAACGCGCCGCTGGAGAACTGCTACCACGGCTGTGCTAGACGCGTCGCTCATGAGGACAAGAGGTCACCTGGGGTCGGGATGCGCTAGGAAGGCAGCGTTTGCCAGTGTGCCCTTGATATATATGAATGTGTTTTCAGGAGTGTCGCCCCGAGGTAGCAGCCACGTCTTGTTGCCCTTGCTGGTAAGCAGACGCTCCAAAGGGGCCCTATATCCACACAGTTCTTGTTAAATATGCGGTAATTAAACGTTAACCATGCCGAGGAACTGTCACAGCTTATGATTGTTGTACGCATCGGGAAGCTCTGTACTGCGTCCATGCTTCAGGAAATTAGATTTTATTGTTTTATATGTGGGATTTAACGTTCCTAAACCACCATATGATTATGATATTGATTGATATGCGGGGTTTAACGTCCCAAAACCACCATATGATTATGAGAGACGCCGTAGTGGAGGGCTCCGGAAATTTCGACCACCTGGAGTTCATTAATGTGCACCCAAATCTGAGCACACGGGCCTACAACATTTCCGCCTCCATCGGAAATCCAGCCGCCGCAGCCGGGATTTAATCCCGCGACCTGCGGGTCAGCAGCCGAGTACTTTAGCCACTAGACCACAGCGGTGGGGCATCATGCCATTTTCCTTGAGCGTTCTTTGCTGCAGCGTTGGCTTGCTCGTTATGGATGAACCAGCAGTGGCCTGGTAACCATTGGAAAGTTACATCATGTCCTTTCTGTAGCACTTGTTGATACAATTATCTTGTTTCCAGCACCAAATGTTTTTGATGTCGACGACATAGCTCAGTTCGAATACAATGATACACTGCTGGTTTCACGAGCTCTGCGGCTGTCGATGGTGTTTTGTGAGACGTTCGAAACTGGATAGTTTCGGCTTTTGCTGGCAAGATCACAGCTCCTGCAGATACCCTGACATTTGTCGAAACATCCGTATAAAGTGTAACACGGTGTTTGTATCTTTTGTGCAGCTATGTAGAGTGAGCTGCTTCAAAGCTGGTGTCGAGAGATCCCCCTTTTTGAAAATTCCTGGCACTTACAAGCATAGGTTTGGACGGTCTAAACACCAAAGAGCTGCATCTCAGGATACGTTCCGGAGGTGTGTGTCTGCTGGAAGGCACTCACGGTAACTCAATACTCTCTTACAAAAGGAGGCCCTCAGTCGGTCTTCTGGAAGCGAAGCAAGGTGGTGGGCAGGGGCGTGAGCAACGTGTCTATTATGCGCTCGAAGCACCTCTGAAGTAATGCGCACTGAGGCCGGATGATTTTTGGCGATTGCGATGGTATCCGCTATGGATGTGCAGCGTGGTAATCCATGACAAACTCTGAGTGGCTGACACCGGGCGTTTTCGATTGTGCGTATGCTACTTTTGCAGGTCTTTGTGAAAACAGGCAAGCTGTACCGCAGGTATACCCCAGGAACAACGTCATGTATAGCTGCAACTTAGCGTGTACTGACGTGCCCCACTTTTTTCCTTCAAGGAAGTTAAAAAGTTGGGAGATGGCTGTTAGGCGCTTTTTCAGAGTGGCCACATGGGGATTCCTGCAGAGATTTCAAACACTGGTTACTCCCAAAAAACGTGTGTTTGCGGGTGTAACAGACAATTTGTCCATTGATGGTGATAGGATATGACGTCATTGCCTACCGGGTGAACGCAACCAGCACCGATTTGTCTGGAGAAATTTCGAGGCTTTGCTCTCTAAGGTACGCCGAAACAGATTTCGCTGCTTCCTGAAGTTTCGCACGCATCTGCGGACGTGTTGCACCAGATGTCCAAACACCAATATCGTCTGCATATATCGATATCTGCACAGACTCTCGTATACTTTTCACGAAGCTAATCATTACATGACTGAATATTGTGGGGCTCAATACACCACCTTGGGGAACACCACGGTGAATTTAATGCTCACATGTCAGCCCATCACCAGTTTCTATAAACGTGATCTCATATCAAGGTAGCAGCAGATCGAGCGGTACACTCGCCCACCTAAACCAACAGACTCGAGGGCATCAAGTACGGCTTCATGGGAGACGTTGTCATTAGCTCCTTTGATATCCAAAAATAATGCTACAGATATCCGTCGGCTCATTCCCTGGTGCTGTGCGTATATCACGAGGTCAGTGACATTTCCAACGGAGCTACGAAGGCGACGAAAGCCGGCCATAGCTTCTGGAGAGACTCTGTATCGTTGTAAGAACCACTCGAGTCTCGCAAGAATCATTCGCTCCATCAGCTTGGTCAGGGAACTAGCCAGCGCTATTGGTTGGTATGACGTCAGCTCTAGAGGTGATTTTCCAGGTTTGAGAATTGGAATTAAACGGCTTGTTTTCTATTTTCTGCGAAGAGCTAGAGTTCGCCAAGACTCATTGAACTCGTCCAGTAAGGCACTACGTGCGTCATCACCGAGGTTGCACATTAGGCGGTACGATATACCATCTGGCCCGGGCGACGACAATCGATTACAGGAAGCAAGAGCTGCGTCCAGCTCTTCCATCGAAAAAGGCAGGTCCATGCACGGATGAAGGGAGTGTGGCACGGTAGCAGCATTAAGGACATTTGTGCAATGTGCTGGTCCTGCAATCTTCTTTTAAAAATCTTCCGCTATCTCGATGTCCTTTCTACGTTGGAAAAGTGCCAAGGTTTTCAACGAAAACGTTTTTCGGGAAATGTGCGCAGGCCTCGCATGGTTCGCCATATTTGAGAAAGTGGTTTGCAAGGGTCTAGAGAATCGCAAAACTTCGCCCACCATTCGAAATCCAGTTTATCCACACGGCATTTGGTTCTTGTGCATGCGCCTTGCTATGCGTGTATCTTCAATGAACTTCGTACGCCGATATCTGTGCTATGCACGCTGAAGTGTTGTGCGAAGTAGCTCTAACTCTACGTTCATTTCCGAGGGCCTTGAAGAGCACGTCAGCGTGCAAATCGAGTTCTGTGCTGCTTCTTTGATCGCCTTTTTCACATGCGTCTTCGTGAATGCAGACAAATCGACCCTCCGGATAGTTTTCGGTGGTTGACCACAGGCGAAGCCTTTGATGTTGAGATAACTGGGGTTGTGGTCACTACCATGCGTCTCGATGTCTAAAAACCACTTGACACTTGTGGCGAAATGACGGGACACAAATGTCAAGTCCAAGCAGCTGCTGTACGTAGATCCTCGTAATGTAGGGCTCCCATCAATAAGTAGAGAAAGCTATGGGCCGACTCAAATGAAGCCAGTTGCCCACCTGTGTATTTGACTTCTCAGCTTTCCCAGGTAGGGTGGTCGCCGTTGAAGTCTCCTGTAATTATCCACAGACGCGGTATGCTCGCAAGTATGCCATCTAGTTTTTCGATCAAAACAAGCTGAAAGGGATAGGTAAACACACACTAATGTGAAGGCGAGGGTTTTTTGTTTCACAGTCAGGTAAACATACTGGTTTTCGTCATGTGGTGGCACAGGATGAATAATGTAAGTGAGCTCGTGACGAATGTACACAAGGACCTTGCTACTTTCGTTGCAGATTTAGGGCGGAATCGATACGTATCCTGATAGTCTTATTGGGTTTGTTAACTTTGGTTCACAAATCGCGATGATTGGGAAGCGGTTCAAGAACACGTACTGAAGAAAATCGGAAATAGCTCCGCTGACCTCTTTGTGGAACGATTGTTGATCTCCTGCCATGGTTCTACGGGAGGGCGACGAAGACTGAACTGAACGCGTCCAGCACCTGTAGGCCACTTCGAGCAGTTGGAGTTCCCAGACTTTTCAGTAGGTCTGCAGTGACAGCGACCACGGATCGTAGCATCGGGATAATCCGCCGATCTACCCTTGTCACATCCTCAATGAAAGTAGGCTCGGAGGAAGCTGTAGGGCGGGGAGGCCTGAGGGGGCTTCTTAGCAGACTGCGTACGAGGAAGTGTAGGCCAGTGTTCCGCAGCTATGGGCTTGTCCACCTCATTTCGCTTCATGCTTACTGTTTTACTGGTGTTCGAAAAAGATGGGTTACACGCGACATCCTGTATTGCACGCCTTCTACGACGGCTGCGTCAGCGCCGTACCATTTAATTAGCCTCTCTGTGCGATGAATTGTCTCTGATTATTGTTTGATAACGGCACTTTTTTTTTATCCGCGGGCCTTTCTAGGAAGCAGCATCATGGGAACCATCACAGTTTCCGCACTTCAGACTTGTTGCCTGACATGCGTCTGCAGTGTATGGTTTAGCGCATTGTGAGCATAGTGTGGTGTTCGTGTATACACCCCTAGACATGTCCGATTTTCATGCATTTATGGCACTGAAGAGGTTTAGGAAGAAATCGCCGAACAGGATGTCGGAAATGTCCCACCTTGACATGTGACGGAATAGAATATCCTTTGAACATTATCTTTACATAGCGGGTGTTTCCGAGATGAAGTACATTCGTGATGAGAACTTTCTCGTTCGCTGGTTTTATAAGAATTGGGAGATCCGAGTTCGCGATGACTAAATCAATGTCATAGATTACTGCCGCCAAGCCGGTACCATCCATTGGAATTATCAGTCAGACTTTGATGCCTGCGAACTCCGATAATCCAAGTAGCTTGTCTAAAGCACTGGCCGTCATAGTGTCTACAGCAAGGATATTCTTGCCAGGGTTTGGCAGTTTCGTTTGGCACAACCCCCTCAAAGTACATAGAAAGGGCTTGCCTCTTTACTGCTCGAAGGCTGATGGAGGGGTCCTCGGGCACGAACAAAATGATGAGCGGCCAGTGTTCTTTTGACTTCGCAGTTAACGTGCCCGATGACGAAGATGGTTTGACGTTTCTTCGTTTGGCCTTCCTGCTTCTCACAATCTTGAAGTCGTCATCCGATGAGTCTTCGCCAGAGCCCGAGTACAATTCCTTGTCCTCGCTGGTGCTCGAACAGGTGCTTTGTTTCCGCGACAAGCAGCGCCGCAGAAGGATCCACGTTCACAGCCATTGCGCAGTGGTTATCAGTAGTTCTAGGCAAGGCACGCTGATTTAACGAGCATCTCGCCGCGGAAGACCTCTGACTGCGCGGGCCGGTGGAAGGCTCCACGTCCATCGCCCTGCGACAGGGAGCAGCGTCTTCCAGAAAAAAAGCGAAACTTCGATAAAAATTGCTTGGAGCAGAGACCACAAGCGTTCTATGAAGCGTTCTTGATCTACCACGAGTACCGAGGCCAACACGTGGCGTTAAATGTTCTCTGCATCGTCCAGTTGCCCGTTGGACATGTGCACAACATGGTCACCAGCGACAAAAACAGCTCACAACTTCGCACACAGCAAATGTTAAAATCCCACAACAGTAGTTCATAGAATGCATGCGAGTGAGAAACACCGAAATACGTGAAGGGGCGTGTAGTCACAGACTAACTTTACGAGCGTGTCATTCCATGAATCGCACGGGCTGCTGTTGCACTGAGTAGTAACGGCATGCACTTCTCTCGGAGGGTGCTAAAAACTATTTCTCTGAATAATTAAACACCTAAAGAAAATTTTCGCCCATTTCACCAATATAACAATTTTTCGGGAAGTAAATGTCATTAGGAAAGCGTAAGAATTGCTTCGTCCTTGAATAAAACTTGGTGTTTCAACATTAGTGTATGTTCCCTCCATACATCGTCACGCTACAATAGCAACACCCACAACTCTCCATGCTGATATCGTCGGTAATACAATCGGGACGACTTCTTGCCCTAAACTTCGTGACCTATTTGGATCTACCATGATAAAATCTTGTAAACGATATGCGTGGTTAGTCAATGTTTAGCGGACGTGCCTCTAACTTGCTGCGTGACGACTATTTCATCTTAATTCACGTTTAATGCGTTACTGTGAAAGAAGACATGCGTTAACACAGTATACACGAAAAGTTGTTTCGAGAAAAAAAGAACGAAAAGCCTTTCCGTCTTTGTCTGACCCCTTTTCTTTTTTTTTCGTTTTCATAGTCACGGGAAGCTCTTTGCAGTTGTGGTTATTTTCCGCATGCTGTAGTGGCATCGCCTGCGCGCTGACGTTCACTGAAAAGATTTTTGGTCTCGCAACGACGGACATTTGATTTTTAATGTTTAAATATTACTAAGCTTTCAGCGAAGCGTGGCAAGCTCATTAACACGACAAGAAGACCTGACAATAAGTAGGCCCTATCGATTGATTTTGTTTCTTAGCGCTTAGATGCAGCCTAACCTGCAAGAAAGTAGCCCAACCGCGTTCAACCGTCTTGTCTGCTGAAGACTGATGCAAAAGGTCAATATACCTTAAGTATGGAGCAAACAGCCGCACCACGCAGCAGCGCTCACAAGACAACCAAGATGACGGTATCCCCGCTGTCATAAACTCGCGCAAGCGCAGAACTACGAGCCTGTACTGAAAACTGTATATTATTGCAGTTCACAATGCACGCCAGCAGCACACCAAAACGCGAACTTTTTAAATTACCGTAACATCGATTTTAACATGAACGTTTTTTTTAGGGTGGGGTCTACCAGGGCTCCGCTGCCGTATTTCTGTCATGAATAAGACGTTGTAGAATATGATACGCAACAGCTGGCACAGCCTGTCTGGAAGAAAGAGAAAGACGACGTTGGTGGCTGGTTGTTGATGAACTGTCGCCATCTTGTTCGCCGAGCACAGTGCATCGTATTTATTTATTAAATAAGTTACCCGTAACATTATTGGTGGAGGTGGACGACTCCCGTACCTCGATGGAGACGCGCAGCGGTCGCAACACCGGGGACTCTTCGGCTACTTCAATTGCCAGTGCCTCATCCCCACCGGTCTCTCGATCCAAGCCGACAACCTACGTCACCCTGCCACCCCTGCGGGATCCTGGAACTTTCTCCGCTGACGGCACCATCGACGTTGACTCATGGCTGCACCGGTACGAGAGAGTCAGTGCTACCCACCGCTGGGATCCTACGCTCATGCTCGCCAATGTTGTGTTCTACCTCGACGGCATGCCACGGACATGGTTCAAAACCAACGAAGCCGAAATCACAAGCTGGTATCTTTTCCAATCGAAGATCCGTGATCTTTTCGGCAATTCATCTGGTCGTCAGCTCGCTGCCAAGAAGACTCTCGCCACTCGCGCTCAGACGTCCACTGAATCGTACGTCTCACATTCTTGACGTCTTGGCGCTTTGTAGCAAGGTCGACCAGCGCATGTCAGAAGAAGAAAAAGTTAACCATGTCCTCAAAGGGATTGCTTACGATGCCTTCAACCTGCTGGTTTTTAATAATGTCACGAGCATCGACACGATCCTGACAGAATGCCACCGTCTAGAACAGGCTAAAGCCCGCCGCGTCACCCACGGCATCACGCGCCTGCCGAACACAGCTGCTAGTTCCTCTTGTAATGACTCCGTCCGCCCAGTTCCCCGATGTGACAACCTCACCCGCATCATTCGTCGTGAGGTCGAGGCAGCCCAACCAGTAGCTACTCCATTTCCAACGCCTGATTAATCACCTACCACTATCTCACTGATACAAGCCGTCGTTCGTCGAGAATTATCGAACGTCGGCCTACACCCCATTCAACCAGTCTACTCTGCCGAGCCTTTTTATCGTCGTCCATCCGCTCCTCGATTTGGTTCTCGACAGCGCAATTTGTCCGAATGGCGTACACTGGACGACAAGCCCATATGCTTCAACTGCCGACGTGTCGGTCATATTGCTCGCCACTGCCACAATCACCGGGCTCCGCCGGCACGCTATGGGCCTCCTACCCAAGCCACTTCTGACCACCAGTCGTCCTCAACATTTGATTTTGGTTTCCCCATGCCGACCACATCCTCTGATTCTGCCGCACCTCTGACGAGACCTCGCTACGCCCGCTCACCATCCCCTGCTCGCTGTCAATCTCGTTCGCCCCCACAACGCCGTCCTGCCTCTCCGACCTATTCGCAGCGCCCCCGACCAAAAAACTAGGCAGTGCAGCTTCTGGAGGTGAAGCTGCATTGACGACGACCTCTGCAAGAAATCCTCGTGTAACATTACCGACCACCCGGAATCTGTAGAACGTTACTTTAGACAATGTACCTGTGCGCGCATTGATCGATACCGGCGCGCATGTGTCCATAATGAGTGCTGCTCTTCGTCGCCGCCTGAAGAAAGTTGTCACACCCGCCTTGAACCGAGCCGTTTGAGTCGCCGAAGGGGGAACTGCCGCGATTATTGGCATGTGCTCTGCTCGTGTGACTATCGCCGATAGAAGCACTGTTGTTCTTTTCACCGTTATAGAAAATTGTCCTCATGAAGTAATTCTAGGCATGGATTTTCTAATCGCTCACTCGGCCCTTATAGATTGTTCAGCCGGCTGTCTTGACCTTGAAACGCCTCTATTTTCTGATCTGACCAACCCACCCCAAAGTCGCCCTTGCTGCACTAATTTCGCACGCCTTCCGCCTAACTGTGTCACACATATCGACCTCTTCTCTACACCACCTGTACCTGACGGCGATTACATGGTGGCACCAATTCATGCCGTGATGCTTACGCATGGCGTCGCTGTTCTGCACACCATTTTGACAATCGTTGAAAACCGCACATGCCTTCCTATTGTCAATTTTGCCCTCACTGCCCAAATTCTTCCACAAGGTGTCTCCCTGGCTGAAATTACTGCTCTACAAGACCATAAGGTTGAACCCTTCAGAGTGGATGATTGCTGCACCTCAGACAATGAACCAACTCTATCACGTTCATCGGTCGTCGACGTTGACCACATGGTACCATCAGACCTCGCTCCTGGTCAAGCGGAAGCCCTTCGTCACGTCCTGGAGTCCTATAGTGACATTTTCGACTTCGCCAGCATGGCTTTAAGCCGAACGAGTGTTACTCATCACATCAATACCGGTGACGCGAGTCCCATTCACCGACGTCCATACCGTGTTTCCGCGTCCAAGCGCACAGTCATACAACAGGAAGTCGAAAAGGTGCTTGCAAAAGACCTAATCGAACCCTCTTGTAGCCCCTGGGCTTCTCCTGTAGTCCTGATCAGAAAGAAGGATGGAACATGGCGCTTTTGTGTAGATTATAGCCATCTCAACAAAATTACGAAGAAAGATGTTTATCCGTTGCCCAGAATCGACGATGCTTTAGACTGCCTTTACGGTGCTACGTATTTTTCCACTATCGACCTTCGATCTGGCTATTGGCAGATCGCTGTGGATGAGATGGACCGTGAGAAGACCGCATTCGTCACTCCTGACGGGCTTTATCACTTCAAAGTTATGCCCTTTGGTCTCTGTGATGCGCCGGCCACATTCGAAAGAATGATGGACTCGTTGCTCCAAGGGTTTAAATGGTCAACCTGCTTATGTTATTTAGACGACGTTATCGTTTTCTCGCCCACATTCGACTCCCATCTCAAGCGTTAATCGGCGATTCTTGAAGTTTTTCGTCGAGCCGGACTTCAACTGAACTCGTCGAAATGCCACTTTGCTTGTCGTCAAATAACCATACTTGGCCACATCGTCGATGCCACAGGAGTCCACCCGAATCCTGAGAAAATTCGCGCCGTCACGGACTTTCCTGTTCCGAAGTCAACAAAGGACGTTCGCAGTTTTGTGGGCTTGTGCTCCTACTTTCGACGGTTTGTTAAGGACTTCGCCATCATTGCACGCCCACTCACAAACCTCCTAAAAAAGGACACCCCGTTTTTCTGGGGCGCTGATCAAGCCTCATCTTTTTCCCAGCTCACGACGCTCCTTACAACACCCCCGATTTTAGCCCATTTTGATCCATCAGCTCCAACCGAGGTTCGCACTGACGCTGGTGGGCATGGCATCGGGGCAATGCTAATGCAACATAAACGCGGACATGACCATGTTATAGCATATGCAAGCCGCCTGCTATCTACAGCCGAGCGCAACTATTCAATCACGGAACGTGAGTGTCTCTCTCTCGTGTGGGCAATCGCCAAGTTTCGCCCATACTTATACGGGCGTCCATTCCGGGTAGTCACCAACCATCACGCGCTCTGCTGGCTGGCCTCACTAAAGGATCCCACAGGACGCCTCGCTCGTTGGTCCCTACCATTACAAGAATACACGTTCACTGTAACATACAAAACAGGGCGCTCACACCGAGATGCTGATTGCTTATCACGCTACCCTGTGGAAGAGGCTGCCCATACTGACACCTTTCCAGACCTTCTGTCTGTGACGCAGCTACTCAACCTTGGCCACGAACAACGCCTGGATGCTTCCCTGCGAACCATCATTGGCAAGCTTGAGTCAAGGCCTCGCGACGCATCTCTACAAATGTTCCTGGTAAAAGACGGCATCCTGTATCGCCGTAACCTCGATCCATATGGCCATGACTTGCTCCCCGTCATACCAGCACATCTTCGTGCGACTGTTCTCAACCAACTTCATGATGCTTCTTTGGCGGGCCACCTGGGCGTCTCTCGCACATACGACCGTGTACGTCGTCGTTTCTTTTGGCCTGGTCTTGCCCGCTCTGTTCGACGCTACGTCGCCACTTGTGAACCCTGCCAGCGCCGCAAAAAGCCATCTTCCCTACCAGCTTGATTCCTTCAGCCGATCGACATTCCCATTGATCCTTTTTTCGAGTTGGCCTCGACCTGCTTGGCCCATTCCCGATCTCCAGCTCAGGCAACAAATGGATCGCTGTCGCCACTGACTATGCGACACGGTACGCTATCGCACGAGCACTTCTGACGAGTTGCGCAACCGATGTGGCGGACTTTCTGGTATATGATATTATTTTAGTACACGGAGCTCCACGCCAACTTCTCACTGACCGGGGCCGCACCTTCCTATCAGCTGTCGTTGATGAAATCCTGCGCTCTTGCTCTGCCAAGCACAAGTTTGCCACTTCGTACCATCCGCAAACGAACGGTCTTACGGAGCGCCTCAATCGCACCATAACCGACATGCTTTCTAAATACGTAGCGGCCGACCACCAGGACTGGGACGTTCATTTGCCATTTGTGCCGTTCGCATATAATTCGTCACGTCCCGACACTGCCGGCTATTCACCATTCTATCTTATATACGGCCGAGAACCCGCCCTACCATTTGACAGCTTGCTGCCCTCGGTCACGGAGTATGCCGGCGAAGCCATCGCGCGAGCCGACCACGCACGCCAACTCGCCCGCAGCCGCCTGCAGGCTTCACAGGAGCACCAAAGACAGCTCTACGATTCCCATCATCGAAACGTGCACTCTTCACCGGGTTCCCTTGTCCTCCTCTGGTCTCCCACTCGGCGTGTAGGGCTTTCTGAAAAACTGCTGTCACGCTACACTGGACCATACTGCGTCGTTCGCCAGGTGACTGACGTTACATACGAGATCGTCCCAGCCGATTCAACGTCATCATCGTCACCTTCGAGTGACATCGTGCACATAGCTCGACTCAAGCCCTATCACCCTCCTTCTACCGCATCCGAGTTGCTCAAGCACCGAGACGGTGCTTCTACCGCCGGGGGGTTATGATACGCAACAGCCGGCACAGCCTGTCTGGAAGAAAGAGAAAGACGACGTTGGTGGCTGGTTGTTGATGAACTGTCGCCATCTTGTTCGCCGAGCACAGTGCATCGTATTTAATTTATTAAATAAGTAACCCTAACTAAGAGATTGCAAAAAATCAGAAAAAATGGCCTCATATTTCTATAGAAAAGTAAAAATTATGCACCATCTCCTTGAAGGGAACCCTGCAAGGCAGGAGAAGCAGCAGCGGTGTGCACGGCGTTGACCCCGTTGAAACGGACGTCGACGCAGGCGCGGAAAGAACAATTTGAAGAAAAACTCGGTGTAGCGTCTACTCGAGCAACCTTTGTTTGAAACGCAAAGACACAGGAGGCGGGTTGGGTTTAGTATAAGTTTTATCGCAGATAAACAAGCCGAAAGAGTAGACAGATTCAGTTGCGCGTTCGGAACTTCCATACGGACGCAGCTTCCCATTGCGAATAGCCGGCAGGCTGCTATGGACGCACAACTAAATACGTCTAGCGTTTCCACTGGACGTGCGGTCCAGCATTGCAGGGATGGAGAGGGTGGAGCAAGAGAGAAGTGTGTTGCGAGTGGGCGGAAGGGCCGGCAGCTATTGCGAGTGACGGAAAGACTGATGTCAGTGCGCAGCTGCGACTTGACCTACTCAGCATCGGTCCAACAACTGCGGCGCGACGAGAGCATGCGCAGTGTGGTCGTACGTAGGGACGGCGTTAGACAGGCTAGTGAAAGAGCTGCTTCGCATCTAAAAGTTCTTTATCAAAGCCTCAAACCAGGGGCCTGTCGCTCCGCAGAGCGAACGCTGTCTACCCTAACGGTGAGCGATTTATGTACCCTTGGTGGTCCTCAGAGCTCAGAAACTATAGCGCGTAGAAGGGTTGATAGGCACAATAGTTGGTATATATTTGTAATGAAGTATTAGAAGCGCAAACTAAGGAGCACAAGAAGCTAGCAACATGTACCGACTTGCAACTTCAGTGAAAAGAGCGAAAAAAATGCCTTACAATCTTTTTTCAACAAAATTGCACTCGTTTGTCTCCTATCTGGCGTCCCATTAGTTTGCGCTCCCAGTATTTCTTACTGAAGCGCCTCAACAGCGATCATCAATAGCGAGATAGTACGAAGGGGGTGAGCGCTTTAAAGACCATCGCCCCACGCCATCACGCTCGTTGCGATGTGCGTGCGCCTTCATAGGGTGGGGTCCAAGTGCGCAAATATATGTTCTAGTGTGTGGTCACTCACTTGTACGCACGCGCTTATATCAAGATTTGGGCACTTTGGGCCTATCCTGCTTCCACCGAATGTTGGCTTTGAAGTTTCAGTGTTTAAAGATAGCAGAAAGATCACTTTCTCTCGCTGCCGTGGTGTTTACGAAAGGAGCGCGCAGCTCGCACATGAAGTAAAAATGGGGACAGAAAACGCTATTTAGTGCGTCTACCTTTCTGTGTTAGCCGCGTGCTTGTGCTGAGCTGTTAGTTATTTGTCCGCGCTCGTCCAGCGTATGCTCTTTCGTGTGTGCTTTTTGCTTGAGGTGCGCTCTGCAAGTTTTTAGCTGCTTGCCATTCTTCGCGTGCAATTGCAGTTTGTAGCTGTAACATTCATTCCTTCGCACCTGTGCCGAAGCAATGCAAAGTAAACGCTGAACTACCCGTGTCAAGAAACGTTTGGTTTCCGTATTATACCGATACCTAAATAGAAGGATCAGTGTCGTTTTTTTTTTCGTTTTGACCGAATGCCACTTCATTAACATTTTTCCTTGCAGTTAATGAATTGCTTTATACTGAATTTGAAGTATCCGTCAGCTTGAAAAATTTTGGAAGGGTATCTCCGTAAACTATCTTTTAAAACACTGCAAAGTTCTCACACACAACAAAAATGAAAAAAAAAACAGAAAAGAAGGTGGAGTGATTAGTTTCTTAGTCATACGTTCGGAATGGAATTAACTACGCAGATCATAACCTGGGCGCGACAGGCTTCATAAAATGTTTCCTTTCCAGTCAACTCAATAGACTGTACTTGTTTTTAAAATAATATTACTAGAGCTGGAAGCTGTCAAAAGCTGCATAATTGCGGTAATAGCGCAGTGAAAATAGTTCGTTGAATAGTTAATTGACTGGGATTTATTTGCACAGCTTCTCTGTAAGTAAACACAACCTTTCAGATTCTCCATATGATTACAATAGATCAAAAAGTTAGTAGTGCTGTACCACATACCAAATCTTTTTGGTTGCGTTAGGAAATGTAACAGCTGCGAAATCAAACCATGCATCTTAAGATGTTTTTTTAAACGCACAGAGAGAGAGAGAGAGGCAAATAAAAGTACGAAGGCCAACCACATGCGTGGTTTGTATGCTATCCTGTAGTGTGAAAAAAAAGAGTACAGAGGTGGCAAGATAATTAGATTGGGAGAGTGAAAAAGAAATAATTTGTCGCTTGCACACTTGGAGGAGTGCACGAACTGTAAAACTAGTGACAAAACCCCGTCGGCTTTCATTAAACAAGCAACTTCATCGTTTTTTTTCACTATCAAGGCATGTGGGCATGGTTTACGATTTTGCGATTAAAAGAAAACCTGTTAGATTCCAGCCACTTTAATGCTATTCGGAAAGGACGGGGCTGAAAGTCACAATGAGCACAACCACACTGAACGCCTTCAGAAGTATTATGGGTTCCGCGGAAGTTTGGCGTAGGTGTGGCAGCAGGCCCGATGCGGAAGTAATATACCTTCGCGAAGGCAAGCCCCCTTCAGAGGCTGCATAATAAGGTTGCAAGAAAGCCGGAAATTTCTGACGAAAAGTGCAACTTTATAAAGACGTATCACGATCTTCCAAACGACACATTCACAGCCTAGGAGACGACCAATACGTTTTTGTGGAACTAAGAGCCAAAAACTAAAGTTGTCTTGTAATGTCTCATTTAGACTGGCATAGGAACTGCTCGGGTCACGTCTGTAGTGAACCAGGCAGCGTCGTCGGTAAAGCCATTACTAGTGATTACGTTATGTACTGGCAGCCACAAAACTATTACATCGTGTGTTTTAGGGCACGTGCTCGACGATGACAAATTCTTGCATCTCCATGAAGTGTTCGCAAGTCCTGTTGCGCTGGGGAAATAACAAACACTGAAGAGGTATACGTTTATATTGCCATAGATACCTCCCTCACTTAGTCGCTTTTCTATGAGTGTTGCATTCCTCCCTCACTTAGTCGCTTTTCTAGGTGTATTGTGAAGCGGCTTACGTAGCAGGACACTCTAGCCATGTGTAGGTTGCGTTCAAATTTAGATGATGAAGTAAAAGCTCGGCAATTAGAATTATAAGAGAACGAAAGGAATTGACTGAATAATAAAGTGATGAAAGTGACAAGAAAACAATGAAGTGTCTATTGCATTATTTCATTTTTTTCGATTAACACATCAAGAAAATGAAAGCCAGCCGCGCCTGAAGCTGAAACGTACTCTGAACCCATTCTTAATTACGTATTGCTACCCATGATGCACCAAGAGCACGTGATGAAAATTTTCGCACCGTAAAAATGGACGGTAAGCGATTCTTTATTTAGCATAATGGAAAAAGTGCTCTTTCTACCAGTATCTGGACCACGGCTGAAAGATATTCAAAAGCTTCAAGAGAAAGCAGTTGTTTTTTTACATACATTCGTTGATGATCGAATTTCATTTGGAATTCCTAGTCACTCCAGAAAGATGCTGCGCAGCCAGAGTGACTATTATTGGCCGCATTTATCCCGCAACATCTAGTCGCACTACAGAATTGCTCGAGAGATGTCATTCTTGGAATGAACTTTTTGAGCCTCCATGGTACTGTAGTCGACCTGAGAACAAAGTCGATAATGCCATCCACAGAAAAAAGCTCTATCGCCACGCATGCTCTCAGGACGCTGTGCCCTGATTGTTCTAGAGAAAATTACCATCACTTCGCGCCCAAGCGTCATCATCTCCGTTGGCATTCCAAAACCAGAAGAATTTGAAGGCGTCGTTGAGGGCAATCAGCACCTAGTGGTCAACCGTGATATTTGTTTTGCAACAGGAATCACTCAGCTGTGGGGAGTAAAAGCAACAGTTATGCTCACAAATTTCAGCAACGAGTACAAACACGTGAACATAAGTACAATGGTTGCCTATATCGACAAAATAATGGAAGCCACCAATGATTTCACTCTTGCCGATTCTGCAGAACCTACTCCATGGAACAAGGCTCCTAACCCAGCTTTCGATGTCAATAAGAATAGCAAGAACAGCAGAAGCAAGAAGAGCTCACGGCCCTGCTCCTGTAATACAAAGACTGCTTTCCGTTGTCGTCGAAAATTCGCCAGACCACAGTCGCGAAAAATCGAATAATAACAGAAAAAAACGCCAGACCACAACGCCAGAGCCCCTACAGTGTTTTGACGTGAGTGCGCGAGGCCGTAAAAAGACGAAGTCGATGAAATGCTACGTGACGACATCATCCAACCGTCGAACAGTCCGTGGGCGTCACCCGTGGTGTTAGTGAAGAAGGATGGAACCCTCTGTTTCTGTGTTGACTATCGCCACCTCAACAAAATCACCAAAAATATGTTTATCCTCTGCCACAAACAGACGATCCGTTGGATCGACTCCACAACATGAAGTACTTTTCGTCGATGGACCTCAAGACTGGCAACTGGCAAATCGACGTCGACATGAGAGACCGGGAAAAGACGGCGTTCATATCACCAGGTGGCCTTTGAGTTTAAGGTCATGCTCTTCGGTCTTTTCTCGGCACCTGCAACTTTTCAACGCGTTATGGACACAGTGCTAGCCTGATTTAAGTGGCAGACTTGTCTTTTACTTGAACGACGTCGTCGCATATTCCTCTACCTTCGACGAGCATCTTAGATGCCTTGAAACGCCTAAGCGCCCAAGATGAATCAAGCCATTAAGACTTCCAGGCTCACCCTGAAGCCAGAAAAGTGCCGCTTCGCGTACGAGGAACGTTTGTTTTTGAATCACGTGATAAGCAAGTCCGAAGTAAGACCTGATCCGCAAAAGACAGCCGCCATTGCTGCATTTCCGCCACCCGCCGACAAGAAGGCCGTGCGTCAATTTCTTGGTCTTTGTGCCTATTACAGGTGCTTCGTCAGAAATTTTGCCCGCATCGCCAAGCCACTCACTAATCTTACGAGGACAGACATCGAGTTAAAGTGGGAAATGTCACAGGAGGAAGCATTTGGGGAACTAAAAGGACACCTGCAGATGCCTCTGATACTCGTGCATTTCGACGAAAACGCCGAAACAGAAGTGCACACTGACGCAAGCAGCGTAGGACTCGGCGCAATCCTAGTGCAGAGGACTGCTGGACTGGAAAGGGTTATTAGTTACGCTAGCAGGTCGCTATCAAAGGCAGAAAGCAATTATTCCACAAGAGAAAAGGAGTGTTTTGCCATCATCTGGGTGACGTCAAAGTTTCGTCCTGATCTCTATGGCAGGCCCTTCAAAGTTGTGAGCGACCACCACGCCTTGTGTTGGCTAGCTAATTTAAAGGACCCTTCAGGGTCGTCTTGCGCGACGGAGCCTGAGACTTCAAGAATACGACGTTACCGTCATTTACAAGTCCGGCATAAAATACTCCGACGCCCACTGCCTGTCGCAAGCCCCCATCGACCCCCCGCCGCCCGAAAACCTGAATAACGACTGCTTCTTGGGAACGGTAACTGCTGATGACTTCGCAGAACAACAGCAGGCTGACCCGGAACTTGGGGGCTTAATCGAATATCTCAAGGGCAGGAACTCCGTTGTTCCGAAGGTATTTAAATGGGTATATACTTAGGTCGTTTTCGCTGCGAAACGATCTTCTACAAAGAAGAACTTCTCCAAAAGAAGGATACAATAAAGGTACTACTGGCCACGCCTTACCGCTGAAGTCACTCGTTACGTCAGGACATGCCGAGACTATCAGCGACGCAGATCACCGCCAAAACGGCCAGCAGACTTCCTTCAGCCGATCCAACCGCCTCACCGACCATTTCAAGAAATCAGGAAGGACCGACTGAAGCTGTTTCCAACGTCGAATTCGGGAAACAATTGGATCATCGTAGCTACTGACTACCTCACTCGCTACGACGAAACAAAGGCCCTACCCAAAGGTAGTGCCGAAGAGGTAGCCAAGTTCTTCGTTGAGAACGTCGTCCTCCGTCATGGTGCCCCAGAGGTCATCATCACCAATAGAGGCACGGCCTTTACTGCTGATTTGACTCGGGCAATCTTGAGACATAGCCAGACAAGCCACCACCACACCACCACTTACCATCCACAGAAAAATGATCTCATCGAGCGGCTAAACAAGACGATCGCGGACATACTGGCCATGTACGTCGACGTTGAGCACAAGACGTGGGATGCAATCCTTCCGTACTTGACCTTCACGTACAACACGGCCGTCCATGAAACGACACAGATGACGCCGTACAAGCTGGTGTACGCAAAGAGCCCAGCCACGATGCTCGATGCCATGTTACTCTACGTCAGCAACGAAGAAAACTTCGACGTCACCGCCTACGTTCTGCGCGCTGAAGAAGCTCGTCAACTCGCCCTCCTGCGCATCAAGAATCAGCAGGTGGGTGACAGCCACCGTTACAATCTTCAATGAAGCTTCGTGGAGTACCAGAACGGTGATCGTGTCTGGGTATGGACGCCGATACGCCAACGCGGATTCAGTGAAAAACTTCTACGACGGCACTTCGGACCGCACAGAGTAGTTCGACGTCTCGGGCCACTCGACTACGAGGTTCTTTGTGACGGCATTACGAACTCTCAACGGCGCGGTGCTCGACCTAAAGTTGTCCATGTTATGCGCCTTAAGCCATTTTATGTTCGAACTAGAGACCTGCATTTTGTGGTTGTTACTGTGCTTTATTACTTGTACTTACTTTTTATTGTCTTTATTATTGTGCCTTAGTCTTTTGTTAAAGCATCCGGACGATGCCTTTTCAAAGTGGGGCAATACAACATTTCTTTCGTCAAGTTTTGTTATTATCCTGTTACACTACGTTCAGCACAAAGCGCGCCTACGATGTTCAAAAGGCTTCGAGGCTGTAGTAGCTCGCTTTGTTATAATGTATGTGTATAAGTTAATGTTAGGTGTATAAATGTAGGCGCGCTTTGACGCTTGTCAGTTGATCGACGGCCGACGCTCTGTTCACTGCTATTAGTGCAAGACTGCTACTGTTCTCAGACTTTCTGTTTGCCGGGCACAGGTTTGCCCAAATAAACAGTTTGATCTCAAGATAAAGTCTCCTGTCTTCGGCCACGTCACGACCCAGTGGCATTATGATATATCATCTCCACTAGGCGACGACGACCGATTGCACATGGCGACAACAGTATCCGGCTCCTAAACCATGAAAGGCACGTCCATGCGCAAATCCAATGAATGTGGTGGGAAATCAGCAGCAAGGGCTACGGCGTAAATCGAACGGCCCGCAATCTGCCTGCAAATATGTTCAGCCACTTCAACATTACGTGAACCTCGGAAAAGTACAAAGTTGTGAAATGAAATTGCAGTTCAGGAAGTGGACGTAGGCTTCGAAGGCTTCGCCATACAGTGAATGGAGTTCTTCAGGGGTCTAGACTCGCAGAATTTTGCCCACCTAATCGACTCGTTCGTCTGAACGGTGCTGAATTATCCTTCGCAGGGGTCTTGCTCTTTGTAGATAACGAACAATTTGGTGCATCGTTACCTTATTTCGGCACGTCAAGAAACCGCAAAGAATCGTTTACGTCTGCGCCAGTTTCCTAATGCTTTGACAAGCACGTGCGCGTGCGCATCGCAGTCTGCGCCACTACCATGATCGCTTGCTGTAGGTCAAAGAGATGCCTACGACAAGCATTTTCGATGGTTTTTAACGCAGATCAATCAGTTCTGCAGACGGTATCAACTGAATGACACCCAGCAAAGCAGTGCTTGTTAGGTTAACCAGAGGTACAATTACTTCCATGTGTGTCGCTGTATACAAACCATTTGACACATGAAAGCGACGTGACACAAATTTGAAGTTCAAGCAGCTGTATGGTGAGCTTTGTAGGAATTTAGGGACATCCATATTTATATAGGGACAGAGATTGGGAACAGATTGTAATAAAAAATGAACGAAGTTATTCGCGGATGGGTCCACTCGAGCGGATGGGTTCGGATGGGAGTGAATGGGATGGGTTCACTCGATGGGAACACTCGAGCTGCCTCACATATGGTGGGCTTTAAAGTATCCCACAGCAATCAATGGGAAAGGGGCTTATGCCAGCATGGCATTCATTTTTTTATTTTTCTATCACGTCAGGCTGAGACAAATCAATATGCACAAAATGATGAAGTAATAAAGTTTTTATATGCACTGAGGCAAACATATTGGTTGTTATCTTGAGAAGACACGGGCACAATGAGGTACGTAAGCTCGCGATGGATATACACCAGAACTTTACTGCTTTCGCTGTAGCAAGATATCATTGATTTGTAGCCGGATAGCCTGACTAAGTATAGAACTTCGAGTCAGATTGCAATGATTTCAATACAGTTGAAAAAATACGTGCAGGTGAAAATCACAGGTTCGATATCTACGTCCTCTGGCCTTCCACTTGATAGTTAATTGTCTAAACTTTTTCCAGAATCACGGCAGAATTTCTGCCATGAATCTGCAAGAGGGTAGCTAGGACCGGGCTCAGCATGTCGAAAAAGTTTGCAAACTGTTTTGGGTTTATATGGTATGGTATATGAGATCCTTGTCTAGATGTTTTTGATCGTCCCTAATTCAACGTTACCAAGCAGTCACTGTTGATGGTCAGTTTTCGGATCTGGGGTTATTCAAATGCTGCTTTCCGCAAGGTAGCCTGCTTGACCCCTTTATTGGATGTGAAGCAGCTCTGACTAGCCTTTATAATGTTGTCCTTCCGTCCGCACCACTTCCCTTGCCGCAGATGTTGGAGCGGTGCCAAGTAGCTCACGCCCTACTAGCTGGGCGTGGTGACGTCTTTTTCCATCACCTGCCGCGCGCTCGCCGTGTGTGAGTTCTCTCTCGCTTCAGCCTCTCCACTGCTCGCAACACTAGCGCGTTCTCCTCACGTGGACTTTATCTCACCTACGTCTGTCGGCGAGAAGAAGCCGCGAGCCAGTGGGTGCACGCGCACCTCGAGAATCTCGCGGCGCTGAGAATGTGGACAGCGCACCACTGCTTGCCACGCGATCGCCCTGACGGGCGGTACGCCGTCGCGGCATGCTTCTCGCTAGTGTGCGCGTACTTTTCCTGGCTGTCGCCAGCGTTGCGAGGGTTAGCAAAGTTGATCGCGTTCGCGAATGGTGACGTCAACACCGACGAGGCGCCAGCCAGGGCAGCCAAACGCAAGCGTAGGCAATGGAACACCATGCAGCGACACCGACAAAGTGTGAGTTAAGAACACCAATCGCGTTCAAGAATACAGAAGGCGCGAGGGTAACACTGACGAGACGAGAGCCAAGAAAGCTGAGCGCAAGCGTCTTCAACGCGTTTCGTCTTGTGTCTTTCCGTTCCGAACAAACGTTTACACGAGTAAACGCTCTACCGCATTTCACTTCAAACCGTTCTTCCAGCACCCACATCGACGCCTGTTTCAACTGGGTCAACGCCGTGCGCACCACTGCTATCTCGTATCCCATCAGGGTTCCCTTCGAGGAGATGGTCCATAACTAAAATAAATAATTAAAGCTTCTAGTGACCCACAGTGCCTTCTTTAAGCCCATGATACGAGCATATTTCCTAGCGGTGATATGCATTGCTCCAAAGGTGGCCCATCGGCTTTACTCGGCGACAACTTTTCTAGGCACAGAAGAGAAAGCTACGAGAGTAGAGCTTCTGCACACGTAGCACTACGCGAAATAGTCCAATGTAGTGCGCGTCTCGTAACGCTGCAGAAAGTGGCGGAGGAGTACTAACAACGTTTCATGTAGACGCATACGCCGCTCAGCGTTTGAGGTACACGTAAAAAGGCGGGACTTTCTCGCGTGCTCAAAACGTGAAGTCACAATAAATAAATAAATAAAATACGAATATTCTACTGACGTGAGCTGCACCTTGTTCCAGATAGCTCCACGAAAACAAAAAGAACGGAGAAATTTACGTATTTCAAGGTAGCGCTCTTGTGCACCTACTTTCACGGCAATAGGAAGCACGCAATTTGGCTGTGTATTCTTAGCTCCAATGCCAAGGAAAGTTGTCGCACAGTATAGGCGTGTCTACTCTGCGATGAGCGACTGTTCTTGGGAGCTCCTATGAAGGACAATGACAGTTCAAGGAATTTTTCAAATATCTGAGGTTTCACGTGTTGAAAGCCCAACATTATAACAGGCAATGCCAATTTGAAGCACTTGCGAAATTTTCACCATCTAGTGTTCTTTTACATGCGCTGACATACCACAGTATACACAATCCTCTAGTCTTTCGCCTCTGGTTCTACGGTTTTCTAACTGCTGCAGTGGTCATTCAGATGTAGCAAGCAAAGACACTAGCAAACAGCACACCAAGCCTTAGGTGGCAGAGGAAAGTTGGCACGTATCGAGGTAGTTCATTTGTAAATAGGAGTTGTCGTAAATGGTCGAGGCAGTTCTGTGAAGAAAGTGTTTGATTCCTCCGTCATTGGAATCGGTCAAACATGAAAGCAAAAACTGTCTTTACAGAAGTAGTTTAATGTTTGCTGAACTTTGATATAAGAGAGGTTGCGCAGTGTCTACTGGCGTTTGACAGCTATAACACTTAACGTGGATGCATACACGTAAACGCTTAGTCATACATCTCCATCCCGACTACTAGCATCCATTAATATTGTCACGATGAGTCACAAGTACTGGGGGATTTATTAAACCACTAGGTAGCTAGCACTAGGACGATGCGTCAGTCGTGGCTGGCTCTCGAGCAAAGAAGAACGCGATCTTCTTTTTTCCTCTAGATTTAGAGCCGCTCTTGCTGTCAACCCACTAGGTGCTGGCGGCGTTATCCCCCCTTCCGAAAAGGAAAAAAAAACAAGTACCAAAAAGAGGAAAGGAAAGTACATAGCAGCACCACGATGCTACTACATAGGCACGTGAAAAAAAAATGGAAATTCGGATGAAGTGAAAGTAAAAATTGAAGAGCGTGCCAACATAGGAAACGTCAATGAACGAGAAAGTAAGTTCACAAAATAAACAAAAAACACAAAGAACGCTGTACGGTAAAGGAAAAGTTACGAACAACGTGCAATAAATGGCTTCATGCGCAACACATGAACGACGTCCGGCCTCAGCCGTGTCCTGCTCCGTGCATGGGGTGTTGAGTCCGGAACCACTTCGTAGTTCACGTCACTGACGCGGCGTAACACTTTATATGGGCCGAAGTACCGGCTCAGCAACTTTTCACTAAGGCCACGGCGGCGGACGGGCGTCCACACCCAAACTTGATCTCCGGGGCTGTAAAACAGTTCTCTGTGGCGGGTATTATAGCTTCGTGCGTCTGCCTGCTGTTGCTGGCCGATGTGTAGTCGCGCGAGCTGCCGGGCTTCCTCTGCACGCTCTGCGAATTCTTCGGCGTCTGTTGCCAACTCGTCTTCGTCCTGACACGGTAACATTGAGTCTAGCATGGTCTGCCCTTCGCGGCCGTAGAGAAGCCGAAATGGCGTGAATCGCGTGGTCTCTTGCACGGCGGTATTATACGCGAAGGTCACGTAAGGCAAGATCCGGTCCCATGTTTTGTGCTGTACGTCGATGTACATTGAGATCATGTCTGCGAGGGTCTTATTCAGTCATTCAGTAAGTCCGTTGGTTTGCGGGTGGTACGCAGTTGTCCTTCGGTGCCTGGTGTTGCTCAGTTTGAAAACTTCGTCCGTAAGCTGCGCCGTGAATGCCGTCCCTCTGTCCGTTATTACACTGGAAGGAGCACCGTGTCGTAACACGATGTGGCGCATGAAAAATTGTGCTACCTCAGAAGCCGTGGCTCGTGGGATCGCCTGGGTTTCAGCGTAGCGTGTCAAATAGTCGGTCGCGACGATCACCCATTTGTTGCTGTCCGCAGACATAGGAAATGACCCGAGAATGTCCATGCCGACTTGGTCGAACGGCGTGCAGGGTGCTTCAATGGGCTGAAGCAAACCAGCTGGCTTAACAGATGGTTGCTTTCGGCGCTGACATTCCCGACAGCTCTTTACGTGCTTCTTGACGCTTGCTGAAAGTCCTGGCCAATAGTACCTCTCGCTCACTCTGGCAAGTGTCCTTGAGTAGCCCAGATGACCGGATGTGGGTTCGTCATGGCAAGCGAAGAGGACGTCGTCTCGCATGTCTCGAGGAACCACCAGGAGGTAAGCACGATTGTTCGAACGAGCGTTCTTCTTGTACAGCACACCGTCTCGTAGGCAGAACGACGTCAACGAGCGGGATAAATGACGTGGTATGATTGCGCCCTGGCCCTCTAAATGATCAATGATTGGACGAATCTCTGCATCATCTCGCTGTCGTTTGCTCAAGTCTGATGCACTAACGGCGCCCAGAAAGCCTTCGTCTTCCTCTGCTTCCTGACTGACGACATGAAGGGGTGCGCGTGACAGTGTGTCAGCGTCTTCATGCTTACGGCCGGACTTATGGACGATGGTGACATCAAATTCCTGCAGCCGCAAACTCCACCGTGCTAGCCGACCTGAAGGGTCACGCAGGCTTGCCAACCAACAGAGCGCGTGATGGTCCGTCACTACCTTGAAGGGACGACCATAAAGGTACGGGCGGAACTTGGTGATTGCCCACACGACTGCGAGGCACTCTTTCTCCGTAGTGGAATAATTCGCCTCGGCACGGGATAGAGAGCGGCTGGCGTAGGCTATCACTTTTTCGATGTCCTCTTGACGCTGAACGAGCACTGCACCAAGCCCAATGTTACTAGCGTCGGTATGGACCTCCGTGTCAGCATCATCGTCGAAATGAGCAAGAACGGGCGCTGATTGCATGCGCTGTCGCAGCTCATCAAAAGCTGCTTGTTGCTCGTTTTCCCAGACAAACGGCGTGTCATCCCTTGTGAGATGAGTCAGAGGTTCTGCTATCTGTGAAAAGCCATGAATGAATCGGCGATAGTAGGCGCACAAACCAAGGAAGCGCCGGACGGCTTTCTTATCGACAGGAGCTGGTAATTCGGCAACAGCGGCAAACTTGTCCGGATCGGCACGGATTCCTTCGGCGCTAACTACATGTCCAAGAAATTTTAGTTCTTTATAGCCGAAGTGGCACTTCTGTGGCTTTAGTGTGAGGTCCGCCGATCGGATAGCCTCCAGCACGCTGCGCAGGCGGTGAAGGTACTGCTCAAACGTGGTAGAGAAGACCACCACATCATCAAGGTAGACAAGACAAGTCTGCCACTTGAGCCCTGTGAGGACAGTGTCCATCATTCGCTGGAAAGTTGCCGGTGCTGAACACAAGCCAAAAGGGAGCACTCGAAATTGGTATAGGCCGTCTGGAGTCACAAAGGCTGTTTTCTCACGGTCTCGCTGATCTACTTCGATTTGCCAATACCCGCTTTTGAGATCGAGAGAAGTGAAATAATGGGCACGACGAAGTCTATCCAGCGAATCGTCGATACGTGGCAGCGGATACACATCCTTTTTCGTCACGTTGTTAAGCTTTCGGTAGTCGACGCAGAAGCGTAGCGACCCGTCCTTCTTTTTGACAAGTACGACTGGAGATGACCACGGGCTGTTAGATGGTTCAATAACGCCATCGTCAAGCATCTCGGTGACTTGCGTACGTATTGCTTCACGTTCTTTGGCCGACACGCGGTAGGGGTTCTGGTGTATCGGACGTGCGTCCTCGTACGTGATGATCCTGTGTTGAGTGATGGACGTCTGGCGGATCTTTGAGCAAGTTGCGAAGCAAGACCTGAACTCGAACAAGAGCGCTTGTAGTGCAGTCTGGTTAACGGTGGACAGATCAGGATTTATGTCAATATTACTCATTGACGTGTCGGCGGTATCCACTATTTGCGACGTGAAACAGTTGGTGACGTTTGCTAATTCGTGGGCAAACGCTATCGAAGTGCCATGGAAAAGATGTCGATGCTCGTTGCTAAAGTTGGTTACGAGCAATTCAGATCGACCATCACGAAGGTGTATTACACTTCTAGCTACACAAATGCCTTGCTGCAGGAGGTGTTCTAAATTTGTCTCAGCCACCACATCGCCATCGCCCAAACCACAGCATGTTACGTCGACTAGAACACTTGTTCGTGGAGGAAGCGCCACACTCTGTTCAGAAATACGGAGTACGTCGACACGCCTTCCACCATCCTGCACGTTGATTGCTCGCTGGGCTAAGAACGTGACGCGGTGCTCTTGCAGATCAATGATAGCTCCATTTTCTTGTAGAAAGTCAACTCCCAGAATGACGTCACGGGAACATTCGCGTAGAACAAGGCAGCTTGCTACGAATGTGTACCCTTGAATCTGTACTCTAGTTGTGCAGGCACCCAGTGGAGTAACGACGTGGCCACCAGCTGTCCGAATCTGCGAGTTATGCCACGGCGTGATGACTTTCTTCAGCTGCATTGTCAGTTTCCCGCTCAGTATGGAATAGTCTGCGCCGGTGTCCACTAACGCATTAACTGCACAACCATCAATTGTCACTGCTATATCGAGTGAAAGTCGGCCATCCTTTGCAGCAGTATGTGATGTCGGACCGGTTTCTGTACAGTTCTGCGTCAATAGGAGGTCTTCAGCGCTTCGACGTTCAGCGACCCCGCCCCCAGAGGTCGCTTTGGCTAGTTTTCCTGGCGGGGGCTGGGAGACCGTGTGGTAGAATACCGCTGGGGCATTGATGAAAATCGCCTCGGTGATGGCGAGCGCGACTGGCGCCCGGTAGATGGTGGTGCATGCTGCTGGGAGAGGTAGTTTTCGATGTCGCGCGGTCTCTGGCCGTAACGGGGTGGCGGTGAGTACGCAGAGAAGCCGCGAAGCCCAAGACGGCGATATGGGCACTGGCGGTACAAGTGATCAGCTTCTCCGCAGTGAAAGCACAGAGGCCGGCGATCAGGTGTGCGCCAAACATGAGACTTTCGAGGAGACGTGCGCCGATCGTCGATGTACTGAACTGGTTGCACTGAACGATGGGCGACAGAAGCACCAGGGACAAAGGCCAACGGTGGTGGCGTGTACGTGCCTTCGTAGTACGGTATGTGCTGTGCTGACTGTAGTGAAACAGCAGGAACAGGATGGACGAATAATGGCGGCGTTGCAGCAGGGCGTTTCAAGGCTTCCGCGTAGGTTGTCTCACGGCGGTATTCAGCAGGAGCTGGCACAGCTGTATCATGAGGCAAGGTGTCCCGGAGGGCCTGGTGCAGCTCATCCTTGATCACAGTTGCAATAGAGTTGACTGTAGGATGAGGTGTTACACCAGCCTTTTGTAACTCTTCACGTACTATATCACGGATGAGTTCACGTAGACAGTCGTTGTTTCTAGTGGCGGTGAAAATGTCGGCAGTAGACATGCCACTGACTTGCCTGTCGTATTGGTTGGATCGCTGCTGCAGCATTTTTTCCATTGTCACGGCCTCGGACAAGAACTCGGCGACCGTCTTCGGAGGACTTCGTACGAGGCCGGCAAAAAGCTGGTCCTTGACACCGCGCATCAAGTGACGCAACTTCTTGTCCTCCGTCATTCTTGAATCGGCCCGTCGGAACAGGCGCGTCATGTCTTCGACAAACGTGGTCACAGTTTTGTTTGGCAGCTGGACGCGGGCCAGAATAGCTCGTTCAGCTCGTTCTTGGCGATCAGCACTGGCATACGTCTGCAGAAGTCTACGAGAAAATTCGGGCCACGTCGTCAGCTGTTCCTCTCGGTTTTGATACCACGTACGTGCCCCGTCTTCGAGATAGAAGTAGACACGACCCAGTTTCGCCACGTCGTCCCACTGATTCAAGGTGGCTACGCGCTCGAAATCCGCCAACCAGTCCTCAACGTCCTCGTGCTTTGAGCCATGGAACGTCGCCGATGCGCGTGGGCTTTCCAACGTGTAGCGGTTCGACGTCGTGCTTCCCGTGCCGGTTGCCGAGGTTTGCACCGAAGCGCTGGTCATGTTTGTCGACGTGGTTGGAGCAGTGTCGTCGGCTTCCGGAGGCAATCCCCTGATTCGGCGGCTGGTCCGATGCACGGGAGTATTGACTGGCACTGGACTCGTATCGCGGCTTCCTTGGGGGGTCTGCAGCATCCGTGAAACTACCCAGCACTTCCACCAGTTTGTCACGATGAGTCACAAGTACTGGGGGATTTATTAAACCACTAGGTAGCTAGCACTAGGACGATGCGTCAGTCGTGGTTGGCTCTCGAGCAAAGAAGAACGCGATCTTCTTTTTACCTCTAGATTTAGAGCCGCTCTTGCTGTCAACCCACTACGTGCTGGCGGCAATATTAATCAAACATAGCCTTGTGTTCATAGGGGAGTGCGGAACCAGAAAAAGTGACGAAGAGGAAAGTTGGCACGTATCGAGGTAGTTCATTTGTAAATAGGAGTTGTCGTAAATGGTCGAGGCAGTTCTGTGAAGAAAGTGTTTGATTCCTCCGTCATTGGAATCGGTCAAACACGAAAGCAAAAACTGTCTTTACAGAAGTAGTTTAATGTTTGCTGAACATTGATATAAGCAAGGTTGCGCAGTGTCTACTGGTGTTTGACAGCTATAACACTTAACGTGGATGCATACACGTAAACGCTTAGTCATACATCTCCATCCCGAGTACTAGCATCCATCAATATTAATTAAACATACCCTTGTGTTGATAGGGGAGTGCGGAACCAGAAAAAGCGATGTGACAGCCAGAAGAACACGATTGGTCGCCAAACTTGAGCTAAGGCCGCCTAATCGCGGCATGTTCGAGTTATTGAACGCCATGGCCCGACCATAGTGAATCGCATTGCGCGTTTTGTCTTGTCTGTTGACTGGTCATGATTTTTCGCGGCCCAAGCGTAAGCAGCGAATGCGGAGTTAGTACATCCAGACGCCTCGGGTGCGTTCTTATATGCAAAGCTATTTTTAGGTATTAATGAATGCTAAGGGTGACATTGACGCTTGGGCTAAGATCACCCCTCGTGTGTTTGGCGACGAAATAGCGTCGAATGAGACGGACGCTTACAAACGGTCATGATGCATTACTGCACATTACCAAGAGCGCTGAGAGGAATGTGGTAGATACAAAAAAAGGTGTATTTCTTAAATGGTTCAAAGTATGTGACCATGGCACAGTGGATAGCATACTCGGCATCTGTTTCTGTGGACCCAGATGTCACGGCTTCAACTCCCGAAGGCGAAACTTTTTGTCATCTGATCGTGCGTATTTTTTCGTCGTCGCTTCCACAACGGAAATACGTCACTGAAGTCTTGGTGGGCCCTAAAATAAGCCCTTTCGTGTTTAAAGAAACCGCAGATTTCCTCGGAAATAACCAGGAGCTTACAAAAACAGCGATGCTTCGACCACCTCAAGTTATTTAACGCGGGGTTAGTACATGGGCCCCCAGCATTTCGAATGTATCCAAATGTGACCGGGTAGATTCTGCGACATCCTGTCAGCCGTGAAACACCACAACCACTAGACAGACCATTGCGGTGGTTGAGCTTATGTAGTCGGTGAGAGAGGGAAAAATAGAAGCGCATATGAGCAATACCATCGATGGAGTGAACTATTTTTCCGTTAGACGACACCCAATAATACCCTTGAGAAACATATCGTTTTCTTACTCTCGTGCTTTGTTTTTGCGCGTACCATCGTTAACACAATGATATCTGGGTTTTAACGCCCCCAAACGGCAATATGTTTCTCTTCACGATCTGCGCACAAAAATCACAAGTGCATGACACGAGCGCTGTATAACAACTCAAAGTTTAATGAAAGAAGGTGTCATATATACGGCAAAAGAAGGGAATAAAAAAACCTTGGCATTTCCCACCAAGCACGTAATGAAGTATGATGTAGATGCGAATGTCAGCATCTGTGATAGCGATTGAAGATTGGCTCATGCGCCTGTCTCCTGCTTTAACAATTTCTTACGCTTAATCAATTTCACACGTGCGCTGGTCTGTATACCTAATCAACAACAACAGCGGTTTTGTTAAACTGAGCTGCGCAGCCACACTGCCGGCAACAGAAGGCAAAATGCGTGGAAGGTGTAATTTTAAGAGAGCTAGCATGCTCCCTTGGGGCCGCTTCACGCTAGCGGCAAGCCTGCCGTAACGGCGCAGTGACGGAGACAGGCTGCCGGCTTCGCCCGCAGGGGAGCTGGTCCTCCGACAAACTTAACTCCCCTTGCGAATGCAGTTGTCGACCACCTCGAATCTATCAAGCGGCCGCCGTGTGCTCTGTAACTCGTAAGCTCCAAAGTGATGCTTCAATTTGCTTTAGACTCATCTCCTTTAGCTTCGCCAACACAGTACTCAAATCGATTCGGCAGCGTTTTGGGAACCATACTCAAATAATTGATGTTCATGGCCTAGGCAAGCCTTCCTGAATCTCGGAGTACTTTGCAAGTTTGTTTCTTGCTGCAAACGCTGGATAGATGGCGCGACTTGTTCAAACGCCTGCTTTGGGGTAGTTATTTTGAGTTGCTGTGTGGTTTTTTACATAGCGGACAGGCGAAAATGCTCCATTCACTACTGGAAAGTAGTCTGGGAACAACATGCACGGCTTATCGTGAAAACCGCGAAGCAAGCAGCTCGAAGTGTCCCGCGGCAGACGCAGAAAATGCGGAGAGGCGAAAGCAGACGACACGGATCAGCCATGCCACACCTCCGTTGCTGATTGGCTGAACCACTCTCCGGCAAACGGCATAAAATGGGTCTCTAACCAATTTTTTGAACGGCGAAAAATGGCAGACGTGCACGAAGCAAGCAGCAGCGCACGGTTTCCCGAGAACGTAAAACGGCTAGGCACGCTTGCCACTAGCGTGAACCGGCCCTTGGACAGACGTTGAGGCAACGCCCTATCTGCCCAATGTACAGGTCGTTTCCTATACTTATGGGGAATCTTAAAGCGCCTGGCACCGCGATGCGACTAGCGCTGCGATTGCGCGCCAGCATAAGCTCACGCGTGCGCAGACGCTTCAAGGGTGTGGAGTTGAATCACACCGTCTGCAAGGGCAGGGCATGTGTTTGATAGATTTGTGGGGTTTAACGTTCCAAGGCAGGCCATGCGCCACATTGTCGGTCGGCAAACGTATATAATTAATATTGCGGCAGCTCGGCCAATACTCTGTACTATAAATTTTCAAAAAAATTAGTGCAGCAAAATGAGCTGTGAAGAAACAAGGAACTACTAACTCGCACATGGTTTCTTTCTTCATGTATCGTCTTGCTGCGCAGTTTTTTCAGAAGTTCCCAAACCAACTTGCCCAAATTTAGCATTGCACAACGTTTAGTGCAGATTAGCGTTAAACTCTGCTTTTATTCGTTACAATGGGGCACTAGATGCAGTATTTAACAGCATAACTCGTTTGCTCTATAAAAACACTGTGGCACTGTGTGTATTCCTTCATCGTGAAGCTTGATTGAGGTTGACACAATAATGGGCATGCACCGCCGTGAGCCTGGTCTATATTTGACTTTAAGTAAAACAAAGCATTGAGTGGTGACTGCTGAGCAGCTGATTGACTTTAACACAACAATACAATGGGAATCAATTAAAGCATAATTTATGAAAAAACAACCACCTGAACGTGCTGATCGATGATACATATAGTTGATCTTAACAAAAAAGACTCGCTTCCGGCGCCAAAACACCCTCGTCACGCTTTCAAGTTCATATCGCCAGTGGTAGCGATGATAGCGCTCATTCTAGACGGCAGTGAATGCGTGGTGCGAGTGATATGTTCAGCAGCGGCATCTCCCATTCGTCGACCGTTGGGAGCGTGGCATCACAAGATCCAGATTGAGCACAATAAAAAAAAAGGGGGGGGGGTAGGAGGCTCGTCTGTCAGATGTATTTTAATTTTTTATGTCTGAAAAGAGCAGTACTGTGTTGTGTTTCTCGTTTACCATGCATGTCCCATATACCAGAAAAAGAGTTACCCATGAATAATTTAAACTGTGTCGTAAAAACTACACTATATTTCGGAGCTGGCTAGTGAATGTTGTGGTAATGAAATGTCATCGTAAAGAGACACGTTCAGTCTTTGTCCTGACGTAGCAGCTTTTTGAGTGTTTTCATTTGTTTTATCTTGTTAAGCCAGCGCAACAATATGACTCTTACACTTGGGTGCTTTTTTTCATTCAAAGTCTAATCAAGACAACGCATATTGCGTGTTAATAGTGTCGTCCTCGTCCAGTGTACTGCAGTAAAGACAATGAAAAAATATTCATGAACGCACACAGCAGCACGACGTTTCGAGTGAGCAAACAATGTATGATGTCAAATCCTGCTTGTATAGCACCCAGTTATCACAAATAAAGCTGAGACTTTTAGCACATATTATTGACCCAGTTTTTCCACTAAAAATAAAATTCGCGCACTGGCAAGCAATGCTTCAAACAGGAGCAGCCGTAGCAGACGACGCAGTTCCAAACTACGCCCCTGAATCATATGCGCACGCGCGAGCTGCTGACGGTGCGTGGCTGCAGCACTGGCCGCATCACGGTGCCATACGCTTCCAGATTTACCCTAAGTGTGAAACAGCCTGTACGTGCACCCGTATGGCAAAGGGGGGAGTGCACCACTCCGCTCGCACAGCCAGTGAAAAGCCTAGAGTGCTTTATAGAGCAAAATTTAACGCTGACAGTGACCTGCTCCTTCTGCACTCTTGTCAACTCTCGCGCACACGCTTCCACCTTTCTTGCCACAACTATTAGCCCAATTTATTACTTTGCCGCAATATGTCTATGAGGGACGCTGTATTGAAGGGCTCCGGAAATTTAGACCATATAGTGTTTTGGAACGTGCCCGGATCTCACAGTACTCGCATCTCTACGATTTCGCCTCCATTGAATGGTGTCCGCCGCTGCCGGGATCAAACCCGCTACCTTCGGGTCAGGAGCCGAGTGCTGTAACTGCTACACCACCACCACGGACAAGGCGAGACATTTAGAAACAATCGAAATTTGCAAAAAAAAAATTACGCATGTCTTTGTCGTCTTTGTCGAAATGATCCTCGGCGCATCATCATCGTTTAAAAGAGACGCATCAGCGCATGTTAGAATACACAAAAAGAGAACGGCGACAACGGCTTTCCTCGCAATACGCCGAATAACACCTGTTCTAGAATACATGAGCGGGAAGTTGTCACAGGTGGGGCGAAGCAAACTCGGGGGAGAGTTCGTTCACAAAGGTGCGCCTGTTAGAAAGCACTCTTCGACACGCAGCCGAGCAGCGTGACTGGCGGAAGAGAGAGTTTTCATTACCGCCTTATTTTTTTTTTTCGTATAGAGTCCATTCGATTTACCGGTACCTGGTCCAGATGGTTAGCTAATAAGGCCAGGTTTGTCCAAGAGAGCTGATGTGCGCACACACGCGAGATGAAAATAGGGTCCCGCCTCCCCGGACGCATTCAGCGCACGTGCGTGAAACCTTAGAAATTGAATGGCGGGTGCATTTGCACGGCGCGGGTCGATCGCGGCTCGTCAGGCCGCCTGATTGTGCGGCGCGCTCGCATTAGCAATTTCCCACCGGCGCGCCACGCAGTGCCGTGGAACGGTGATAAATGCGCCGACCAAGCCCAGCTCAAAGCATCGTGGTGGCACAGAGCGTGGAAGAGAACGTTTTCCTTCCGGCCCGGCGCACCTTTCGCGGAGCGCTCGTAAGGGAGACTTCATTACGTGAGCGCTCGCAGGTGAAGCAGCACTGCTTGCTGGAGCGCACAACGAGGAAGACGATCGCACTTCCGCAACAAGAAAACCAATCGCGGCCGCACGACCACGACCTCTGAGCTTAATGAAAAAAAAAAAAATACTGACGCAGGTTTGCCCGCGGAAAGCGCGGTTGAGTTTGGTTGTGCATATTTTTTCATACGCGTAAAACTTTCTGAAGGTGCATTCCGTTACCGCCACTGGGCTTCCATTGAACTGCTATATGATCATGCGACTGGTTTCTAACACGTGAGCTTCTGAATAAGAACGTGGAAACATAGGCATTTGTGAAACTTGCCACGAGATCAAAAAAAAAAAAAGAATTTAAGGTACTAAAAGCTGCGCATACGTCAGTGTATGATGCGAAATTCGATGAAGAAAAATACACCAATATATAGTGCACATTGATATACACTGATTATTATACATATTTTTGGTTTCCGGCACCACGACGGCGGAATTAAAATCAAGTCATGTACTTTGCAGCAACAGAAACCTTTAACACACTGTCGGTCCTCACTGTAAAACCAGCCCTGGCAGAAGAAGGTGCACAACAACCTGGAAAACCAACGCAATGAAATAAAAATTAAGTTTCTTTTAGCCATTACCTGTTCCATAGAGGGGTCTCTTTCCACCACGCGTGAACTGGCGGAAGTTGGCTGGAGGCAATGACTCTGCCCCATACAGCGTTGCAATGCTAGGCGGGATTACCGGAGTAAGTGAAGGATATTTCTCTGTGTCTGTGTGCCGGAAAGTTTTGCGCGACATCCAGGTAGAAAAAAGCAGCAAGAAAGTTATGTATATATATATGCAACTTTTTGTATTTGTTACTTGGTGAGACAACTGCAATCCGGGAACCAACGTTTTCATTTAAGGCTATACAGTATTTGAAGGAATGGCTTAGGTCGCAGTCACATGGGTGCATGAAGTGAGTACGCGCAAAACGTGTTTTAAGCATTTTTTTTCTTGCGTTCTACTTCGGCGGAGCAGTATGCTACAATTAGCAGTACCTGAACAACTGCAATCGTTAGTTCTAGATCACTAACGATCGTTTTTTAAACTAAAGTAGGTTGAAGCGACAACCATCAAGACAGATTTCTTTTTACAGCACTATGTGTTGGGTGAGGTGGTGTTAATTATATTTATAGATAATCATAGAAATGAAAATAATAATGATTGCAGGGATTTTACGTGTCAAAACTACGGTGTCATGACGAGGCGCACCGCACTGGTGGGTAATCCCTATCGATGTCGACTACTTGTGGTTCTTTAACGCGAACCCACATCTCAAAACGCCAAAACCCGGAACCTAAAGTAATGTAAACGGAGGTTGAGGCAAGTCACCTCCATCGTAATACGGCCACACGTTGGAACAGCGGGAGGCTTCACTGTCCAGCACTGAACTGGCCGAACAGCAAGCGCTGATCACCCAGGTTGAACGGGCGGCTAAGGCCAGTAGGGCCCTCGACTATGGCTCCCCCATAAGAATCTAGTGTACTTAAATAAGGTTTGTCTATTAATCTACAACAGCTGGCTTAATTATGAAAGTCAGCGTAGAACAGACGTTACACAGGGCCGGAGAATCAAATCACTGTAGAGGCATCCTGTGGATTTCATCGGCTCTGTGCTATACGCCATCAGGCTCCAGACAGCCCTTTTAGTTGCCGACACAGAACTTCGATTTGGGGCGTTATGCTGACGCCCACATTACGTAAATCACGATTCCACATACCATGGCGATGCGATCCTTGTACTTTCTGCAGCATCCCCTGAAGAACGTGCCGACATCTACGTCCGGAATGTACACGTCCTGAACAGCTGACCTGACGACGCCGTCTTCGATCACTGCGCCCATGCTGTTCACGGTGGTCGTGGTGGCGGTAGCACCTGCTGCTCGAGTAGTCTGACTTGCGTCTTCGCATGGGACCGGCATGTCTAGGGCTTTCTTTCCTGCGAGTGACGCACAATCATCAATGATAAAACCTGGTTTAGGGCGGGAACAGGCGCCACAGCAGCTCGATTAGGCAGTCACGGTCAGCTGCTAAGTGAGCACCGTCACGCAACAGTCATTGTGTAAGCAGTGGCCGAACACAAACACAGGAGTGCGCCTGTGAGCAGTCAAGGACTTTCCGTAGCTTAGGGTAGGAATGATTTAAGAAAAAAAAAGTAATGTCTACGACACAACTGTCCGAATAAAGATTTGATATCTTATATTTATTACATGTAAGCCTTACGGCTTTGATGAACTTGAATTTGCTTTTACAAAAACGTCAGACAATGCATGCAACAAAAACAACAAAATGGCATGAAGTGCAGATACACTTGCCAAACAATGCTGTCATCTACTTCAGATACATTAGTAACAACTGTAATATTTCACGGTCAGTTAATAGCGCAACTTCGAGAACTGTTTGGCACCCGTACCCGTAGCAATTTGAGTACAGATTGCAGGATCGGTATTGAACCTACAGGAAACTTTTACGCTGCTAGTTATGTCCACCCCCCCCCCCCCATTTGGTTTTTCTTCATATGATAGGGCTAAACGGAGGCGGCGCCTACGTGGGGCATACGCACAAAGTAGCGCAAGCAGAGCGCTGACTCTATGAAAGCATTAATAGAATACTTTGTAAACTGGCAAACAAAATTTCCATTGTAATTTTCAAAAAAAAAACAGCTTACATATTCTAGTGACTTGCGGGAACCCTGCGCTACAGAAACATTAAATAAAAAGGAACATAATATACACCTACATTGCCTTCATAGCATATTTCTGCTAGGCGTCCTTTAAAAAGATGAAGCGCCCTTTCACGCACCAAGCACGAACGCAGTGACGCATGACGATGTGGTCGCGACAGTGGTTGACACTTATCTGTCTACATTGTGGTAGTATACACAAAAACAGCTGTTCATTAGCCTTACCTCTGGCTGCCGACGGATGGTTTCATTACTTACTTTTCAGTGCAGAGTGATAGAAAGGGAGACATTCACTCGTCGACGGAAAGAAAGCGAAAGCATAAGTGACGTAACCAGTATAATGCTGTGTGATGAAAACCTGAACGTATTCTATTCTTTCTTTCCACCGGATAATCGAATGGTATTTTTGTCTCCCTATTTTCTTTGTATAGTAGTGCTGCCAACCTCGAGGATATTGCTGCAACAGGCCACTATAACATTTTTCAGTTGGCCGAGTACTCAAAGACCTAAATAACGAGTTAATATCTTTAACCAGCATTTATCGGTAAACTTCTAAAGCGCATCTTTGTTTGTTTGATTAACAAAAAAAATTTTCCTTCTCGTCAACTTGGTTTCAAGATGCACTCTTCATGCGAAACGCACTTAAAGCGCGTTCACACTGAGCATTCAGGCCGCCGAAAGAGCACCGAATCTGATTCAGCGGCGGCCAGATCTGCCGAAAGGGCCCTCGATCACTCTCGGACTGAGTTTTGCGGCATCTGCCGCCGAATCGGTCGCCTTGGAGCAATAGAAGCGCTAGTCAAAGAATTTTGAAAAATGGCGGCCAAGCCCTACTCACTTGTCATGTCGCAGATCACGTAACGGAATGTTGTAACCAACGGGATTTTAACCCACCCTGTGCCTACTTGACGTCCCTATTTCATAGAAGAGGTAACCGCGCGTGTCGTTGGCGTGAGCGAGTTTGTTGCGGTCTTGCAGAGCAAGGCCAACGTCGCTGGCGTCGGCGGTATTTTCTGCTCTTCATGCATTACAAGACAGATACTTGCCAACAAAGTAACAAGCACTGCTTCTTCTTGCCCCAAGTGTACGAGAATCATCGCATTCTATACCACCAGATAGCCTAGTGGCATTTGCAAGCCACGATAAGAACCGGCTGACAGCGCATCCTATCCCGCGTTTGCCCCGAGGTAGACCGGCGCGGGGCGCGTCCATTGCGAACGACGCTGCGTTTCGGCGGCAGGAGCATTTCGGTCTCTGTAGAAAGCGGGTCCTTCAGAGTGAACTAGGGGTTCCTCTCTTTTGCTATATCTTTGTGAAACTTCCGCCAGTAACTTTATGATTGACTACATATTTTCTAGATTATGGTAAAACCTTTGACACTGCATCGCTCACCTTCTCCCTAGAAATGAGCAAGCTGAATATTTCACTCCATTTCATTTTATTTGATTTATTACTTCAGAGAGTAGAGGGCATGAGAAGAAAAAGCTCGACAGAGCTTTACTAGGCTTCACAGCCTGTTGCTATGCAACGTCACGCAGTCGCAGTACACACATTCTACCCAAATAAATATTCAAAATAAACAAAACAAACATTCATTACACGCAGAGAGCCAAGAGCATTTCAAACAAAATAAGCATTCTAATCTCTTTATGAAGGCCACTGCACATTTGAAAGTCCAGATAATGAGAAACACGAAAGAAGCTGCGACCTACAACGTACATCAATGTAAACATCATTTCGCGCTAAAGCATTTAAAAGAGAGGGTAAAGCAATGCTTAACATCTGGGCACCATAATTCGTGCGTGAGGACTTGACTAAATGTTTTTTCCATTAGCCTCAAAGGGTATATAGAAACGCGTTGGGAAAGTTCTGCTATTTAGTTAAGCACAAATTAATTTTTATCTCATATTTATGTCGCATTGATTGATTGATATGTGGTGTTTAACGTCCCGAAACCCCCATATGAATAATAGAGACGCCGTAGTGAAGAGCTCCGGAAATTTCGACCACCTGGGGTTCTTTAAAGTGCACCCAAATCTGAGCACACTGGCCTGAAACATTTCCGCCTCCATCGAAAATGCAGCCGCCGCAGCCGGGACGTGATCCCGCGACCTGCTGGTCAGCAGCAGAGTACCTTAGCCACTAGACCATCGCAGCGGGGCCATATTTATATTGAAGAACTACGCGTAATTTTTACAGAGCAAATACAGACCTATACAGGCTAAATGTAGACCTGAATATCCCAGACACTGCAGGATTCAACGCTTACTAAGTGGGTGGTTATTTAGTACTTGATAACAGGGCAGGATAAAGACAAAAGAAAGGTGAACTATACACAACACTGTGTTGTATACAGTGTGCTTTTTTTTGTCCTTGCTCCTAGCCTGCGCTACCATCAACTATTATGCATGTACCACAAAAAGCCCACATTGCCCCGCTAATCGATTACAGTATGTTCAGGCTGACGATCAAGACTCCCCTACTGTTCTTGATATAGTTACTTAAAAAGTTCCACAGTTATTGGTTTTGGGGTAATTACTCTTTAATAATTAAAATAATGACTTGGCTGTAGGCAATAACTACTACACTAAGCTGTTTATTGATGATTGCGACTGTGTGTTTTGTCGAGTAATCAATAAACAACAGGATGCACCTAATTGAGAAGTTGACATTGTCGCTTCTTATAAATGGTGCGACAAGTGGCTCATAAAACTGAATACCTTTCAATGTAATGTTATGAGAGTAATACGCAAAAACAAAGCCAAGGACTTTGCATGAACCTCTAATACCACCTCTTTGAACACCATTAAAAGGCACCGCAACTTGATTGGCATACATATAACTCCAAGCGCCGCATGAAATACGCTCGTTAGATACCGAATTCGTTACGCCGAATTCGAACTGAGAATATATGCCGAAATCTTTTATTCATTTCTTCCAATTTTAAGATCAAATATGCTTAACTATAGTTAAAGTTATTTGGGATCCATCGAGCCCCGCAATATTTACCGCCATTGAATCCGTTTAAGATTGCACAACCAATATTGTGCTCCCTAACTACTTCGGTCACGCGAGTGTTTCATCATTGAAAGCTAACAAAGGTTTAAAGACGTTAAAGTCACACCGCTGGTGCTTCCGCCGAAACCACTTTCACAAACAATTTTTTACCCTAACTGAACATTTAAACTAATTTTCGCTTCCTCTCATTACGTGTCTCCGCCGATTAATCGTGAACGTAAGGTTAAAATTCCCTTTTGCTGCGCTAACTCTTGTTAAGTTTTTTTTCTTGCCGTGAACAAGCATTGACTGGAACCACATTTCCATCTTCTTTGCGGCAACCCGAGACCATGTCACCTTCAAAGTTTCAATAATTAATGGATCAATGGAACGCACCTCTCTAATTCTCCAGGACACTGAGAGGCTGAAAATAAATAAAAATTGTAATCAACTTTATATCAGTGAAACCACGAGCTCTGCCGCAACTGTTGCCACCAGTCAAACGAATGATTAAACTTGCTCATTGATATAATATAACGATAAAAATTAAGCTCTGTGGTTTCATATGGAGACACCACGACAGCATTATGAGGCACGCCTAGTGTCGTGCGGGGCTCTTGAATAATTTTCGGCACCAGAGTTCCTTTAACTTGCGCACACACTTAAGTAACAAAACAAACAGTGCGGGCACAGAAGATCAGTAGTGACTGTCGCTGCTGTGAGGCATCGGATGCTATGCGTGCGCAGATGTGTTATCCGCATACTGTGGTTAGATGCAAGCTGCAGTGTGTATCTGCCTTGAGTCTTGAGTATAAAAACAGCCCATAAGGGCAGCCCATAAGTAGGGTACATGGAATGACCACGTGATATGCTTGTTTCTTATGTCCTGTTCCTGGGAGCGCTTTCCACTGAAGACATGAACCAGCTAGCCCCAAACGCAAACGTTTCCGCAGGTCATACTTCTTTGGTGAAGCTGCTCGAACAAACAAACAAACGAACAAACAAACAAACAAACAAACAAACAAATAAACAAACAAACAAAAAACAAACTGTGAAGAGGTTTATTAGTCGTTAACAACAACGGCAAGACAGCGTGAAGAACCGTCCAGCAGAGACCGGCACAGCAGCGAACCGAAGCACGAGCTGAGAGCCGGGCATCGGCGATGCTGCTCGCTGCAGGCACATCTGCTGCACAATCGCCCCCGCCGAAAAAGGAGCCATCCTAGCGACTTAAAAAAGTTTCAGGCAGAGGCTCACGGTATGGTTTCAGTCGCGAAACATGAACGATGTCACGTGCATGCCGGCGCATGCCGTCCGGTCGGGAAACTGGTTCAATTAGGAAATTAACCGGAGAGGTTTTCTCCAAAACGGTGTAAGGCCCCTCGTACCGGGGCAAAAGTTTCGAGGAGAGTCCCGCAGTTTGGTATGGGATGGCGAGCCACACAAGAGAACCTGGGGCACAGCTGGGATATAGAAGGGCGGTGCTATGGTGTTCTTTCCGGCGTTGCTGCTGTTCCGAGCTGAACGTACGGGCGAGCTGGCGGCACTCTTCGGCTTGTCGAGCAGCATCGGAGAGAGGTAGACACTCGAAAGCATCAGGACGGTAGGAAAGTAGGGTATCGATTGTATCGGAAGGCTCGCGTCCGTAAAGAAGAAAAAAAAGACGATAATCTCGTGGTGGTTTGTATTGTGGTGTTATATGCGAATGTGACGTATGGGAGAACACGGTCCCAGTTGCTATGATCAAATGCCACGTACATTCAGAGCATATCACCCAGCGTGCGGTTAAACCGTTCCGTTAGCCCGTTAGTCTGCGGGTGGTATGCTGTCGTTTTTCGTTGAAAGATGTCGGCGTCATTCCAAAAGCAGAGTTTCGATGACCTCGGAGAGGAATGCGCGGCCTCTGTCACTAAGGAGCTCTCGAGGTTCACCATATCGAAGGATAAAGCGTTGTAAAATGAAAGAGGCGACATCCTGAGCTGTAGCGCTCGGCAAAGTGGTTGTTTCGGCGTAGCGTGTCAGGTGGGTCAACCACCACTATAATCCACCGATTACCATGCTATGCCAATGGGAGGGGGCCGTAGAGATCAACGCCGACGCGATCAACATTCCTCCGCAAGCAAAGTGACAGGTGTGGAAAACGGATTGCTTACGGACACGTTGCTTCTTCCGGCGGCACGGTCAATTGTTGCGAAAGGCAGCGGCAGAGCTCGACGACATTCGAAGATTTTGGAAGGCATAAAAAAGACTGTAGCGTCAGTGTAGGCGTTGCATGAAACGGGAACAAGTGCGAAATTTCCAGGTAGAATATCGGTATCTTCATGAACGAGCAACTTCGGTGGCTGATGAAGAGCGTCAAGTAATGGGACTTCACACAAGGGTGAAAACACAACTTCGGCGCGTGCGCAGTCGATGATGGCATTATGGCGAGATAGGAAGTCCCACCCGAGGATGACGTCATGCGAACAGACAGCGAGAACAATAAACTCCACGATGTAAATAATGCCTTCGATGGACACACTTGCTGCGCGCTTGCGGTGTTCACTGAAGCGACAGTCCCGAAAGCGGCATCGTGACTTTGCGTAATATATGGCACATATTAGCGGCAATAACAGAAACAGCGGCGCCGGTGACCACAAGGGCGAAAGTACAATAACCTTCAACAGTTACTGCGACCACGTTAGCAGGAGAGGAGCGAGGGCTTAGACGGTTCGAAGATGGCACAGTTCTTGCCTCTTAAACTGTGGTGCTTAGTTTTCCTGGTCGGAGGGTCCAGGCTGGCGACGCATGGGGGAAGGCGATCGCCGACGAAGAGAAGGTGCGCGCTGCGGATGGAAGTCAAGGTGGTCAAGTAGGGACATAACGAGGTGACGAGACTGGCCCATATTGGGCGAAGGGTTGGCTGCCGGGTTGCGACGACCAGGCATAGTTGCCGAACGTCTGAGGTCGACGCGGCAGTAGCGGGCAACGTTTGCGGGAGTGAAGCAGGCGTAGCAAATCGGTCGGTTATCGGGCGTCCTCCAAGGATTGGCAATTGGTTTTGCTGCCCAAGGTGCAGTATAAGCAGCCGGGTGTGCGGGCTGTGAGCACGGGGTGTAGAGTGGTTGCGGAAGCCTACGTACAGCGTCTGCATATGTGAGCGGCGCGGCTACGGGCTGCATCTCTTGCGAACAGGCGACAAGAGGAGCCACAGGCTGCGCTGCATACGTTAGGGGTGCGGCCGCAGGCTGAACGGCTGGCAGATAGGCGACAGGAGGGCCTACCGGCTGCACGACACGCTGGAAGTGAACACGGCTGGATAGAGGCGGCTCGTGGTGCACAAGGGGAACAGCTTGTGCAACCTCTTCCGATATGGTAGTGCGAAGCGGGGCAGGTACACGGGTGGTGGTCTGATGAGTAAAGGGCACTAGGGAAAGTTGGCGGGCGACTTCCTCACGGACGAAGGCTCGGACTTGCTGAAGCAACGGTGAATTGTCAGGCATGGTGTCGAAACTGGACAGCGACTCACCACCAGGCCGAAGCTGCCGAGTCAGAGTGCGTTGCTTCTTCAACTCGTCGTAGCCCTGACACAAGCTGACGACTTCAGAAACTGTGCTTGGATTCCTACCCAAGAGCTTTTGGAATGCGCAATCATCGATGTCCTTCAGGATGTGTTTGACCTTGTCCGGCTCGGGCATGGTGTCATTCGCGCGTCGACAAAGGTCGACGACATCCTTAATATAGCTAGTAAAATTTTCGCCAGTCTGCTGAGAGCGGACGCGCAAGTGCTATTCTGCTCGCTGCTTGCGGACAGCCGGCCGACCGAACACTTCAGCACATGACGTCTTGAAGACGCTCCATGTGGGAATGCTGTGTTTGTGGTTATTAAACCACAATTCTTCGACGCCAGTAACATAAAATATCGACGTGACCCAGCTTGTCGGCTTCATTCCATTTATTATTGGCGCTCACCAGCTCGTAGTGCTCGAGCCAGTCTTACACGTCGGTCCCATCCACACCGCTGAAGACTTTCGGGTCACGTAGCATAGGATGGCCAGGGCAGTTGAACTGGGGCGACGACGCCGATGTGTTAGCGTTGTCAGTCATGACGGGCGGTAGCGTGTGGCTTCGCAGCTCCAGGGTGTAGCGACGGGAATAAACAGCACCCTCTACCAAATGTGAAGATGTTTATTAGTGGTTAACGACAACGGCGAGACAGTGTGAAGAACCGTCCAGCAGAGACCGGCACAGCAGCGAACTGAAGCATGAGCGGAGACAACTGGGCGTTGGCGATGCTTCTCGCTGCAGGCACATCTTCTTCTTCACAAAACAAACAAACAAACAAACAAACAAACAAACAAACAGAAACAAAATCAGCCAGCTCGGCTTGGCGGACACTAATAAAACAGCAGGCTCGTGGCGGAAGTGAAGTTTAATGAAGGCGGCTGAAGTGGGTTGAATGAAGTGGTTCACCCCTCTTCTATGTTAAATGCCACTACGACTAACAATCTACGACGATCCCCAGACATGAAAGCCTCGAGTAAGAACAGATTCGTTGTTGAAAGAAAGAAGGAATTAAAAAAAATGGAATGCACTTATGATGAAATGAATAAAGTGAATCGCTCGTTGGCGTTTCCAAAGCCACCAAAGGAGAAGCCAGAAGGAAAATGTCAAATGAGATGCTTTGGAAAGTAAAAAAGCGTGCCTGAAGTGTTATTTAGAATTGGACATAGGCGCGCCCACGCAAGGGACGAGAAAGAGAGTGGAGCATATCCCATCCTAAGCACCAGCCCACCTCGATCATCAGCTCACCCTAATCAACTAAAGCTACCGTTATCACGAGGAAATGGCTATTTTTCATATGTCTTTGGAACAGGGTTTTTGCCAGTTAGCAAAGTACTCCAGCACGCATTGCAGCATACCAATTTTTGTGCATTGAAATGCTCCTTCAAAATAAAAAAGTTAGTTGTAGCACAACAAAACTCTTGTGGAACGTTCAAAACATTTGAAGTGTGCAATAGTGGTTGCTAGATGATAAACACACCTATAAAAACGCGATATTTGCAAAAACAACCAAAACTAAAGATTCAGAATATGCATTTTGAAAGTGAATGACCCAAGAATACTACAAACTCACAAATGATCCACAGAAGCTTTCTATAAATATAAACGAAATAAATCTTAATGAAGGTACTGCTTTACTGGTCATGCAATGCGGTGAAGTATTTCCTGGTTTTTCGCGAGGCACAAGTGAGCTCATATAATTTTTACATATTTGTTTTTCTTACCAGAAGAGCCTGCTGGTGTTCCAGTGTAGGTGGACACTCGCGATGTCAACAATACCTCAATAGATCAGATGTCCAGTCAATTTCATCAGTTTGTCTAGCGTAAACTCTTTCCATGAGCCATATCTATCTGCATAGGATGACTTTTTAAAGTATGCATCCAAGCATAGTTATTTGTATTTTCGCAAATTGTAATGAAAAAAAATTGGCCCCGTATCTGCATATTTTCCTGCAAATGTCGTCGTAAGATAATAGTCATGCGTGTAGAGAGAGTGAACAAAACGTTTATTTATTGTTCTGCGCGAGAAAATTGTTTAATTGTATTCTGGAAGCGCTGTGTTAGAGAGTCTACATCCGTGCAGCGAAGGGTAGTGAGCACATCTAGACACGTTAGACGCGAGCGCCATCTGGCAGCTATCTTTGAAAACGAAGGAAGGTGTGCGTGCCTGCGGAGAAAAACGCGTGCCTCTCTCGGAGGCGACAAGGAGTAGAACGCAAAGAAATGGGCAGGTGCCGCCACCTGCCCTCGTCTTAGAAAAGCGTTGGAAACACTTGCCATTTTGAGCATTGCATTGTACTGCAAGCGCAGCGTTATAACCGCTATGGCCCGTAGAATTACTTGTGTGTGCCTTCTCTAGTATAAAGACACACATACAAAGCATCAACGTGTTGTTATGGTGCCTCAAATACGCGCAATAATTGCATTTTAATTGACAATCACACAACTATGAACGCTGAAACTTGAGAAATATTAGTGGGCGCTGTGGATGGGGTTGGCCGTTTGAGGTATCGTTTGGTCACTTTAGTGCCATAGAGGAGGTCTTTACCGCGGACAAACAGACAAATTTACAGACAGACAGACAGACAGACAGACAGACAGACAAACAGATCAAAATTTTGGTGTGGAAGGTCCCCAAGAAAGACTATCGTCTTTGAAAACAAGATAAAAATCACGCGCAGACCTAAGATATCTAGCACCGTTCTGTATTGCGGGCCCGAGAGGTGTTGTGGTGGCCTTCTTGCCGTGAGGAGAAGCTCTGTAGCCAGCACCGGCACTTCCCGCCCCAGTGACGTGTGGAAATCGCAGGTAACCGGAGGAGCTCTAAGAGTGCGCACAAAGGCTAGTAGCTACCCACGTGTGACGGAAGCCACCTGAGGCCGTAAACTAAAGCAACCGCTCAACCACTACGGATAACTGCAAGCTGACGCTAACCATCGTCGCCATCAGAGGTTTAAGCTGAGGTGTTGTCATTTTCGGAGTCAAAGCTCGTCGTCACTAGATTCAAGTGCAGTTGCAAGACAGTTTCAAGCAGCAAGCGTTTTTCGCGGCACTGGTGCGCACAGGTACGCGCCTGACGCCGCCGCCATAGGAGCGACAAGCGACACTGGTTGTAACCTTGTGTCTGATGTAACAACATAAGCGAAACAGGAGCTGCTGGAAACTGTATGAAAAGGCCACCTACACACGTTATACATGCGGCGGACTATCGGAAGTAATGTTTTTAGAATAAACTTTCTCCGGCTCCAAACAACTGATCTCTAGTTAATAGCTGGCATAAATTTCAGGCAGTTGTTACAGCCCAACACTGTCACATAGCGAAACTGATGCAATATTTTGAAATTTTACTTGCTAAGGTTTTCTTGGTTACAGAACTTTGATGTCACTGATCTCTAACTACAACAACATGCCTTTCTCTAAAGTTCTTCAGCTAAGTGCGTTTTCGCAATTACAGACTCACATTATTCCTAAAAAAGTCTGTCAAAAATCACCATGTTGCCAAATCAAGCAAATTTGAAGTGATTCCGGAAGATCAACGAGTCATCTAATTACTACAAATGTGCTTGGTTCACGCGAAACAAGTTCAACGTGCCAAAAACGACGCTTCGAAGCATCGATCAGTGGTGACCGGTTCGAATGACGTGGTAACGAGAGAGCTAATCGCCTGCCAAAAAGTCGTTTTGAAAGCTTACTCAGTCAGACCTCTCGTTTCATTGTTCAAATCGAAGTTACGGCAGCAGAAGTTTCTTGCGGTCAAGGTGTTGCATTTCATGAACTGTTTAGGTCACACCTTTATTTCTGGAAAGCCGGGAACCAGAGGCAGGTAGCTTTGAGAGACACATCATCGTTTAATTGTTATCCTTGCATCAGTTGCGAAGTTTTTTTTTATATTCGTAACTGCAGGCCTTCTTTTGATATTTGATATAGCTCAGATGATGTTGATTACGATAATTACGACCACAGCGGGTGATGGTGAATCCATGTTGTGGGTGCAATTGGGGGGGGGGGGGGGTATTGGTTTGAGGTATACTATGTTCTTCAAGGCAGCGTGGCTAGATTAGAAGATTTTGGGCCACCGGAGAAGCGCTGCTCGGGTGAGCACGCCACTTCTGGCTGGCTTGTCACTCTACTATGCAGCCGGGTATTCATTCTCGCATGTACATGCCCCCATGCAGAATCATCACGGGTAGCGTTCTTACTGATGTGGTAAATGCGTGAACTTGAAAAGTGCAATGATAAATAAAGTTTTGTGTTTTAGGGCTAGTAGCATGATTGTTTTTGAATCACACCATGTTGCAACACTCGCGTCTGCATCGGTCTTCGAGAAATATTCTGGCGAATGTGGCACGCTAATTTTGTGAGGCATTATTTTGTTTAGGCCTGTTTAATACTTCTGTGAGCATTCATTATCGTAACCGATGTTATGGTTATTGTGTACGGCGCTTTATAAATGAACAATAACTAGCTGTTTCCGAGAAAGTTTCATTTATGTTAGCGTCCCATGCGTATGACGTCACGTGGTTTTGCAGCAGCCTCATGTGAGCAAGGAATGAAAGAAATGAAGAACGAAGAAAACGCAGGAAATTAACATTCATCAAATGGCAGAATGGCGCACATAAACGTAAAATTTAAATGAGGGAGACTGACACTGCAGAACAATAATAAAACACCGACTAACGAATGATTGATAATCTCACGAACATAGTTGACCATCTAACGAACATTGTTATCCACCTAAAACACATGCACAGGTGCAGCACAGGTGTGCCACATTCATTCTCCCGCTATATGTCAGGAACGGAAATAGCATGACACGATGATACTCGGATATGGGGAATGTAGGTGGCTTGCATCACCGTCATTGAAGTCACAACGTTGCAATATCAGCACAGTGGCAAGCTGAGTCTGTGAAGTCATGTGAATCTGATCCGCACATCGCATTGCAGGTTCTGTCATTGTTCAGGCCCAGAAGCCAACAAGGCTCCAGCAGCGTCTTCACCGCATTGAAATAGATTCACACAAAAACCTGTCATTTCATGGAGGGGTCGCCAGCCATCTAAACATCCTTATCGCTCGAAAAACATGAAAAATTAAGTCTACTAATCAAGGAACAATTACTGATGGCATCAGCAAAGGTGCACGTGCACCTAAGCATACACAGGCCATAGCGTATTGTAAAATGCCCCATCGCAGGTCACTCACGCTGCGGAGAATTGCACCGGCAGTCTGTGTATCTGGTATATGATATAGTATCTTCAGCTGCCGTTGTGTTGATAGAAATATTTTTGTTCTGTATAGGTGAGCAATAAGAATTCACGGAATAGACGCAAATGTATGGTGTGTTTGTACACAGCCCTAAAAGAGACAGATTTCTTAGTCTATACCCACCGAACATTCAATGACTTTTCATCCGCAAGTTCCAAGTATTTCTATGTGGTTCTTAAAGGGAAAAGAAGAGAAAAGTGAGCCCCATACCTGTCTGCATCAGGTGCAACACCTCAACAGTAGCTTACAGGGGATGGGGGTAAGGAGGAATTAAAAGGATAGGGTTGAAATGTATATATATAGAGGGAGAGGTAGGAGAGAGTGAGGCGCAGGGACAGCGAGCGACGGAAGTAAAGAGAGGATAGGAAAGATGGAAACAGTCGCAGGAGTCCGAGGACGGGGCACCATTCGACGAGAGCTCTTGTCGGCGTCAGGAGATGGCGTAGGGGTAATCCAGTCGGCCAGAGCTACGTTTTCGTCGTCGTCGGGGACCGGCGTCAGCAGATGGCCTAGGATCAGCCCAGTCGGTCAGAGCTGCATTGTCGTCGGAGATCGCGAGGGCACAACTGGTCGGCACCGAATCCACCGTGCGAGTCCCCCAAATATCATTCAGCATGCTGTCGTATGTGGGCCACAGGTGTTTCGATAACTCCTTACACCCTCAGCTCCTAAAGGGTGTTATCGGTAAAACGTGACCCCTTACGCCAACCAAAAGGCTCTTTGGGAAAGGGGAACACCAGTGCACCCTCATTTGTTGCCAATCATACATGATAAAGTCTGGCAAGAGGTGTTTTGCTGGCTTGAAATTACTTCAAAAGCGCAAGGTGCTTCACAGTGTAGGTCGAATTGCGGGTTCGATCCCAGCCGCGGCGGTCGCATTTCAATGGATGCGAAATGGTAGAGGTTAATGTACTGTACGACGTTAGTGTACGTCAAAGAACACCAGATAATTCAAAATTTTGAAGCTCGTCCCATCGTCTCTCGTAATAATATCGTGGTTTCGGGGCGTATAACGCCAGATATTGTATTTGCGGCTAGTCTGGCTGAGAAGTGGGCGATGGCGTTGAGGGACCGGACAAATAAACACGTTGCGGGGCAGTTTTAATACTGTAAAGCTATCGCTATGCATTTTTCTCATAATATGAAACGTAAAGCACGCGTTTATACATCGCACTTTTTAACGTTACAAGTTTGGCGGGGCGAAATTTAAGTGAACTTGTTTCTCGTGATGCACAGGCCTGAAATTCTATAAAATGTATTCATTAATTATACGATAGTTAGGTGTCGACAAACGGTGGCATAGTCAGTGAGCATGTGATTCGGCCTAGAAATTGTATCACGAACAGCAGCGTGAACACGTGATCATTCTAAACCTCAACTAGAATATATTATGCAAGAAGAAGCGAATGTGAAATATTTTTTCTCCTACAAACGTTAAAATCGACAAGAAATAAAAATAAATACAGCGCACTTCATACGTGCATTCCGGGACAGGATGCGCCAAAACGGAGATCAAATTATTAGGTACAAAGTTGTAGGGAATTCGGCATTGATTGAGACCATCTGATATTTTTTGACGTCAGCCTTCATTTAAGTATATACGACTTATATTTATTGCATTTTTTCCCGCGAGCGAGAAAATGCCAAGATGATTTTTAGTAAGTGCGATAACATCTTATTGTCCCGACGCAGACTTACAACGCCCCTTAGAGGGTTGAAAGCCTAGGTCACTCTTCAACCACGAAGCTGTTTAATCTTGGGGTTGGTCTGTTCTCAGGTGCGAACCCCGGAAACTATGCGCCCAGCATAGCCATGCACAGTATACTATAGCAAAGGGCTGAGTAGCGAAATTTAGGATGAGGAGGAAGGAATTATTCACAGGGGAGGGTAAAGCATAGCATATCTTGAAAAGTGTAGTTTACAAAAGAGATGGCAATTCATGGTGAGATGAACAGATGAAAGAGTGAGAAAAGAGGTGCAGCACAGTCACAACGAAAGCTAGAGGAGAAGCCTTTCAGAGCCTTTTCGAAACACTCATTGGGTAACTACTGCAAGCAGACTTGATTGATACCCACTGGGTGATAAATAATAAATTTCTTTGGGTTGTTGGCCGGCATTCGCTATGATATTTTTTGTCATTGTTCTGAGAAGCGTGGCATCCGCTAATTACTTGCAAGGAATTTTGTGCCAATTATTCATGCAGTGGCTGACGACGATGAGGAAGTATGGCTGAGGTAGGTATGCGCCATAGTTCATAGGGGAATAAGAAGAAGCTTTTGTAATGTGTTGGCGCATTGGACGTCCAGCTCGTTACGCTATTCGCATTGTGCGACGACTGGTTGTTCTTTCGCTGTTTTAAAGCGCTTTATATGTCGTGTTGACGCGATTGCTTTCCCGACATCAAGCCTGTCTAAGGCAAGTTTGACAAGTCACAAGCACTGGTGTAGCTAAGTGGTAGTATACTAGGCTAGCACCCAGCGGACCCGGGTTCGAGCCCCACTGTGTCATTGATGCTAGGTCAAGCCTGCCTAAGGCAAGTTTGACAACAATTTACAAGCACCGGCGTTGCGCAGTGATATAATACAGGACTGGCACCCGGGCTCGAACCCCACTTTGTCATTCGTGATAGGTTTTTTCTGTGCGATGTGGTTACGAACACCGGGTGCGGCGGCGGTGGACAACTGCGTGTGACCCGAGTTGTGATCTCATAACAGCTTTCGCTGTAAAAAAAACAAGGATGAGGAAATGAAGCAGGTGGGATATGAAGGAAGAAAGTTTAAGCGGAAAGACAGGGAGGTTAGCCAGATCTTAGACCGGCTGGCTACCCTGTGCTAGGGAAAGGGGTGAGGGTAATAAAAGATGTTAAAAGAAATGTTGCGAAGAAAGAGAGAAATTGCAAAAAAAATTTGCGACAGAGGAAAGGCAACATCAAAGAGTATAAGACACTAAAGTCTGTCTTTGAGGCTAGTTGTCCGCAAAAAGCGCAGCAAAGCTTTCAAAGCCTTCTGGGCTGAAGATGGGCTCGGCCAATGACCCAGAATCCTTTGTTCCGACAAAGGCCGATCGTCAAGTCTATCCAGAGCTGCAGCGAGTTCTTGTCTTTGCGCGTTGAAATGGGTGCACTCACACAGAAGGAGCGCGATGGTTTCTTCGCAGCTGCAGTAAGTGCATGCAGAAGAGCTGGTCATTCCAATAAGATAAGAGTATGCGTTCGTGAAGGCCACTCCAAGCCACAGATGGAAGTCTCCTCAGCTAGAGATATCCTTTTGGAAAGACGAAGCTGCAGATCAGCATCCAAGTTATGCAGGCGCGTATTTGTAAAGTCTGTTGAGTTCCACTATACCAGTGTGAGGTCACGTGCAAGCGAACGAAGTCTTGTAGCTGTGTCGGTTCTTGAGAACGGGATGGCTGTGTATTGGGATTGGGTACCGTCGTGTGCAGATCCAGCGGCCTCATCTGCGCGGTCATTGCCATATATAGCGCAATGACCTGGTATCCACTGATACATCATTCTAAGCCTGTTATACCACGGTGGCACGGGCAGAGGCACTTTATTTTATGTTCTTTTATCACTGCCTCACAATATTTTTTTTGATACACAATGCTGTGCTATTTCTCGATTGCTTGGTGATGAAGAAGCCTTACTTCAGCTACTAACTGTCCATTAGGTTCATGGCGAAGGGTGGCATAAGACATAGAAGAGCTGCCTTCAAGTCCGAGAAGGTAGACCATGTTCCCGAATGTTCTTTAACTATAAACTCCAGAGCTGCACGTATGGCGGCGAGTTCTGCAGCTGTCGACGACGTCAAATGCGATGTAATGTGACAAATTTATGTGTGATGTGCCTCGGGGAAATAACCACCACCCCTGCAGAGCTTAGTGAAGACACCGAGCTATCCGTGTAAATGTGAAGGCGTCGGTTGTGCTTTCCTTGCAGGAAGAGTAATGTGGCCTGTTTAAGGGCTCGATGCGACAAATTTTTCTTATTTTGGATGCCAGGAATTGTAAGAAGGGCTTTGAGTGGGTGTAGGCACCATAATGGTATCGGCGGCCGTGCTGCATGCGTGAAGTGCAATGGAAGCACTGCGCAATGCTGAACTACAGTTGCACTGAAACTATAGGAGAACCATGCACACTATAGCATAGTAACAAGGTGTGGGAAAGAGAAGCGAGGGTGATGAGGAATGATGTTAACGTCGACAAATGAGAAAGTAGTGCGGACAAAGGAAGAAATAAGAAATAATAAGAAACAAACAAACGTGAAAAAAGAACGAAGTAAAAAATGAAGAACTGAATCTGAGTTCACCAGGTGAAGGCACTGGCTTGTGGACTACGCTGTTTGCGTTTGCTCATATTTTGTAGGTAGAGAACTGACCAATTATTTTAAATGCGAAGCATTTTATTGCGTACTGCAGACAATTTGAGCACCCATTCGTCTGTCTGTCCGTCCGTCCATCCATCCATCCATCCATCCATCCATCCATCCATCCATCCATCCATCCATCCATCCATCCATCCATCCATCCATCCATCCATCCATCCATCCATTCATCCCTCCATCCATCCATCCGTCCATCCGTCCATCCATCCTTCCATCCATCCATGCAATTGGACGCGTTCTGGCTCACAGCCCAGACAGTTCTTCTGGTGCAGAGAAAATTACGAAAACACCAGCAAGTTGTCCGATTTTAATGCGATAGCGTTAAAGAGCTCGTGTCACAGAAAATCCGCCGTCAGCGTCGGCCCCGTTGGTTGTGAGCGAAAAATCATCTGTGCGTCTGTGACTGAAAAATCAAGTTACTGAGATAGCCGCGGGTAGCTGCTACTTGTCCACATGTGCGCGCGCGTTCACACTGACAAAGCAGCGCATTCGAAGAAAAAAAAGTGCTCAAGGCCACTAGGCATGGTAGTTGCTTTGCCCTGCCACCCTTCCCTGCTTAGCTTCCAGAGCTTTTGTCGAGACGAGAGAAGAAATGGTGCAATTGTAGCATGCGACAAACCTTTGTAGCTCCACTCGAACTGAATGAACTCTTCAAAGTTTTGCGGCATTGAATTTGTGGGGCAATAAGCTCTTCTAGTGAATTCATTTCATGGTTACTTGCAAAGTGTTTCCGGGCCCCTTTAACAGATTTTGTTCGCCGGGATTCACGACGAAAATGAGCCCATTCGGCGGTAATAGCGCGCGCTAGTCCAATGTACCGTGTGCATGTTTTTGTGTGTGTGTATGTGTGTGTATGTGTGTGTGTGTGTGTGTGTGTATGTAAAAAACATAATAATAAGTATGCACTTAGCGGTTGAAGGGTGCGATAATAGCGCGCGCTAGTCCAATGTACCGTGTGCATGTTTGTGTGTGTGTGTGTGTGTGTGTGTGTATGTAAAAAACATATTAATAAGTATGCACTCAGCGGTTGAAGGGTGTACTAGGGGCCGGATTTCACTATCGCGTTCAACTCTTAAAGGCGAAGCTTAATGGTCCCCCAATTTCGCCCAGCCCATGGGATACGTCTATGGAAGGATGCAGTATAACCAGAGGGTGGCCCACCTGGCCGGTGGGCCTATCCCGCTAACATTTTTTCGCCATGACACACTGAGCAAAAAACGACAATTTCAAGAGAGCTTCTCTCCCGAAGTCAAGAAAGTGCCCCCCTTTTTCGAAAAAAATTCTGCCTACGCCCCTGACGGCAGGGGTGTAAAACACAAGGTCCGCGGCCTCACAAGCCACAAGGTTTTGTCAATTTGCCAAAGAATATTTGCGTTTTTTTGTCATTGATTGTCATAAGTAACATCTCGTTCTGGTAAGCTATACTGAGATGAGATTTGTCTTCTGTTTTTTATTCGTGAGGCACCCGACGCAGTCACCATTTTGTGAATCACAACCAAAGGAAAAAATATCTGCTTCAAATTTGTTGTCCAGAAATTTTAGCCACTTTGTAGATGAGTGTCAATATGTTTCTAAAATTATCACATAAAATGAGCTTCAGAAATGACCCACATATGTTTTATATGGATGGATGCGTGGGCAAGGCGGCAGCAGCTCGAGCACCATGCTCAATCCTTTCGTGTTCTTTGCACAGATTGCCTGCTGCCTGCCCGGACCATGGTTGCACAATGTCACCACGCTGGAAACGACGCGATCTACTGCTACGGCATCGACAGACGCTCCGAAACTGCGTGCGCACCTCACCGACGGCGTGCTCTTAAGCTATCATGCGCTACCCGTGCTTGATAGCATCGTTGGATTCGGCAGCACTTCAGCTGACAGTTTGCGCGCCCACCAAAGCAAAAACGTCACTACCGATCACCCAGTCACCGAGCGTCACTGGCATGTGACGTCTTCCACTGCGGGTATAAAAGTCCTGGATGCAATGTGCTTCATCAGTGGGCAAGGCGGCAGCAGCTCGAGCACCATGCTCAATCCTTTCGTCTTCTTTGCACAGGTACGTTACTTAAACCATGCATACTGCTTGAGATCTGACGATCGTTTCTTGCTGCTGCTCACTTGCCCACCTGGTGTTGTGTCGCTATATTCGCATGCGTTGTATAATGTTTGCCGCCTGATTCTTAGTGGTGACGTCGAACTAAATCCTGGCCCTGGTTCTAAAAATAAACCTCTCAAAGACTAAGATGGCCCCGCAACGCGATCTAGGACAACTTCAAATACATCTTCGGAGGCGGTTACACTGCCTACTCCGTCAGCCCATGCTACACAAAACGAGCCCGAAAATACTACCGTTTTATCTATGCTTTCTCAGATACTCACGAGCCAAAATCAAATTGCTAGCGATATAGCAAGCATAAAAACACAATTCAACGCAAGATTCGATGCGCTGGAATCACGGGTGGCGGCACTCGAGTCTGTGACAGCTGTCTGCGAGGGAAAAACTGCGTGCGAAACCTTACGCGCTGAAGGTGCCTCGGCGAGTAAAACACTTGCACAGCTCAGCCTCAAAATAGACGAGCTCGAAAATCAATCCAGGCGAAATAATATTATCTTACACGGGTTTCCAGAGGACGCTGGCGAGAATGGCGAATCTATACTGTCTAGTGTGTCTGTACTCGTCACGCAGAAAATGAAAATGGAAATGCCACGCGTAGAGCGCATACATAGATTAGGCAAACCGCGTGAAAGGCTGGCGCGTCCGGTCATATTGAAACTCCTAAATTTTAACGACAAGATGGCTCTCTTGAAGAAAGCCAAACATCTGAAAGGCTCCGATTTCAGCATCTCAGAAGATTCCTCTTTTAGAGTGCGATCTATCCGCAAGAAGTTATGGGACGCGACCTCCACTTTCCGCAATAATGGCTCCTCAGTTAAAATAGTGTATGACCATGTATTTATCGACAACGTTCGTTACAACTGGAACGACGCATCGAATGTTCTAGTTGTGGCCTCTGGTTACCATAGCCGTGCTACAAATAAACCTGGGACTTCCCCGAAAGTTCCTTCACAGGGCTTATCGCCGCCCCTGAATACTTCCGGTAGTTCTAGTGCGCCTCTCGTCCGTGGAACTCAGTGTTGACTACCCCGTAGCTCTGCACCCAAACTAACTATTATTAACCTTAACGCAAGAAGCATAACATGCAAATTCCCCGACTTCCTTTCTCTCGTTTCGACATATTCCCCACACATCATTGGTATAACTGAAACGTGGCTCCACGAGGCTATATATGACTTTGAATTTACACCACCCGGATATGTCGTGGTTCGTGTCGATCGACGAATTGGCCGAGGCGGTGGTGTAGCCTTGCTCTTTCGGTCGGACTTACGGTTCTCAGTCCTGCCTAGTCCTTCTGGCATTGAATCAATTTGGTGCAAACTTCACATCGACAAACTTCAGATTGTAATTGGTGTCATATACCGCCCCCCGGATTCCTCCCTTGATATGTTTCACACTCTTAACGAGTTCGCAAACGCACACAACTTCGGCACCAAGCATCTTGTTCTTATGGGGGATTTTAACGCCCCTGGAGTTGACTGGCCTTCCTTGACTCACAGCGGCCGCGACTCCCATATTTGTGGTGAGCATATAAATTTTTCGTTATCCTTGGGGCTTACCCAGATCGTAACTGGCTACACCCGGCATAATGCACTCCTTGACTTGGTATTTGTAAGTTCAAATATGTTACATAACGTGTGTAAATGCGAGATTATCGACGGTATCTCGGATCACAAGGCAGTGCTAGTTTCCTTGCAGTGTTCGATTGCGAAACGGCCATTCGTGGTCACTTCCTTTCACGATTTTAACCGCGCGGATGACGTTTCCGTTCTCGACTGTTTAGCCGATAAATTTGAACAATTTTTAGCACTCGCCACACGCAACGATGTTGATGCTTCAGTTGGTTTCTTTGAACAGTTGGTGAAAACTTGCACCCTGAAATTTGTACCGATCAAAACAAAAAAGAAAAATACTAATGTTCCCTGGATGAACCGTGAAATCTTGCATCTTTCACGTCGGGTACGTAGGAGGAGGCAGGCGAGGTCACGCTGTTCCTCTTATGATCACTGTAGATTTCTTCAGGCAAAGGAAGAACTCCGGGTCAAAATAAACGCCGCAAAAAACCATTTCTTTCGAATAGAACTACCGAACCTGTTATCCAATAACCCACGCAAGTTTTGGTCATCAATATTGCCCCGCGATGCCGCATCAGCGTCATTTTCTATTGGCAATAAAACAACCAATGATCCTGCGGAAATTTCCGAAGCTTTCAATAGGTTTTTTGAGTCTGTTTTCACTCGCGACGACCTTGAAGTTCCTCTTTTTCATAGTACAAGCTCATTCTTATCAATACCGGACATTATTATTAGCGAAGAGGGGGTTCTCAACCTAATATTAAACTTAAACACTAAGAAATGCAAAGGTCCGGACGACATTCCCAATGCGTTTTTGTTCCGTTATTCCAATTGGGCTTCCAAATATCTTACTGTCATATTTCAGAAATCCCTTGAAACTGGCATAGTGCCTAGCTCATGGAAACTGGCAAAAGTAATTGCATTATTTAAGTCCGGGGAAAAGCATATTATTACTAACTATAGACCAATATCACTGACTTCCTACTCTTGTAAACTACTGGAGCATATAGTTTATAAACACATCATGGAGCATTTAGAACAGCACAACCTATTATCTCAGTTTCAGCATGGATTCAGGAGTGGTTTCAGCACGGTTACGCAATTAACAGAATTCGTTCACGACATTTCTTGTTCACTTGATTCCGGAGAGCAGGTCGACGCCATTTTCATCGATTTTTCCAAAGCATTCGACACGGTATCTCACACTAAGCTGATATGCAAACTAACTGCCATAATAAACAACCCTGTCTTGATCAAGTGGATAGAAAACTTTCTTTCAAATCGCGCGCAATTCGTAGAATTTAATGGTTCCGTATCCAATAAATCTAAGGTAACTTCTGGAGTTTGCCAGGGCTCGGTCCTTGGACCACTGCTATTTCTGATCTACATAAACGACCTGCCTGGCAACATCAATTCTAAAATCCGTTTTTATGCGGACGATTGCGTACTATATGACACCATTAGCACACCGCAGTGTCACCAAAAACTAAACGAGTCGTTTTCTAGGTTTTGCGCGTGGTGTAAAATGTGGCAGATGTTCGTAAATTTCCGCAAAACAGTATCCATGTCTTTTACTCACAAACGTTCCCTGTCTAATTTCACGTACTCATCCGCTGACATAAACCTCCAAAGAGTTACAGAATATAAGTATCTTGGCATTATTTTCACAAGTAACCTATCCTGGTCGAAACACATCGAATATGTATGCACAAAGTCACTTAAGAAACTGGGTTATCTTCGGCGCACACTCAGCCAAGCACCGAAAGACACCAAACTCCTGATGTATAAAACACTAATCCGACCGACACTCGACTACGCATGCTCCGTGTGGAACCCTTACTGAAAAGGCGAAATTAACAAAATTGAAGCCGTTCAAAAGAAAGCCATCCGATTCATCTGTCGCAGGTATGACTGCGCTTTTTCACCAACCACAGCCCTCGTATCTCTAGAGCTAACCACCTTAGCTGCCCGTCGTGAAATTGAATCACTAACCTTTTTTCACCGCATCATTCACTGTTCATATCGCCTGTCATCGAACAAATATGTCACATATGCAATCCCCACTCAGACCAGAAGCAGTCACACCCTTAACGTTTCCCCGTATCATCCCCGCACAGACACGTTCAAATATAGCTTTTTTCCGCGAACAATTGAGCGTTGGAATTTGTTGCCTGGCCACGTGCGCTCTCTTGACTTGCTTACATTTCCTTCTAAAATACAACTATTGTAAACTACGTACATATACCGCTTTGTTTCCTTTCCCTCTTTGTACGAGTGCACTTTTGTACTTAAATGTGTATATTAGGTTGATTTTATGTAACCCTTTACCATGCCGCTAAAACTGTACACTTCCTTCTATGTTGTCTTTCGAACACCTGCTTTCGTCGTTACTGTGTTTTCTTTCTTTCTTTTTGCTTTTGTTTCATTATTGAACTTGTTCGATGCACGGTTTTGTGCGATGTACCCACTCCTGCTATAGCCCCAAGAGGGGCTGCAGTATGTTAAAATAAATAAATAAATAAAATAAATATGGTAAAACCCGAAAAGGGGATTGTGGGCTCGAGCCGATGTGTCCACATGCGGACTCGTCTTCTTCAAGTATACAACTGATTTGATGACAAGTCCACTTCTCGAAACGTCGGCTGGAGCCCACAGCCCCTATTTACGGATTTTTTGTCACAAGCTTCCATGTTTCCATTCCTGCCATATACATATGGGAACAGCGTTCTTTAAAATTGCAACGTTAAGCCGAATTTTGTTCTCCACCCACCTACCCATTTTTCTTAAACATTCTGAAGTGTTTTGGCTATTGAGGAATAAAATTGTGTGAGTGCCACACGCCAGCTGAGGTAAGATTGAGACAGCTGATCTATGGTATATAGAAGTATAGGGCCACAGCTACACTTTCTGGTTTTATGCGCTGCATGCCAGACAGACCGTTGAATTTTTTAGCTCTCTGCGCCGCATGCGTCTGGCACAGAAACGAGTAAGTGGAGTCTCACCACCCATTCCACGTACTCGTTTCCCTGTGGGAAATAATTACACTAAAGCTCTCGCTTACGTCGTGTGAACAGCACCAGTACAATGCAATAAATTAATGAAGCAGGAATATCCTATACATGGCTTTCACGTGACTTAACGACCACACCTTCGTCAGAGCATCAGCCTTTTTTGGGGAACAGCTATAGCCTCGTTTTGACTTTCTCTATGCGCGCCATTCACATAATCTTTGCGTAGAAGTTTATTTAAAAAGAGTTGTCGTGATTTCATGGAGTCAGCGCGACCGGCTCGAAGCGGAAAGCTGCTTAGCGAGGCAGTTATTTGGGTCACTGCGCGCTAAATAAGAGGAAAAGGTGTGAATCTGCCAGCCTGTACTCGCTGCGACTGGGCGACAACACGCTGGCGGACGTTAACGTTGTACCACATCTTACACACGAGAACATGGTCAGCTACCTCGCCTATATACTTCTCGGATCTTGATCTCCAGGAGATGAAATCGTTCAAATTACTTAAAAAACGAAAAAAATATATTTTTGGATCTATTCTTTTGTTTTTGTTGTTGTTGATACGCGCTGCTTATATTCATGGCGTATCGACAAATTCAGTTGTTAATCAGCGCCTGTGTCAGTATCTTTTCTTGTGTCTGTATGTTCTCGTCAATACGCGCTGTTTTAGCCTTCGTAACACCATCTCCCACTAAAGGGCACCATGAGTACCATTCGGAGAAGCGCATGGGTCGACTTCCGTTCCTTACGGACACCTTGCCCGTTGTTAAGGCATTCTTGCAAGTGGAGCACGCCATGAATTCACTATAGTTTCTATTGCTGTTACTCGCCGCGAACTCCTGTTGGAGCACGCAACGCAGATTCATCGCCACGCGACGCGGGAGCACGTGGGTTCATCGTGCGTCTGCAGAATCTCGTTCGCCGACACCATCACATGATTGCTGAGAGAGCGCAAGGGGGAGATCACGGTGCAAGAATACTCCGGCACTTTCCGCTGCACGATAATGTTCTGCTTCGCATGGAGCCCGAGAGATGGTGCTACAAACTTTGCCCCAGGATTTATGCACTGGCTTTTCCCCCACTCTTGGCGTAGGAAAGCCCCGTGACGTAGGAAAGTAGGCGCGCTTATTTATCGTCGCGGCAACACCCTCGCCGCGCCATCACACCTTCTTTCGCGGCACGCTCTATGCGTGTCGCGTGGTTGATATCGCACAATAACCCGGTTTTCTTAGAGTTGGAAACCGTCACCCACGCGCCATATGTGCTTTGCGGTATTCGCCAGCAGCCCGCAATGGTCCTCAGTCCGGCGAGTCATCCATGGACGTCAGACTCTGCCCAGGCGGCGCTGCGAAAAATGCCGCCACCAGCTTCCTCATCGACGCACCGGCCTTGATGGGCAGTGCAAAGAGAGCCGACTGCCAGCGAACGTGCGTAGACCCTCCTGTTTAGTCGTTCTTGAGGGGCAGTTGCTTGAAAATCAAGATCATGGCAAGCTTCTTCGATCAATTGAACTTCGCTTCAGAGAAGTAGGACGCTAATACAAGCGAACTGCGGGTACAATACTAAAAGATGTTTCGTTATTTCGGTGTGCTGCAATTTAAGTGCAAGCGAGCATCGCATGACATCGATTTCGAGGGCAGCACTCCAACGTGTGTTTTTTAAAGCTTAAATGCGTTAAACTTAGGCATACACGTACATGATGCCAAAGCGATGAAGTACAGGGCCATCCACTCTTAGTACGAACATGGCGGCGCGTGGCTTCGCTCCGCGGGGCTCCAGCGCTAGAGGTGCGGCTGTGCATCGAAGCTTATCGACACAGGCACCCAAGAGCCTAGAGGCGGGGCTTCGTTTCAAATAAAAGCGCTGGAGCACACCGTGACTGTTTTACCGTGAAGCAAACTTAAAGCACCCGACAAACCACGAACGTTGCAGGAAAGCGGGCTTACCTCAGCGCAACGTGTTATGTAGTCGCTATATTTGAGATGTGGATGATCCCTCTTGTTTCAGTACCAGAATACCGGTTTAGTGCATACATTGTTGCAAACTCTTGAGTATTGGTTTTGCTTTGTTTGTAGTGTTTAGTCCGTGAAAGAATTTCGCCACTGAGTGGTGCTCTGAGAAGTTTATTTTACCCGGAAATGTTTACCGTGGCCTGAAATTACGTGCGCAATAGTTTCTACATTGCCCCCGCATTTAAACAGGGCACATGCTGCCGCGATCAAACTTGTGTCTCTCGACTAATTTTGCCTGAGCTGTTGACCAGTAAGCCTCCTCAGTGGGGCATTCTGGCGACTTTGCACACTATGCAAGTATAGACAATCATAAACTGAAATATTTTGTTTTTGTCTGCGTTTTCTGAAGCTTTGAAATGCTTTACAGTTCAAAAAACGCAAAGAAAATTTCAGACAGTAGGATCATTGATCATTGTTCCGAAAGTTCATTGCTTGTGTTCTGCGTTTTCGAAAGTTAGCAAATATCAGTAGCGGGTAGAATCCCCTCCATCTCCAATAACCGCATTCAATCTATTTGGGATGCTGCTGTATAGGGACCGACAAAAGTTGTTGTTGGCATTGATTTGTTCCCACTCCTCGTGGACAATGACACAAAGTGCACCTGCTGAGGCTGCACGGAGTGCTTGTAGAGAAAATGTATATGTACTCCGTATATGTGGTCGGTGCCATGTATGACCTTTCGCCTTATTGCTTTATTGTAGGCCCACGGCGAGAACACAAGCTTGCAGCAGAGAAGCCAGGACGGTTTGAAGAAATTAAAACCAGATGCTGTTTGGATGCTGATAGCAATAAAATCTGACCTGAAAAAACTTGGTTTGTTCCTTGCTGCTTCCCTTTGCTTTTCTTCTAGCCTAATATACCGATTTGCGGGCGAAGTGGGACAATTGGTGTAATATAATTGAGTGCCATACTATTTTCCGGCAATAATTACAGATTGTAAAGTTTTTAAGCAGTCCGTTGTACAGATTAGTAGGCAGGAACTAAACTTGATGCAGGAAATTTATATTACGGACAAAAGCAATATTTAGGGTATGAAAAGCTAGCGGAGTTATACGGTTTACAGAGAACATCGCGAGCTACCCGGTTGTTTAATCTGCCTCCCGTGTCGTTATGGGTACCGTCATATAACACAGCATGGTCTTGAGCTTTGCACTAGAAAGCCTTTGGGGTGTCTGCAGTGATAAGAAGAATTTGTTTCAGCACAGCCACACAGACATTGAAGTCCATTCACAGTGACATCGAGGTTCTCCCCCTCAAAAATATAGGTTCCCTAAATATCCTCACTCCGCCAATGCAGTGGGTCTACCAGATAGAAAAAACGAAGCGTTTTGGCGGTATTTTATGCAAACTCGAGTCACGATCACATTTTTGCTGTTCTACGAAACGGCGGCTAACTTCAGAAAACAGCCTTCAGCTTTCATAACTTGCTATACGTATATAAAAAATCACCCCCTTCTTCGTTGAAACGAATGCTGCCTTCAATGTAAATGAGTGACGCTAAGAACCAACATGGCGTCAGTTTTAGCCAGTTGTAAGCAACCATACTTTAGGTTGTCACCACCCTAAAACACGGAGACACGCGCACATTTACCCCAGTATTCAGAAACGCTACTTGACTTGAACTTGACTTGAAACCGCCTTGAATACAGCGTGTTCGCAACGCGTCTGTGCGTTTGTGGTGCTTTGGCACGGCCTATAGAGCGTTCGAAACGCGTTTGTGCTACATTGAAGTCGGTGGCAAGTCAAGATCAAGTCAAGCAGCATTTCTAAATACGGGTACAGTGTCTAGACACTGTGATACCGAGGTTAGGGCTCCCTAGCGAAACTCCAGAGTATGACATCTATCGGCAGGCTGCAAACGGGAACATAATCGTTCCCTCCCCGCCACGCGCTTGCTTCGCGGCGTTCACTCACCAAAAGTATTCTTTCACCGTGGGGGAAACGCCCCAGTTCCTTCACAGGCCGGAACGCTTTAGCACGTCAGTGCATGCTGGCTGCGCTTGGGCCAGCTGTTGCGCATGCGCAGTAAGGGTGGTCAGGACGCACACTGGGTTGAACTCCGCCATAAGCTGCTTCGCACGAAAAATTAGGGCCGTTATCTTCCGTGCGGCTATCACTTTTCGTCTTCTGGTAGGGGATGACCTGTCGCTGCGTCACCGCTCTTAGTGCCGATTGACTTCACGACAGCTGCCGTCACCGCCGCATCTGGTTATCTTTCTGCTCGTGCCGTCGTTTCATGTGGTCGTAGCGTAGAATGGCACGTGATATCGGAGCAAAAGCGTTGATGCACAATTGTGATTGGCATCCTTCAATTAGCTGGCTTGCCTATATATGAACTCAATATGCGACGTTGTTTTGTCGTGTTCCAGCATAGCAAACGCCACAAAAGAAAAAGAAAGAGTGGGTGATGTTTAGCTCTTGTAAACCTATAGTTCTCACCAGCGAAAAGTATGTTGGCTTGGATTCGTAAGGACTATACACGCATTGTTTCATTAAACACCTGGAACAGTTTTTCAGCATGGTCAGAGAACACTGCCGATCGGTAGTGAAGGCTCCTAAGAGCAGATAAACCGAACACTATATAGCACATCACGTGACTTGAAATATACAGTTAATTCGTGAAGTCCGCCAGATATTGCTGTCTGTTATCACGACAAATAATTCTACAAGCACAAATGACCACGCCATAAGCTACGACCATCGGCTGATGTGAACGTTGTGAACTGCATGTTCACCGCCACAGGTGGTTACGACGTGTCAATGTCACCTAGATAATTTCAGGCCAGCTCACTGTGTCGGCCACAGGCTCTGACGTCACTCCGTCTCGACCAGTGTGTTTCGCTGCACAGATGTGCCTACGCTTGCTCTCATTGATCGACAGACATGGATTGCCAAGCCCGACGAAAGTTTTCGTGGCGTGCTAGGGTTTTTGTTGGTGACTTGAAAATACCATCTTTTTCTGTGTCCGTGAACTGCAGCGGGAATATGTGATGCGTTTTGTGCACTGCATATTCGCAATCTGTACGGCTGGAAATCAGAACACTTGGGCGATGTTGCGTGGCGAATGGTCGCTGCAAAAGAACCAATGCTGTGAGTGTTCTCGTTTGCTAAGGACTACCGAAGAACGGAATGAGAGCGTGTCGTTCGTCAAGCTGACGTCGACTTTCGTTTTCTTTATGAGCAGAAGATACGTGTGTCCGTACTACATGCTTTTACGTTATTCCAATGGCCCCATGGCCACCATGTTCTTTTCTTGTTCCAAAGTAAAGGTGTCATGTGTGCTTCTGATTTGTTGGTGCAAACCTTGGCATTAAATTTATGAACGAGCGTAGCAGAACATTTCTTAGAAGAGTCATTTTTTCTTCAGGGTCAGTAAACATTTTGCAACTGGCGATTAGCGCCGCGGACTTGTATTGCCTCTGTTCACTTGGTTGATAAATATGAAAGGAATATTGATGCAGTAATTAGTACATCAATTTTGTGCATAGTATTTTCTTGCCGGTGTTCATACGACGTTACTGCACTATTATTGCGGTCAGCACCTTAGTCTACTATGTTTCCTTGAAATTTAGATGCGTGTAGACACTTGCCGTGAAGCGCTTTCCTAATTAGTTTTCAAGTGTGCAATCTCTACTTTAAGCTAGAATATTTAAGAACCACTACCAAAACTATACCGATTCAAGAACCAGCAGTGTGGTAGAAGTGCCCACGGGGGCTTTATCAATACCCAGTACAAACAGTTTTCCCAGGCCATATGTTGTATGATCGACTACGCACCACTGTGAGAGGGTTCATGGCAAAAGAGGAAACGCCGCTTCTTGTGTCGGTCGCAAAAGATTTTTGTGAAACAAAAGATTTTGTTTTCTCTTGCAATGGTCATCGCCCCGTAATTGTGCTGAATACCATACTCGTGGAAGCAGCACACACTCTCTTCAAAAACTACGTGTCTATGCAGACATGTTGGAAAGAGCACAAATAAAACTGCAGAAACTTGGCAAAAAATAGGAATAGTTTCTTTGCATGCTCTAGATAGTGTGTAAGTGTGTGTGTGTGTGCGTGTGTGCGTGCGTGCGTGCGTCAATAAAGAATCAACAAAATTTACTGTATTTTGTGAAGTAGTTGGTGCATACATTTTGCTGCTATAGATCGGCCACACGTTCGATAGCGTCAATCTTTGGCTTTTTGTGAAAAAAATGGCTAAGAAGGATGTCTACATATGTTTAAAGCGCAAGACATTCCTTTAACCAATGCCTTATTTTACCCAAATGGCCGAATAAAGCTGTTAAGCATGTTAAACTTGATTGATATGTGAGGTTTAACGTCCAAAAACCACGATGTGATTATGAGAGACGCCGTAGTGGAGGGCTCCGGAAATTTCAACCACCTGGGGCTCTTTAACGTGCACCCAAATCTGAGCACACGGGCCTATAACATTTCCGCCTCCATCGGAAATGCAGCCACCGCTGCCGGGATTCCATCCCGCGACCTGCGGGTCAGCAGCCGAGTACCTTAGCCACTAGACCAACGCGGCGGGGCTGGCTTCTTAAACTTCTCGCAAACGCTTTATATTTTAACGGGGGACGATTGTGGCAATGGATTCACAGACTCCCGTATGCGCGCTCACTTGGGCAATACGAGTGACGTCTCTGTGGCAGTGAGTAGGCTTGATAATCTTCCGAGTGGCATTGGACGTGCCCGCATGCTCGCTCGTGCGCACACAGAAAGTAAAACCCGCGTTCGAATACAAAAGACAAAAAACAAAAAAAACAAAACAAAAAAACAAAACGAAAGAAGGTACCCAAGATGATAACACGTGCTGACGGACGGAGGAAGCTTATTAACATCGGTACCCTTGTAATCCTCCCCCCGCCACCTGCGTAGCTCTGCCGTGCTCGCTGGTACGAAAGTAAATTCACTTGTAATTAACGAATTCTAAAGCTTTTTAGCAACAGCCAGTTCATGAAGCAATGAGGGGTATAATGAGAGGCCCCTATAGCACCCTTAAAAGTTATGATTCTTACCCTTGCTGTTGTCCGTGTTGCCTAAGAATGGCGGCAGTCGCAGTATCTTGTTCTCGGCACACTTCCGTGTTTGATAGCTTCTCTATAACGTGCTAATATACCGTCTCTTTGTTCTGATGTTTCAGCAGTAACTTTGCCTTTTTTTTGAGATTTTGGAACCTGCCGTGCAGTTCTATCTTCTCGATGATTGGATTCATCCTGTCACTTGCGCTGAAGAGGATGCAATGATGGCCCAGCCAGCGCGCTATCTAAGGCAAGACTTGGCAAAAACAGAGCAGTGAGTAACCAAACGCCGGTGAAGCAACCGAACTGATATTTTGCTTAGTCACGTGGTACGACAGGGGCGAAGCTCAGAGGAAGCGCCGCGGTGACGTTTTTATTGACAACAGTCTTTTGTGGGGACCTTCGACACCTAAATTTTGGTCTGGTTGTCTGTTTGTCTGCGGTACTGATCTCCCTAAGGGCACCAAACGATACCTAAATGGTCAGCCCCACCCACAGCGCCCACAAATATTGCTCAAGTTGCAGTGTTCATTCTTGTGCGATTGTCAATTAAAAAGCAATTATTGCGCATATCTGAGGCACCCGAACAACACGACGATGTTTTGTATGTGTGCCTCTATACTAGAGAAGGCGCACACAAGTAATTCTACAGACCGTAGCGTTTATTACGCTGCGCTGACACTGCAACATGATGCTCAAAAAGGCAAGTGTTTCCAACGATTCGCTAAGACGACACGGTGGTGGCACCTTCTGTCACTTTGCGTTCTACACCTTATCGCCTCCAAGACAGGCGCGCATCTTTCTCCGCGGGCGCGCACGCCTTCCTTTGTTTTCGAAGATAACTGCCAGATGGCGCACGTGTCTAACGTGCCTCGATGCGCTCGTTCGCCTTCGCTGCACGGATTGAGATTCTCCAACGCAGCGCTTTCCGAGTACAGTTAACCAATTTTCTCACGCAGAACATCAAATAAAAGTTTTGTTCACTCTCTCCACACGCAAGACTATTGTCTTTCAACGACATTTACAGTGAAACATGCAGATACGGGGTCAAGTTTTTCACAACAGATCATTATAGGCGTGATGCCAAGCCCTCCGGCATCCCATTTTTTTGCGAAGCGATGATGGACCTTGGGTGACAGTGAAGTAGAACTTTGGCTCTAAAAGATGTGCGAACTCACGTGAAACAAAAACGAACGCACACTATATTATTGGCGTGCTCGGTGTCTCTATCGATGCGCCTTATCCGTGCAAGCCACAAAATGCACCGCTTCGTGGCTTAGCGTCTTCGGATGGTCACACTGATTGTATTAACCGACTTCAGTTGGTTTTGTATTATGGTATTAACCGACTTCAGTCTCTTCGTCACCTAGCCGCTGTTTGAGCGCCAAAATGCACCGCACAACACAAGGGCTAGAATGATCGCACAAACGCTTTCGCAGGCTCACAACAATGAGCAAAATGTCACGAGTACACCCCCTCCTTTCCCCCACAATGATGGTGGACTGGCATCCTAGAATTTAAGACCGTGACATGGCTGCAAGGAATCTATACAACGCCTGGCCACTTGACTGCGCAGCAATTGAGAAATGCCGCAAAGGTTATTGACTCGATAATCATACATCTCCACTATATAGCACACGTTAATATGAAGTTTTTTTTTCATTCCTTCAAGATAAACGAAGTTCTGCTGAAAGGCAAAAGATAATGAGGGCACAAATATGAAAATTAGCTAACAATGCCTAATAAACTCTGGCGTAGAAACAGCACTCTTATGCGTTATCGACAATCATATGAAGGAAATGCAGACTCATTGAAGATAGTGGAGGAGCAAATTGAATAGCTCATGATACCTGTATTAGTTGACTCACAAGCTTCAGTAAGTAGCAAAGGTAACAGACGTTTTTCACAACTCACTTGCTGTTGCCGATAGGTAGGGGAAAATGGGGTGGAGAAAAGGGAGCAACGCACCGGTAGTCCCGCTACTGGCCAGCCGCATTAATAGTAATAGTGGCGCCATAAAGACTTTGACGGAATGAAGTTTGATGCCGATAACATCAAGCGACCGAGATATAGGGGGCGATTTTAAAGACCGATTCCTGCAAGTATCCGCGAAGCAAAAAGTAGGAATTATGTATATGTGGTTTGTCTTGTCACTAACAGGAAAAGCGGCAGCTGGGATTGGAGGGATACAGTTTTTTAACACCGATTCTGGGAAAGCTATTCTGTTCAAACAGTAATACAATAAAGATGTGTAGTTAGAAATAAATATGGTAAAGCTAATTCCGGAACTGCAACAAAGTGCAATGACTATGCCAGATAAAGAAAAAAAGACATAAAATGTGCAAGGACCCACCTGCGAGTACATCACTGCTGCTTGCACTGATCTGGAAATGAAGCAATGAGAGGTTATGATGGTGGTGCGTGGAGTTTAACGCCCTGTGTTTCAATCTGTGAGAGAAGCCGCATATATAGTGGAGGACTTCGGATTATTCAGACCATATGGCGTTCATTACCACTCATTGATATCACGCAGTAAATAGACCTCTCACATTTCACATCTATTGAAATGCAACCGCCGAAAGCGGGATTGAACTCGTGGCTATCGGATTCGCAGCCGAGCACCGTAACGCCTGAGCCACCACAGCGACAACAAATCAAATACATCAGTGTTAGTGCAACGCAATAAGGAAGTGCAGCTTAACACTCGTACATAGTCTAAGGACTAGATGGAATGTATTAACAAATTAGGGCTTTTTTTGTGCTGACTCCGCCATACAATGTGAGACAGGCCGTAGCGGGAGACTCGGAAATAATACAGATACTCTAACGGGCAGCTGAATCAGTTTACCCGGACGTCTTTCTTTTTGCACTTAGTGCCCATTGTAGTGGGACTGTCAAAGCCAGAAATCAAACCCGCTTTCTCGTGAAGCACTTTCCAACACGTGGCTGCTAAACCATCCTAGTAGTAGGGGTCCACTGAAGTGAAATCTAGAGGAGAAATGTTATTTACTCGATGAGTGTTCTTACAGCAAAGCTGCAAAATTACATGTTCTCGCTGCACGAATTATCGCCATGGTGACAGAATATGCAACACAAATGGCTGATGAAAGAAAGCATACGGCATCTACGTGTCGAACCAATCAAGTGACAAGGCAGCCTGCTGTAGCTACGTCTGGGGAAAGCCAAAATGCAGTGAAGTGGTTTACTCCCCGGTTTATCAAATAGAAGCATATCTGTCCACTGCGAAGCCAAAGGAGCCCTGCAACAATTTTTCAAGTGCCAAATCTGTTGCTTTATATAAAGAAGCTTGTTGCATGAATTAACCACTGTAAAATATTTTTAGAATCTGTCAAGTACGAGTGAAGCTAAAGATGTTGAAGAAGTCCCTACACCTCACAAAAATGTTCCAGAGGTGGGTTCAAAAGTGTAATAAGGGAAGCTAAGGGCTGGTACTTAGACACAAAAAATATGACTGTGAAAGTGGCTCCGCTCAAGTAGTTTCAAAGAGGCTGATTACTATGATTAACAGGTCATTCCGATTGGAAAGAATATTGCGATCGATGTGTACGACATTCCTCACTGAATTTTTGTCCGGAGCGATGGGAATCCCTCCTATACTCTCCTTATATGGAGGGTGCACAATGAGCCATTGTATCAGAACGACAGACGCATGAAAAAAAAATTGATGCAAAAACCCACACAATGCTAAGAAATATTTTCTGCGTCACTCTTCTGTGCTGCTTTAAATGCGCTACGCCAGTTCCGTTTAACAAAAGACGGAAACAAGCCATGCGAGCAACCATACTTACAAAGAGAGAGTGATTTCTCCTTGTGAGCGTTGAAATTGGCTGTCGATAAAATGCTGCAACAAGCTTTCGCAACCTAACACGACTGCTCAACGTGTGGTATATATGCGTCGGACTCTTGGGGGCAGGATAATCCGATCCTGACCCCAAGCTTTGTTTAATGCTTAATTTGACTTCTTTTTTTTACGGCAAGAAGCGTAGAAAATGCAAGGACAAGGAACAAAATTCTGCACAGCAGCAGCTTGATGAGGTTCCTGACTCCTTCTTTCGACAGCAAAAATACAGCATGTGTGAAAATGCAGACGAAAATGCAATACGTATTTTACACATTTCTGTATTCACACCTGAGCTTTACGCCTTCTGTGCATATTCCAGTCAATTATGTACGCGTTGATACCCACATTTATGCACATGGAACATTTACACATATTTATTTTCCGCACATTCGCATGTGCATAGAAACATACATAGTAAAAAATAAAAATACCGTTTCATTCAAGGAGAGAATTTTTATTCGTAGAAAAGATGACAACGACTAAATACATGAGTTGTGCTTAGTGAAATAAGGATCCCATCCGCATCTCAGCGCTCCACTCTGACTTCATCCCTTCATCTTCTGGTCCTGCCTGCTTCGTCTTCTGTAGGCCTGGTCTTCCACCCAAAACCAATCACCCAAGCCTTCATAGCTTCGCCACAGTTACGCAATAGAACAAGTATATTGTGTTGCGTTGAATTTCACAAAAATCAGCGTTATGAAGGCACAAAGAAAATATATAGTGAGGAAGAGCACTTGAATTCGTATTTAGAATCCCGTTAATGTTATCACATGCGAGGGCGGAAAGAGCATGCGAAAAAAGTAGGTAATCGTTGGCGGGGAGACCTCGACTACTTCTTGCAGTAGGCTCGGTCCACCATCACGGCGACTTACGCTTTTACTCATACGATAGAGCAGAGCCTAATGCGACCCGCCGTCCCCTTGCGATAACTTCCGGCGCATAACTCCTTCGTCCGTAGTTCCATAATTTTGAATAACCGAAGGAGGAAACCAGAAAGAGCGAAGACAGCGCAGAAGAACAACTGGAGAGAAAAAAATGCTGAAGTTACATTTAAACGCTTATAACGACAAACTTCGTGAATACCACAATCTTCTACCCACTGGCGCTCGTGGAAACTTGTCTTTGCATTATAAAGGTCTGGGCAGCATTCCTGATTGCAAATCAGTGAGTGTCATTGACAAAGAAAAAAAATATGCATGAACGAAAAGTTTGTGACTTTTTCGAAGTCAAAAAGCAGGACCAAGTGTGTTGTGCGAGTGATCCTTTCGTATTACCTGCAGATAAAGAATTCACGTTGCGAAGAAGTTGCAGGGGCACGTTGCGATGAATTTTGCTGTTTCATGGGAATGTGGTGTATGTACCACATTGACACGTTTCATGCTTTGTGTACTGTCAGGTGTAGAACTTTCACATGGCTCACATAGCTTATTTACGCATGCGCTGCTTGTTCATGTGTGTCGGATTTCATCAATAAACGTGAATTTGCAAGTCCAGTGCTTGACCTCTCCGGTTCTTCCCCTTCACTGCCTGTGTTTTTTTCGCTGGTTTTCTCTTCCGAATATCATGACCCAACTCGCTCAGCAAGCTACGCTAATAAAATTTTTATTACTATTTTCATGAACTATAGGCACGATTGGTCTTGAGAATTTTTTTATGATGCCGCCCTGGCAGTATGAGAGATAACCATGAAATCCAACTGAAAATCGGTTTAGAGATTTTAGTCATCTTGGATATCGAGATCGGTATCGATATGTGTTTGAAGCCCTGGTACCAAATCCTTTTCAAAACTTATTGATATAAAATATTTGAGGAGGTGCTTTCATATGGCGACGTTAGCTAAAATTTCCAGCAGGCTAAGCCCTCTCCCCCTTCTCTCGCTTCTACCCTCATCTTCCGCGTCTACCTTCGTCACTGTCCTGCCCATTGCAGGAGCCAACTTTTGTCACTGCGGCCCGCCAGCTGATGAGAGTCTGAGACCTTTGCGCGGTAGAGGAAGTGTATCGCTGTTAGGCTACAGAATTAGGCCTACATAACGGAATCCAGCCTTCTGCTTTGGGAGGTAAGTATTTGGCTAGGCCACAAGTCCCCACTGCTACGCGAAAAATTCGAGATACGTTGCAGCGCTTGTCCTATTGTCAATTGACACTTAAGAAAAAAAATTTAGGCTCTGCCCATGGAACCATTGTGTGTCTGCCATTCACCCGTAAAAGGCATTCGCACTAACATGTTTCTGCTCAAGCCTCCTGTATCGTTTCTCAGCTTACGTAAACAGTATGCATAATATTAGCTATATGTTTGTCGTTACAACGTAATTGCGTTCGGCTGAACTGCAATATCAGAACTCGTGATGAAATTTACTAGGATCTAAAATAATGACAGAAACGAGCGTCACAATGAAAAAGTCAAGTATCTGAAATGCTCGAGAAGTGCTTGACTTCATGAAATTAACAAAAAAGGCAGAGATCATGTACAGTCAGAATCGATGATGCGAAGCACCAATGAAGAGGAAGGTTGATATGCTACTTTAAACTCAGCACAACTTTACGAGGTGGACGTAAATTATGCCGTACATCACTGCCATATCATGATTACAATGTTCAGACATTCTCTTTATCTTCCTCATCTATTTACGCCTTGAAATACCGGACTTGGTATTTGTGAAGCAAGCAAAACAGCCACGAGCACGCTATGAGCTTAGCATGTAGTGAAGTTTGACATAACACGCATATTATGATTGTCATGTTTGGACGTGTCAGTTAGCTTCGTCGTCCATTTACGTCACCTAATAACAAATGTGGTATATGTGAAGATGCGAAACGGGCGCGAGTGCATCAAGAGCATTGCATGTAGTCATGGTATTTAATGACACGCATGTCAAGATTATCATGTTTGCATTAGTATTACACCTTCGTCATTCATTCACGTCACATTATACCGTAGTTGGTGTATGTGAAGCCAGTGAAACGACCGCGAGTGAGTCACGAGCGTCGGATGATATCATGTGCGCACATGAGACGCATGTCATGATTATCATGTTTGCAACAGTCATATACCTTCATCATCCATTCACGTCCCATAATACCAAATTTGGTGCATGTGACTCAGCGAAGCGACAGCAAGCACATCATTAGTGTGGCGTGTAGTCATGTTTTTACATGACACGCATGTCATGATTATCATGTTTGCACCAGTCATATACCTGCGTCATCCATTCACGTCACATTACACCAAAATTGGTGTATGTGAAGCTAGCGAAACAACTGTGAGTGCAACAAGAGCGTGGCATGTCATGTTCTTACATGACACGTATGTTATGATTATCATGTTTGTACTAGTCATATACCTTCATCATTTATTACGTGAAATGTCACGAAATCGGTATTACGTCACCTGTCACGTAATACCAAATTTGGTGTATTTGAACTTAGCGAAATAACCGCGGGCACGTCATGGGCATGGCATGTAGTCATGTTCTTACATGACACGCATGTCATTATTATCATTTTTGCACCAGTCATACACCCTAATCCACCATTCACGTGACACGATACAAAATTTGATGTATAACCACCATATGATTATGAGAGACGCCGTAGTGAAGGGCTCCGAAAATTTTGACCACCTGCGTTTCTTTAACGTGCACCCAAACCTGAGCACACGGGCTTACAACATTTCCGCTTCCATCGGAAATGCAGCCGCCACAGCCGGGATTTGATCTCGTGACCTGCGGGTGAGCAGCCGAGTACCCTAGGCACTAGACCACCGTGGCGGAGCAATCATGACATTCATGACATTCTTGATATACATGTCTTGATTTTCATGTTCTGAGGAGCGAGTTGTGCTCGTTATGCAGTCATGTTCTGCTATACCAATTTTCGTCTAGATCCTATTTTCCGAACGGCCAGCAGAGCTAAATGTTGAAGGCGGCTATATAGATAGATAAATAGATAGATAGATAGATAGATAGATAGATGATAGATAGATAGATAGATAGACAGATAGATAGATAGATAGATAGATAGATAGATAGATAGATACGGTCCAACTTTCCGAAGTTCGCTAAGAAATGCTTCACATATAGTAAGCGCTATCGGAGAGAGGACTTCTACCAATTCTCTGTGGGAGAGAAACGAGTGGCTGTGGGCGGAGGTGACATTAGTTTTTAGGTTGTAACCGATAACCTCGCTGAAATAGACTGATCACTACTATCACTCCCTTCTCTCGCTCTCCCTCCCCTTTCCTTCATTCCTTCGAGAGTTGAGTGCGCTTTGTGTATGGAAGAACAAGTAGCACCTGTTCGTCTACGGATTCTTCCTTTCTTTTTCTCTCTTGGTGTTTCTAGCATAGACAGTCACGTCACTTTCCACTATACTGCCCACGTTCACGTGTTCTGCTGGACAGAGAGTAAAAGGAAATTATTTCTCAAATGATGATGTGAGTGACAGTGGTGTTGTGTTCGATGAATAGAAATGATCCTGGTCGGCTTATTTAAAGCAAGTGGAAATGAAACAGTGATGAAAAAGTTGAAGTGAAGCCTGAAAGATCATACAGTACCAAAGAAATATCGTTCAAAGCACTTATAGCACACACATGTGTTATTTTAAAGGAGACAATTTTGTTTTTCTAGTAGCATCAGAAAAAGTAAGTTGATGGTGGTTATTGCAGAAACTCAGCCCGCGTGTAGGTTTGAACAATCAAAGCATCTGAACAGTATTGCAATTTAATGACAGATAGTATTCATTTGATGACAAAAAGTTGTCATCTGCAGAAACCACCTTTTGGTGTCTAGTATAGGGTCCAGGTAAGAGAGCCACAAGAATAATGTAAGAGCAAACAATATGCTACTTTAACATAGAAGAACCTATAATGAGAGAGCACTCTGAAGTTCACGAGAGTCGTAGTGAGGGATTGTTGGCTGATAATTAGAAGCACCTGTTTGCAGCGTGCAATCGATACAATCACAAGCTAAGACTTGATTCGTAATACAGGGCTACATCTGCTCCAGCCAACAACTTCTTTTCTGGAAGAATTTGGTGTTGGCGCGTGATAAAATAATATTGATAGAGTACGATAAATACACGGCACAAAAACAAAAATAATTCTCCAAACCTTTTTTTTTTTCAGCTTGTCGTAAATTTTTGTGTAAAATGGGTGAGGCCCGCAGGGCGCGAGTTCGAATCCCGGCTGCGGCGGCTGCATTTCCGATGGAGGCGGAAATGTTGTAGGCCCGTGTGCTCAGATTTGGGCGCACGTTAAAGAACCCCAGGTGGTCGAAATTTCCGGAGCCCTCCACTACGGCGTCTCTCATAATCATATAGTGGTTTTGGGACGTTAAACCCCACATAGCTAGCAAAATCTCTCATAATCATATAGTGGTTTTGGGACGTTAAACCCCACATAGCTAGCAAAATGGGTGAGAGCTGCTGAATGCAGCCCTGTGAATATCGAAGTGTTGTTTCTGTAGTTCGTGCTGGGCTTTCGTGACCTCAATTTGTCCGGGACAGTAGCTACTTTTTTTTCTGTAAAAAGCAGTTCTTTCGTTTAACCAGTCAAGAAATAAATCGTCTTAGAGTTGTCAGTTTAGTAGCACAGCAGAGGAAAGCATTCAGCCACACTATAGCGCATTAATCCGCCGTGTAAATGTGTTGCCGAGCGACGCTGTGATGCGACGCTGTGATGAGTCGGTGACGTTACAGCTGACTTTCCAGGTGGATTTTACCACCTCAAGGTAAGCAGGTAGTAACAGAAATGGAAATGAGCTTGAAACAATAAGCACTCACGGAAGTTTTCTAGTGCTTTCCTATTCAAGGACAGGGCAGGAAATTGTGGTCTGCGAGCTACAGCGCATGCGCGTACGAACACTTAGAGCACATGATGGCAACGTGAAACCGTCCTCGGTATACGCGTGCGTCACGGTTCGAAGGACCACGTTGCTTTGACGCCGAGAGAATAATTTGTTGGCTGGCGCATTCATTAGCTTACCGCGTGGCGGCGAAGCAGGTTCACTCTCGTCACGGAAGCTGCGTGCGCAAGATGTCATTAATCATTTGTCTTCACATTGGAATCGTCCATTTCGGGAATGAAAGCCATTCTCTTGAGGATTATATTAAGGCCATGGTTACACACTCAAGGATTCGTGAGCTTGTTGGGTGTAAAGACTCAATGAAGAATAAAAAAGTTTTGAAAATTAATTTTTTTCACTTGGGAGCTATTAGACTCTGTTTAAGCGAAAGTAAAAGCATACGGAAAGAATACAATGATAATTTTTTGTTCCATATGAAAAGAGACCACACGAAACCTACACACAATTTCTCGAGGGACAGAAGCATGATGCTTGCGCCACACTCCTTGTTTGTCACACTGGGACAAAGAAAGAAGATATTTCGTAGTATACGTCTGTAAAAAACTGAAAAAAAAAAAACACAACAACATTGCCAGGCCTGCCAGGCCCACCCCACACAGTCATAGCGAAAACTGGAGGAGCGGCCTCTGTAGAACCTGTTGTCAACTCTCCTATAGGGCGAAAACAACAACAGCAAGAGTTGCAAGGTACCCACTACGCAATAAATCATCATTGTTTCGGGGAAACAGGAAAATACCCACCCTGTCAATATTATTGCGATATCAATTATATTCACACGCTCAGCTAGTTGTTGCCGCCGCCGCCACCACCATCACTTTCGTATATATATATATATATATATATATATATATATATATATATATATATATATATATATATATATATATATATATATATATATATATATATATATATATATATATATATATATATGGCGTATGAACGCAGGTATGGCTGGCAGAGGCCGAGAAAGAAAAAGTAAGAATGGAATAAGCTTTTAGCACTAGAAAGAGCACTCAGATGCCGCTTTCTTCACCTGGACCGGGGGCTTTCCTCTGGTCTGCTTCACTTCCACCACAGGAAATACCAGTGGATCAGTTTATGCGCAATGGAATTCCCGCAGTTCCTGTGGCCCTCGTCCCTAGCAATGACGGCTTCATTCGGATGAAGAATGCGAAAGTGGTCCAGGCGGAGCTTAGAGCTGCGACGTCTCACTTTCACAGCATCACAGAGGTCCGCCAGTTTGGCAGAGGTGGTATTCTATGTTTTTCATCTGATCAGCTCTGTGTCCAAGAGCTATTGAAGTGCTCGAGTTTCACGACCAATCCGGTGAGCGCCTTTATTCCCCCGCATCTGGCATGTGTGAAATGTATTGTTCGCGGTGTCGATGTTAACTTGACCCCGTCTGAGGTATTAGAGATGTTCCCGTGACTGGTGCTATCTCCGTTTATAGGTGTGCACGATTGGTAGAGAAGCAGAAGATGCCGACTGAGTCGGTAATTGTAACCTTTGCTGTAGTGAATCTCCCTAGCGAAATCAAGGCATGGCCACTAATATACAGAGTGTAACCGCTATCACCGCGACCACTCCAGAGTACGAAGTGTTGGCGATACGGTCACACTATTAAAGGATGCAGGTCAAAACTCAGATGCCGAGTGTGTGGTGACAACCACAAAACAAATGACTGCAAAGGTAAAGAAGAGAAATGTTGTCTCTGCAACGAACAAAACTGGGCAGATAGTCCTGATTGCCCAGCTAAGGCTCGAGAAATGCAACTTCTTGAAATTATAGGGCGTAGGCGCAGTTCTCGACGAGAAACCATAGAGGAAATACAGGCCAAAACTCAGGGGTATGCCAGTGTTTCAGCATGACATATCTCGAAAATGAATGGGTCGATTTCCCTGAATAATGCGGAGGTCGTAAAAACGGCTCTAGAAAACGCCATGGAATGACTGGCTTCTAATATTTGTGATTGTATATCTCAAATTTTGGCTAACCAGATGACTCGCATATTTGGTACAACGGGAGAGTCAGGCCTAGTATCCCAACATGTTGAGAGTTCACGACCAATAGTTGACGCTGAATCTGAAACTGCGCCATCCTATTATCCCTCTGCAGGAGCCTCTGCAATAGGTGTCCACAGCCAAAATGAGGAATTCGAAACCGCACCATCGTATTCTCTGTCTTCAGCACCCTCTTCAGTAGATAAACAGTCTAAGTGAGGACAAAGATGCAGATACAATAGATTCAGATGACATTGATTTGGACCCTAGGTCCCTGAAGCCATCTAGATCCCCTATGTCAAGGAAAACTAACTCACCGAAACAGACAAAGAACAAAAAGTATCTGAAGGAAAAGGAGAGCTTTTCAAAGAGAGATGTCTCGAAAGAAAGCATTCTAGAGAAAGCTATAGCGGAAGCAGCCCTTTCGAAACCACAGAGTTGCATAAGATTCTCCATTGGAATTGCCGATCAATTTATTCTGCATCTACGGATTTGGTATACTTGACTTCTGAATTCGCTCCTGTTATAGCATTACAAGAGATATGGCTATCTGTACCTAATTTGTTACAGTTAAATAACTTCCGGTCTTTTTGACTAGACCGTCCATCGAGAAGTGGGGGTCTAGCTTTCTTTAATAATAATTGAAATGGTATGAAAGTCAAATGTTCATACAAACTATGTCACCAGAATGCGAAATTTTGGCAGTAGACAATACATTACCCGATTGCACTCTTTCACCCTAGTGTATATATATTTTCCGGATGGAGTTCAAGACACATGAAGTTTGGATCTAGCTACAAAGTCGTGGTGCAAGGACAAAGTTTTAGTTGGAGACTTTAATTCTCATCACACGAGTTGGGGTTTCAGAACTGATATGAGTGGAAAACGCTTGTGGGAGTGGACAATGGCTAATGACCTGACGTGCCTCAATGTCAGAACCCCCACATTTATTCGTAATTGCTCCAGGTCGGCCTTAGATTTAAGTTTTGTCAGTTCGGCCATTGCTACTTCTTCTTGGAAAGCGCTGGACTGTGGCACCAACAGTGACCACTTAGCGGTAAGTTTTGAAATTTCTTGCCCGATAACTCCATCTTGTTCAAATGTAAGAGTATTTGTAAATTACACTAAATTTAAGAATGATCTCAAGTCAGCACTGGCTTTTCAATCGGAAGGGACCGATGATACAAAAGCACTGAAGATAAACGCAGTCTTTAAAGATCCTATAAAAGAGCCGAATTTACTGTTGAATCCACAAAAAAGGTATATAGCCGTTGGTGGAATGATGAATGTACAAGAAAGCACCAACGACGTCAGGCAGCTTGGAAGCAGCTCTTACATAATCAATCCCCCCAAAACTGGGCCGATTTTAAATTCATTGCAGCGGGCTTTAGGAGAACGGTAGCTCAAGCTAAACAAGAGTATGACAGAAGACATAATGAATACTTGTCGAAGCCTAAACATAGGAAAGCACTGTTCCAATATATGAGAGCTCGGAAAATCTTGCCATCACCAGTTAATGCAGCTTGTGATAATCTGTCAGCGCAAGAAATGACCGCTATTGAGGCAATCGGTAAAGGTCTGGAAAGCAGATTTACTTCAGTAGTGCCACAAGTGGGAAAAGTCTACGACAAACTCTGACTTTGACGAAGTGACACAGACCGAAGTATCCAACGTGAATAAACATTTACCCTTTGCGTCTCCTTGCCCAGATGGAATCACAGTACCCATAATTAAAATTCTGTTCAATTTATTGTCTATTGACATCGCCAATGTTATTAACTACTCCTTAAAAACTCATGGGTGCCGCAGGATTGTAGGATAGCAAAGGTCATTCCTATACTAAAAAATCCGGGTATAGAATTAACAGTTGATAATATAGGACCGATCTCTCTAACATCTAACATGGTTAAACTAGTAGAGAGGGTCCCACATAGCCGAGTAAGTATCTGGATGGCAGACAATTTAGTATTGAAACCGAACCAAATCTGCTTTCGTAGTGAAATCTCTATTTCGTGTGCCCATGCTGATTTAGAGAGCCGAATACAGCTCGCGCGAAAAAGAAGGCAATACGCTGCTTTAGTAACGCTTGACATAGCCAAGATGTAGGACAGTGTGAAGCACTTCATTTTGTTAAATACGCCAAAGAGATTGAATTTCCCACAATATTTTATTGAGTGGGTGGCAGAATTTTTAAAATCAAGAGAATTCTACTGCATCAAAGACGGATGTTCCTGATCTAGATTTAAACAAACGCGCGGAGTTTCCCAAGCAGCAGTCTTATCTCTAGTGTTATTTAATTCTTTAATGAGCACAATTCCAACAGATCAAGAAGTTACTGTCTACATTTATGCTGATGACATTACATTCTTTGCTGCTGACTGATATTTAGTCACTACAACTTAACCTACAAAAATATATTAACATGTCAAAAATTTGTTTGCAGTCGATTTCTTTATCAATAAATGTCAACGAATGTGCGCTCTTGCTGTTTCTGCTTGCAGAACCAATTTCAATTTCAATTCTATATGAACAGGAACCCATCCAGGAAGTAGGCTCCATAAGGTATTTGGGAATCATTTATATTGAGAAACTTAAGTGGAGTCCACACATAGAATATATAACTACCAAAGCACAGTTGGCCTCAGGCTTACTGCACAAGCTAAGTAACCGGAAATATGGGTTACGGAGGCACCCATTGATAACGTTGTACAAGATGTATATGTGCCCCATCATGCAATTCAAATGCATACTATTCTAGGGTGGCCCTACTTATAAAACAAAACCTCTAGTTGTCTTGGAGCGAGAAGCACTGCTGATGTGTCTGGGACTTCCTAGGTTTGTGGCTATCAACGTACTGTACGAGGAAGCACGCCTGCCTACACTACTTTGTCGATTTAGAATTTTGACCCTACAAGCATTTTTAAAATTTTATAGTTTACCGACAAGAAGATCTCAATATGCTTTTATTGCAAACCCAGACGCCTTCTTTCTTTCTCATTGACCACGGTTTCACACACCTCAGATAATGTTTGTACAAAAGAATCTACAAAGTATAAATGTGAACATTAGAAATGTAATTGAGACCAATGACTCGAATTGTCATGTTATAATGGAGTATGATGATATATTCCCCTAAAATGCCAAGTTACAATCTCTGAAATGTTTAAATAACATACTATTATATTACTTGGAGCATGCAGAAACTAAAAATATAATAGCCACAGATGCTTCAGTAAATAATCAAAAGGCAGGTGTAGGCATTGCCTCTGATTGGCTTGACTGGTCCTTTTCAGTGAGACTGCCTGATTTTACTCCAGTTTTCAAGCGGAGCTTGTGGCGATTATTTTAGCTCTTCGAAAACTTCCATCAAATCAATACAACGCAGTCATAATGACGAATTCTCTTTCAGTTTGTGCAGCTCTGACAGCTTCAGAAAACTCTCGAATTCTAAGCACATTCAAAACATTAGTACCACCACAGTTGAGGCTCCTGAGGTTACTATGGCTTCTGGGACACTGTAGATTAAGATTAAATCAATTGGCCGATTCCTTAACACGAGCCGCACTTGATGGGCCAGTTTTATACATACTGCCAAATGTTGAATATATTACGGCAATAAGATATCGAAAATCAGCAATCTCCAGTAATACGATAGAAAAAGTAACTACATGGACAGAATATAACCAATTCAAATTTCAATGGTGACCCCTCTGGAGCCCGTCCAGAAAGCTGGAAGTTTTAATTACTGAATTTTGATGCCCTGCTCCCCCCCAACCTGTATCTACACAGAGCTGGTCAGACAACATCACCCCTCTGCGCATTCTGCGGAGAAACTGAATCACTAGAACATTATTTTTTGTACTGTCGCCGCTACGCTATACTTCAAAAAAGGTTACTAGTTATTCCATTTCTGGAAATAGGCGTTAGATTGGCGGTGAAACCGCGCTAAGCTTTGGTGCCCCAGTTTTGGGACATTGCCACAGGGATGCTTTCAATGGCGTTTGCGATTATATTCAGGCAACCAAGCGTATATCATTGCGATCTTCAATCAAAAAATTATTATTTATTACTCCCCAGGGCAAAGTGAAGTAAACGCAGCTGAGTGGAAATCATAGCACCTCAAATCTCAAAATTGCTCAACTTGGCTTTTCTATTTTTTTCTTGTTTGCTCTTTTTTATGTGGTTTTCCTTACGTTAGTCTTAATATGCTACAAATTCATTACACATAGTTAAAATGATCACAGAAAAACTGCACTACACTTTCTTGGCCAATCATCCTGAGTGGGTACGAGCCTCCATCCCAGGGAAAGAAACAAACAAACATAAACATGGCGTATGAGCCAGGCCACATCTCCTAGTCATCGTAGCGTCACACGAGTAGACGGGATGAAGACCTGGCAGCCACTTCATCAACCAGCCATCATCATTGAACCCGTCATCAAGACGCAGTGACCGAACGTGAGCCACACAAGTGCTTACCAACTCTACACCATGACCAGCACGAAGACAGCACCATCAGCTGACTTTGACATTCCTAAGTACACCGGATTAGCGGACGACGGACCCGTCCAGGACTGCTTCAACCTATCCGAGCTCCACGCTGCCACTGCATCCTGATCGGAACGGTAGATGGTCATCAACTTTACCGACTACGTCTCCGGTGAGGCTTTTAAATTCTACCTCACCCACATATTTCAAAGTGATGAGTCATGGAAAAAGATTAAAAAAGAAATGACCGTGCGATTTCAAGAATACAATGACGACTATGACGAAGACTCGCTTATAACCAGCCATCTACAGACAATCGCACTCACTTGTCAATTTTACAAACAGTCTTCAAGCTTACGAACGCCCAGCATGAATCGACCACTGCCACAACACAAAGTAGAACATGAGTACACTGACAGGTGACCAAGCGTATTTCGGAAAAAAAGAACCATCAAGCCGGCCTTCCTTATGCACGCAAGGCGGCACTTCTAAAGTCATCGCTTCAGCATGTGACACGAGACGTTGCTCAACCGCTTGATACTCTCCATTCTTCGTCTCGCATACATGGCCCGCCACCCGGTTTTACATCACGCGGCTGATCAGGTGCTCCTAACGCTCACCGTCTGCCTCGTAAGGACACCGTGTTCACAATAAATGTATTATCGACGCATCGGGAAAATACCTAACCAGGCCACGACGACTCGAAGAGTGAAAATCAGTTTTCACACATTGGATCAGCTTACTTTCCATCTCGCACATTTGGCCCACCTCCTGGTTTTCCATCGCTTGGCTCTTTCGTCGCTCACAACGCTCACCTTACGCCTCACACGCCCACTGCGGTCGGGATAGAGCTGTGGAACTCGGAGGATACTCAGCCATGCCCTGCGGCTCCTATCCATATTCATTCATCAGAACAGCTCAGCTCGTAAGTTGCACGGAAAGACGGGCATTCAAAACTGAAATCAGACCAAACCATGCCTGTTGCGGTGTCACCGTCCACTGCGCATCCACCTGAACATCCAAACACAGAAGGCTCTGAAGCACCCACTCTCACAGGGTGCCGGGTGCCAGAAGCCTTCGTAATGAACGGTGTCACAGGTTCCAGTTACATTCCTCCAGTCAAGTCTGTTCTGCTAACTTCACCGCACAAAAATCATTGCAACAGCTACCAAGAGAGCATTGCGTCATGTTCCCAAGAAAAACATTGCCTTTTTCCAGAGGGCTGCCACCTCAGCATTTTTCGCAACACCAGTAAAACTAGCCCAAGAAAATCAACCAAGTTAAGCGACATGTCATCCAACACGGACAACCACAGTCATACAAAGACCGCTCGCAGCCTAAGGGAAGCCATATGCAAGAGACTTAAGTGAAGCATCGACAAATTCGAGATGTCTTTTTAGAGACGAAGAACACATCAGGTCCAAGACATTTTCCCGAAAAGAAACATCACACACGCTTTCTGCAGCAGAGATCAAGACGGAGCCTACAATCAAAGCTATTGAAACAACAAGAGACGAAACAAGACAAACCGCGTAAAACCACACCCTGTTTTTCAGAAAGAAGCAGGCATCGCACCATTAGCCAATGATTACGCAAACTGGCAGTGCCCCGTGCGTACATTCAAGACACACAAAACGACGTGTGTAAACTCGGGCCATGAGGGTACGAAGGCGTTCCACCCTTGTTTATTCCTCGCCAGAATTGCTTTACATCACCATTTCCTGCCTTCTAGCCGTACATCTGTTGGCCAGTACGCAACAGTCAGCCTCGCCCACCAGAACTCTAGCACTTACCGGACTGCTGCACTCTCCTCTGAAGCTATAGTCTGTTTACGGAACTTTTCTGGGACATTGAACGATTTCCCTTTTTTGACAGTGTTCACTTCCACGCCGTGTATGTTTCGTTTTCGTTTCTGTTCATCTGGCACCCCGCCGCGGTGGTCTAATGGCTAAGGTACTCGGCTGCTGACCCGAAGGTCGCGGGTTCGAATCCCGGCTGCGGCAGCTGCATTTACGATGGAGGCGGAAATGTTGTAGGCCCGTGTGCTCAGATTTGGGTGCACGTTAAAGAACCCCAGGTGGTCGAAATTTCCAGAGCCCTCCACTACGGCGTCTCTCATAATAATATGGCGGTTTTGGGACGTTAAACCCCACATATCAATCAATCTGTTCGTCTGGCGTGTCTTATTTTGGGGAGAGGGGGAACCCTGTGACGTATGAAGGCAGGTATGGTTGGTAGAGGCCGAGAAGGAAGAAGTGGGAATGGAATAAAAATAGCGTATCAGCCAGGCCATGTCTCCCAGTCATCGTAGCGTCACATATATACGGTGAAAGATGCGCTAGCCTCCTTTTTCTGTGGCCCCGCCGCGGTGGTGTAGTGGCTAAGGTACTCGGCTGCGGACCCGCAGGTCGCGGGTTCGATTCCCGGCTGCGGCGGCTGCATTTCCGATGGAGGCGGAAATGTTGTAGGCCCGTGTACTCAGATTTGGGTGCACGTTAAAGAACCCCAGGTGGTCTAAATTTCCGGAGCCCTCCACTACGGCGTCTCTCATAATCAAATGGTGGTTTTGGGACGTTAAACGCCACAAATCAATCAATCAATCAATCCTTTTTCTGTGGAGCGCACGTCCCCTTTCCGGCCGGGCTCGTCTGCTCGAGCTCTTATCTCGCCAACGAACAAGAGGGGAGGGGGGCAGCGCTTATGATTGCCGCGCGAGCACAGCAACGACGAATACGCGCCTTGTGCTCCCACTGGAACCGGGAACTTCTACGGGCTGTGCTCTCAACACGAAAAAAAAAAGGTGCCAAAAGTCTACCTGGAGCGGTCGTGTTATCTTGCACTAGCCTTTTCTAGGCTTACGTGAGATCGAATCTAGACGAGTTGACTATCAGCCTCACTTTGTATATCAAAGCTGTCACGGCACACCAGCTTTTTTGTGGTGATCTACCGTGGCTGCGGCGCAGGAAACTTGGTTACTTAGGAAGTGCATGTTTATCATAAATACTATTGCTCATAAAATGTTAGCCTTGTTTTGCAAAAAATTCGAATATGTTCCTATAGTATTTATTTCTTAGCATTTTTGGCGTAACTGTGACTTTTTATCCCTTCATGGTGAAGGGAGTTACCGGCGACACATTTGTAAGCCATAATGTGTACTTTGTTGATGTTGTGACCGAAAACGATAAAGAAGTATGGCTGGACAATTCGCTATAGGTTGACACTTTAATTCACGAACTCGTTAGGTGATTCAAATTCTTGGACGCATGGTTGGTATTTACACTTTTACCCTTCTATATTGAAACTGTTACCGGGACTCCTTGCGTGAGAGGAAGTTTATGTAGGATATTTTTGTAACACAGCTCTAAGCACCAGTGTGGTTCTGTAGAACATAAAAAACACTGCATCAAAATGATCAAAAAACAATGATCAATACTTCCAGGCTTTTTGCATAAGCTGCAATGTAGGTAGATCCCAGGCATAGGCTGGCAAAAAAAAAAAACGCAGAGCTTCCAAAGACTCGCTCATCAAAAATATTTTGCTCCGAGTGTTCTGTCAGACTCACCAGATGTTTGTTCAGCCATGCAGACTCACCCGGACGCAGACTCTGGATGCTTTCTTCAGCCGGACTGGACTCGCTCCCACTGAAACTGACTACATATTACCCGGTAGGACTCGCTCAGGCTCAGACTCACGAATTGATCTGAGTGTGAGGGAACCTGAGTGAGTCGACTCACGAGTACGTAAATTAGCGTAAAACTAGCTTTTCAGATCGTGGTGTCTATGCTCTTCATCGACAGTGTATCACATAACGGGTGCTCTACATGGCGCCTTTTGGTCATGTAGAACAAAAATACGAGTTATCAGTGCTTGGAATCTAGTCAGGAAATTAAAAAAAAAGTCAATTCCCACGAGATGAAAAAAAAAGATATGAACAGCTTCCCACGAAAGACTTTCCGAGAGGAGGCCACGCACCCCATACCCCCGACTACCTTACGCTTCTGATCAATAAACATTAGGGTGACACATCAACGCTAATGTGTTGAGATATGTGTGAATAGTATTTAGTATAAACTTGAGCCGCTGTAAGCTGGTAGTTATGCCGAATATCAATCAATAGGCCCACGGGTCGGAAAAAACACGTGGAACTCATGCATGCTCACTCGCGAAATATATTTTGCACTAACGGCTCCCTGGGGCTTTGAGGCACTAATATTGTCCTCAGCAGGATTCACTCGGACTCAATTTCACCAAATTATTACTCACACGGTCTCACGGAAGCTGGAATTATGAATGACATTACCGACCTATGGTCCCAGAACAAAATAAGTCACTTGGAACTTTCATGCCTTCGCAGAAAAAGTACCTGTGCACACTTTCGAAAAAAAAATAAAACACACTTTGCTTTCGACACCCTCATTTGTTAAACTCGAGTTAATTCAGCAGAGAACTTGTTTTGGAATGCGCTACCGCGAAAACTAAATAAACGTCATTGAAATCAACCCTATAAACATCAGGTACTCTGATGTGACAAAGGGCAGGAGACTACCCTACATCCTAACCTTTCTTATTCGCCTGCACAGTGTCCGGAGATCAAGACTTATTGAGAAAAATGCCGAACAAAAAAGGGAAGGAAGGAAGGGGAACATTGAATTTCAAAAATGTAAAACATTCGCGTACAGTGGTTATCCATGATATGCAAAGCACGAATGAAGAAGGTTGATGTCCCTTCAAAATTAGCCCAACGTTACGAGGCGGACGTGAATTATGCCGTACATGACTTCCATGCTTTGATTATTATATTCGGACGTGTCATTTACCTTATTCGTCTATTTACGTCACGTGATACCGAATTTGGTATGCGTTGAGCTAGTGAAACGGACATGAGCGCGCTATGAGCGCAGCATGTCGTCATGTTTTACATGACACGCATATAATAATTATCATGTTTGGACTCTTCATTCACCTTCGTCATCAATTAATGTAACGGAATGCCAAATTAAGTATATGTGGAAATAGCGAAATGGCCGCGATCACGCTATAAGCTGATTACGTTGTCATGTTTTTACATGACACGCATTTCATGATTATTATGTCTGCACCAGTCATTTGCCTTCATTATCCATTTACCAAATTACGTAAATATATGTGAAGCATACGAACGACTGCTAGCGCATCATGAGCGTGGCATGTCGTCATGTTCTTACATGTAACACATGCCATGATTATCATGTTTGCACCAGTCATATATAATTTCATCATCTATTCATGTCACGTACGTAATACGAGCGCATATGAGCGTGGGATGTAGTCAGTCATGTTCTTACATAACACGCATGTCATGACTTCTACGTGAGGGCCTCTCACTTATGCTCGCCATGCAGTCATGTTATACCACACCAGTTTAGCGATATGTAATGTGAACGAAACCACCGCAGGAGCAGCAAGACCATGAAATCTAATTCATGACATTCGTGATATACATGTCCTGATTTTCATGTTATGACTAGTCAATTATGTTCCTCGTACAGCCATGTTATTCCACAATAATTTTGGTATTGATATCATTAGCGATACGGCCAGGAGACCTAAAGGTCGTAGGTGGCTAGATAAACAGACAGACAGACAGACAGACAGACAGACAGACAGACAGACAGACAGACAGACAGACAGACAGACAGACAGACAGACAGACAGACAGACAGACAGACAGACAGACAGACAGATATAGATAGATAGATAGATAGATAGATAGATAGATAGATAGATAGATAGATAGATAGATAGATAGATAGGCCTTTACTAGAAGCCTTAGCAAGCCTTTACAGCGTATGGAGGAGAACGTAAAAAGAAACTCCGGCAGATACCACGTACCTGGTAATCGACGTTATTCGAAGCATAAGGAGAGAAGGTTGCCATGTTGCAATTTTCGTATTGAGTGGCACGTCATGAAATGGAGCTAAATATATGTACAAATGTTTCACGCACAGACATATGTTGAAGAGTTGCAGATGTTTATATAACGAGTTGTTTGAACTTGCACGACGATGCCAACTGGAACATGAGCATTGCAAACACCAGAGGCTGATATGAAGAACTGATGCTCGCGAGGATGCTGGCCATGGACACTGCTACAAAAATGAACTTCAGCGCATGGCAACAAGCAACTATTGACGTTAACTTGACGTGACAGCTGTATCGAAAGAGTACATATCTGATGTTTTTAATATAAAATTGGGGGTATAGGCAGCACTGCAACCACTATTCACGTTGCACGAAGATTACCGTCTATTTGCAAAGTAGTTCCGAAACTTGCTGTAGCTCTGTGGTAAAATGCATCATTGCCACAAAAAATGCTTGGGTTTGATTCCAGCTGGGGCCCTGACATTTATTCTTTGCACTCGTCGGATCGACGCTACCGAAGTCGGGCCTTTCTTAACGCTGGCGCGTTGAAATTTCTCATGTGTGTTTTCGTCGTTTGTGGCACATACCTGTACACCAGCGGACCTACGCGCCCGTGGGTACATGCCACTGTTTAGCGGGAAGTGTTTGATGACGCATGCAACGGAATTGTGACATTATTCAAGTCTTGACCAGGGAGTCATATTCATCAAACCATCTTACCCTTGCTAATTTTGGTTAACGTCAAGTTAAGGGGGGACCACGAGATCACCCAAACGTAAGCGGCTAGATAGATAGATAGATAGATAGATAGATAGATAGATAGATAGATAGATAGATAGATAGATATATAGATAGATAGATAGATAGATAGATAGATAAATAGATAGATAGATAGATAGATAGATAGATAGATAGATAGATAGATAGATAGATAGATAGACACGCTCAAATACTCTGAAGTTTGCTAAGAAATGCTTCGCATTTAAGACTAATCACGATGATTGCATGATTTCATAGTAGGTCATTAACGGTTGAAAATGTATTCGGTCCTTTACCTGACGTGAGCAGCACAAATATGCTTATAGGGGCAGTCGTAGCCTTCCTACAAGTCAATAGACTGGAATGCACATATTTACCTTCACCCCAGCGTAGCGGGACTATATTGGCGCATTCACTATTCAAGTTTTGTTATCGCCATGTTTTAGTGTCAGTGATTCTCAGTGCAAGCCACACCTGCAGTGTTAGAGAAGCTTCAGTACTGCAGTAGATTATTTTGTTAAGATTACGCCCATTTCGCGAACATTATAGACTATTCTGGAACCTGCGTGGCCGCTTGCAATAAGGCAAAATATTTTCAACATATGTGGCGTTTGACGTCATAAAACTACCATATGACTATTAGAGAACGCCATAGTGGAGGGCTCCGGAGATTTCGACCTCCTGGGGTTCTTTAACGTGCACCCAAATCTGAGCACACGGTTCTACATCATTTTCGCTTGACATGTTTACGTGTATGCGTGAGGGGTATGCGCATAAAACGAAAGAGAAAAACAAGGAAAAAACTCTCCCAACAACCTGCTAGTATTGTGCTGTAGCTCAGTATCAGCGAGATGCGTTAGTACCTCTCCTCTCACGCTGACACCTTCGGAAGTGATGTACCTATTTTGACTGAGTCATGGTGTATGATGTGCGTTTTAGCACAGGTGACCATGTGACGCCATTCCTGACTTGTATTTGGAGTGCGTTTAACCGTGGAGCTATTCTAGAGCTAAACCTGACAACAGATGACTGTCCGCGCCGCATATTATGCTCGGGTGTCCAGATACACCCATAGATGGCGCATGGGCCTCGGTCTCAGACCAAGCGGTTGCCTCACAATATAACCGAGAAGGGTGACTCGAGATTGAACAGGGCCTAATGTTTTCATAGCAGGAGCACGTGTGGCTGGGGCTTCTCCACGTCCTTTCTCGTGCAACCATACTCTATAAATAGCGTAATCTCAAACATCTTGACAGAATCACAAGGGAAACACAAGAAAACCGCCAATCCACTATTTCTGTAGCTTTCCAGAAACTGGGGTAAGCTTCATTTGGTTCTTGCTGTCGTCGAATTTATTTTCTGCGCGTGCTGTCTCATATAGGAATATGCATGTGACTTGGATACGCCATTATAGTATGTAGAAGCGATGCGCTACGCTTGTAGCTTTTCCTGATCTAAATTGGAACTTGCTTAAACGGAAAAAGCGCCTGTACTGTGATTGGTTTCCCATTCTGCATCCCTGTTTGTTTCTCAGTAAATGGAACTCGTTCAGATGAAACGTACTTACCTGTTTCTTGTGAGATCTGTTTAATGAAAGTTTAGTGTAATCCTTTCCTCAGCAGCGTTTTCATGCATGTATTGCTCTCTCTCTCTCTCTGTTTGTCACCCTCAGAGGTAGAAAGAGAACAGCAAGCTTGTGCGAACATCACTTTAAACGACGTTCCTGTTTGGATGATTTTTCAATATTGTCCAACTTTCTTTTGAATTTATTCAGAGCAGTGAACTTCATATTACGAAGCATACGAGGCTCGCTTGAAATCAATATTTCTAACCATTCCTTCGCCTTATAATTAAAAAAAGACATTTACATTCACTGGCTGTATATTTTGGAGTTCACTAGCCTTTTTGTCCTAAGACTGCAGTTTTTTGCTTCTTCCTCTTTGTTTCTGCATTGAGAAACTTCATGAAAGCTTTATTTAACTTTTATATTGCCCCTGTTCTCATATAAGGCATCTAGAAAATTTCGATTTCGCTCCAATAAATTGGAAAATTTCTTTTTGAATGGCAGAGAATGAACGATATAATAATGTTTTGCCACAAAGTTAACATACTGCTAGCACCTTCACCAGTGCCCTATTTTGTTGCATAGTCGTGATGTCAATAACTAGACTTGTAGAGTGAGTGCTCCTTCTAGGCGCACCACTCGGTACTGTCGACAGTGTTTTCTCATTCTTGGTGTCTATAGAAAGCCCTGAAAAAGAATGCTTTTATCTAATCTTGTTAGCTTCTCAGCTGGTTTTGAGCTGTGCCACTTCTCCTAACTTCATGTTCATCAAAGAAGAGATTACTGACATGCTTTGGCCGCAAATAACACACACACAAACCAAAGAAACACTCAACGACAAGCAGAGATTGGTGCCTTATATATTCACTTCATTTGTTTTCTATTTCAAATATGCCGTCTTGTATAAAAAGAATGACAATAAAAAATAGGATGAAACTCGAAAAGAAATATTACCCGGCAAAAAAAAAAAAGAAAGCCGGAAAGTCATTCTTTTACTCTGTATATTCGAGATTCCTTCTACAACGTCGCGTGCTACAGTGTGAAACAACTTGCAGAAGAAAAACTAACGGTAAAAAAAAAGAAGTAAACTAAAGGAACGTAAAAAAAGTACAAAGTAAGCAAAAGAAGTGAAGTACAAAAAGAAAGTTCAAGGGAAAAATAAAAAAAGAAAAAGCACGGCAGTGAAGTGAACCCAAAAGAAACAGATTAGGCACAGTCATTTTGGTTATTTTGTTCAGGATTGTTAATACAGTGCTTGTTTAGTGAGTCTGGTTCAGTTTTAGTCGAGCTGGCTTAGGATACAGTTTACACTTTATCGAGACTGCTTTTTGAATTCACTGCACACTGAGCGATTGACCCAATTTGATTACAAGTGTTTTAAAAGTAAGAAAACTTCACGCGCGCTTTTCGTTCCCATAAAATTTAGCCAAGTTTCAGTTTCGAAATTATGTTGTTTTAGATTAAAAAAAGAAATGCCTCATCTATATTTTTGAAAAGGCATGAAAACATGAAAGTTGCATATTTTACTGGGTAAGGTGTCCACCATGGCGCTTCATTTGCCCGAATAAAGCAACAAGCAAGCTTGCCATCGCATTTATGGACATACAAACGTGGTGCACCTAAATGTATATAATAAAAAAAGAAAACACGGATGGAAGTGTAACGCCGCAGGCATAGATAATAGTTACAACGCTGTCTAGTAGCCTTCAACCTTCTCTATGACGATGACTGCAGATTATCCAAGAGGGGTATTTAACAGAATGATTACTAGCAAAACTTAGAGCAAGTACAATAGTTATGTTTCAGTAAAGGTTTAACAAAAAGCATACTTCAAGACATCAGAGAAACTCGTTTCCTACGCTCTTCCTAAAGTCGGAGAATACAGCGTTCACTTTAAATATATATAAGACTCTCGTACTGGGCAACAACGGAACGATTTGAAGCCCTATTTTAATTGTGTTGACTTGAGTTTGTCTTACGTGTCACTTGACAGTCGAACATATAAAACAATAAAAGAAATGACAAGATCTTAGCACTGGAAAAATTTGTAAACAAGGTTTGTGTGTTGCAGCATATACGTTCCAACAAGTCCACTTGTCGGAAGGTCGGCTCGACACAACCCCTGTTTACTGCAAGTTTTCATCGCAGGCTTGCATCTTTCCCTTCCGGTCGCTTTTAAGATATCAGTTTGAAGTTTATTTGGTCTTTCCTTTGGTACATGTATTTACACTTTTAGGGATGTAGCAAATTATTAAAGGTGTCCCTAATGGAATGCTAACATAAAGAACACTAAACGGCAATCGTCATTGTCACTGCCTGCGATACTTAGGTGCAGCAGGCAGGGCTTTTTGCAGGCAGGAACTTTATGTTCTTTTAGGTAATTTTAAATTGCCCAACACCACTCTCTGTCACTGGGAAGGCATTAAACGGTAATTAATATAAAACACGAGAAATAAAGTACCACATAAAATTCTATAGCAAATGGTAATTCTTAATAAACCGTAAAATCATAAATTATGCGGCAGTTTGATGTAATGAGTACAAAAAGGTGCGAATATGTGATGTACAAGTGCTAACTTGAGTACACGTGAAAGTCAATACAAGAAATCTCTAGAGTACGACGAATTACTATGAAATAAACTTTTAATTTGTGCTAGAAAAGAGGTGAATGACGCGGATATCTTCAGATTAGCAGTCAGGCTATTGTAAATGAAAGTTTCGCTAACTTTCAAAGATTCACGGTCATAGTTAGTTTTTATTTTTTGTGGCGAAAGTCGGGTGCGAGAAACCTTCACTAGGCCGAAGTGACGTACACGAAGGAACACCAATAGTAAGTGGGAAATACCGCGAAATATTCTGTGTATTAAATATGCAATAATATAAGTAACCAGATTGCGTACAATTATAAATCGGACTTTTAACAAGTTGTCACCTCTTACGTTCGTATAATTATGCTTCCTTAAGCGTAGAGCTCGTATTTGGATAATTAGAATAGTTTTATGGTGAGATTTGAACGTGCAACCCCATATACCAAAGAAATATTTATGTGCTAATGAATGAATGCGTAAGAAAGATTACGTAATCTTTCGTTTGAAAAAAAGTGCCGACATTAAAAAAAAAAACTTACAATTTGTAACAGGTCTTCTCCGCAACGTTGCCCGCATGTAAATAAAGTTTTAGGTGTGAATTTTCATGCTCTCAGGAATTTAGTGCGAGTGGCATGCTGTAAGAAACAGTTGTTGTAGATTATGTCATTGTGTGCTAAAGTTTGCCACTTTTTTGAGTGAATAATGATGATTACAGCTTTCGCAGGATTAGGTGTGACAGCATCGGTTGTTCTCGAGCGGTGAAGATTATAAAGTTGAGCATTAACTTTGACAATTAACAAATTTTTGTTCCTCTCAGAAACTAGCAGGTTAGTGTCATTCGCAGAAAGCAGCGTAGTAGCCTTGTCTATTTGTGAGGGTAAATCATTTATAAGCAGGAGGAAAAGTAGTAGTCCCCGTATGGAGCCCAGTGGCACTGCCGTATTAACTAATTTAGCCGATGACTGTGACGTGCCCATATGAGCGATTTGCGTTCTGTCTTTTAAGTAGCTGCGTATGAGTTCTAGAGGCATTGCAGTAATTAATGCCATATCGATCAAGTTTACATCAAAGAATATTAGATTTAAGAAGTCAAACGCCTTTGCAAAGTCACTAAAAACTCCTGGTACCAACAAATCGGAATCTATCAATTTGCTAATACTGTCAATAAACGTTGCAATTGCTGTTGTCGTCGAGCAATTTTTTCTAAAACCAAACCGGTGAGGCGAAAGAATTTAAAAATTTTCTAAATAACTCGTCATCCGATTGTAATTCAGTTTTTCAGGAACTTCACTGAAAATGGAAGTACCGAGATTTGTCTATAATTTTCTACCTTGTCTTTTTCTTTTGATTTGTACAGGAGAGTAAGTTTAGCCATATTTTATCTCAGTTGGAAATGAGCCTGTTGTAAATATATTTATTATTGTTGCTTGCACTGGTGAAGTGCTGTATTTAACAAGTTTGGCAGAGTAGGCTGATATGTTATTGATACCAAAAGCGGTGTTGCGCTATGCCGAAATAACACAAGCTACTTCGATTTGACCTGGGGGACGAAGAAAGAATGAGGCATCAGAATGAGATACGTACGATGCATCAAATTGTGTTTCCGTTGGTTTTAAATGTGAAGAAAAATAACAGCTGAATTCTTCGCTGATATCATCTAGTGAAGTATACGAAACGTTGTTAGGAATGATCTTTTCAGGTAACACTATCTTTTTTCTCCACCGAGGTATTTATTCAGAAGATCCGAGTTCATTGTGGAGTAATTTCCACTGCAAAAAGTTCGGTTGCTAAAGTACTCCTTATTTGCAGCGTAAATGATTCCCTTCAATATGTATGAGTATGTCGTGTACCATTTATTTTGTGATACATTTTATGGCTGTTTCTTTAGCTTTATATAGATATTTTTTGTTTATAGAGCGCAAACATGAGTTTGATATTTACAGGTCTCTAGGCACTTTACGCTCGGACCTCACAAGTGAAGATGCAGTAGCGGCATGTACTACCTTTGAGTACAGTTCAACAAACCTGTCATAGCTCTCGTTGGAGGATGGCAGTTCAAGCACAGGTGTCCAATCTGTGGCACGTACGTTCTTAACAAAGAACTCCGGGTCAAATGAAGTCCTAATGAAACGGTTCTCAATTAGTTTGAAACAGTTGAAGAGAACAAAGCAACAGGGTAATAATCTGTAATAGCTAGCCACATCCAATACAAAAGAAGAAGTACAGAGTGAAGTATTAGATAAGACAATCATCAATAATCCGGCTGCTATGGTCAGTGATTCGTGTAGGAATATGAACAAGCGAAGAAAAACCATAGCTTGTGAGACGTGTTACATATTTGTAGTAAGTTGGAGAGATTATATTTGAGGGATTAATATTGAAATTCCTCTTTTTAATCACAGCAGCTTTGCCATTTGAATAGGTCTGAAAAATTGTATCGAGATCTTCACAAAAGAGATCATAACATGCTGTTGATGATCTATAAATAACACCAACGATCAGATTATGTGGCATTTTCATCTTTACTTTATCGACTTCTATCCAGACGGACTCACAACATAGAGTATTAAATTGAACGTCACATCGCCGCTTGTAAGTGGTGCTGTCGTCTATGTAGATTGTTGTTCTCACATGAGCAGTGCCAGTGACGCTTCCTGCGTGGTGCTGGGCTTCAGTGCTATAATGCCGTACTTTACAGGAGTGTACTTCTTTGTCGGACACACACGTTTCATATATACCAATGGATGAATATTTACGCCTAAAAAGAGCCCACATATTTCGATTTTCATCAGAAAGTTTTTTTCAAAGTGTGAACATTAAAATGTGCGTCAAAAAGTTCATCTCCTGAAGCTATAGCCCCAGAGCATGTGCTGTGGGATTGTTAAACGAGATTCGAAAATCATTTCAGTCTGATTTAATCACTGCACATGACAAACCATACTTTCAAGTAACTAGATGACGTTAGTGCTGTCGAATCTGAAGGCCCCGTTAACTTACCCGTTAACTGTAAAATGAAAAAAGCTCTGTTTGTAGCCTGTCGTCATTGCGGTGGTAATATCTATGCATGCTTGAATTACGGTTCATTGGCAAACTACTATTCATGGTTGGGCTCTTGCGTCTCAAAACCACGACAAAGTTATGAGGTATTGTGTAGGGGAGGGCTCAGAAAATATCGAACAATCGTTTTATTTAATGTGTGCCTAAATTTAAATATACGGGCTTCTAGCGTTCCGCCTTCATCGAAATGTAGCCTCCGTGGCCGGGACTTGACTCCGCGACCTTCGAGTCAGGCATCGGGCACCATAAGCACTAGACAACCATGGTGGGTATTTTGGGCATGACAAGCAGCACTTCTCAGCGATGCGTGGGAAGTATACACAATGTACTCTTCATTCCGCTAAAACTTCAGCCCCATAAAAATGAAGCAATTAAAGTGTTGTCTAGTCTGGAATTAATCCTTATTAAATCGGGTTATAAGGGTAGTGCAATCTTCCCAATGAACAAATACGATTACCCTAGTATGGCCCGCAGAATGACCAAGTATTCTACAGGCACTTGAGCACCCACCTGACCAAACAGTTCATGACCAAAGTAAGAGGAGCTTTTGGAAATCTCGCAACAAAAACAGAAAATTGCAGAATCTGCGCCTAAATTCTGAGTTCAAAGTCATTACACCTTGCTTCGGTCTCACATACTTTATTACGTTGTCTGATACTCTCCCTCAAGTGCACGCGTAGTTCTGTTAATCTCTCTCTTTTATTCCACTTCCTTTCACCCCTTTATCACTTCCACCAGTGCTTGGTGGGAAACCGGACGTGCGTCTGGTAACGTCACTGCGCCTCCTTGCTTCTGTCTCTCTTTTCATCCTGCTTCACAGTTATCGCAATTTTACAACTTTATTATACTTTCTAGCCCCTGCAGTATCAAATAATAATTAAAATTATTTGAAATATTACCACTCTATAAGCTGCGGTAATATAATATAAATCTCCCTGTTAGTTCTCGTGTAAAAGTAATATTTTATCTAATTTGACTTAATTATAAACTCTCATAGTACCTTATGTCAAACTAACGGGAATTTTAAATTTGTGTCACCAAAAATCGCTTGTGTGAGAACTTCTGAAGTTTACTTGTGAAATCCGGAAGAAAATTTCACTTGTCATGTAAGCATGCATGCGATTTTTATCGGAGCGTAGAAATAATTTACTGATGCTATTCGAAGAGCAATATAGAAACTGCCGCATTTGCGTAAAATGTGGGCTGCTCGCAAAACTTCCTATTTGTGCAGCATAATTCGCTAAAAAGTAAGTTTTTTGTTGTGTTCGTCACGTTAGAGGCTCGTTTGAATTTAAATATTTATTATCATTTATGCAGGACAGTGAAGTTGTTACCGCAGGCAATTTCGATCGTGTTAACATATCTGCAATGTGAATACGAGATCCTACCACATTCCCACTTTTTCTGGACCCACCAGAATCTACTGGCCATAGTTGCAACCAATTTCGGCAATCGTCATAACTTATTTTTTCTTTTTTTGAAGAACGTTGCGAGTGAAAACAATAATAATGCATTTACATTATAGCATTCACAATGTTTATGAAAAGTAAAACAATTGGTTCTTGATATATAGTACCTAGGCTTGCAGAATACTAGGGGCTTCATTTGGACGCCGCAGCAACATCGAGCCAGCCCCACCTACAAAAAAGGCCTGCTACAATATTGAGTAGAATACCTTGTGTATTTACCCTGTAGGTATTTGTCAGACCATAGTAACTAGTCTACGTTAGAGTTAGTCGAATTTAGGTGAACTCTGGCTCGTGAAGATTAGACTCGGTTCATAAGAAATTAAAGTCCGCCAAACTCATTCGAATAGAGAAATTAGTGAACTCCAGACATGAGGTGACCCGTGAAATCACAGAATTACAGATTGACAGAAAAAGACTGCCTAAATGTTTCGGTGTCTCTTAGTGTACATTCTGTTTCCCACTTAGGTGAAATCTCGCATCGCATAACACGTGGTGCGGCCAGCGCTGTACTCGCGTGCCGCTATGGCAGATGACATCATTTAACACTACAGCACTTCAAGTGTCTGTGCATCCGCGAACTGCTGCCGGTGCTTGACTGCAGCGTTGACAGCAGCTCGATTCATGTGTGCCGAGATTTGCTCTATGTGTGAAACAGGCTGTATATTTAACAGTGTAATCGAAAAGACGTGGGCTGAGAACAGTAGTGCACAGAACAAGTGAGAAGTAAGAAAAAAATATTCCAGAACTCTAAAACAGGTATGTAGAAATACAACTCAAATTATGACGTGGCAGCAAAATTTTTTTTGAAGAATTACATTGCTATCAGGAGGGTTATAGAAACGATACAACCCCAGGAAGCGGGTGGGGGGGGGGTTGCTTATTGTTAGCTACTTTAGCTAATAACTGGATGATGCCATTGTCATTCATAGAGCCCTAGACAAATCATATGTATATGACGAAAGAAGATAAAAGGGATACGAAAGCAAGCTAAAGAAAGATGGAAGGCCTGAGTGTCACTAAAACAAACGACTGAAAAACTGCAGCTCCTGAACAAGCTCAAAAAGGTGCAGATAAAAGCAGATGACATGAGGATCAGAAGGAGCAAAAATAAAACAAAGCACCGGTGTCGCTGAGACCAAACTAGCTAAGAACTGCACTATCAAATCCATAAGTGACTGAGAGTACCTCAGGAAAAAGGCGCAGCGGGTATCAAACGTGTTACCAGGCGAGCCCCTTCTACACACACATAAAAAAGCCTTGCGTTAGTTTATTGCTGCCATAGGAAAAACAAAAGAAAGATCTAACGAGGGGAAACCATGATACGATTATGAATGACGCTGCAGTGGAGGGCATCGGAAACGTTGACCATCTGGTGTTTTTTAAGGCGCACTGACATCGCGTGGCAAACTGGCCACTAGCATTTGACCTCCATCGAATGCGACCACCGTGAGCGAGTTCGAACCCACCTGTAGTGAAAGGATGAAGATCGATTTTTGCTACCTTTCTTTAACGCGAAGTTGAAGCTTATAACTACACGCGTTACTAGAGGTTGCAGTCCTAGAAGAATATGCCGCCACGGACGGATGTCAAACCTTCGACCTCGTGCCGAGTTGCATAATGGGATGTGCGCTCTGCTCCATGCCACCGGGTGCGCATACACGCACACCTATAGCGTCGACCAGCGGTGCATGATTAGACTGCCCAGCCACGGGAAACAGTTGAGCAATCCGTGACCTCGGGTGATCTTCCCGGGGTCTCATCTCACGCGCGCTATCTAACTCGCAAGTGCATGCACGGAAGCAGGACACCCCGGTGACAGACAGTTCTGTTGAATGCGGTGGCGATAAGCAATTTCCGCTAAAGGAAACAGTTTCGTTTTCCTTCTCATTTCTTTCGTCGGAGAAGCTCTTTTGCATTTTTTTTGCACGAGCACATACAGCACTTTGTGGCGTTAGAGACCAGCACATAAAATGGGGCAAGAACATAAATGGGCGGAACGGCAAACAGAAAGCTAGGCGATGCTAACAAAAAAAAAATAGTGTTATTCATGACGGCGACCGCTCTTCAGCGAGTACACTCGCGTGCGGCTGAGGCCAGCATCTTTACGTGTTAATGTGTCGCCCGGAACTGAGCGCACCGACGTCGTGCGGGTTCTTTTGAGACTAAGTGGATGCAACGAGCCTGCTCTTTCATTCGCACACCGCATGTGTGCACGTGCGTCCCATATCTACGTGGGGCGGCAGGCGAACCAGGGCGGACGCCTGGCACCCCGAGGAAGCTCGCATCGGTCGGGTGTGTCTGTGCCACGTAACGCCTCATAAACAAAACCGTCGATGGAGCTCTTCCATAGAGCCACAGCGAACAATTATCCGCCCTCGAGTTTTCATCTTCAAGTCCCGTAACCGCCATTAGGACAGGCACCGCTTGCCACCCACATGCACGGCGACCTGCTGTAACACAATAATTCAAAATGGCACCTGTTAGTTGTTTGCTTGTTGTTTTGTTAACCAACACCAGTTTACTGAATACCATTCCGCTCATTTGGGCCAGCCTTCGGCTAAATGAGAAATAGGGCGCTTGGCAACGAAAACTTGACTGTTACTTTCTATGTATGACGTGATATGGAACTATACATGATGGCAAGTAATGTTTCCTTTTTCTTTCACCGCATATGCGATGGTGGCTTTTCATGGCCTCGCCTTCGTGACGTTCCCGAGCTCCTTTTTCCCACTTTCATCCCATATAGGTGGGTATCAATAAGGTTCCTGTTCGAGTACACAGAAAGCCACTAGAGCTGAGGCTCTTCAATAGGTGTCTGCGCAAACTCAATCCTCTGAGAGAAAAGAAAAATAACGAGGCGCGTTTTTCGAGGAACACCATGTCCCGTGACCATGGCCCCAGCTGCGTTTTAGTACGTTTCACTGTATCACGCTGCTGCATTGCAGCGGAGTTGAGTCTTGTTTCCCCATTTTCATGAAATAGCCGTGAAGCTTTTGTAGCAGTTGTCTTCGACATATGCCCGTGAGCATACTTTTCAGGCTTTCATATCTGAGAAATAAGCATAGCTTGAAACAGTTTATTTGTGGCTACAGACCACCCAATGTATTTACAAACTGTTGTGATCACATTCCCGGGGTACCAAAGTTTTTTTGCCCATTCTCTGCGAGGGGGGTCTCGGAAGCATTCATGTCTAAGAACCAATGCGGTTGAGCATGCCGAAGACGCGTATAAATTTAACCTTAGCTCCAATTTTACTTGCAGAATTAAAAATCTCTCGTGATAATGGCCACTTGCGCAGCTCTTGGTGAACATTGTCCTATCTGGCTTTTTTTGGCATGAACTTAAAATATTCAAGCCAGTACCACGCCTACGAAATCGGAGTAAAGAACGTAGCTGGAAAGCAAGCGTCTCGACCAGGAAAACACAGAATGAGTCCTCACTTTATCATCATCTTCTTTTTTTGCTTAATTCTTTATCTCTTTCAGTATCCCCATCTTCTTCTCTCTTTAAAACGTTTTTGTTTCTTTATTCATTTCTTTCGTAATGCCCCCTCATAATCATCACTTCCCTTTCCCACCCCTTGGCTAAGCTTCACTACAAAAGGTTGTGCTATAATTTACCTTCTACCCTCCTTCTCTTCTTCTTTACCCTGACATCCCTCCTCCTAATCCTCACTTCTATTTCCCTTTTTCTGCTATACCTTCTTGTATAGTCCATTGGTATGCTATGCAAGGAGCTGCTTGGTATACTCCTGCTTTCTGTGCCGCCCGCATACCGAGTTCAACAGCATAGTTGTGTAAGCCAAGCGCCAATTCATAGTTTGTGAAAAAAAAAATCACCATCATAACCCAAACGTGCTCTATCGGTCGTCATCATCATCTTTAGCTTCGCTGACAGAACGCGTACGCTGAATTGACCAGAGCTTGAATCTGCACTCCGAAGGGTGACAGAACTAGTAAAAAGAGAGAGTGAAAGAAATCGAAGTGAAAATATTAGGGGAAATAATTTGACGAGGTGAGATTGGGACCTGCGCTCCCACGATTCAAAGTTGTGCCTCGTATTAACTCGGCTATCTAAGCACACTAGTGGAGCATAACCTAGTATAGTGTAGTATAGTGTAGTAAAGTATAGTATAATTAATACAGCAAGACGAACAGAAAGGGCAGTGAGTGCGACGAGGAGAAAGATCAGGGTGATGAGGACGGAAACAAGGATGGCAGAGAGTAAAGGATAATATTGAAAGAAAGGGAGAAGCAGAGACGTGCCCATCGCGGGATTGAATTCCAGCGGTAGCAGCTGCATTTTTGATGGAGGTTAAAATGTTGTAGGCCCATGTGCTCACATTTGGGTGTACGTTAAAGAGCCCCAGGTGGTCAAATTTCCAGATTTCTCCACTACGGTGTCTCTCATAATCGTATGGTGGTTTTAAGACGTTAAACCCCCCATATAAATGAAAAAGAGAAGCAGAGAGAAAGAGATGGAGAATCAAAGAAAGTGAGACCGATAGGTATGAAACACATAAAAAAAGGAAAGATGTAACTAGCGAAAAGAAAAAAGAGACAGGATAGAGATGAAAAAAGTCATGGAAAGAGAGAGAAAATTTCTAAAATAAACAAAAACGAGGAAGGCCCCCGAGCTCCTATGTTTTTCAAGTCATGGGCCCATTGGTGCAAATCTGCCTTAAGCTTTTTTGCATCTGACGCTAGAGAAACCACAAGGCTAATCAGCTGCGTTGTTATAGTATGTACACGTGTGCTTTTATTTTTATTCTTTTTATTTTTGATTCATCAGATACCTCGCAGCGCCCGAAGGCGTAATAGCTGGTGGGTTACATCCATAAGCGAATTACATTTTTGTTCGCACACAAATACAACTTTGTTCATAATAACTGAAATACATCTTCGTTCCCATACATAATACAAATTTGTTCCCAAATAAATACATCATCGTTAAGGTTGCAGTACGTGTTTACAGCATTGAATAAAATGCGCCGTAATTCTCAATATGTACTAACTTTTCAGTTAGCCTATTCCAATGTTGAATTGTTGTAGGAAAAATTGAATTGGCATGCATGTTTGTTTTAGCTGAGAATTACAGGTTTTGACCACTATGATCAAAACGTTTTGAAATGTAATGAGGTTTGCGTAGGTAAATTCCTCTGTTACTTCCAGTTTTATTATAGTAAATCATAAAAAGGAATCTTAATTTCTGTTTATAGTGGTGATCAGAAAGACACTCCTATCCTAGGTCAGCCTTCATTGCAGTGCAGCTCTCCCTCCTTGCGCACCGTCCCGAAAAAAACCTGGCTACACAATTTTGTATTTGCTCAAGAGCAGCAATGAAGGTCACCTCGGCGGGGTCCTACACGACACAACGATATCATAAAATAGGTATGATGCAAGTAGTGTACGCCACGCTTTTAAATTCACATGCGAACATCGCAGGTTTTTTTAATGAAATTCAATGCATCAACAGCTTTGGCTATGAGAGTGTCCACATGTGGCCTCCATGAAATTTCAGATAATAGTAACAGACCTAGGTACTTATATGTACTGTCTTGTTGTAACTGTACATTGTTGAGGTGGTACCATGAATGAAATAGTTTTATCCTTTAGTAAATAAAGTATGTACACACTTTGTTATGTTCAAACTCATTTTCAAATTCCTGCACCAGTTATGAATCAATGGTATATCTTTCTGAAGTTCTAATGCATCATTGTAATCGGAAATGTTTTTTGTACACAACGCAGCCGTGCGCAAATAACCGTATAAGATGAGATTTCCGCAGAGGTATCATTAACATAAATTAAAAATAATAGCGCACCCAGAATGGAGCGCTGTGGTAACACTTGCGTATTCGGAGCATTTTCCAATCAGTACTACGGTTTGTCTTCTACGAGAAAGGTAGCATTCAATCCATTTAAAAACATTCTTATCTATTCTCAGGGTGGTAAGATTAAACAGTAAGAGTGAATGTGACACCATGTCAAAGGCTCTTCGAAAACCCAGGAACACATCGTCAACCTGTCCGAGAGTATCTATGCCTGATTGTATATCGTGATAAAATTCTACTAATTGTGTTGTGTAAGACAGCTCTCTGCCAAATTCATGCTGTTCGTTGATGAGTACCTTATGCATGTTTAAATGATTTATTATTTCTTTATATAAAATGTGTTCAACTATTTTACAAGGGATAGACGTAAGCAACATTGGCCTATAGTCACCAACGTCTTTTTTGAACCACCTTCATGTATTGGTACCACGTGCTCAATCTTCCAGTCTAGTGGTAAGATACCTGTCTCTAAAAATCTTCAAAACTTTGCATAAAAGTACATAAAAATTGGCCCTGCGCAACACTTAGGTACACGCAGAAATATTTCATCTGGGCCATTATATTTATGCCCCTGTCACACGTAGCAACTTAAGCGCACTTTGAGCAAGTACACTTGGCCGTGAGTCTCATTTGCGCGCTGTCACAGGAGCAAGTTTAGTGTCACTCACTGCAAATTACACTTGCCGGCAAGTGCGTTCCCGAACCTCATTTCATTGCGACGACTGTGATGAAGTGTGTAGGCTCGGTACCAGTGGCTTGCACAGAGACACGCTGTTACCTAAAGCGGCGCTCATACTATATTTAAACCATTGTTTTTGTTATGGTGGTTACTGTTATGTATAAAACAAGTCATAAAATACAATAACCTCGCTACTTTCACCGCCGGGATTTTCACAGCCACGTCCGCCAGGGGAATGCGGCAGCACATGCACAAACATTTTTAAGTCTGTCGCGTTGTTTACTTCCAGGTACACTTGCACAAGTGTAGGTGAGTTGTTCTGTAGTAATTTAAGATGGCATGTTCCACAGGTGCTACTTCCACGAAGACAACGTGGTCCAAAGATGAGACACAGGCGCGAAAATAACAAATATACGTTGTGCTACAAATCCGTCAATCGCCACTGCCAACAGTTCTTCGCTGTTTCGTGTAGCAGCGAACCGCCAAAATGACACTTCGTGAGCGTAAGTACACTCGCTCAAAGTGCACTTAAGTTACCACCTGTGACAGGGGTATTAACTTTATCAACGTCCTTGAATAGTTTTTTCCAATTCCATTAACACTAAGCTTGACAGGAAGCATAGGCGAAACGCTCATAATATTTTGATGATAGTTACAGCTATGAATAGGTAAGAATACCGAGTGGAAAAAGTTGTGTAGGCATGCAGATTTATCTCTGCAATCCGTTACTACCTTCATATTATAATTTAACTTCTGTATTTCAAAGAAATCTGAGCCACACTGTTATAGGTACTTACAAGACATTTGAAGTTTAATTCCATTTTGTTGCTCAGCTTAGTGAAATAATCATGTTCAGCTTTTTCTACCTTTATTTTATACTTGTTGGTAATCAACTTTGTTTTTCAAAGTGAGCAACTAATTTGCTTTTTTTTAATGCGCTAAATTCCCCCTTTCTTTTCTTGATAAGTTCTAATGTATGTGCCGTTACCCACGGTTGCTCGCTTTTTTTAGCCATGAGAAATCAGCACTTAGGATGTTAACTCGGACAAGATATTTTTTACCCATGAGGCCCTGGCGTCCTATAAAAATGACAGGAATGAATTTTGCTGCCATATGCGACATAATAAAATCAGAAATTGGATAAGGTGTCCGAGCTATCCTTAATACACCTGCGCAAGTTGTTGTTGTTGTTGTTGCCCCTTCGCACTGGCACATACCCACTATGGGGGATTGGCCATGAAATCTAGAAGTATCCTATATGAGATATATTAAAAGGTTTATCCTAAATGAAAAAACTAATGATGTAATAGAAAAGAATAATTAACTAAAAAGGAATATTAAACTAAACAAATAATTGAAGATTGAATCAAGAAGAGAAAAGGTGAGGTAATACTACAGTGGAAGACAGAAATTTTGAGTAGACCAGACAATCGAGCTTATCTCACCCGGTCACAATCAAATGAATATGCAAATTTCTTTCAAAATTAGACAAGTGTCTTCAGAAATAAATTTAAGCAGGCATTATTATGACATGCGCTTTGATTCTCGAATGAAATTGACCTGCGCAAGTATAGGTCGTAATTTCGCAAGTATAGGTCGTAATTTCTTCGTCATCGTCTTCTTTAAAACTCTGCAAAGTGGAAAACAAAATGGGAGAATGCGATAGCGATGACACTCGCCACTACAAAATAATTAATTACAGCTTACTGGTTAACTATTTGATAAGTACCCATCGTATTTTTTCACATTGTTTCTAAGATGTTTAATTTGCTATTTACAGAGTGAGTCTTCATTAATATTAACGTATCGCTGGCAGCAGTGGACTATCTTCATGTCCTAATTATAGGACACCAGGGCTCAGTGGTTGTCAGGCCTCTGATTCCATTCAGGCAAATCCAGATGTGTAGCTCTTGTAAAAGGTCGCAATTTCTTGTTACTTTAGTCGAGAAACCTGCCCACATCACTTAGATAATATGTAATGGGTGTCAATAACGAGATAGTATGTAAAAAATTTCATTTTGTTTTATGAAATATAATAATGGTGCGTTATGAAGCTAGAAAAGGATGACGATGCAGTGTGGTTCAATCAGCTTGCCCTAGGAAATATGGGCGGAAAAAAATATGACACTGAAGCAGGACTCGGCAACTTTTTATGATGTTGGATCTTTCTAAGTGTTCAATTAGTATGCGGTGGCCTTTGAAGGGCAATGAGAAACTGTGTATCGTGAGCGCAAAGACTTGCTATTGGATAGTTTAGGCTCTCTAACTAATAGGCGGTTTCTGTACGTTAGTTTCCCAACGGTAAACTGTGCAATCAAGGTTAAATAAATAGATATATTAAAATTCACCATATTTCACTTTACAGCCACTAAGCCCTGGGGTCCTAAATATAGGACGTGGAGCCATTTTTCTTCTATACTTATGGGATGCTCGGAAAAAAAAAGTTTTGTGTTTCTGAGGTTGTAGTAACTGCAAATCAACGAGAAACATAAATATGTGCCGGTTAAAAAAATTCCGGGCTGAAAGGGTTAAATTTGTCTCACATATCATGCACATTGCCCTCCTCTAAAAGACACTTGAAAACAGGGAATGAATTACGAAGTTTTTTAGAAATATCATCGTAGTCACCCGTCTCATAAAAGTAGGCCCTTCTACTCGTAGGTAACCTCACACACACTTTTTCCCTCCGGATACAACCGACAACAGTAACATAATCACAAATTTTTATAATCACAGCAACATTATTTACAAAATCTGGCTAGTTACAAAACAACAAGTCTAACACAGCGTCATTGCGAGTACTGTGTCAAACCAAACGAGCCGACAACATTGTTTATCGCAAAGTTTATGAGCCTGTTCAAACTTATACACAAACCATTACCCCAAGATAAGCCAGGTACACTACAATTACTCCCGAGAAATGTTGTCTGAGCTGACACTTCGGGAAGAATTTCATATAATGTTTGCACTATCCTAATATCTGAGCACGGCAAGCGATAAAACACTCCGATCAAAAGCGCGAAGCTATCACGCAGGACCAAAATCTCATGAGCCCATAACCTCGAGCTTGGCAGCAAAATATTATATGAGGCATTGCGGCGGGTGTCTAATAATGAGAAAGAAAATTAGACAATTTCGATATATGAATAATGTGCGCCTTCCTTCACTCGACATGTAATGTTGTGACAAGGTGTATAGTATCCGCAAAATTACTTTTTATACTCTTAACTTTACAGCAATATTCAAACTGCATTCGTTAGTAGGAAACGCCACTTCTTTAAAGGCATAGGTTTAACCGCAAACAACGTCGGAAAGTTGTGCATTCCCTTACTAAATGAATTAGTGCAAAATACGCACAGTCATGTAAATGTGAATAATATATAGATTTTGACGTTCCCGAGTGCTTATGCCCCTGACACACGGGCACCCTGAAGTCCTTTAGACAAGGGGACATCTTTCGGAAAGGCGTTCGGGCGCAGTGACACACGACAAAGGAGTAACTACTTTCCGGCAAAGATCCTTTTCGCAAAAGCAGATCCCGCATCTATTTTTCTGGCAGGAAGGGAGTACTCTCGCATACAGTGTGCATAATTTATCAATAGAAGAAAACGTGTCGCAACACTGCAGTGCCCTGTCAGTATCTTTTGCGCTGAGAAAATGTTTTCATTTTCAGCAGCAGTGCGATTTGTTGAAAAGTGAAGGCCTATAGTCTGTCCATACTCTCAAACGCCTGCATTACGTCACTAGCGCGATCATGCCAGGGTTGGCAGCGGTAGTTGCTGTGTCGGCGACGTAGTATCTTGTAACAATAGAGTCTGCTCAGTCGGTGAAGAATAAACCGCGCGTCCAGTGGACTGAAAAGGAGACCTGGGCGCTGACAAAGCTATGGGAGGACCAATTGGACGCCTTGCGAGGGCAAAAGCACAACGGTGGAGTGTACCAGGCGATTGCTGAGAGCCTCACCGACGCCGGTATTCCGCGTACACGGGCGCAAGTTGACAGCAACATTGACAACTTGACACAGACATTCAGATAAGAAGGTCACTCACGCTACGCGTTGTCGCACGCGTCCCGCTTGCTTGTTTAGTGTGTGTCAAGATCGGGCTTGTAAAACCCGACATGCATGGGCACCTCGCATATCGAGGAAAAAAAACAAAAACAGCAAAACACCGACTGTTCATAGTTGCCAGACGAACTTAGGTTGCTGCTAAAAACGCAAAAAAGCGAAAGAAAATTTCAGGTATGCGCATTATAAGCCACCAGACAATAAAAAAAAAACGGTTTTATGCTCCGGCGTCGCTGAATGTGATGTACATGCGCAGATTCTTTTTAATATTTCCAATCTTGCTGCTTCCACAAACAGCGCCATTTTTTCTGCAGCGTTCTTCTGAGGCACCGCCTAAAGCAGTAGTCCGGTGCCGTGTGTCATCAGGGCCACTCCTTTCTGCAAATAGTCCCCTTAGGCGACAAAAGGGGTTTACTTCAAAGTACATTACTTTTGCCCGTGTGTCACGGGTATTAGACTCAGGTGCTTATTAAGGGAACCGAAGTGGTGAAAATAAAACGGAAGGCCCCATACTACACGCCTGATGATCATGCCATGGTCTTGACTCATAAAGCCCCTGAAATAATAATTCAAGTTTCTTCGTCAAGCAGACCATGCCTTTCTCATGCGAACATTTGGAGCGTTGATGCCATCTTGATGCGTCATCTGCAACTTTCCTGCTTCTCGGCGAAGATTGATGTTTAGTGGTAATCACTGGTGCAATTTCTTAATTTCGGCATGGTGAACAAGCCCGATGGCTATCACCCAATTGAGTGCTACACCCGATACGACTTTGCAGACACACAGCGTGCATAGAAACAAGTTACAATACCATCGATTCTGCATTTCTTATTGCGGCTTTGAATAGACGCATGCAACGAATACATCTCACCCTTGGCGCTCTGGAACTTCCGTAACGCTAAGCAAATTTTAGTGCAGAATCAACGCGCAACATTGCAGCTATCAGTCACGCCCGTACGGCACTCCTGTGCTAGTTGAGATGAGGCGTAGGGGAGGTGCAAGTTTACCTTCAAACACTGGTTCTTCCTTAAGGGTATAGTTGTTTATTTGTTTATTTACTTGCACAGGGTTGCAGTATAATCAGTACCAGGACATGTAAGGATTTAAACGAAAGCGTTCGACACAGTGCAAAATGACCCAGCCGTACAACAAACTATTCTATACAAACCGAACTAAGCATTTTGATCTCAGATAACAATGACGCAACAATCATGCAATAGTTCCTGGTCACCGTGCCACGAAGCAAGCAAAAAATGCACATTTACACTTTCAGCGCATATGCCATGCCATTATGCTTCTTTTATGGAGCCAGTGTTCGAGTGAAGTATGACAAACGCACGCTTTGGAATGTTTTTGAGCATTTTAATTTCAACTGATGTGTCGCGCGCGCTTAAACACACACACACACACACACACACACACACACACACACACACACACACACACACACACACGCACGCACGCACGCACACACACGCACGCACGCACACACACAAACACACACACACACAAACACACACACACACACGCACACGCACACGCACACACACACAAACACACAGACACACACACACACACACACACACGCGCACACACACGCGCACACACACAAACACACACACACACACGCACACACACACACACAAACACACACACACACACACACACATGAACGCTACGTAACGCGAGGAGTACACACGCTTATTCCACGGAAACACGTGTATAATACTGAGTCGCAGTGCCGTAGAATCACCCCAGTAGTAAAAACACGGGAATTATGTGAGGATCTGTTATCACAATTAGTTCACCATTAACAACATTGGCATCAACAACGTGTGCACAGGAACGTATAGGGTAAGTTTTTAGACGCAATTTTTATGTAAATGTGAAGAAAGAAAAGTGGATGAAAAGAGAACTTGCCGTGAGCAGAAACTGAACCTGCGACTTTCGAATAACGCGTTCGATGCTTATGTGAATGCCTATATGTGAATGTAAACGTGGGAGTGTCAGTCAGCACCACCTGTAGCCATGGCGGCGAGTGTGGCATACTGTGAGACTGTTTGGCGTCACGTAGCACGTGAACTTATTACGAGCTGACAGCTGGCCAATAGTACGTCGTGTATAACCTAACGGCAGCAAGACTGCCAGTTCGAGACCCTCGTTAATGAATTAAGGAAAGAAGTGCATACTTAAGGGTTTGGTTTTCCGTGTTTTGACACATTAATAATGAGATATAACAGACAATAATACCAAGAAATGTACAGGAGAAGTTATTAGAGCCGATTTTAATGTAAATGTGAAGAATGAAAAGTGGGTGAAAAGTTAACTTGCCGTGAGCAGGAATCAAACTTTTGCGATGTTCGATTTACCGGCGCACAGACCCTGGAGCGGACGTGGTTGAGGTGTCCATCGATAAGCGAAGAAGTCATGCTATAGACATTCAGAAGGCGATGCGAACAGGGTCAAATTACGCTATCGGTTTCCACTCTTAAAGACGAACCTCAAGCGCCCTCCAAGATTGCGCAATTTGTTACTGGACTTGAAGACAACGAAAAAAATTAATGCGAACGCATAAAGCTGCACAAATCTTGCCCACACAGCGCACGTTGCGCTTGCTTCGCTTTTGTCTGTCGCGTTTATGCCAAGCTGCCGTTTATAACGTATTCATTAAGGTAACATGCAATGCTTATAGCCACGAAAGCCACACACGACCATAGAGCACCATGCACATGGTGACAAAGTAATAAGGTGATAGCGTTCAGTTTGAGTTTCCGTTTAAATTTAGTATTAATTCAAGATACAAACATTCATGGCTATAGTATCATGCAGACAATGGTCCCAAAGTCGAGCGACTGCAGCGAGACCCTCGGTTACAACACAAGAAAAAAATCACAGCATATCCACGGAGTGAATGATGATGAGTGGGGCGAAGCGTCCGTCAATCCGTTCGTATACTTCCATTCGTGCGTCCGTTCGTGCATCCGTTCGTGTGTGTGTTCGTTCTTGCGTCCATCCATGCGTGCGTTCGTCTGTCCATGCGTTCATGAGTCCGTACGTCCGTGCGTCCGTCCATCCATCTGTCCGTCTGCTACTCTGTCTGTCCATGCAACCGTCGGGCGTCCATCTCGTGAACACTCCAAGTACCGCCATCTTCCATCTCGCATCATGGCGGCTACGTACGACAACGACGGAGAATGGACAGACCCACGCCTTACGGAGCTTCGCCCCTAAAGTAAAGTAGGCAGCATGTAATGATTACTAAGCGCAAATGAAAAGTATGTAATGAACAATTTAGAAAACAATAAAAATTATATTAACAGCTTCAATTCTGTACAACTTTGTTAAAGAGCTCTTTTGCGGAAATTCTGGTGTATGCATTGGCTTCGTTGGTCGTGAGAAAAAATTGGCGTTGTGCGTGAGCGAAAATTTGATCTGGCTGCAAACAAATAAATAAAAAATAACTTTTTGATTCAAGGGAGCATCGGAACTGCGCGTAACAAGCCGCTGCTGTGTAATGAAGCTACGCCAATATTTGGAACTGATTCGTAGACAATGATCTAAAATGTTATGTACCGGAAGGAGTCTTTCTAAGGCTTGTATTATTGTGGGGCAGGATCGCAGAATCACACTAGGCATGAAGACATGTGAATTGCGTGATGAGTGAGGTATTTAAATTTGCCCGGCCATTAGAAAGTGTGCCACTGCGCAGGTGTGCGTGGCCCCTCAAGGACCCTTAGTGCGGGCTTCTCCGATTAGCAAAAGGAAGAATGACGGCACAGCGAGCATTTTACAAGTGCGTTTCAGCGGGTATTTCAGGATGATTGGAAATGACGCAGATAAGCGTTAATTTTCTTGGATCGCGGCAAAAGTTTATGGGAAGGGGTCACGCTATCGACTTCTGCTTTTGAATGTCAAGCTCAAACGTCGTCGAAGTTTTTTATCTGGCTTTGCAATAAATGTCTCCAAATTTTACAAGTATGGAAATGAATGGACTCTTAGAAGACAAAGATACATTCATTGAGACGACCAATAATATCAAACGGAGATGTGAAGGATTCCAACCGCATTATTCTGCCTATTCTTCGGAAAGTGGGTCATTCCATGAAAGATCGATAAACGTTGTATACTTTATGTCGCCGGTTTTCCTCAGAATTTCGTACACCATGTATGTATTTCCGAACAACGTGAATCTAGGTTTTTTTCCCTATTAAAAAACTTCTCAACCAAAGAAAATTTGAGAAGCATCACCGGGTAACAACGTCCGTTATACGAGCAGTGCGTGTTCGCTGATTCATAGTCATGCTAACAGCAACGCTTGCTATATATCTCACATATACCTTCACCTCACCATGGTGGTCTAGTGGCTAAGGTACTCTGCTCCTGATCCGCAGGTCGCGGGATCGAATCCCGGGTGCGGCGGCTGCAATTTCGATGGAGGCGAAAATGGTGTAGGCCCGTGTGCTCAGATTTAGGTGCAGGTTAAAAAACCCCAAGTGGTCGAAATTTCCGGATTCCTCCACTACGTCGTCTCTCATAATCATATGGAGGTTTCGGAACATTAAACTCCACATATATAAAGAAATATATTTTTGCGCAGCAGAAATATGAGTGATGAAGAAATAGCTTAATTTCTATTTTCGAACTCTGAACGACTTAGGTGTTTTTTATTAAATTCTCGGAAATTTCTGTGTTCTTGGAAATAACTTGTTTTTGCGGCGCTATTTCTGCTTCTGTAAATGTCATAGCTTCATCATATTTACAAGCATTGCTAAACTTTTATGTGAATATGTATCACCTGCATTCGTATTTGTCTAGTAAGTTTGGAAGTGGTGAGCTTTGGAGCTCGAAACAGCAAAAAAAAAAACAAGAACAATGGTCAGTTAAAAAGTTAATATAAAAAACCCACTCTCAATTTTACTAAAAATTATTTGAATAGTTCTCAGAGGATTGCGCTGTCATATTCTAAGAATATGTTCTGTCATTTTCATCGAAACAAACTTACTAATTCTTAAACAATGTGTTTTCAGAGCATGTCGGCTACCCCTTAAATGACATCTCCTGTGCCAAGAAGATAAAATAACACGCTTTTTTTTTTGATTTCCTGAAAAACACAAGAAAGTCCGCTTCGCTAGTGTGAATCATTCTCTAAAAGAAAAAGAAAAAAAACACGACCCCTTGAAGGAAATGCATTTGAGTATAAATCTCAACAATTGTGCTCCCCTCCTCCCTTCCAAAAAATTGTATACAAGACGAGTCAACACAACCACGTGCACGACCATTAACTCGTTAGTGTCTACTTTTTATCCCCGAGTGTTACACCGTAAGCTGTTAGATCAAAAATTGGGTCACGCGCGGCGCCATATTTGTCCACCTTCTCCTCCGCCGCCGCCGCCGGTGTCCGTAACCACATTCTTGAAACAACAAAAAAAAAACTTCAGTAGTTCCAAGGACCCAGTGGGGTTCTAGCCCAGGTCCACTGCGTGCCAACCCAGTATTCTACTACTGAGCTACGTTTGTACTTGGGACTTGTTCGCAAACTTGCCTTAGGCAGACTTGATGTTGGGAAAGGAATGACGTTAATACGAGGAATAAAGCGTTTTAAAACAGCAAAAGAACAATGAGGCGTCACACAATGCAAATAGCGTAACGAGTGGGGTCATTTAATGCTCGAAACCATTTCAGAAGCTTGTTTTTGATCACCTATTAGCTGTGGGGCATAACAACTTCAGGCATAATTCCTAATCGGCGCCAGTCATTGCATGAACAATTGGCACAAAATTCTTTGCAACTGTTTGGAGGATACAACGCTTCTCAGAAGAATGACTGAAAATGGCATAACAAATGCTGGTCTACTATGAAGAAAAATAATATTATTTATAATGACTTAGTGGGTAACCAACAAAATATAGTTTCGCGTGATTTGGTCATACGTGCACGATATTCAAAGTTACGAGAAGAATCAGAGACATCAAGTATATAACGTTTTTGGATTTTTCCTTGAATCAAACAATATTGAACGCACTCTAATATGATCAACTCACCCAGTTTGTGTATACAAATATTATTACTTATGTAGACATACTATATACAATGCAGAAAGGGAACATAAATTACAGATACAACCAAATCGATGAATACTTACATTTCAAGGAAACCGCCAGCAATGCCGTATGAACCATTGAAATCCTAGTTTTCTCCCTCGTTTCTTGTCAAAGATCCATGCATACTGACTCTTGAATTCACTTTAATACCATGAACTCACCGAGTGCTGATATGCGAATAAATGTAAAATCAATTTCGTAGACACGCTGTACTGCAAACAACGAGGAATAGGAACCGAGATTAGAGGTAGATTTACATGAAGCATACGTAAGCGCTCTGTCACGTTGTGCTCTTGTTTGCCCTGAGTTAGGGCTGTTCAATTTTCTGTTGTTTGACAAGGGTACACAAAACGCAGGCCCTGACATCTGTGAGATGTCATTCGTGGGTACATAAGATATAGCCTACAAAGGCGCGCAAATAAAATTAAAAAGAAAAAGAAACAACACGAAAGAGCATAAAAATATTGTAGGGCAAGGAGCTCATTTTACAGATATGAGGTTTCCTTCTCGAGCAATTCAATAGGTGCTCAACTGACGCATGACGGGCCTGATTCACTTGACAATGAAAAAAGCTACGACTGTCTCACGCGAGTGCCGATCCACGTGCTTCTTATTGACGGTGAACTGAGCGAATTTGGGACTGCATTTACATGGACCTGCAATGGAATTCTCGATTAGTAACATATTTTTGTTTAACGTTGTTGTCAATGCGCTCGAAGGCGAACATCACCTCAACGCATTATTTGCCTAATGTCGAAGACTCCCCCCCCCCCCGTCAAAGCTCGGGAAGGGCGCTTGATGTGTCATGTCGCACGCCTCATTTTTTCAAGGATACCTTGCTTCAACGTTACTACATAAGGCGTCCAAAAACTAGCCTCCAGCTGAGGAAACTACGTGCACTCCAGCGTTGTCTGCCACTTTTATTAGTCTATACTGACACCCAATGCAAAACAAGAGATGGCATAGATAATTAGACAATGTCGCTTATATATATATATATATATATATATATATATATATATATATATATATATATATATATATATGTTGTTGTAGGCCCGTGTGCTCAGATTTGGGTGCACGGTAAAGAAATCCCTGTTAAGAACCCCCGTTAAAGAAAAACATATATAGGTCGAAATTTTCGGAGCCCTGCACTACGGCGTCTCTCATAATCATATGGTGGTTTTTGGACGTCAAACCCCACAAATCGATCAATCAATCTATTATATATATATATATATATATATATATATATATATATATATATATATATATATATATATATATATATATAAAGAAACAAAATGTTGCAAGTTCAGAACTGTATAATATTATTGACGCTTCATCTGGTTGAAGCGGTGGGTGTCCTTATAAACACATTGAAACGATTTATTTTCGTAGAAGTTTTCGATAGCAAAAATGACAAAATGAAATAGCGGACACACACAATCGACTTAATTTCATACACGAACATTTCGTACTCGTAGCAGTCAGTCAGGATACACACAGTGAGATAGATTGCACACGCAGTTGATATGGCTCTACACACTAGTGATGTGGCGTTATTTTGAGATTGCACGTCATATGGTGGTAAAAAAAAAGGGGTGGGGGCATTGGCACCAAATGGACACTTTGCCCAATTTTTTTCTAGTGTCGCAATCACACGCTAGCTCTATACTTTAAACACTTTGAAATCGCAAACAGAAAATTTGCACGCAGCCTTAAGATCAATTTTTTTTTATTTTCAACTACCCGTAAACTACAGTTCAAACACATCAAGGTTAATAAGTGAAACACTAAAAAACAAGCAGAGGAAAAAAGAAAGAAGTAACCAGTGGAACTACGCAGCACAGACACTGAACAGGATACACACAACCTGGTACGTTAACACGTCGTCTGTGACGAAAACTGTGAAAGATAATGGGTGATTACCAACCTTAACAAAGAGGAAACAAAGGTGCCCTGTCCTAAGAATTACCAGGTTATGATTACTTGTGCTTATTAGGAACGCTCGTAAGTGTGCCTGCGTCTTCGTTCATACCAGATGAGACGTGCTAAACTTATGCGACTCGCAAATTTCTCGGTCGAATGAGAACAAGAAAGTCACTCAGGTAGGTCGCCCGAATATTTTTATAAGTATGTCCAGCTAAGCGAATGTGTATTGATAATGGTAAGCTAGGAAGCTTATTCGCGTTCGACATATCGCCACTAAGCACAATCGAAATAATATTTTCGTTTTATCTTCTGTTTTGCTAGTTACGTTAAGTTTGAGAGCAATCAGCGTAGCGTCTCTAAAAAAACCACTATATTTCAGCCTCACAAGGAGAAGGAAGTGTGAGTTGGTGGTGTAACAAGTGCCGGGGCTTTACGTCCACACAAAACCTCCAAGAAGTGGAAGGCTCCAGCAGTTTCATTCACTTCGGGTGTTTTGAGGAGCACTCAAATTCAAGTAAATGTGCCTCAAGCATTTTCACCTCCATCAAAAGCGTGGCCACTGCGACAGGGATTAGAACCTGTGATCAGTGGGGCAGCAGTGGGGCACCATAACCACATGACCATCATTGTAAGTGAATTCGCGGTGCAAACAAGTCGTCTTCTTCTGTTAGTGCGCCCTTGCCCCACATAATTTATCCGGCTTGATTACTATGACAGTGTGCGTGAGAATAAAATAAAGCATGTCACCGGCTTCTGCTAAACATAGATTATCTCAATGCCCTGATCTGACTGGCCGACACAAAATAACCAAGCTTCTTACTCTTGTGTTCTGAACTCGAAGCCCTTCGTCTAGTCCTTGAAATTGAGCTGATAAAACGCCAGCGATCGACTGAATAAAACGCTCCTCTAGGGTTTCCGCGAGATATGAATGCAGCGCTGTCCCTGCTTCTAGTGAGAGACACCGCTGTAATCCATTTCGTAGGGTCAAAATGAGGAAGTGGAAGACCGTTTTAAATAGGTAGTTAAAATGTAATGTACTTCGCTGTGTCAATACAAGTGCAAAGCTTTTTCAATCTATTGAATCAGAAAATGTGGTTTAAATAAGAGGTAGTTAAACTTATTCGGTTCCCCGATATTCATCCAACAAACAAGTACCACTGCGGCTAGAGTTTCAAAGCCTCTAATTCTTCAGCACTAAGTATAGCATTAAGCAACTAAGAGAAAGTATACCAAGTAGTCATATATTTGCTGCTGCTGATGATAAAAAACATGAAAATGTGTTCAGTGAAAGGCCGGAACTACCTTGAGGAAACTTTTCGCTGGGGAAGGTGTAAGAAAGCAAAAAAGAAACAAAATGTAAAAAAAGGCTGTTGAACAGGAGAAAGAAAGAGAGAGGGAAAAACACACAAATGCACACTCAAGCAAAGAAGTGTCCTAGCCTTTTAGCGAGTCTTGTTGACTGCAGATACTTCAGCAATGCCTTCGTCGCTTTCTATTAGGAAGCTCGAACTTTCTGGCACTCAATTTGAGTATATATTACTTAACCCTTTGTAATAGTTCGATAGTTTTAAATTATACACTCGTTACGCAATTCGCGATCGTGATGTCTGGTTCGGTTCTGCACACCAGACTCAGCCACGAACTATAATTAATGTGACTCATCGTCCTAAATGGCGCCTGTAGTGTGTGGGGTCCTTTTTTGAAGCAGTGTCAAGCACTGCTTCAAAGTGTCGCTGCGTTGTATAATATTTAAGTAACCCCACCACGGAGGATTCTTTGCTTTGATTCCTGCTCGAACACAGATTTTTATTATTTCCCTTCACTTCAATTTCTTCCACATAGACAATGTCTCCAACGTCGACGCTGAAGGTTTGCAACATGGGGTCCCAAGGCGAATAAAACATCACCAAAATATCATCCACGAAAGTTTCCTGCCTTCGAAAAGAACGAAGCAGGTCATACAAGGGGCACGTCTTCGTCAATTCGAGGTTCCTGACAATTCAGTTAGTGGACGAAAAGATGGGGAAATCGGGAGGCATCGACGAGTATACTGAACAGCTGCGGTTCAAGGCGGTGCGATAAACTGCTCAGCTGTCAACACAGCACACCTGATGTTCTGTCAGAAGCCCGACAGAGAGCGTCGGGGGTACGTGTACGAGGCACTCTTTCCGCAATCGCCGCCCTCGTTCGCCCGTTGGTCCTAAAATTAGGCCTTTACCGTTAACCATAGGGCACCGCCGTATGGCGGAGAAAATGAAAATGCGAGGACTGCTGCCACAGTGGCGGCGCTGGCGCGACTTATATTTATCCGACGTCATAAACACGTCCGTCCCGTAAAGCAGGCGACGACCGAGACGACTTCCGCGTCCGCTCTCTAAGCCTAATCTCGCACTCGTCTTCCTCGGGTGTGTGTTTCGAGCCGCCAAGAAAGAACGGCTCCACACAAAGCCGCAACAGACAACGAAAACATAAACCAAAGTAAGAAACGGTGGCCCTGTTCGCCAGGATTCGAGCGGCAGCGGCGGACGTTCCGAAACCCTCTTGAAACTCTTGCCGCTCTTCGAACAATACGCGTTATACGATCTTGCGTGCCGTCACAGCGCGACTGCTTGCTAGCGTGGCCAACCCTCGCTCGTTCGGTGCACCCCTGTCATCTCGGGGCGAGCGCGTGCGAAAACAGCGGCGCCATTCTCGTTCGCGGAGCGTCTCAGCCATACTATACGTGTTATATTTTCTTTTGCCGTTGTTGTTGCAGTAACAGTGCTCGTTTACTTGTTTACATTTTTTCTTTTGCTATTGGCGTTCTGTAATCGCTTTCCTTTTGGTGTGGTCCGCGCTTTGTTGCTGAGATCGTTTGCACTTGTTTTTCGTGGCCTGTCTTGGGTTGGAAGGCAGCCCTGCCTTTGACGGGGCGTTGTCTCGCCATCCCGTTGTTTACCAACTAGGTCAATGGCTGCATCTAACGAAGTCACGCTGACAGCTACCTCCAACTCTCTTTATTTTCGTTTCCCAGTGGGCACCGTATGCCTTCTTTTACGCTTCCTGTGTTGTGGTTTCACTGCCACATCGGCTTCATTTGAGTTGATAGAATTGCCCGTCCAAGCGTGCTTTCCTTTATCGTTTCGACGCCATTGTGTTTTGACTCTATGATGAAGAGTACGTAGGACGACGTAACCATTCGCCACTGCGATGACCTAACCTCTCTCGGATAATCGTCCAAGAAAGGGCCGAAATACAAATGACCCACGCACGTGCCGAGAATTTAGCTTCTCTTTTGGCGGCCTCTTTCCTCGTGGAGAGAACAGGAAATTTCAACGGACATGCGAAAAAAAAAATGGCAAGCGGGCGACTGCTCTTTTGCATCAATAACAGTGACGTGTAGCAAGATGGCGTTTTCTAACGACCACGTTTCGTAATGCGGAAGAAATTACCGTGTGTCGATATGTTATAACGTGGGCGCTTCATATGCCAAGTGTAACCGGCATGCGGTACCCACTCGCAGAAGGAAATCGATGGGCTTTTTACAAGGTACCGGTGCGGAAAAGATGTTTTCATTTACGCTTGAAATTCTGGTTAGAGACATTTGACCTAATTGTGTAGAGCTTTAGAAATAGAAGGACGTCATTAATTAGAAGTTACAATTTTGGTCCTAAAATTGTCAAGGCAACGTTTCCACAGCCACGACAAGTGAGGGGAGAGATACACGACAATGCAAGTGCAGGAACGGCCGTTAAGTGGAATATCACAAACTTTGTGGCTATTTCGTGAGAGAAAGGGACACATGGACGAAGCAGGCAGAAAAAAAGAATAATAAAAAGCGTCTAGAGAGAACGGCACGGCCCCGTTAACTTAGGGCAACCACGGTCATCGTCTGATTTGTTACATATAAACATTTAGGACTCTTCAAAGCAGGCCTACTGAATAAACACTCATATGTTGACAAATACCAAACAACTAAGCGTGCATGCGCCTGAATAAATGTAACTTTGAGACTGGTAGCAGCCATGCGTCCTTTACAATATTGCGTGGGAAGGTTGCAACCGAATGGCGGTGTCAACTAAATGTGAAAGAGTGAACTTGTTCACTAGGTGAAGCCTTTTTCAGGCTAGTAATAAGTGAAAGTGGTGAAAAACCCTGTAAGAATGATAGTACGCATTAAAAAATTAAATATTGATGCACAATATTGACACATTCGTTAATGAGTTGAGATAATGTAGTGAAGTGAGATCAACAGAAGCAATATTGTGTCTATGGAAAATTCAGTGGTTTACTGCTTGATCCACTATCGCTGAATATATGCAAGGAACATGACCTTGTAGTAAAATAGGAGGACAAGCTCGACAGACTGATGAGGTGGCTACGCGAAAAAGCTGTCACGTATTGACTTCGCTTCGGCGTCCGACTTCGTATGCGAAATACTGAACACATAAAATGACGAGAGATAAAGAAGAAAATTTCAAGCCTGATAGCAAAAACAAATGCAAAAACAAGGTTTAGGAACGCTACCGACACTGCATATAAAGCGACAGAGTATGAATACTTAAAAACAGATGGAAAAGCCAATCACTAGGAGAAAGAAAGAAAATTATGCAGAAAAGGCCTTCCCAACAGGAGACAATGACTGCAGTAAATAGGAGGAGGATATTCAGTAAAATACTAACGAGCCTCAAGTATATCTCATAACGGAAAAACAATGATAATATGCAAGTGGTAAAATAGGAGCGCAAAAAGACACAAGTTAGCGTTAGCGGGTGTCCAGTTATCGTATAGAGAGGCAAAAAATTTTGCATTGTGTGGAGGCGGAGTGCTTAACTGAAACACGTATCGAAAAAAAATGTGCCTGAGGTAGCCTGTGCGCGAAAAGAATAAGTGTGCTAGCAAAGACTAAAAGCGCGGCACTGGATTGATATGTAGGTTTTTAACGTCCCATGAAACCACCATATGAATATGAGAGACGCCGTAGTGAAGGGGTCCGGAAATTTCGACCCACCTGGGGTTCTTTAACGTGCACTCAAATCTGAGCGCATGGGCCTACAGAATTTTCACCTTCATCGAAAATGCAGCCGCCGCAGCCGGGGTTTGAACCCACGACCTGCGGGTCAGCAGCCGAGTACCTAGCCACAAGGCCACCCCGGCGGGGCAGCACGCCGCTGGAAAAGAGTGCTGCACATGAACAATATTTTGAAACAGTGTAGGATCACTACGACAAGAAGCAAGTAATACTTCGAAAACGTTTACGAGGGGTCAAAATGCCGACATTCTTGAAGGTGAGAACGCATTATGTTACTCAAGCGACAGCACTGTGGGTAGCTTCGGTAAGAAGAAAATCGTGGTTCAGACTGAACCAGATGAAGCAATGAAGCAGTCCCAGGGCTCAAAATTAAGCATAGAGATATTATATGCGGAAGAAAAAAATACCCTAACAACAACAGAGCAAGTGAAGTTCATATTTTGGTGGGCTGAATGGTATTGGGAACCCATGGTAGTACCTGAGTCCTTCGTAACCTGAAATACCCTGAAGTTATACGGTGGCGTAATATGTGACGGCCTTTTTATAAATGCGGAGCATTTTTTAGTCGCGTGAAGTCGCGCTTCGGCGTCAGAGGTGGCGCCGTTCACACTCTTACTGCACGTGGTCGCGATTCGCGTGTCGTTCGGTATGCTCGGCATCCCGTGCAGAGACGCATATGCTCGTGTCTCGAGCCGGCCCAGGAAGACACCCGCAAAACTCTCACTCCCCTCTCTCTGTCGCCTCGCATGGCCGATCCGTGCAGCGTCTGAGAGTAAAAAAGAAAATGACTGCTCGCACTGGACAACCATTCACTGGCCACCCCGTGTATGGAGGCACTGGATCGCGTGTTAGGGATTCAGTCAAGGGCGTCTTTACTGGGCTTATGCTTGACGTTGAAGGCAACGCTTCTCCTTCATTTTAGAAATAAAAATAATAAAGACGAAATAACAATTAGGCATTCCCAAATCACACTCAATTACACAACATTCATGCGATACCCCACTCTGCGACGCATTTAATCGAGTTCCCTCCGTGGAAAGATGTGGGCGACATCTTTTTTTTTTTCAAATTAGAGAAGCATAGCCCAATCGTTTTTTTTTTCTAGAGAGACTAGAGCACATGAATGCGAAGAAATGGCTGGCTAAATAGCACAGAAAGCGTGGAGTCAGAACGAAGGAATAGTACAAGAAAATTGTTCACCAAGTACAGTGCAATTAAAAGTGTTGAAATAGTTTCAGGTCTCATTCAACGAAGAGAAAGGGAGAAAAAGAGGCCACAAATCAGGTGCCGACAAACAAATAAACACACGTAAAAACAAACAAACAAACATACCTAAAAACAGATGGACAGACAGACAGACAAACAAACAAGCAAACAAACAAGAAAAAACAGAGAAACTAACCCTGAGGTTGTACGATAATTGTTAAAATAAAACGTAGCAGTCTGAACAAAAAATCTGCATGACAAAAACAGGCACTAGTTTGCTATTGTTAGTCCGAGCTGGCTGGTTGAGTGGAGGAATAGAATAAAAAAAATCTTCGAAATAGGGTGAGTGATAAGTCATCTCCAAAGCAACTCAGTTAACTACTCAGCGTATTTCTATGAAATAAGAAGCCAACTATTCACAAAAAAGCATCTTATAATTAATTTCTTCGTGAAAGAGAATATCAGCTATTTCAGATGCCAGAAGTATCTTTAGAGGAGCCTGTTGACCAATGACAAAAAGAAAACACCCCGGAAAAACAGTTTGAATTCAGATTGAGAATCTTCATTGATCTACATTCTTAAAAAGCGCCCACTTTTCTGAGGCTTTGAGCATCAAAGCGGACGGAACTATATATTGTTCCGCAGGCCAGATTAGTAGGTCAGCGTATATTGGTTCGAAAAAAGCCGAGAAGATATACATAGAATCCATACCGTCAAAGAGCCTAGGTGATAGTACAATACTGATATAAAGGCGTGAATAAAGAAAGAAAACAACATATGTGAGCCAGAAATCTTACACTGGAACGGATGTAATAAAACCAAATTAGAACGAACAGGCTACGTGGCTATGCGTGCCATCCAGTTTGAAAGGAGGAGGGGGTGCTAATAGACATTATCATCTGGATCATCAGTAGCAGCAGCATATATCTTTGCTAGTGAAATGAGCTGTCGGTGACCAAAAGTGTACTAGTAGGTTCAGTGACGCTTTGAGAGGACCTGGTCCCCGCAACACAAGTGCACCGAGGACTGGCGAAGACTGCGACACAATAATATGGCAGACAATGTGAATCATCAAGAAAGTTTCCCGTATAAGTTACTGAAATGAAATATCTAAATATGGTCTAAACAAAATGGTGCTTGACTCGTATACTATACATTCGAATGCACTACATGGAAGAATTTGGCATATTTTACGTACAAAAGTTGTGATGTTATGCAAAACATGCCGAGGGAAGGTGACCACGGTGCAATATTTGATCGAGGAAAACGTTACGAAATGCGCTAAAGATATGTACAAGTGTTGTACGCACAGACATATGTTGAACAGTCACATATGCTTTCTATAACCAGTTGTTTACAGTTGCGTAAGAATGTCAAAAGCAACATGAATATCAGACACACCAGAAACGGTAAGCTGATATGTAGCACTTGTGCTAGTGAGAATAGTAGCCCTGGACACTGCTAACCTCAATAAATGGCACCTAATTACAAGTTACAGTAACCCGACTGGACGGATGTATCACAGGACCACATATGTAGTGCTTAAAAAATTGGATAGCCAGCACTTCAACTGCTTTTGACCTGCCACGAACATAACAGTCTATTTAAAAAGCAGTTCCAAGACCTAGTGTGGCTCTGTGGTGGAACACTTGATTGCTACGCAGAATGCTAGGGTTTGATTTCTGCCAGTATACTGACATTTATATTTTGCATTCGTTTGATCAATTCTGCCGATGTCCGGTTTTTACTAACGCTCTTGCGTTAAATTACCTATGTCTGTTATCGCCATTCCTGGGTAGATACAAACTGTCAATCACCGGTGGCACATACCCACATACCATTGGCACATACCAACCCGTGGTATGCGGGTATGTGCCACCCGTGTCTCGCGGAAAGACTACGATGACTTTCGCGACGGCATTGTCACATTATTCATGTCATGACGAGCAACCCATAATTGTCACACCATTCTACCCTCCCATACTAATGTAGCTTCAGCCCAAGTTGATAACGAGAGCACCCAGACGTAGGCGACTAGACAGACAGACAGATAGATAGATAGATAGATAGATAGATAGATAGATAGATAGATAGATAGATAGATAGATAGATAGATAGATAGGCACGTCAAACGTGTTTGCGGTAAGCGCAAAAATGCTTCACATTTTAATGTTAGCATGTTATATTCTATAGAAACAAAAAGGTATAATGCAACACTGCCCGGTGGCGGTGGTCTAGTGGCTAAGGTACTCGGCTGCTGACCCGCAGGTCGCGGGTTCGATTCCCGGCTGCGGCGGCTGCATTTTCGATGGAGGCGGAAATGTTGTAGGCCCGTGTACTTAGATTTGGGTGCACGTTAAGGAACCCCAGGTGGTCAAAATTTCCGGAGCCCTCCACTACGGCGTCTATCATAATCAAATGGTGGTTTTGGGACATTAAACCCCACAAATCAATCAATGCAACATTATATCAGACCATAGATAAAAAAATGGCAGATTCCACATACTGTGGAAATCGACTAATGCGAAGCACGATGCGGAAGGTAGATATGTCACTTTAAAATCAGCACAAAGTTATGGGGCGGGCGCAAGTTATACTGTACATGACTTTAATAAAATGATTAATATGTTTGAATGTGTCATTTACCTTCATTATCTATTCACGTCACTCAATAACAAATTTAGTATCACGTCACGTGATATGTGGAGCCAGCGAAACGGCCGCGAGCACGCGATGAGCGTAGCTTGTAGTCATGTTTTACATCTCACGCATGTCACGATTGTCATGTTTGGACATGTCGTTTACCTTCGTCGTCTATTCACATCATGCAATACCAATTTCGTATACGTCGAGCTAGTGAAACGGCCGCGAGCGCGCTATGAGCGTAGAATGTAGTCATGTTTTACATGACACGCATATCATGATTATCATATTTAGACGTTTCATTTCCTTCTGTCGTTCATTTACATCGCGTAATACCAAATTTTGTATATATGGAGGTAGCGAAACGGCCACGAGCACGCTATGAGCGAAACATGTAGTGATGTTTTACCTGACACGCATATTTTGATTGTGATGTTTGGACGTGTCATTTACGTCCGTCGTCTATTCACGTCACTTGATACCAGATTTGGTATACGTGGAACTAGCCAAACAGCGTCGAGAACGCTATGATCGCAGTGTGTAGTCATGTTTTACATGACACGCAGGTCACGGTTATCATGTTTGGACGTCTCATTTATCTTCGTCGTTCATCCACGTCACGTAATACCAAAATTGGTATATGTTAAGCTAGCGAAAGGGCCCCGAGCGCATCATGAGCGTGATATGTTATGTTCTTACATGACACTCATGTCATGATTATGACGTTTGCACCAATTATATACCTTCTTCATTCATTGACGCCCCGTAACACCAAATTTGGTATATGGGAACCTAGCGAAACGGCCGCGAGCGCACCATGAGCGGGGCACGTCGTCATAACTAGTCATAACATAGAAATCATAACATGCATGTCATAATTTCTATGTTATGATCTGTCACTTATGTAGCCATGCAGTCATGTCATACCAAACCTGTTTTACAAAATGGCATGTGAACGAAACCACCACAAGAGCAACAATACCATGAAATGTAAATCATGACATTCATGGCGTACATTACATGATTTTGATGTTATGGTTAATCAATTATGCACGTGATACAGTGATTTTATGCCATACCACTTTTGATATCGATATCATTATCGAAACAGCCAGGAGATCTAAAAGTCGTAGGTGCCTCTATAGATAGATAGATAGATAGATAGATAGATAGATAGATAGATAGATAGATAGATAGATAGATAGATAGATAGATAGATAGATAGATAGATAGATAGATAGATAGATAGATAGATAGATACGCTCAAAGTCGAAGTTCACTAAGAAGTGCTTCGCCTTTAAAAGATTAACAAGACCAACGAAGGCATATTGAAGCGTATGTTTGGGAACGCGGTCAGCTTGCGTGACGCAGTCAGCAAAGAGCCTCAGCACTGCAGGTCAATAGCGCTCCAGCCATATTCTCGGCCGGCGCTTGCTCGGGTCTTCTATTGGAGGAGGCGCACAATGGGTCGGCGCTGTAGCACAAGCTACAAACCACCACCTGCTCGTTCTTCCTTCTCGGCAGACGTAAAGCGGAGGTACGTTAGCCAAGTTACGCGTCTTTTGGGATGGCCCTGAATAGCGGGTAAGGACAGCTGATTGCTCGGATAGCCTTCAAGCTTGATGAGAGCTAACAAAGTGGTTCGTTGTGGAACAGCGACTCCAAGATGCCTTCAAGGCGTGTAACAATTGGGAACAATGTACGCATGCCTCAATCTCTTGGGAAGAATAGAGGGAAACATTCATTCGGGCAACTCTGCTCTATCTAGGATGACCGTTTCATGGAAATGAGACCTTGCCGCCCAGCGGCGTTTCATGGCTACCCTCGTATACGAGAAATTGTAGCTTGTTTCCGACAAATATAACCTCTTTATTTCTGTTATTTCTGATTTTGCGGCTCCTTCGACACTACGAGGCTGATGAAATGCTGTTTTGAAATCACTCCGTAATCTGCTGCGCAATCTCCCGTTTTTGCCTGAAAGAGTGTTTTGTAGAATTGCCAATATTATGCAGTCATGTTCGCGTTGTTTACTTCCACGTAGCTAACTTCCCACGTATTAGCTCTCCCTAGTGCATTGCATGGGCCCGGGCCAGCCCAAAAGACCGAGCCTGGCCCGGCCCGAAGGCCGGGTCGGGCCGGGTAAGGCATTGATGAATCAGGCCGGGCTTAGAACCATGAGCTTCGGGCTCGGGTCGGGCTCAGGCCTGAGTCAGGCCCGTATTATGCCCGCGTCTCATATGCAGGATGTTTTATCAAGTTGGTCCTATCGTGTTGAAAAACTACAAAAAAAGAGGCATCTGCATTCCACGTGCAGTGTTCCCTTTAAATTAGAAAAAGGCATCGTCAGGTGAGTACAAATAATAATTACGACTCTAATTAGAAAAATAAAAGACAACTCTTCACAAAATTTTAAGCAAATATCAATTTATCGAGTGTTGTTTCGAAGTTGATGGTATATGCACTGTTTAGTGCGTCGGTTTCGGTTTCGCCAGCTAAATTAGCCATATTTCATCGGTCAGTGGTGATTACCACTTGCCGCTTTTCCAAAATTTCAAAATAGCTATAGACTATTCGTATAGGAAGAACTTTAATTTGCTCATTTGACTCGACCAGCGATCTCGACTGGTTAAACCTAAATGTTTTAATTTATATATTTACTGCCGTAATTATTAATCTGAGGACGCCTTCTGCCAAAGTAAAGGAAATACCTCAGGTAGAACACAGATGCCTCCTTTTTGTAGCTTTCAAATTATATTGGACCCATTTCTTGAAACACCCTAAATATTGCCACGTTCCATTTCCCAAGTTTCTGTTATCGTCCCAAAACACCACACGATTCTCAGCGCAAACCGCGCCTGCAGTTTTCGAGAAGGTTCCGGACTGTAGTAGATCATTTCGATAAGATCACGCCCACTGTGCGAACGGTACAGATTGTTCTGGAACCTACGCCACCGCCAGCGATAACGCTAGAACATTCGATGGCAAGAGTATAAATGCCGACGTGCTCCGCCGCTTGTCAGTTGTTGATCGAAGGCCGACGCTCCGTTCGCCCCTATCAGTCCGAGACTGCTATCTGTGCGAGACTGCTGCTGCAATTCGACTTTCCGTTTACCGGGCACAGGTACGCCCAAATAAACAGTAAAATCCCATTACGAAGTCTCCTGTCTTCGGCCACGTCACGACCCTGTGACAATATCAATATAATGGCGCGCTTACTCTGCTTGGCTTTGTTGTTTTGTGGGGGGTTTGACATACCGAAGCGGCTTAGGTTACGTAAGGTGCGGTAGCTGAGGGCTTCGGCTAATTTAGACCAGCAGGAGTGCATTAGCATGCACTGAAATTGGAAAAACATGACTTCTGGCATTTGGCTCTGTCGATGTGCTATACGTTTTTTTTAAGAAACACGTAATATATCCTTTCGCTAATATTTGCAAACTGTAAGAAAAGATTTGCCAGGTGGTATACTGCTGCAACAGCAACGGTACACTGCTAATGTTATAATAGTGTATATATTATGTGTGCGCTTCAAACTAGGGAAAAAGATCGAGTATGCAGATACACACGCATGCTCGCCAAGCCTTTCTCTGCCTGCGTACTACGCGACTCGTGAGTCATGAACAACTCAGGAGCTGTTGTTGGTGTACTTAAACTGCGAGATGCGAAGTGACTCTCATGACGGGCACGCCAAACGAGGGAAAAGCTCACAATTTTTTCTGCTAGCGAGGCAGTTGTAACTATTTGTCACTTGGAAAGTCCCCAGAAATGTTAAGGATTTCACTGGAATGTCCACCATATAGAACAAGTTTTTGCTTATTCTTACGGACGTCTTTTTCGTAATTCGACAGTAATTCATAAGCGTTCTAATATGTCGAGGCGCAAGTGTACTCATGGCGCTCAAAAACGTGCAAGCATTTCCGCGGGGGAAGTAATATTTTTATTTAAGGAAGTTTATGATTTGCTGCTGTACGGATTGAAACAGGGGGCATTGGAATGTTTTACCGGATAAATTTGCGATGGCTCCTGTGGCAACCGGAGTTCAGGAATTTTGCATCCCTTCAGACCTCGTCCCCCGATTTCTGCCGTGTTTGGGATTTTACCGGATAAGTTAGACACATCAAAACTGTAAACATGAGTCCCTACTCCTGTCAAAACTTTATTGTATATAGGTTGCGCGCGCTCAGTTTATCTTTCCTTGGTGTCTGCAGAGGACGAACCTGCTTGCGTTGCACAGTTTCGCAAGCTGCACAGTTGCAAAAGAACTAAGCGTGCCGTCATAACAAACGGGGATTGAGTCGAATACGACGTGTCGTACTCTCGATTATTGATACGTAGTTTTATCATTGGTTCGGGTTGTCTGGGTTCAACGTTTGCTCATTATATCCGTATGTCAGTTGTAGATTAAAGCTGCTTCTATAGATTGATACTTTCACAGTAAGTGTGTCCGTTTTTTTTAAATACAAACGTGCAATAAAAAAGTTTATTTTATTTGTGGTGAACAAGTTTTGTCCTACTGAGAAATCAGTAAGCTTAACTTTCGCCTCATCAGAAAACACGAACAAAGTTTGAAAAAAATACTAACAAAATTTTATGGCCACATTGGTCAAGCGGCCAGTAGACCTGAAAAAAGGCACGAGCACATTGCGCAGGCATGCGAAGTGGGAAAGTAGGTCGCCCGCGGCAACCCTCCTCCTCACAATTTTTCGTCCTTTCTCTCTATTTGGAGACCTCACCAGTGACGTCTTGGAAGAAATTTTCTGTTCATCACTTACTTCTAGTAGGCTGCCCGGCAACCGCCACTGTTAAAGCGGCTCTACCGCTGCCTAGAGTTTCCGCCCCCTGGTAGTCCTCTCAGAATTATTCTTTAATTGCATGGCCTAATAAATGACGTTTGCAGGAGACTTGTTACATTTACTCGACGAACCCGGCTTTCATGCAAATTATATATGTGGACTCAAACTATAATTATCAGCCTTTTTTTTCCAATTAATAGGTGTAGTATATTTTGTAGTCCTTCTCTGAGAGGAAACAAAACAAGATTTTGTGGTTGGCACTGTGTACATGATACAACACAATTATATTTCAATTACCCTAAAGTTATTTCACGGAAGTGTTGCGGGTGTAATTACCCTAAAGGACACAGAATATATCAGTAAAATTTATGACGCTCAGGAAAGTTCTCAAGACAGTCTAGAAAATATCTTGTTTGCGGCAAGTATCGTCACAGTTACCGACGGAAAGTGCCTCGCTTATTTATACTCTTGGCATAATTGGCTGAAACGGGCCGCGTCGAGCCGGGCCCAAACCTTTCGGGTCCGGGCCGGGTACGGGCCGTATCTAAAAAACACCAGGCCGGGCTCGGGCGGGCCGGAGCTTGAAGTTTTCGGGCTGGGCTCGGTCCGAAAAATTGGTCCGTGCAGTGCTCTATATATTTCCCTGAGCTATTTTTTCTACTGCACAATCATAGATATATTGATATTCCTCAAAACGACCTACAGGTCGTGTGCTGCGGGCAGGTATATGTTTGGCGTAGATCATTCGAATTTGGTAACGAATAAACTTATGCAAGCGGCTCCACTCTTCCATTACTGTGAACCTGATAGTCTCAGCAGGTAGCTTCTTGCTGGGACACAGGAGTTCATCGTTAAGCATTTAAGCTTTCCCTTTTTACAGGTTAACGCTTTTATCGTCAATGAGGTCCTTTATTGCTCCGTGAGCCCCAAATCAGGAACACGATCGCCTAGTTCGCGATACGTGGTCGTCCGCCCTTAACCACCGCTGTGCAGAATCCTCGGTCAACACTGCTGAACTTGAATGTATGCCAATGTGTGGATTCTCACCGCAGGCATTATTGGGAAATGGTCTAGACCAGTGGTCGGCTGCCTTTGAAGGCGGTGGGCCGAGTCGCACGAAGCCGACATTGTTGGGGCTGCACGGCTACTTAAAGATGGGAGGCTGGGGCGGGAGCAAGGTGAAAAAGCTTAGCGAATTGGCAATAATAATGTACAAAACTAGAATAGAAATCATAAGTTCTTTCAGCACGCATGTTACAAAGTAGCACTTAATATCATCTATAGGTTAAAAAAAAGCTCAATGAGAGTAACCTAAAGCCCCGCCGGGCAATGCAATGTAATAACAAGCAAGAAACCAATGCTACTTTTGGTGCTGGATATATTTAGCATACTGTATGCTATCAATGTCAAGGTTGTTCATTGGGAGACGTAGAAAGTCACGGAAGTGTTAGTTGGTTACACATGTGGTAGAAGGGGTCTGACTGCAGTAGTCGCAGGTAGTTTACCCGTTGTCTTGTCTATTGCCAAATCTCCTCCTTAGCAGAAAAAAGAGAGGTTGGGAGATTACATGGACGGCACTCATAGCGCATGACTACCGACTCCTACCATAATTGTGAGAGTACCTCACATTGATGGCACTTGTTGAGAACGACTGAGATTGATAAATTATTCATTCCACTTCATTTACAATAAAAAACTGGCAAACATATTCGGAGAAACTAAGCACAAGATAGCTTTCCGTACTTCACCGTAACTCTACTAACTGTATCGCATGCGTCACTAGTTGTACTCAGCCTGTAGAAATTGTCAAGGGGCCAAAAACCTACAGCGCTCGAGTCTCTGCCCAGCCGCTTTAGTTCTCGCATATTTAGAAAACGTTTTGCTGCACACGCTAACGAACGATATCATATGCACAATATGCAATACATGAGATATAAAGTTGGCAGGCTGATGAATGACTACTATAACATCTGCTAGGGTTTTTCACCCGGAACCAAGTTATGATTTTCGGAAAAGTCGTATAGTGAAGAGCTCCGTAAAATTTAATCTTCTGTTGCCCGTTAACGTGTGCTGACATCACAAAGTACACGAGCCTTCCCCATTTCACCTCTATTGGAATGTGATCACCGTGGCCGGGATCGAACCAGCCGCCTTGGGGGGGGGGGGGGGGGGGGTGCAGCAGGGCACCATAGCCTGATCAGGCTGTCCACCATAGCGAGCAGCCTGATATATTGCGGATTTTCGGATGAAACGCTGCTGGCTATTGGATACCATGAAATTTCGCACCACTTCAACTATGCAGAGGCCGATCAGACAGGTCCTGAGTGAGTCGTCGCATCATTGCGACCCCAAACTTAAGGAGCTTGAATCAAGTGCACAAAGCAAGTTATCAGTATGCAGTTCTTTTAACCGATGTTTGGATCACTATCGTAACTTCCCAGATGAAATGATCGGCAACCTTTAGATCTGAGGTAAATGTTGAGCTATCGACGTAAAAAATAAAGTGACTGAATCATATTGTGTATTTATTGATGAGATTTGTGAAGGTTAGGGAAACTTTGAAACAAGGCCCCGACGTTATCTAGTTAAGCGAATAACTAAGTTAGGCGAACTTCTTCTGAATGAACAAGTTCATGCAATGGATTCATGAACAGGCAGTTTATATTTCCCGGGGAGCTTTCTGAAAGCAGAACTGACTCGAAGAAAAACGCCTGTAGGCATTGACCTGACCGCTTTCCGCCCTTTTTCGTGTTACAGCCATGTAGCTCAACCCCATTTTAGTTTTTCTTCTTCTATTCAATCTTTTTTCTTCTCGACAAGCTCTTCATAGTTCAAATTCTGGTTTATCGTTTATCTCCTTTTGTCAAAAACTTGCTTCGCTTTATAGGTTGCCCGAGGGAATGACAATGACCATTTAGCTCGATACCAGTGTTTAAGTTGGTGGCTGTTGTTGCGAGAGGAAAAAAATAGCGAAGGTGATTGGCAAAGCACCCTCTCACGTGACAAAGAAAGGTGTGTTGTGCCAAGGTGGCAAAATGCAGAGCGGTGATATTAAAGCCGTAGGCGCTCATTCTAGGGGTGAAGCTCCTTCTGCTCTAGGCAGTCGCGCGTCCCTGCGACGTACCCAGCACAGCATATCCAACAGACAGACAGACAGACAGACAGACAGACAGACAGACAGACAGACAGACAGACAGACAGACAGACAGACAGACAGACAGACAGACAGATGCACGCTTCACTCTACTCTTCATCATTCACTCCTTGGATATGCTGTGATTTTTTCATAATAGCTTTACTTTTAATTGCGGAATATTTCTTTAAGCCGCTGTTGTGGGAGATTCATTAATAAAAGCGTATTCGATTAGCTACAGTGAATGCTAAAGATGGCAATCAAACGAGCTCCGATTCCGTAGCGAGCCCTTTATCGATGCTATATCTAGAATGTTTCCTTAGAAGTGAGACAATCCTCCCTCGTCATGAGCCTGGTTAGTTGATAATATTGACGTATAGTAAAACAAAAAGCATCGTTACAAACTATCGAGCATTTTAGTTTGCTTCAGGTGACACTGAGAATATATAATGAAGTCGCATATCACCATTATTGAATCGAATATCTGTGAAAAGCACTCCCTGTGCCGACGCTGCAGGACCTGACACTCCAATGGTAACAATGATCATGAACTATATATCGAACTAAAAGAAAATGAAACAGAAAGAACGAAAGCATTCATTGAGAACTTTCTGTCATATCAATGCCAGCAATGACGTCAACGAAAGCCCATCAAAATAGAAATGAATAATTTTTTTTCTTAAAAATAGCTAATTTTTTGGTAACGGGATAATTACGATTAGAAGAGGAGCAAAGTAGACGTAAGGCAATACTGCTAGCTGTGGAAGGTATAGCTACAGATGTCACCAACTAGGTGACCCTTGCGATGAGATGCGCAGGCCATATAAATTGCAATAACTCCAAGTGGCGTTGCGGACTCAGTGAGTCTTCTACTGGTTTTTATGACTGTTGCAAGTGTCATGTGCCCCCCCACCAATAAAAATGAAGGAGTGTGATACAGAAAGCACAGATGCTTTGACATGCCACGGAATATTATTAAAAGTAATAGTTCACTTTTCCATCCTAGCTGTGACAGCGTGTCTTTATTTCCATCCATCGATTGTTGCTGTGATGTTAAAATAACAAGCCGCTGCCATTATAGAGGAACCACACACATCATGGTATATTAAAAAAAGACATTGACCCAAATTGCACTGGAGGTGCAATGCTAAAAAGAGCTGACGGGCACTTAAAGGTAGACCTGGAAGTTTTTGCACTAGTCGCTTTTCTAAGTGTTATTTTTCTTTAATGCTTCATTTCTTTTCTTCTCTTTGTGTGTGTATTTTATGATTCTGAATATTTCTAATTATTTCTTTTTTCCTCTTTGTCTCGCTAAACTTCTTTCTCGGTTTTTCTCTTTTTCTTTCTCTATTTTGCCTTGCTCTCTCTGTCCGTGTATATGTCACACGCATTATTTTTCTTTCTCTTTCTTTGTGTCTTTTTTTCTCTTTTTCTTTCTTTTGATGCTATGCTTGAAGAGGAAACTTTGAATAGGCAGACATCGGATGTATGCACTAAGGGAGAAAGCAGGCAAAATAACTATCAATAAGGATAGGACAGTTAAAATAGCGGAGGAGTTTTACAGAGACCTGTACAGTAGCCGGGACAACTTCGACCATAATACCAGAAGAGCTAGCAGTAACCCATATGACACCTAAGTAGAAATGATTGAAGAAGTCAGAAAAGCATTGGAGAGCATGCAAAGAGGTAAAGCTGCTGGTGAGGACCAGGTAACATCAGATATGCTGAGAGATGGAGGACACATTGTGTTAAAAAAACTTGCCACCCTGTTTACGAGGTTTCTCCTGACGGGAAGAGTACCAGAGTCTTGCAAGAATGCTAACATCATCTTAATACATAAGAAAAGAAATGCCATGGACTTGAAGAATAACAGGATGATCAGCTTGCTCTCTGTCGTATACAAGCTATTTACAAAGGTAATTGCTAACAGAGTTAAGAAAAGATTAGAATTCAACATCTAAAGGAACAAGCAGGATTTCGACCAGGCTACTGAACAATCGACCACACTCATACTATCAATCAGGTAATGGAGAAATGCTCAGAATATAGCCAACCACTATACATAGCCTTCATAGATTACGAGAAGGCATTTCATTCAGTAGAAATATCAGCAGTCATGCAGACACTGCAAAATCAGGGCGTCGATGAAGTATATATAAACATCCTGGAAGAACTCTACTGGGGATCAACTGCTACCATATTGCTTCATAAAGAAAGCAACAGAATACCAATAAAGAAGGGTGTAAGGCAGGGGAATACAATCTCCCCAATGCTATTTACCGCACGCTTACAGGTGGTTTTCAGAGGCCTAGAATGGAAACAGTTAGGGGTAAGAGTTATTGGTGAGTACCTTAGTAACCTGCGCTTCGCCGATGACATTGCATTGCTGAGTAACTCAGGGGACGAATTGCACCTCAAGATTACGGAGTTAGACAAGGAGAGCAGAAAGGTGGGTCTTAAAATTAATCTGCAGAAAACGAAAGTAATGTACAACAACCTCGGAAAAGAGCAGTGCTCCGAGATAGGTAGCAACGCACTTGAAGTTGTAAAAGACTACGTCTACTTAGGAGAGGTAATAACCGTGTAGCCGAACCACGAGACTGAAATAACTAGAAGAATAAGAATGAGTTGGAGCACATTTGGCAAGCACTATCAAATTATGACAGGTAGATTGCCACTATCCCTCAAGAGGAAGGTATATAACAGCTGCATCTTGCCGGTACTTAGCTATGGAGCCGAAACCTGGAGACTTACAAAGAGGGTTGAGCTAAAATTGAGGACGATGCAGCAAGCAATGGAGAGAAAAATGGTAGGTGTAACCTTAAGTGACAAGAAGAGAGCAGAGTGGATTAGGGAACAAACGGGGGTTAAGGATATTATAGTGGAAACCAAGAAGAGGAAATAGACATGGGCCGGGCATGTAGCGCGTAGACAGGATAACCACTTGTCATTAAGGGTAACTAACTGGATTCCCAGAGAAGGCAAGCGGGTTAGGGGGAGACAGAAGGTTAGATGGGCAGATGAGAATAAGAAGTTCGCGGGTATAAATTGGCTGCAGCTAGCACAGGACCAAGTTGACTGGCGGAACATGGGAGAGGCCTTTGTCCTACAGTGAACATAGGCTGATGATGATGATGACGATATTGACATTCTCCTCCTCGCCCACACTTCCCTTTTTCGGCACTTCAGCACTAGCTTCCGGATCGTGGGTGTGTGGGTCCCATTCTGGCATCGCAAAGAAACTTTTGCTGCCAGAGTTTCCCTCTATCTTTAGTTCTTTTTCTCTGTTGTTTTGTTTTTCTGCACTATTCACAACCATTAGGGTTATTGCACCTCACAGCGGAGAAATTGGCGCACGCGCTGTGGTGGTGAAGCAGCGGATGAAGACAATGATGAAGAAGCGAACAAAAAGAGCTAGTTCATGGTGGTCTTAGGTTTCTCTTCACAACCGAGGGATTACTGCCGCCTTAAACAGCTACGAAGTTGAATGATCTATTCGACGTTTTAGTGAAAGTCAGCTGTTCGCTCGAAGGGTCATACACAGATTGCCTATGGCTACTGCATACTGAATCTGGTTCTTAGATACAAGGAAAAAAGAGAAAATTTTGAGGGCCCGTTCATCTTTGTTAAAAACAATATAATGAGAACGGAGAGAAAATAATGACAAGGAAAGTTTATGGGATGATTTATGTTTAGGGAATGCCTTAGTAAATGCAACGCAAACGTGAAGCCAGAAAAGCGACTAGAAAGATTGCAGTTAAGGTCCGATAGTGTGATCTTGGAATGACGCATCTAATGTTTTACCAACTGAGTGACCACAGCGGCCATTGGCCGCGTTGTTCGGAGGTCGCCTGTTTGGTCTCTGACCACGGCAATTTAAGTTTTTGTGTACTTTGTTTTTTATGTTTAGATTACATTGCCTACCAATAGAAACTCCTATACTTTCCTTGGCATTATTTACCGTCAAGATCAAGAATTCACACCTCACAGCATCTACGGGCTCCGAGCCCGCCGCCCTTCTAGCCGCACTTGGATTTGTTATGCGAGAACCCCCTGGTAAGTGGGCCGTCTTCTGTGACTACAAGACAGCCCTTTAATGTAGGCGAAGTTTTCGACGCAGAAACAGCCATCAGATGGTGTTTCGTATCAATGACATTTGTCATCGCGCCACTAACCAAGGACATGGCATGACATTTCAATGGCTGCCGGGTCACTGTGGGATTGGTGGCAACCACTTCGCCGACAACGCTGCCCGATGTGCCCACAACGGAGTGCCCACATTGCTCATATACCAGTCAAGGGTTGACGCCACAAGAGAACTGTGCTACATCGCTCATAATGCCACACTTATTGCATAAGAATCTTCGACTGAACACCACTCGACGCCCACAGAACCTGACTTCATTACTCCAATTACAGCTGTCATCTAAGATTTCGCGACGGGGCGCTACAATGCTGCGTTGGTTGTGGGTTGTGGGTGTCGCCCGTCAACAATGACGGGCGACAATGACGGGCGACGCCTTTCCCTCCCTCTGAAAAAGAAGGGTGGCAAGTGCGCGCAAAAATTTGAAACCAGCTGAAGGCCATGTTCTAGCCCCTGTAACTTCCTTAATATGTAGCACGTATTCGCGAAAACTTTGCGGCAGCGTGTTCACGAAGTAAAAAACATATTTCTCTTTACAACAATCTTTCGACTTTGGGGTTGTTTACTGGTTCTTTCTTTATTGGGCGCTACCCTCGCTCACTTGTCGACAGTCGCTGTGCCGGGAACGTCGCAGTGACCAGGAATCCACTGCATTGAGATATCACAGTGATGAATATTTTGTAATGAGGGCAGTGGACATGGAGCTTGATTAGAGAAAGAAGAAGACGTACTGTGATCACACGCTTGCATTCAAATAGTGCTTGCGCTAAATAAATTTTTCGTTCACTGAGTCCACTCCTGTTTATTCAACACCCCATTTCAAGTGGTAGAAGTGCTGGGTACATCTGATCCCCACCGTTGAACTTCGCAGCCGTACACTCCAATGACCTTCTGCAATGACTGATCCGGGGCCGTCTTAGGCTACTACTCCAGATCTCACACCCGTGCCTGTCTTCTGCGCTGGCGCTCTCCGGCAGCGTGACCCACCCCATATTTGGTGGCACAGAGGACCAAGATGTGGACAACTGGATGGCCGAGTATGAAGTGGTGAGCGCGTATAATAAGTGGAACGCGGCCGATAAGCTCACAAATGTGAGTTTTTACCTGACTGGCGTGGTCAAAATATGGTACAGGAATCATTAAAGTGATTTCAGTACCTGGTCAGGATTAGCAAAAACCCTCTCGGAAGTCTTTGGCCATCCTGCTGTCCACCGCCTTCATGCTGAACAGCGCTTGTGGGGCAGAGTACAGAGAACAGGTGAAACCTTCACGAGCTACATCGAAGATGTGCTCTTCCTCTGCAAGCTCGTCAATTCCACTCTGGACGAGGCAGGCAAGATTAAGAACATCATGAAAGGAATCGACAACGATGCATTCCAAATGCTTGCTGCGAAGAGTCCCCAGACGGTGGCCGAGGTGATTCAGCTCTGCCAAAGCTATGATGAGCTGCGTAGGCAGCGCTTCCACACGTTGCGCAGCTCAAGACACCACGGACCTCTCATCCCTCGACTATCACCATGACACCGCCGATTCCTCTGCGTCGATGTCACTCATAAAGCGATTCATACCCGTGGAGGTCATCCGGCAGCTATCTATAATTACAAGAACTAGCAAGGTGATGGCTCCCTTGTCACCTTCGCTTCACCAGGTCATTCAATCGCAAGTTTCCGAAGCATTGCCGCCAGCTCAGGCTCCACCACCTGTTACCGCACCACTAACGTATGTATGCAGCCGCTGTTGCTCGGCCACGTGCGCCATTGTCTCCGGCTATCTATGAAGCAACTTGCCACGTTTATTCGTCGACGCCACCTGCCCGCCCGTTGACCGTCTCGTCTCCGGCTGTATACTAAACAGCTCGGAACGTTTATATGACGCCGCCGCCTGCACGACTGTTTACGGTACCTTATTAAGCGAGCAGTGCTCCTACCGTTAGCTAATGGTGCACTCATAATAATTGGCCAATATGTATTTCATGTGGCATCCCAGGCCACATAGCTCGTCAATGCCACCGTCGCAGCTTCCCTTTTCATGACATTGCAGGGGCCTCACATTACATGACCACCATGCCCACTCAGCCGCGATGTCCCGTTCCTGCCGACCCACCTCTGGACGTGCGTCCTGGTCGCCGACCATCCGGCTCAAGCCGTTCGCCTTCTGCTCGTCATGGACCTATTTCTCCAATGTTACGTCGCAACAGCCCACCGCGAGGGGAAAACTGACGGGCGCAGTTCCGGAGGCAAGAACTGCGCTGGCAGCGAAAACTTCAAGACCTAAATGCTGTCCCTGAACGAAATGGAACTCTGTATTGATGGCATTAAGGTGCATGCACTTGTTGACGCTGAAGCTGCCGTATCTGTAATTAGCGAGAAACTGTGCCGAAACTTGAAGAAAGTGACCACTCAACTTACCGACCTATCTTTGCAGACAGCTACGTCCCACCATGTACAGCTTTCAGCTTTGTGCACTGAACGAGTCGTCTTTCAAGGTGCGATGTACGTCGTCGCATTTGCAGTTTTATTCTGTTCTTCACATGACGTTATTCTTGGGTGGGACTTTCTTTCATCGTCAAAGTCTGCTTTGGTAGACTGTGCTCGTTCCAAACACGCGTTATCGGTGTCGTGCTATGACCCCGACGATGCGCTTCGCGTAGAGTGTTTGCTGCTTCTGAGGTTGACATTCCGCCTTTTTCAGCTGTTGTTGTCTCGTTGTCGTGTGCCTCTCCTCCGAAATCACCTGTGTTGTTGATGCCATCGGTCACATCTGCGTGCCATCGAAATTCATGCTTCCGTATGCCGTCGTCGTTTTTGAAAGCCGTCACGCTGCCATTTATGTGTACAATCCCTCGGACAGCCCGTCATCCCTACTAGGTTGAGAATGCCTGGGAAGCTACGAACCTTACGAGTTCATTCTTCCAGCTACTATATTCGATTCTACGGTTTCGCTTCCAATTTGTACTGTCACTTCTACCAACGCGCCTAATGATGTTCTGGACGTCTTCTCGGATGCCATCGACTCTGAGCTCTCACCGACTCAGTGCGAAGAGATTATAAATCTTCTACTCCGTTTTCGCTCTTCATTCGATTGTGACCAGTCAGGCTAAGACCGAACCTCTGCGGTCATTCACCGTATTGACACCGGTCAACAATCCCCGCTAAGACAGCGTCCGTACCGTGTGTCATCCGCTGAACGCCGTGTCATCGACGAACAAGTGAACGACATGTTGAAACGTGGTATAATCAAGCCCTCGAACAGTGCCTGGGCTTCACCGGTTGTTCTCGTCAAGAAAAAAGACGGATCCATCCGGTTTTGCGTTGACTACCGCCAACTCAACGAGATAACGTGCAAAGACGTATACCCTCTGCCGCGCGTGGATGATGCTTTGGACTGCCTACAAGGAGCAGAGTTCTTTTCTTCGTTAGATTTACTCTCTGGCTACTAGCAGGTGCCCATGGCAGAGGGTGACCGCCCAAAGACAGCCTTTGTAACACTGGAAGGACTATATGAATTTATGAATTCACCGTTATGCCTTCTGGCCTCTGCAATGCGCCTGCCACTTTCGAAAGGATGATCGAAACCATCCTGCGAGGTCTGAAATGCAAAACGTGCCTCTGTTATTTGGACGACATTGTGGTATTTTCAAGGGACTTTGCGACCCACCTCAGCCACCTCGAGCAAGTTCGTACATGCCTTTCCACGGCAGGACTTCAACTTAACTTTAAGAAATGCCACTTCGGTGCTCGCAGGCTTGTAATCCTCGGCTACGTGTTTTCTAAGGGCGGCATTCTTCCGGACCATGCAAAAGCTAATGCAGTCGCGACGTTCCTAAAACCAACCACCATCAAAGAGCACCGAAGCTTCATCGGCCTATGGTCGTACTTCCGGCACTACGTCCGCAATTTCGCCTCCATTATCACCCCCTTGACCAATCTTCTTGCCGGAAGTTCTGATTTGTCAGCGTGGTCTCAGGCGTGTGATGCTGCATTTCAGGAACTCTGACGACCCCTCACTAAGCCTCCCATACTCCGACATTTCGATCCGTCTGCTCCAACAGAACTTTATACGGACGCTAGTGGTGTCGGGCTAGGGGCCATACTGGCTCAACGCAAGGATGACTTTCACGAGTACGTCGTTGCCCATGCCAGCCACACCCTCAGTAAAGCTGAGAAAAATTACAGTGTCACTGAAAAGGAGTGTCTCGCCATTATTTGCGTAATCGAAAAATTTCGGCCTTATTTATATGGACGTCCGTTTGATATTGTGACAGACCACCATGCACTTTGCTGGTTATCTTCACTAAAAGATCGTAATGATTGGGTCGCTCGTTGGGCATTGGGGTTACAGGAATTTGATATCCGTGTTATCTACCGTTCCGACTGGAAGCATTCCGACGCCGATGCCCTGTCACGCTCGCCGTTGGCTTCAGAGCCTGTCTGTTTGCCTATCATCACCAGTGCTGCCTTGGACATCAGCATTTCGGACATGCATTTCAAGCAACTCAAAGACGCTTGGATTTTTTTTCTCTTTTGGACTTTCTCTCAAACCGGACGCCCGTTAAGTTTCCAGGACGCTTCGCCGTCGAGCAAAACACCTCGTTATTTGGGATAACCTGCTTCACCGCCATAACTACAGCTCGATCGGCCGTAAGTGGTTGCTCGTCATTCCCCGACATCTGCGCTCTGACATCTGCGCCACGTTCCCCGATTATCCGCAATGAGGCCACGCCGGTGTGTTAAAAAGATACACTCGCTTGCAGCTGCGGTAATACTGGCGCGGTATGTACCGTCTCATTCGCCGTTACGTAAAGTCTAGCCTTACGTGCCAGCGACGCAAGATGCCCGCTCAACATGCCACAGGACGCTTGCAGCCGTTGCCATGTCCAACACGAGCTTTCGATCGTGTCGGAATGGACTTTAACGGTCCGCTTTCCTATACTTCGAGTAGCAACCGCTGGATCATTGTCGATATTGTATACCTAACGCGGTACACTGAAACAGCTGCGTTACCTTCTGTTACTGCAAAAGGCGTTGCATGTTTTATACTGCAAAACCTGGTTTTGAGCCATGGAGCACCTCGGGAGTTATTAAGCGACTGCGGCCGCGTTTTTCTCTCCGATGCTATCAAAGTGTTGTTTAGCGAGTGTCGCATCATACACCGCACTACCACGGCCTATCACCCAAAAACTAATGGAATAATAGAGCTTTTTAATTCGTACACTTGAACATATGCTCGCGATGTACGCTTCATCTAACCAGTCAAATTGGGATAGCATACTGCCTTTTGTGACATATGCCTACAACACTGCAACGCAAAAGCACAACTGGATTTTCGCCTTTCTTCCTTCTTTATGGATGCGAGCCATTATCAGTAATGGATACCATTCTTCCTTATCGACCGGACCCTTCAAAGCTGACAACCGTTTCACGAGCAGCAGCGAACGCTGAAGAAGGTCGGAAGCTTGCTCGTGCGTTCACGTCACACTACCAGACACGCCAAAAACATCGCCACGACGCGTCAACCACGCCTATAAGCTTTGCTTCGAACTCACTGGTGTGGCTATGGATTCCTTCTATTCCTCCGGGACTCTCCCACAAGCTTTCGTCCAGGTCTCATGGTCCCTATCAAGTTGTACGTCAAACATCCCCTGTCAACTACCTTGTCGAGCCGCTGGACGCATCTCCGGACAAGCGCCGTCGGGAACACGAAATCGTACACATCTCTCGGCTCAAGCCATAGCATGACCCTTCTGTGTACACCTGTCCTTAGGTCGCCAGGATTGCTACCTTGTCGCCCGGGGGTGGTTGTAACGAGGACAGTGGATATGGAGCTCGAGTAGAAAAAGAAGAATACGTACAGTGATCGCAGGCTTGCATTCAATTAGTCCTTGCGCTAAATAAATCTCTTGTTCACCGAGTCAACTCCTGTTGTTCAACACCATGTTTCAATTTATTGTTTTTTGAGAAAGATTCCGTATTTCACACATTACAGCGGGGTGATTTTTATTTCTTACTCAACAGTTTAATGGTGTAAGGCTTGAAAATCGTGTAAGGCATCGTTTAAGGCTAGAAAATCACACAGGGGGATCCACAATAGCAGGTGGGTTGGTTAGCCTGCGAAGATGCACACATTCATCATAGCATTAATTTTTGTCGTCGCATATTTAGCTTGATAGCTTGAATATTTTTTCTCTCGTTGCATAGATGATAGGCAAAGTGTGGACGTTTATATACCTCTTTGACACGAGCGATTACTGTAAATCCGAAAAAATTCTTGTACAGCCACCCAAATCTTTAACTAGGTTTGTCGCGTGAACGGAGAAGGAAGGGGAATTATAGCAGGGTGAAGACAAGATAAAGCGTCAGTACCATATGACGCAACCAAGTTGCTTACAGGGAAGGTGTTGGCACACGTGTAGAAAGAGCACACAGGTATTGGGCCACAGCTTGTTAGACTGTTCCTTTTTTAAAAGGGCCCTGCAACACTTTTATAAAATTTAGATTCCATTAAGTACAAGCGGATGTACAGAAATTTGTGGGAAACTGTAAATGTAATAATAATAACTGGGGTTTCCCAAAACCACAATAGAGAGTTTTAGTACTGCAGAATGGTACAACGTACGAATCGTGCAAGCGGCTTGTGTTACGTGGCGTGGTTTGCCACGAATGGGCTTTTAGTGCACCGTAGTACCCACGTACACAACGAATGTGAAGCGTGTTGCGCCATCTGGTATATCAACATAGAAGTACGCTTTGTTGAAGGCCTATCTGAGCCAATCCAACTGTGACTATTTGGATTATGGCAAAATTTTAGCCTCTTTGATGCCCCCATTTCGCAAAACAAAGTCTCGCGCTGTCGCAAACGTGTTCGAGAGCAGTGCGACCACCTCATGCGTACGCACGCACGCATCGCATGCGTGCGTACGTAGCGGCCACGTACGTAAAACGACACGTGCGCGTTGCGGCCTGCGCATGCGCACTGCGCAAACCGTGGCGTCCTTACATACGCAACGCCACCACATACGATACGTACGCAGTACTAATACTTTCTGATTTCGTAGAACACTGGAGTCATAGACGTTTATTTTTTTCTCGAAGAGGTCATCAGGCAAAATTTTGTATCTATATTTTCGTGTACTGTTTGAAGGTGCCATCACAGAATCGCCACTGGCATTTTTTGCAGAAATGACGCATCAAAAGTTGGACGATCAAGCGTCAAGCAGCATAGTGACCAACAAAGACGTGTGGCCTGTTTCAGCAGAGACAACAAGCTCAGTTACGTCGGGGACCAGTGCCGCACCAAGTCAAACACGACTACACACAGTGAGCCACTGCGAAGTAGGCATACAAGTTCGTCGTAATAGCTGCAGAAATCTTCCAGCACTCGCGCGATTTATATCTTGCAATTTCTTGTTGCTTTTTTTATTAGCCCCCCCCCCTCCTTAGGCCCTCACCAGAAGCTTTCAATAGACCTTCTGTAAAACTGCTGCCATCTGTCGGCCATTGGGCGCATAGCCGCCATGTTGGAGGCTCTGCGCGACAACGTACGCACAGGTCTGCTGTTTACGTAGACGTTTACGTAAGGCGTGTATTGGCAAATAATCGCAATGCCACCGTATTGCTGCGTCTATTGCAGCATACGGAGAGGGATTCGGAATGCTGGAGGAAAAAAGGTAAGCCGTAAACGTTGACCCCCCCCCCCCTATTTTTTTGAAATGTTGAAAGCAACGATGGAATGTGTTTCTCGTGTTTCTATACACAATGCATGTGAGGCATCCTGCTAGTGTGCTACGTATTGAGCACCACTTGTGAAGGCAAATTACAAAGTTCAGGCAAGTCTTGATGGTGCCACATGAGACTGATATGATGAGCATGGAGACAAATTCTGAGCTCGAAGCACTATTCACGTGGTGGCTGGCCTTAGGCGGACATGCAGATGTGTTGGGTCCAGTTCAAAGTACATGGGCACTATACAACCGTATATGCATGCGTAGCAGTTGGCCAATATTGTTGCAGTTTTATATATGTGAGCTACTTGTGTATGGAATCAGGAATCAGCGTGACAGCAGGTTCGTCCATCAGGGAGCCAGTGCTGCTCACTTTATTCAGTCAGCCACATTTATAACACGTTGTAGGAAACGCCCCTTAGATGAAACTAGCGATAACACCTAGAACACTCGTGCGAAGCCCCTTAAAGGGGCCCAGCAACACTTTTTGAGCATGGTCAAAAACGCCGCTGATCGGTAGTAGAGGCTCCCGGCAACACGCGAGCCAAACAATAAAACACAACCCGCGGCTTGGAATTCACAATAAATTATCAAAGTCAGCCGAAAATTGCTTTCACTTCTCTCTACAAATGGCAGAGTATATATGCCCCAACACCACACGTGAATTACCCATCTCAAATCAACCAAATGTTCCAATCAGCCATCGGCTGATTTGAACATGGCGCGTGTGCTCGTTGCAGAGATCGCCGCGGAAGGCCACGACTTGTGCACGCGCGATCTCTCTCTCTCTCTCTCTCTGACACACGCACACAAAAACAAAAACAAAAAACGGCGCATTCGAAAAAAAAAAAGAAAAGTACCGAAGGCCATGAGGCACGTGTGACGTTTTACTGTGGCCCTGCCGTATCTCCCTGCTTAGCTTCCAGCGCTTTCGTCGGGACGTAAGAAGAGGGAATGCAATTGTAGCATGCGACAAACCTCTGTAACTCCACTCGCACTGGACGGATTCTTGAAATGTTTGCGGCGTTGAATTCGTGAGGCAATAAACTTTTTCAGTGAATTCATTCCGTGGTAACTTGAAAAAGCGTTTCAGGGCTCCTTTAAGCTTATCATTCGTGGCGCACGAGTACGGTGCGATGTGTTACATCTTCTTTCCCGAGGAAAACAAAAGAACTAAAATTATTTACACTTGCGGGAAACACCATTGTTCTAGGTGATAGGTGATATTTACAACAAATGAAGAATATATATATATATATATGTATATGTATGTATGTATATAAGACCACGGCGAGCTCAAGCAATTTGTTACAAGTTTTTTTTCTCATATTGTAGTCATTGTAGCGGTCTTTGCTGTCTCAGTGACCTCCTGGGTGCAGGCGTTGGGCCGCTCCATGCGTCCGTGGTAGTTAGGTGATTAGTCAGCGCTGTTCCTTGATGTGCTACTCAGCCGTCGAACTGCTTGGTTCTGTGTTGCTCCCGTTGGGAACGAAGTAGGGCTGGAAAGCTTTTCCAGTCTGTAGTAAGTGCCTTGCAGTTGCGCCAGAGGTAGCGCCCTTGCTGGGTGCCTATATGGTATGATTGAGGATATGCTTACTGCTTCAGCAACTGGGCTTTGGTGGCCCACGAACTGTTCTGGATGCGCACCACGTCACCTTCACGGAGTGGAGCGAGCGGCTGCGTGGCTGATTGAGCCTGACGATGCTTGACGACTCGATGGGAAGGGTCACAATGGTAGTCTGGTAGCCGTGTCCGTAGCCGACGACCCTGGAGGATTTCTGTAGGGGCCAGTACATATTCTAAAGGAAAAGTACTGTAGGTCAAAAGAGCCAACCAGAAATCCTGTTTAGCGTCAGTATCTTTCTTCATAAGTCTCTTTACCACCTGAACTTCTTTTCGGATAGTCCTTTAGACCGCGGAAACCCTGGACTCGAGGTAATGTGCCTAAATTCGTAAGTACGCGCAAATGAAGCGAAATCACGGTTGAGCATTGAGGACCATTGTTTGAGAGCACCTCCATAGGTATTCCATGGCATGCAAATATTGCACTAGTCGCGTCAAGGACGGTCCTCGCAGTTGTGTCGCAGAGACATTCGACCTCCAGGAAGTTTGATAACGCATCGTAGATGCACAAGTAGGACTCCCCGCCAAAGCAAAAGATGTCTGTGCTTACGCGATACCATGGCTGGTGAGACACGGGGCGCATCATAAGTGGTTCTGTTGGCTGGCTGCATGCGTATTTTTTGCATGTCGTGCTTCTCTCGGCTAATTCCTTGATTTGCGAGTTCATGCCCAGCCAGAACATGAGGCGACGAGCTGTAGCTCTACTTTCGCGACTTCTAGGGGTCCTTGGTAGATCTTATGCAAAATCTTGCACTTCATGCTGCTCGGAATGACTACTTTTAGCCCCTTAAACAAGGCGCCTTTAATGGAAGAGAGCTCGGGTAGAAAAGGCTTTAGCGGGCCCTCTATCGGTTCGCCCATTGTCAACTTTTGCCGCCCTACCTCCAAGTAGTCGTCTTTGGCAGTTTCCTCGGCTAGACAATTACATGTTTTCTCGCTGATAAATGAGAATACCATACTTACGGCATGTACTTCTGCATTATTCGTTGTGACGTCACCGCTGCTTTCATAGCTAGGTGCTCTCGACAGCATATCTGCGAGCATGTGCTCCTTCTCTGGAACGAAATGAGTGTCAGTGCTATATCTGAGAAATCGCATAAAAAAATGTTGCAGCCTGGGTGGCATGTCGCCGATGTCTTACTTTGATATCGCAATCAGAGGAGTGTGGTCTGTTTCAATGATGACCGTTCGGCCATACGCAAAATGGACAAACTTCTTGCATACGTAAACAATATTAATGGGGAGGGCTTCTTTTTTATCTGCGAATAGCACATTTCCACTTCAGACAATGTTCTTGACTCGTATGCTATAGGATTTCACGCAGCGTTGTGGTTTTGTAACAGTGCGGCACCTATGCCACTACTGGAAGCGTCACATGAAAGCTCTGTTTCTCTTGCCGAATCAAACACCACCAGCAACGGTTGGCTACTCAAGCTGTAGCATATTTGACGCCATTGTTTGCGTGATTTGGAGTCCATTCGAACACCGCATCTTTCTTAAATATGTTGCGCAGTAGCTTCGTCCTTTTAGCTAATATTGGAATGAACTTGCTGAAGTAGTTCACCACCCCTAGCAATCGCTCTGCTGCTTGTTTGTCGTGTGGCTTGGGAATCTCCAGCATCGCCTGAATGAGTGACGGATTCAGCCTGATGCTTTCTGCTGAAATTATGTCGCCGAAAAATCTTATCCGAGTTATGCCAACGATGCATTTAGCTGGGTTAAACGTTAGGCCAGCTTTTTCCGTAGCCTTCAACGCTTGCCTCAGTCGTTCATCGTTCTCTTCTCTGGGTGATCCACAGATAAAAATGTCGTCAACATACACCTTCGTTCCGGGCACAGCCTCAAATATGTCGTTAAGGGCTTTTTGAAAGACTTCAGAAGCTGCTGTTATGCCAAGCAGTAGTCGCAAAAAACGGTATCTTCTGAAAGGCATCGCGACCATGCATATTCTAGACGTTTCGTCATGCAGTGGAATTCGATAGAATTCCGAGTTGGTGTCTAGTCGTGTGAACACTTTAGCTCCCGCGAGCTCTGACTCGATGTCTTCTATCTTTGGTATTTCGAAGTGTTCGCACTTGATAGCTTCGTCAATTTTACGCGGGTCCATGCACACGCGCATTTTTCCGTCCTTCTTGCGCACTATGACGACTGGCCTCACCCATTCTGTTGGTTCAGCGACTTTTGCAATTATGACTTCCCTCTGCATGCGATCCAGTTCCTTCCGAAGCATGTCTCTCTCAAGGCCGGTGGTACTCGACGCGCTGTTTGGACAACTGGCTCTGCTCTTTTGAGCAGGACCATTCGGTATGGCGTGGGAAACAACCTGCGCCAGAAAAAAGATGGCAAAACTCCATAACTTTTTCCGAACTGCGTTGCGTAACGTTTTCTACCTGTTTCGCGACTACTCCAAGCGTCTCGCATGCCTGCAGACCGAGAATTGCTTGAGCTTTTTTGAGGACTATGAAGAAGTCCTGAACGGAAGTGCGGTCACGCAAGGTCACTTCTTGCCTCACGATACCCAAATGTTAGATCTCGTTTCCACTGTAAGAGCGTAAGATGGCACTGTTGGGCTTCAACTGTAGTTTGGGGATAATTTTTGCATACAACGCGGCCGGCAGCAAATTAGCCTGGGTGATCCACTTGAATGGGTCTCCACTTTGAATGTCATAGGCCTTCCTACAACTTTTGCCGTGATCATCCAGTCTCACCAATTGCTAATACGGCCAATCGTGAGAAGAACTTCAAAATCGTCTTCGTTGCCCTGAAGCTCACTTACTTGCGGCTTTGTTCTGCAGCACACGGCAAAGTGGCTTCTCTTATGGCACGCACAGCTTGTTTGTCCGTACGCTAGGCATTTGTGCGGTACGGGCACCCGGCCATACTTAAGGCATTTGCAACTTTTCTGCTATTTAGCTCGCGAACCACCACGTGTCTTTTGCGTGGCGTCTACTGGTTTTTCCTCTCGTGTCCAGATTTCTTGGTTTGCTGCAGTTATCTCAGCTGACATGCATACTTCTGCCTTCTGCAATGTTAACTTGTAGTCGGCCATAAGCTTCTTTCGAGTTTTAGCGGCATTTGTACCAAAAGGAATTTGGCCTCTTATCATTGACTCTACTTGCTGTCCAAAGTTGCATGTTCCTGTCTTCGCCTTCAGGTCTCGTAAGAAATGTTCAGAAGGCTCACCTGGTTCTTGCTTTATTGTACGGAACAGATAACGCTGATGTATCTCATTGACTAGTGAAGCGCATTTGTCGTCGAACTTATTGATTACTACGTCATAGTCCTCATTGACCTGGTCTTCAGTGAAGCTAAATGTGTTGTACACCTCGACGGCTTCTTCTCCAGCGAGGCTCAACAGCAACGCAGAATTTATCGATGTCCCTTTCTTTCGCATGCTCTGTGGCTGTCAAAAACAGCTAGAAGCGTTGCTTGAAGAGACTCCAGCGCTTGGCTATTATGCCATCGAACCGCAGCGGCTCTGGAGGTTTCACGAATTCTGTGATGGTGTTCGTCAGATGGGTGGCTGGAAGCATGGCTTCGATGCTTCTGACAACATATATGGGACAGGGAATCAGCGTAACAGGAAGTTCGTCCATCGGGCAGCTAGTACGGCTCACTATATTCAGTAACTCACATTTATAACACGCTCCAGGCAACACCCCTTAGATGAACGAGCGGTACCACCTAGAACACTCGCGCGACTCCACTTTAGCTTATCATGCGTGGCGCACAAGAACGGCGCGATTTATTGCAACTTGTTGCCGAAGAAGCTGTTGATTCTTCTTGAAGGGAAGGAATGTGAATTTTGCATCTACTTTTCCAAAACCCCATTCTACAGCCTGCCACACACGACTCGAGTCATAGTTTCAGGCCCATTGCGATAGTGTCAGTGATGCACCCGCATATCGTTTCATAGGAGCCACCGGAGATGATATGTGGGATCTGCATACACAACAAGAAACTGGTCCTTGACGAGCTGCTCCAGTTTCTTGTAATTTTTACTTTCCCGCAGTATGCCTTCAATAAAAAACATGCAATATTGAAGAAGTAATGCCATAATTGGTCAATTAGTTGGCTTCACAGATTGCTAAATGTTTAATTTCACAGCATTTACACCGTATGGAATGGCAGATCACCTTAAAATAAAACAGCTTACTGTACTAAACTCAACACGATTTTCGTATGTCGTTATTACGTTGCTCAGTGATGATGTTATTGCGATAGCAATTATATGGACACTCTCGGCTGGGTTTTGCCGCCGTTGTTGGCGTCCATTATCGTATATGTAGTTTTTATATATATGCAAACTTAAGAAAAAATTGTTTCCAAATCTGCATGTTACACCGCAAACGTAGTCGAAAGACGATAGTCTTGCGTCTGAAGAGAGTGAACAAAACGTTTATTTGATGTTCTGCGCAAGAAAATAAGTGAATGGTATTCTGGAGGCGCTGCGTTAGAGTGCCTCGAGCGTGTAGCGGAGGCGAACGAGCGCTTCGAGGCACGTTAGACAGAAGCGCCATCTGGCAGTTATCTTCGAAAACGAAGGCGTGCAGCCTGCGGAGAAAGATGCGCCCCACTCTCGGAGGTGATAAGGTGTAGAACGCAAAGCGACAGGCAGGTGCCACCACCATGACGTCGTAGCAAAGCGTTGGAAACACCTTTCTGAGCATCGCGTTGCACTCTCAGCGCAGCGCGATAAACGCTACAGTCCTTAGAGTAACTTGTGTGTGCCTCTTCTAGTATAAAGTCAGACATATAAAACTTCAAAGCGTTGTTTTGGCACCTCAGATATGCGCAATAATTTCGTTTTAATTCACAATCACACAATTATGAACGCTAAACCTTGAGCAATATTGGTGGGTGCTGCAAATGGGGTTGGCCGTTTGGTGCCGTTCGAGGTATCGTTCGGGCGGACAAACAGACAAGTGTCCAGGCAGACAGACAGACCCAAATTTTTCCGTCGAAGGTTCCCAAGAAAGACTATCGTCTTTAAAAAGCCACCCGCACGCGGCGCCCAGCTTGTTGTGATGCGCCGACGCACGCTCAACTCCTACGCGTACTTTGCCCAGCAGAGGGGAGGGGGGAGGAAGGGTTGAGAGGCTCGTGCGCGCGCGCACGAGCCTCTCGACCCTTTCCCCTTCCCCCCCCCCCCCGAACGATTGCGTTTAGTTGCCGGGCGCAAGAAGATCACTTCGCTGGCTATTTTTGTTTTAACAGTGCGTTACGTGTCGAGCGGTAAACGTTGTTAGTTCGCTTTCGTCCTGTGTGTTATTTTCGTTCGTCATGTGTGCGTGAACAGTGCGCTGTACGTTTCGATCTGCTAGCCACTCGCAGCGTTACAGTTTAAATTGTTGCTATCGTAGTCATTGCTTTTCCTTTGTTGCGAAACTCAGTTTTTTAAGGCGTTAGTCGGTGCAACATACTGATGATAGGTTATGGTATGCAAAAACGTTAACGTTTTCAGCATGTTCATATTTCTTTGGATCCTTATTTTGGCTCAAAGGTCATTTTAATTAGGTTCAAATAAAGTGAAACAGCGAGTAAAACATTAAATTGCCTTGAAAGTGTGTGCTTGAGTTTTTGCATAACACCACTTGCTTATTTATACACAGGAAAAGAAGCATTCATTGAGAACTAAAGCAAACCCAGTTTAACTGTGGCAGTGCTGGCGGGCTAGTACTTAATGAAACTAAGAAGAGCAGTGCAATTACACTTGACTGTAATAACAGTACCACATAAATTCTATCAGTGAGGCCAAGAGAGAGAGAGAGCGAGTGAAAGAGGAAATAAATAAATGTGAGAGCCAGGGAGGATAACCTAAAATAAGAACTGAGGCGGAAATGTTGTAGGCCCGTGTGTTCAGATTTGGGTGCACGTTAAAGAACCTCAGGTGGTCGAAATTTCCGGAGCCCTCCACTACGGCGTCTCTCATAATCATATGGTGGTTTTGGGACGTTAAACTCCACATATCAATCAATCAATCAATAAAATAAGAACTGATTTGCTACCTCGTGCAAGGATGTGGAAATTAGGGCCGAAAAGAGGGTAAAGATAGGGAGCCAATTTCGTGTGACAAAGTCAGTGGAGAAAACAGTTATTTCATAGCTGCAATGAAATCTAGCTGTGGGGAATATATTTAACGGTCTGCATTATGAAGCCACATTTATTGCCTTCTGTGGCAAATTGCATACCGTTATAGGACTCCGTGCTTGCCATTTTTCAACTTACCTGCGTCGTGTCGTTGCCCTGGATAGGGCGCGTCAAGCTGAAACACGATGCTATTTGCGCACATAAGGGATTGGTATTTCAAGAAATGTAGTCGTTTGTGCTCACAAAAGTACTTCTGCTGGTTTTTTTTTGCGACGACATATTGGGTGAAGGGTTCCACCCACAAAAGACCAGCAGTTATCTAGAGGTGCACCTTATGCGCTGACAGCCTGGCAAAAAAAAAAAAAAAACAAGATTGAGCACAAGTTTGCCTTATCTTTAGCAAAAGTGTGCTGAAAGCAGCTGTTTGGTGTGTTCTTCGAAGACAATCATACAGCCTGACAGACAAGACAAGCGCCCACAAACACATTAATGGGCCTGTTATCCACTCCTCATGCCTCTCTTCACTTCACATACCATGTGCTGGTATGGCAGTCAACGTTTCATTAGAAATGGCACCTGCATGAAAACTTCAAGGTTCTCCGAGCAGGTTGGAAAACTCGCTACAGGTAATTCGCAATGAAAGAAAATGTGTTATTCACACCAGCTTTCACAGGTGGCTATGACGCAACATCTATAAGGAAGTTTATTGTAAAGAAACAATGCCTAACTGATTACTAACGTCGAAAGATTCCACATTTGGTGATGGACCATGGATGTAGTATGCACATGCACGACAGAATCTCTATACCACCACCCCATCGTAAGATGCTTTAGAAAAAGCGCTTAGCTTAGTGCATAATATTTCTCTGTTACCTCTAAAACACGAGTAGGTAATATAATACAATGATACTCTGGAAGCAATTCTGTTAAGGTTGAAGTGAAGTATCACAAATGAGCATGCAATAAAACTAGTACCATGCAACGATTAAAAAGGATAGAGTGCTTCTTCAAGGCAAGTTCATAATAGCTATAGGCTTCAGCAGGATAAGAAAATGTGACGTACCTTCGAGCATTCCGTCAGGCAGGTAGGCGTGAGCCATGCGCACGGGTTGTAGTCATTGAGCAAATGTCAAATCGTGGTAATGATGTGGTGCACCACACGTGTAAGCTTACCACCTACACGGGTAATTTATACTCTTCGTAGCGTCAGACAGAGCGCTTCGCGACTAGACACAACAACGTTCTGACTGCTCTTTATGTACGCTGGCATGTGCCGTGTGGTGAAGAGGTCGGCAAAATTATTCTACTCAAACATGAAGTGCTGTCTGAAGGTGTCTTCTCTGATGTTTTCGTTATTCAAGACTCCATGCTATCTGCAATAACGAGTCAAGTCGCTTTCTGTGCTGCTTGACATTGACCACATAAGTTCTTCCACAGAAAAGTCACCCCTGAGAATCTTTCGGAGCAATCTATCGATCACTAAATTGTCGATATTCTCCCAGCTCAGATCCAGCAACAAGCAGTGATCAAACAGATTGCTGCATGGACGCTTGCTCATCTCTGACAGACACACAGGTGTAGTAGCGCTTTGCCTTTCCCGCACACAAAATATGCGGCCAGCGGTGCGAACGAGACACAAGATTTGGCTGCAGCTTCACTTGGCTCAGTACTGGAGTGCTATCAAGTTCGCGTACTGATGTATAAACAAGAACAGTACTGTTTACACCCATCGAGCTCTTGGTTATCATGACGAGTCATGGGACCTTTTTTTTAATTATAAAGCCAGTAACACCGTGCAATAAACGTCTTTTCGTTCTGCCCATTCTACTATAGAGAAATATACATGAAGAGTGGACACTCCTGTAGGGCCCTGCGGCCGAGCTACTGCGCTGCTTTCAGCGCCACGAGTGGCTGCTCATACTCGATGTTGTCTTAAGCGTAATTAAAATAAAAAAATTTCTTCTTTCCGACGATGGGATTTGAACCCGTACCCTCAAGCTCCAGATGCCAGTGTCTTTACCATTAGGCTACATGCTCATCCTTACTGAAGGAAATACATGTAAAGCACATCTAAACCACATGAATGTTCACTCTTCCTGCAAAACAAATGCAGAGAGACAATACTTTCTAATCAGACTTTACTGATTTTTGTGATAAAGCATTAAACTTCCTGAGTGAGACAAGATGTAGAGCGCATATGAAAAATTGTATATATATTAAAATATCCTCATTGCAAAAATTGATGCCAAACGTAGGTTTTCGTTGTTTTGCTGAGGTGGCTATTACCTGTCTTGAAAAAGGAATAGAAGCGAGCATGGCTATGCCTTATAGCCGTTGGTCAGAACCTTTCTTGCTCAGCCGCGAAAAGGCTCCAGTGTCCACTCTTTACATAGTATACTTCTCTATGGTTCTACAGGCTACGTTCTGTTACTCCCTTGGCAATGAGGTTAAGACAGTACACAAAGGAAAACGGCGAGTGCTTCTGGTATCGGTATTAAGTGACAGCGTTCTTCACAAACATCAAAGGCAGTGCCTGTCATAACCAGTGAAGAGCCTTAACTATGGCATCGTCGTGCAGCTGCTGGACAACCACTTTGATCCCCAAGCTAATGAATATGCAGCAAGTTACGCTTTTTTTCATGCGGAATCAAGTAGAAGGCAAAAAGGTACGGGACTATATCACTTACCTGAGACGTCTCGTGAAAGATTGCAATTTCAAGAAATTTTTGGATCGCTTGTTGTTGGATCGCATTGTCTGCGGAACCCGTGACGAACAAACCCGACGACATATTTTGTCCCAAAAGAAGTTGAATTTGGCTGAGGCAGAAGCTTTTGCTCTAGCTGCTGAAACGGAGGAAACAAATGTGCGGTCTATGTGAGAGAGCAACTTCCACGACCAAGCTGTCACTCATTTGGTACAGAAGCATAGAAAGAATCCACCAAAATTCGGACAAGGGTATGCATCCATGACCAAGTAAACTCAATGCTGGAGATGTGGCTCGGACGATGCTTCGGAAATGCAGGCATAGGAAAGCGACGTGCCACAAGTGTGACAGGAATGGACATCTGGCGAGAAGGTGCTCCAGCGGTAGCGGTAACCCCTCAAAAAACTGCCCTGCACCTGACGTGCTTATTAGAGCCACTGCCGGTCCTTGGCCGAGTATCCATGAAAGTCGAATGTCGTGAAATAGAAGTGGAGAGCTTGCTTGTGTTAGTGGACTGCGATGGGCCACTGGTGTGCGGCCGAAACACCATCCAAGTCTTTTGGAATGCTAGAATGGCACTATAGGAAGAACGTGAGCCGGGCAGCGTAAATGTCGTTCGATGCGACGAAGCTGCTGCGGAACTGGTGGCTGAGTTCTCGGAAATTTTCGAGGAGACCTTAGGTTGTTTCAAGGGGCCGCCTCTGAAACTACACAAATAAGGCTGTGATACCATGCTTTTGCAATGCTCGACCAGTGCCATTTGCGCTTCGGGATAAGGTGTCGGCAGAAACTGACCACCAAATACAGGAAGGAGTGCTTGCCCCAGTGAGAGTTTCAAAGTGGGCTTCGCCCATAGTGCCCGTAGTAAAACGTAACGGGGATATTAGGCTGCGTGGAGACTTCAAATTGGCCGGGAATCCAGCAGAATATTTGGAACAATACGTTTTTTTTTGCCAAAAATTGATGATATATTCGCCTCTCTATATGTAGGGGGGGGGGGGGGGGGAGTCTTCACCTCTTTGTATTTACGGCACGCGTATAATTGACTTGCACTGGACGAGGAGGCACGAAAAATGGCTGGTTGAATACAAATAAGGAGCTGTTTGCATACAACCGCCTCGCTTTCGGCATCGCATTCACTCCGGCTTTGTTCAAGTGCCGCCTCGAGCTCATTCCGCAAGGCCTGCCTCGCGTCAAGGTGTACAGGGAGGATATTATCATAGCCGAAACCCAGAACGATGACTCCACTCTGCGGTGAGTCTTCGAGCGGCTACAGAATAATGGACTCAAATGAACCATGACAAATGCTGGTTCTGCGAGAAGCAAGTACCGTTCTTGGGTCACAAAATCGATGCAACGGGACTCCCCCCCCCCCCCCGACAATATAAAAGCCATTACCGCTGCACCAAGACCACTGACGGTGAGCCAGCTGAAATAATTTTCTGGATTGATCACTTATACGCTAATTTTTGCCTAACGTTGCCACCACGTTAGATGCTCTCTACCGGCTGCTGGCTAAAGCAGTGCGATGGCAATGGAAAGCCGAACACGAGGAAACCTTCAATATGGCTAAGCGCGCTATGGGGGAAGCGGAACTTCTCGTACACTATGGCCTCCAAAAACCACTGCGACTTGAATGCGATGCGTCGCCGGTTGGGGTTGGCGCAGTGCTGTGATTATCCCACCTTTCTGCTCAAAACCTCTGACATCTGCGAGCGAAATTATTCTCAGTTAGAGAAAGAAGCGTTGGCCTTAGGTTCGGCGTTATGAAGTTTCGAGATTACTTGTTGGCGAAGCATGTTACGCTGTTCACAAATAACGAGCGACTGACGGGACTGTTTCATCCGGGGAGGCCGATTTTGCATATGGCAGCAGCGAGAATACAACGTTGGGCCCTGATACTCTCGGCTTATCAGCGCCGCCACGGTGGTCTAGTGGCGAAAGTGCTCGGCTGCTGACCCGCAGGTCGCGGGATCAAATCCTGGCTGCGGCGGCTGCATTTCTAATGGAAGCGGAAAGGTTGTAGGCCGGTGTGCTCAGATTTGGGTCCACGCTAAAAAAACTTCAGGTGGTTGAAATTTTCGGAACCCTTCACTACGGCATCTGTCATAATTATATGGTGGTTTTGAGACGTTAAACCACACATATCAATCAATCTCGGCATACCAATATGTCAGCTAAATACTGGGACAGACGCTCCCAGTCGTTCACCTCTGCGATGCTTGGAGAATCGTGGAGAACAAGAACCCATGGAATACGTTCTATGCACACAGTGCTTATTTCAGAGCCCTTTCCACTCAGAAATTAGCAGACTTGAGCAACACGTACAATACGCTTCACCAGATCATGGTATGGATGCCGCGCAGCCCCAGCGCTTACCTGGAGCACAGCAACACCTTAGGCGGTCCTTTTCTCGCCATGACGAGCTTGCCGCCAGTCATGATCCGATTTACTGGGGCCATCGAGTAGTGTTGCCAGATGCGGTGAGACGGTGCCTGCTAAGGGTACTGTCCGATAGTCACCCCGGTATCGGCGCGATGAAGCGCACAGCGTGTTCACTTTGTTGTATCCCTGCTTAGACAGGGACAATGAACAGTTGGTTCAAAGTTGCCCTCAGTGCATACAATGCTAACAACCCTTGCCGGCCGCAGAAGATTTGTCTTCTTGGTCGGCAAGCTACAAAACATGGCACAAATTACACATGAAATTGCCTCATCAACGGCTACCATATTTTTGTGTTGGTGGACGCCGAGACTAAATCAATCGAGGTCATACCTTTGAAGACCGCCACGGCAGACGCCACCATTCACGCACTTCCAGGTATTTTTGCACACTTTGACCTCCCACACTGCTTGGTATCAGAGGATGAACCACAGTTTTCAAGTTCCACCATGTCAAGTTTCTTGCAGGAAAACCGCGTGAGAAGAGGAACGTACTATTCGCAGTCAAATAGTTTTGCAGAATGGGCCATGCAGACTATAAAGGAAGAGCTTCGAAAAAATCTGACAGGTATGTTGCAAGAGCGACTGATTAGGTTGTTATGTTACAAAAGAACCCATTTGGAAGGAGAAAAATTGCCAGCAAACTGCTGTTGAGCTTTCCTTACCAAACTAGGCTGACGGCTTCGCTCACCGACGAAATGGTGGCCAAAATGATGGTTCTGGCGCACCTGTGCAAGTACGAGCAAAATAAGAAATGCGCTTCCCAGCCGGAAGGCATGTATGGTCGTGCTAGTACCAGTCTGACGCCGGCGACAATAGTGTCTATGACGGGAGCACGCATGGTTACGCTAGAAACACCGAAGGAACCACAGCGGTGCCGAGTAGATCAACTCCGGCCACGGTTGGACTTAGGGTCGTCACCTAGCAAGCAGAGCCAAGTTAACGACGAAGCTCAGGGTACCCCCAAGCAGACAGACGCGTGTGATAATATGGCCGTGCGAGAAGTGAGCTCTCAAGCTGCAGACCAACAACCACTACAATGTTTGACTGGCCAGCCAAAACCATCAGCCCGTTTCACTTACTTAAGCTTAGGGGGAGGGATTGAGTGTTATCAAGTACGCGTACTGATGTATTACAAGAACAGTACTGTTTACACGTGCCGTGCTCTTGCTTGTGATGACGAGTTATGGGACCTTTTCTGTTTAGGTATAAAGCCAGTAACACCAAGCAATAAATGTTTTTTTTTCGTTCTGCCTGTTCTATCAGTTGCGTTCCGTTACTTCAGATTGTTCAGTTTGATTTTAGGACGTGTGGTGGCGCTACAAGACATACTACAACGGGTATAAAAACATGCGAGAGAGGTCAGTAACGCAATAGTTAGAAAACGCCCCGCTAAAAGTGGTCTGGGCAAAATGTTGCTTACGTACACAACCAACTGCGTATTACATATGATGGAGTTTCGGACTCTAAACTAAAATTGTCTAGTGTCTCGCTCTTTTCTTAAGTTTGATGTTATCGCACCAGAAAGCGTGTAACCATGCGTGTAAGTGCTGCCTTAAGCGAACTGCGCCGAATGACTAAGTACCATCGAGATAACCTTGGAACCTTTCGGTGAGATTACGCGCACAACACGAACGTTATAGTTTCTTTTGGAAATTATGTGAGCGCTAGCGTTAACGCTGGAATGATTATGAGGGACGCCGAATAGGGGAGGCTCCAAAAAGGTACGACCATGTGGTGTTCTTAAGCGTGCGCTGACATCGCACAGTACACGAGCGAGCTTTGAATGGCTTCTCTTCTTTTCGTACCTTTCAAAAAATTGTTGCACACCTGCTTTAAAGGGGCCTTTTAACAATTTTCCAGCATGGGCAGAAATTGTGGTGATTGGTAGTGGAGGTATTTAACAACAGGTGCACTGAACATGGCGCAGCATGCGACCTGAAATTTACGACAAATTCTCAGACAGCTATAAGAATCTCTTGCTCTTCTTTGGACAAATGACGCCATAAACAGAAGAAACCGTGTCATAAACCGAAAGTCAGCGGCCATTGGCTGACTAGAGCATTGCGAGCTGCATAGTTACCCCGGCCATTGCGGTATGTCGTCACGCGCCCACGCGCTTGCTTTCAGTCACACTGAATGTAAGCCACGCATTCGAAGAACACATAAAAAAATAAAAGTCACGACTATGCCGCAAAGGCGAAGCAATGAACGCGATAGCAACAAATTTAATGGTCACGCGCAGAATGGCAGAAAGATCGAAACGTGTTCCACGTTTCTCACGCAGAAATGATGTGACGAAACGTACTCTCAGGTACAGATGAACGCGAATAAGCATCACAGTTGTTGATTTGAAATGTGGGATTTAACGTCCCAAAACCACCATATGGTTATAAGAGACGCCATAGGGGAGGGCTGCAGAAATGCAGAGACCACCCTGGGTTATTTAACGTGCACCGAAATCTGAGCACACAGGTCTAAAGCATTTCCACCTCCATCGGAAATGCAGCCGCCGCCGCCGGAATTCAATTCCGTGACCAGTCGGTCAGCTGCCGAGTACCTTAGCCACTAGACCATCGCGGCGGGGCAGCGTCACAGTTGTTACTTCGCTGTGTCTGAAAAGAGACTGTGCAACGATTGCAGTCACCTTTGTGCGCTCGGTAACTAAAACAGAATCATTCCAGTGGATGCCGAATGCCAGCCAAGACGTACGATTCTCCCCATCTCGAGATAAGGGTGCGCGAATGAGCGTCGACTCTTTGCTCTTTGCGGAGTATATTGTAAATTGTGCGTGGGAGATGAGAGCGCGCGCCACGGCGTCGGGGCGATGTTGCTATGCGCGCGCATTGCGCCATATTGTTGGTATTGCTGAAAACACGATAGTTCCCCCGTCCCCCCAAGATGCCCGTTAGTGGTTGTAAGTGGTTGATATAGATAGCTTGCCGTTGGAACGGTGACGAACGCGCTTCTCGGTGGCTCAGTGGTTAACGGCTCACAAAGACTCAGAGGACCCAAGTTAGATTACGCGTGCTATAGTCTTTCTTTGGATTTTTTTTATACAGATACGTATTCATATATGGTGAATGACGGTGGCGATCACGTTCACGACGACGCCCGGCGGCAACATCCAGCCGAGAGTGTGCATATATTCGCTATATATGCACACTCTCGTAAAATAGTAAAGAAAAGTAAAGAAAAGCGTTTTTGTTTCTTTTGCTTGGTAAGTATGTCGATGAGCTCTTCGACATTTAGTACCCTTTTAAGAACCTGCGTCTGTACGCTAAGCAGTGACAAATCAATGAGGCGGCTGTCACTCGTGACAAATCCCGTGGACTAGTAAAAGGTTTGAACTGCAGACGATAGAACTGTGAGCTGACTTCAAGATTATGCAAGTTACGCGACGAACAACCTCTTAGAAGCATATATATATATTGATTATTAAAATATATAATCTGTTTCTATTAGGGGAATCCGGCAGCACGTTTAAACCTTTTTGAACCAAACAAGGAAGTCAGCCAATTTTTCTGGCCTTGGGGGGCCCTCTAGAACAGGATGGCCCGGTTTATTTGAACCCTTTGAACCCCGGATAATCCGCCCCTGCCTGGGAGTACGTTTCGTGTGGCATTTTTGCGTGAGAAACGCGGGGCAAGTTTCGATCTGCTGGCCATTCTCGCATGACCTTCTCATTTTTCGCTATCGCGTTCATTGCTTTGCTTTTGCGGCAAAGCTATAACTTCAAATTATTATTATTATTATTATTATTATTATTATTATTATTATTATTATTATTATTATTATTATTATTATTATTATTATTATTATTATTATTATTATTATTGAAAGAAGGTTTATCAGATGTTCGCCTATGCTGACTGCGCTGGCGATACTGCTTGCACCTGTGCTGTCCTCCTCTTTTTTATCTTCGTTACGACTGCCCCACGGGAAAGGGCGGAACAATCATGGTGTTCCAAGAGAAGACCACAAGGTAGTCGAAGTACGCCTTGACGTGCTTTACGTGCACAGCATCACGTCCGCGGGGGGTATACGATAAGCAGGCGGCGTAGGGGGCCCGATGGCGCAATTTGCAGGTGAGGCTCGCTCGATCACACGATAGGGGTTCTGATACATTAGGACCAGTTTATAAGACAGAGTAGCAGAATGGTGTGATATGTGTTCTATGAACGATATTATGGTGAGCTGGTTGTCGGCCCGAATCTGTAACTGACGCAGTTGGTTGATTGGGACGGATACAGTATACTGCACTGTACGGCAGTAGCAGCGCAGGGCAAAAACAACCGCGAAATTACGTTGGAAAGAGCCGGACAGGCACCATTATCAAGTGGCTGTCAGTTTTGGGTGCTTCGTTTTTAATGTTATTCGACACACCATAAAGCAGCCCGCTTCCAAATATATGTTTGATTTCGGCAAAAACGCAATGGTAAGACATTGTTAAGTAGCATTGCCTGAGTGGTTGAATATGCTTTTATAAGTTCAGCGTAAAGGGGCAGTCTTTGAAAGTTAGCTCTTCTGGAGTCAATAGGACATATCTAGAAAAACAACGTAAAAAGACATTAAATCAGTTGTTGCCCCGTGATTGATCAAGTGTTTGTCCTATAGCGCCGAAGCCTCAAACGCACATTTTACTTATATATATCTTTATATAAACATTGCATGTATATATATATATATATATATATATATATATATATATATATATATATATATATATATATATGAGATCTAACAGACAGTAATGCCAAGGAATGTACAGGGGAAGTTATATATATATATATATATATATATATATATATATATATATATATATATATATATATATATATATATATATATATATATATATATATATATATATATATATATATATATATATATATATATATATATATATATATATATATATACGTTCGTTGTTGTGTCGTTGTGGTGATTAGGCGCGTTGCACGGCTTTCCGCCCCGCGGCTCAGCACTGCCGAAAAGCGCTATATAGTCGGGGCCAGGCTTGCTTGTGCGTTCCACTTTAACGTAATACAGCCCTCGCATCGTAGTATCAATAGCATTAGGCACCTTCCGGCTAACGGGCACAAATTGCAGGTCCGAACGGTGCGTCGTCCAGTTTTAGAGCACCTTTGCAGAACGTCGTGTACGTAGCGAATTTCGAGCACTGTGCAATAAACAGCGATCAATCACTCCTGACAGCGCGACCAGGAAACTTGCGTACTATGGCGAGGATCCATTTCATTATACCGCCCGAGGCGATTCTAGACGATTGGTTTCAAAGTCGCAGCTGACAGCAGGAAGAACGAAATGTGAATATGAAAGCGAGGTGCCCAAAGCACACTCGGCAGTTATTTAGTGAAGTGGCGATAAGCATTTGATGTTCCTTATTAGGAGCCTTTTGCTTTGAGGTTTAAAAAGGAGCTGGTGTTCCGAATAGATAATGTGCCGTGTGAACTTGTTGCAGCTCTCGACGTAACTTGACTGCTTCCGGTAAACTTTGAAAGCGTATTTTCCCGTGCGAACTTATAAACTCTGGCCGTATTTGCTGTAAGCCATGTACAACAGCTTCAAAAGCTTAACGAAAGCACTTCGGACAGGGCAGATCACCCGTTATTTACTTTTAAAAAGCGCTTACAACGTCTTCCAGCACAGAGCCTGTCCCTTGAGTCTGGATTCTTTTCACTAAAAATATATGTCATTGACAATCCTGAACATTTATTTACTACAATACTGGAAAGTAGCAAACAAATATGGCTAAAAACAACAGATAAGAACAAAATTCAAAACAGTCGCAGTACATCTACCAATTTTAACACAATATATTTTAGCACAGGTGTCCTGGTCAAAATCGACGGGAGTAAAAGGGTGGTAAAGCTATTTCCACGAAACTGTCAAATGGAAAGCCAGCCGCATTTTTCATGTCAACAATATTGGACTTTTCGAGGTGTTAACAGAAACGTATAATACGTGGTGGGTTAGAAATGTTTTGGCGCTTTCTGCTCTGAAGAAAATAGACGTCCCAGAATATAATAATAATGACTATCGAAACGGAATGTTCCACATGAATTGGAAGGCATTGTGAGTTAAACACTGCACGATTGGTGAGCCCGGGCACATAGACCGTGAAGTTCTGCAAGACAATTTTCACTAACTTTCTTATACTCTTTCATGGTTGCCCTCTTGGTTTCAGAGTACAGTAGTTCTCCGATCGAAAGGTTGCCTCACAGTTCGAGACGGCAGCAATTCATCACGCAGAGCTGCAGGCAGAAGTAGCAGAAACGCAGCTCGTAGACCTCGTTTAACTGCTTCTACACCGTGGCTGTATTGTGTTGGCTGAACAATATAGAGTGGAGGCGGAACTGACCAATACACCGCAGTCGCTGTATACTGCGAAGTGTATTGAAATCATTTTTTGGTGTAGGGTTATAAAATAAATATGCTTTCACAAGGCCGCAATCCTTCATATCTTGGTATTTTGTTTTCAAAATAAACTGGCCGATGGTTCATACCACGGTGTAGCCTACACTGTGGTTCATACTATAGGAAAGGAAGTCATGTGGAAACAGTGGAAGATAATAGCTTTAGGAGAATGTCTTTCCTATCTCAGAAAAACTTGTGTAGGGGCTAGTTGGAACATACTGTGTGTAAAGGCTGCACTGCAAAGTTAAGGCCGAAAAAGAGTTTGATAACAGCTCGTGTTTTGCGGCATAGATGATACCCCGGTGGAATCGTGCGTGGTCTGCACGCAGTGCCCTCTCTCTTTTACATCACCCCACACACTTTTGTTTTTTTTCTTTCAATAAATTCAGTTGTTAGATGCACTTTGTCTGTGTTAGTCCAGTTTCTTTCGTCCTTAACTTTGCAGCACAACCTTTTCCTATCTCAATGAACTGTTCACAGATTACAGAAACATAAAGCCCACACTATAACATAATCTTCAAAATTGCCTGATTATTGTTATAATGACACATGCTTGAACTTTTGCAGGGTTGCGGATGAATAAAGCAGAAGTCTTGAGGAAGCATTCAGCCTGATGTCTCTTACACCACGTCTGGTTAGGAACAATCACTGTTCGAGTAGAACCACATTTGATAGCTCGCACCACAGTGAACATGTCATTGGCGAAGGTCTTATTGAAGTAATGGTGAGTCGGTCGGTTCATGAAGTGTTTGCTGGCGCTACGCACTGCATCACTAATATTTCTCGAATATGCTTCAGTTATTGCTGTTGTCTTTTACCTATTTATTTATTTATTGATTTCGATTACCCTCAAGGCACATAAAGGCGTTACAGAGGGGGGTGGGTAATACAACAAAAATGCAGAAAAAATAGAACATAAAATACAAGTCAGTGAAAATACATGTTTAACAACAAGAAAGTTATTTAGGGCGCATAACATAATCTGTCAGTGCAGTTTTGAATGATGATGCGTCTGCAATGCAGGCGATGGAGGAGGGAAGATGGTTCCACTCGGAACTGGTTTTTGGCAGAAAGGAGTCGGAAAAAAACATTAGTGTGACAGAGAGGAGTGAAAACTTTATGCTCATGATCAAGACATGACAATATGTATGACGGTTGTGATATGAGCTCCTATCTAATTGAATTCTTCGAGTGGTTTTGGGACGTTAAACCCCACATATCAATCAATCAATGAATTGTTCGAGTGAAGAATTTTTTGGAAAAGGCATAGACGAGAAATTTTTCTTCTAAGGTGCAAATCAAGTAGTCCGAGATCAGATTTTATTAATGAAACGCTAGCTGAGTGGAAATGGTTTGACATAATGAAACGTGCTAATCGATGTTGAACGGACTCGATAATGATTTTTAATGTTTTTAGACCAGGGTCCCAAACAGAAGACGTGGTAGGTCCATCTTGGGCGTATAACATAGATACGAGCTTTTAATGATGCAGACCGGAAATTTTAGCCTGGTCTATCACCTGAAGAAGCATGCGCAGATGTTTCATGAGAAGAAGAAGGAAAGGTCGGCTTCGAAAGCGGGTTTGTAGTCCGTACTACTCCTCACGGCTGGGAGAGGAAAGGGAAAGAAAGAGAAAGAGCGTGACTATGGAGAACAGGTGACTATAGTCTAGTACAATGAGCCACTGCACACACTGTTCTGCGCGGAGCCGGACATGCATAAAAGTCCCGATAAATTAGACACATTAGCACATGCTCTAAAGACAAGCTTCTAAACCTGTCTTGCGGGAAAATATGAGCAAGCAGTTTAAGCTTTATTTGGCGTGATATACACGTTCATGAGCACCCAAAACTTCTCCTCCGAAAAGGTCTTTAGGCTACGTACTTAAGGCACACGCTGATGATGTGATAAAATATCTCGGATGAAAAGTGTTAGACGTTTGACCCACACAGCCGTTCGGGTTTTTCTCTTGTCTAATCATGCAAAGGTATCATCGCGCATATGCAACACCCAGCTACAGTATATGCAATAATGTTTCCTGGTCTTTACTTAGTCGGCACGGAAAACAAAAACTACGGACACAGTCTGTAAAAGTGCTCATGACGATAGTCAGGGTCATTTAATAGTCTGGTCATAGATATTTTCATAGACTTGGACAGCAAGGCGTTGCTGTCATATCTGGAAGAGTGAATCAATATGACTTAGCCGCCGCTAGTGCGCACCATTTTGCTTCTGTCTCAGCTGGTTCGTTTCCAGCTATGCCACAATGACTGGGAATCCATTGCAATGGTATGTCCGAATAGAGACTAGTTAACATTGACTTAAAATATTTATTATCTCTGACACCAGAAGACTGTATGCGATTGTTTGATTCATGTTATTTGTGATTAGTTGAAGGGCCGACTTGGAGTCGCAAAATAGTGTTCATTTCACTGGGCTCTGTTGTAAATTATAGCGGAAGCTTGTCGGACACTGCTTAGCTCAGTGACAGTAGATAGGTAGATGCAATATTTTGAAGCGTTTCATGATTTACAAGTAAGGGACCCTGAAAGCTGCTGCTGAGGGGGCCTGCATGACAGAGACATCAACAAAAAATATACCGTATATCCGTATATATAGGCAAAATACGACAAAGCGAAATGCTTAGGCACAGCAGTGGGTATTTTCGACTTATTTGACATCCCAGGAATCGAGAGTCACGCGATAGGCTTAGGTATCGTTAAGAGAGGTATTTGGTATATCACTTGTGGTGCATAATTCAAAGGCAGCAGATCTTGGTGTGACATCAACGCTTCTGAGTATGCAGCACAGGACCGTGTGTTAATAATGTCTGTCAGTGAATGGTAACGGTGCCTAGTCACTAATTTCAGATGTACTGACAGTGGCTACTGTTGACAATAATCTCGAGCTGGACAAGTACGTGCTTTTGCTATAGTACCCTTTGTAGAAGCACATCGAGGTACTTCTACGCAAATGTTGAGGGCACGAATGTGTGCACCCTCCAGTGTACGTACAGCAGATGTAGAAACACAGGAAAAAAACAGGAGCACTGCAGTGGAGTTATCCCACAAAATGGCCTGGTATAGCTGTTACAAATTGATTGATCTGTGGGTTTTAACATGCTAAATCCATCATATGATTATGCGAGACACCGTAGCGGAAGACTCCGGAAATTCCGACTACCTGGTAGCTGTAGCAGAGATGATTTAGGTGGCTTCCATAATTTTCCAGACACATGGTGAATGAACTGGACAAAACTGTCTAGTCGTTTTCTTAGTGTAGAGATGTGCTTAGAGCAAGATAAATCACGGTCGATGATAGCTCCGCGAAATTTGTGGATGGTTACCGGAGGTATGACCTATCCATGAAGCACTACATGGTAGCAAGCCATAGACTTTCTAGTGCGAGAGTTGCAATTTTTTCAGTGACAGTTGCAGTCCGCTGCTACGTATCCGGATGTTATCATTACCACACGTTCTAGCTTCGTTTGTTCTTGCAAACACGTTAGACTTGTGGTACAAATGCAGGTTTGATCTGCGTACACAGATACCGAAATGTGGCCTCCTAACTTTATGACGAGGCCAACAAGTACGATATTAAATAATGTGCCCGGGACTCTACCTTGAGGCACGGCACGATAGACTGGATGCTTGTGAGTATCACCGTCTGCAGTACTCATAAATATTTTTCTTTCTTCAAGGTAGCTGGCTATCACTTCGTACATAAGGCCGCCAATACCTCAGTCTTCAAGAGCATTTATAATGGCGTCATGCAGAACAGTGTCGAATGCACCTTTGAAGTCAACGAAGACTGCAGCCTGCTTCGCTGACAGAGGTGTGGTGTCATTACCATATACGATATGCCAACAGCAATATATATATATATATATATATATATATATATATATATATATATATATATATATATATATATATATATATATATATATATATATATATATATATATATATATATATATATATATATATATATACACACACGCACGCACACACACACTGAAAACAAGTGCGCGCGCACGAGACATTCGCAATGTTTGAGGTTTGGTGCCTTCATAAACATTAACAGCATTTTGATGCTAGCCCGTCTGCTAACATTGGACTTGAGGAATTCACCAACATTACAAGTCTACGGCTGTGTACCTTTCACCCTAATCTTGAACTATCTATGGCGTCAAGCCTATCACTTGTTTATATAGCCCTGCTTATCTGTCTGTGACTTTGAGTGGTATTCTGAATTACGTATTCATTTATCGGTTGAATTGCTGATAGCCCGTAATGTAAAGCGTGAGCGTGAAGTGAAACAGTCGCGCACCTTCCATGAGAGCGCACGAAGTTCAACCTCGGAAGAGCGGTTCTCTCAACTGCGCTAGGCCAACTAAACAACTGCCCTCTCAGAGAGAACAAAACTCAAGGCCCTAGCCTGTCCGGTCTTCAACACGACCGGCTGAGGGTGTTATTATGATTTCTTTAAGGTACTAGGCTGAATCACATTCTACTTCCTTTCGGCAGACAATAGGAAGTTTTAGAATACCGTTTGCAAGCGCTGCGGGCATTGCGGGCGAAGCGGGTGCCTTAAGAGTTTTAGAATAGCGCTTGCCCTGCTGCGCACCGCAACGCACGATCGCAGTGACACCGTAGCCTCGAAACCAGCGCTTGCGGGCCACCTGTGGGCCGCCATCACCGCACGCAATTTCGGATTTTCTGCGTGCGGTCCGCGAACGGGAACGCCGATTCGCGTTACAGCGCATGCACAGTTGCAGCGACCGCACCGCAAGGGCTCACAGTGCGCTATTCTAAAGCTCTCTATTGTTGTTGTGTAGTAATTGGAGGGTGCTACAGTCATGACTTTGTTTTGTTGCCTAATGTCGTCGCAAACTCTTGTTCGCTCTCATTATTTTGCAGCCCTTTCACCTTCCCGAGTAGAAGACAGCAAACCAGAGTCTATCTCTGGTTACCCTCCCAACCGTTTTTTATCCTTCTCTTTCTATAGCAGAACTTTCTTGCTGCGTATCGCAAATGCGGTGCTTTGGTGTGACTCAGGAGGGACCGCAGCTCCAGGCTCAAGCCGTGTTGCAAACGTATGGCTGTATTCAATGTATGTCGGCTTAAGTGATATTGAGAACAGCCACATAGGACGTGTTTTAGGTATAATATTGTTCATCAATTTTGGCATACAATGTAGTGGGGGGGGGCTGTAGTTTGGGTGGTGTAGTTTGGGTGGAGCAAGTGCTGGTTTGGCTTGAGGGGGGCAAGTACCTTTTTTACACCCGCCTGTCGTCGCCTACGTCCCCATCCTCCATTGTAGTGTAGAAAATTAGTGTAAAGTTGTCAATGTAGCCCCCCTTCATTCAGCCTTCTCCTCTCTCCTTCTCTCTCTTTCTAAAGTTTACCTTCATACATCTGATCTGGTATGTAAAATGCCCATGAGTCCACATTTATTACTTCAGAGGAGGCACTCATGGGTGCTTCCACAGGTCTTTGCGACTTAGTAGTTTAATCGCGACCGTCATTTGGATCTTGAAAGGTGGTATTTAAGAGTTTCACTGTCTCAGCTCTGTCGATGCAGCAATGTTTTCATCCTAATCAGTCACTGCGTATCTTCAAGTATTTTGCTATGAACTGTCTCTAAAGATAATTTATAGCATGAATTATCTTTAAAGATGAAAGAAAACGCCCACTTACCTGCGCATTGTGTAGCCTGCAGATGTAAGCCTCGTCTTTGCGACATCACGATAATAGGCGGAAGTAACGACCGATATTGTAGAAGTTTCATATCTAGAAGAGAGACATGGATTACATTAGTGATACGTATGTTTAACTTTACCAAAATGAGCTACAGCTTCATGATACGCCAGTATCACCCCTATGTTTACAAAATTTGATGAACGCATCCGCAGAGAGCTGTAATATGGTGGCTTGTTCTTTCGAATAAACAGTAGAATTTTATCATACGATCCTTCTGCTCGCCCCTACTTCTTTGCTCAAGTCTGCCTTTTTCCAAGGGGGTGCTAATATGTACCCTATTTACTCTATAAATGATTTAAGAAGTTCGTTATTACATTGCGGATACAGACGGAATCTATATAGAGGTACAAGACGTGCTGTCCTACGTAACTTGAAAAACAGGTGACTCATTCAAAAGTCTTAACGAAAGGAGTGGGCGTTGAAAGGTGCGTAATAAAAGTAACAAAATCTGAAAAAAAAATTCCGCTATAGCTATCAACTGGAGAAAGGAGGTGTTAAGGAGTTTCCTTCCTGATATATTACTAAGATACCCTTCATTAACTCTTATTTATAACTCTTTCCAATCCAGTGCCCTGAAAATTGCCCGTAGACACGTGGTGAATAGCATTGGAGAGATCGTGTCTTCCTGCCTTACACCCTTCCATATCGTGATTTTGCCGCTTTACTTATGAAGAAATATGGTAATGGTGCGTCCTTTGTGGATTTATTCCAGTATGTTTATGTAGGGTTTGTCGATGCCCTGATTCCGTAGTGCCTGCATTACTGCTGATGTCGCGACCGAGTCAAACGCCTTCTCGTAATGTATTAAAGCTCTGTATAGAGATTGGTTGTATTCCGCGCATTTCTATGTTACCTGAATGATAGTATGAATTTGTCTATTGTGGAGTAGCCTGTACGAAATCCTGCTTGGTCCTTTGGTTAAGTGAACTCTAATGTCGCCTTAATTTTATTTGCAATTACTTTTGTGAATAGCTTGTAGAAAAAGGACAGTAAGCTCACCGGCCAGCCTGTAATTTTTCAAGTGCTTTATGTCTCGTTTCTTAAGTACTAAAATAATGCTCACGTTCTTCCAATACTCTAGTGCCCTTTTCGTCAAAAGGCAATTTTTATATAAGGTGGCCATTTTTTCCAGCCCAATTTCTCCGCCATTTATCTTTCAGCTGGTGCGTTGTTACCTTATCCCCACCAGTGGCTTTGCCTCTTTACATTCCTTCTAGAGCTTTCCTTGCTTCTCATGTCGTTACTGGTAGGATTTCAAATTCCTCTGGGCAATTAGTGCTTCTTATGGTATCATCCTGGTTGTTTCGGCTTCTGTACAGTTATGAGTATAACTCCACCACCACCTCAACTATCCTTTTCATATTAGTTATGATATTGCCTTTCTTGTCCATTAACACATGTATCTGATTTTCCCCTACGCACTGCTTGGCCTTCGCGTTTTTTGTTTTTCAGCCTGCTCAATTCTCTCCATGTTGTACCTTTTGGTGTCAGCTACCTTACGCCGCTTGATGAACTTAGAAAAGTTCACTGGCTGTATTTTGTCGGTTACATTTAAGGCTTTCATGGTTTGTCGTCTCCTAATAAGATTTTTCGTCTCCTGAGATAGTTTACCATGTAGTGTCCTTGCTATAGTGACTGTACCTCCGACTTCCATTGCACAATCTTTGATGCTACTAGCAAGATTATCGTTCATCGTGTCAGCGCTAACGCCGGTTAACTCGTTTTGAGCCTTGAATCTATTCTGAAGCGAAACTCTGAATTCCTGTGCTTTCCCTCTCCCCGATAGTTTATTTATTGGCTTTTTGAGTACCAGTTTGCGCTTTTGCTTTTTTGAAAATCTAGGTGAATACTAGCTCTCATTATTCTATGATCTTGGTATCAGATCTTTACTACTACTTCTACATCCTGTATAATGCCTGGGTGTGCGTACAGAATGAAGTCTATTTCATTTTTAGTTTCCACATTAGAACTTCATCATGTCCACTTACGGTTAACCCATTTTCTGGAAAAAGTATTCAACATCCGTAACTTATTATGTTCTATTACCTCTACTAATAACTCCCCTCTGGCATTTCTAGAGCCTATGCCATATTCCCCCACTCCATGGTCTCCCGCCTGTTTCTTGGCTACTTTAGCAATAATATCGCCCATCCGAACAGAATGATGTTTGTTTATTTTTTGATGGCTGACTCTACGTATTCATAGAAGCGTTCAACTAAATGATCATCATGGCTCTATATAGGCGCGTGGGCCTGAGCCACCTTCATCTTGTACCATTTGTTAAACTTCATTACGATACTTGCTACCTTCTTGCTGGTGCTATAGTACTCCTCTATGTTGCCAGCAATATTCTTGTGTATAAGAAACCTCATCCCTATAGTTATTTTCTGCCAACTAAACCACAGTAGCATAAGCCGCGTCCGTTATTCAGCCCTGTATAAGCCTCACTTGTCCTCGTAACTTCGCTGAGCCCTATTGTATACCATTTAACACCCTCTAGAGAGAGAGAGACAGAATAAGTACAAAAAAAGGCAGGGGGGTTAACCATGGCTGAGCCTGGTAGGCAACATTGCACTGGGGAGAGGGTAAGTAGAATAAAACTTAGAGAGAGAAATGTCACTGATGCCGTCGACAAAAGGGCAGTTATGTGCTTACCATCACAGAGGGTGAGTTACACACGTTTCTTGATTAAATGAGCACATTTGTTGCATTAACTTCTATGCGCGGTCCCATGCACCCAAAATCTTACCGATGGTGAAGCCATGATGGTGCCGTTTGCGCTCGCAAGCAGCAGACTTCTGAAGGCTTATGAGAACTGGAGGGATGGTCTCAAGCAGTTGCTGTACGCTTTAAGCTGTCGGTGTCTGCATCCTGCTCAGCAGCATGTGCATAGCCGTAATCAGGGTACTTACCATGGCGATAAATTGTCCTTCGCCTGTCAAGTTATGAGGTACCGATGAAGTGTCCCTCACTGTAGAAGTTTGACACTTCTGACGAGGTGCATGTAACTTTGGGAGTTCGGGCCAAGCGTCACCTGCATTGCTGGCAGAGGCGCCACTGTCCTTTAAGACGGCTGCGTTCATACTGGGTAGTAAGAATGAAGTGTTAGCTCCTGTGCTTGCAGAATGGCCATTGTTCTTAGAAGCGACAGCGCTTGGCCCGAGTGGAAGAATTTGAGGTGGTTTTGAACATGCTTCGCGAAGTGGCGAGGTTTTAGAGGCTTTGGTGCAGCGCCGGAAACGGGGCCATCGTCACGTAATGGATGCACCTGCTTTTCAGTGTGAGATGTCATGTCTGGCACTTTTCTTCAGTATTTTTAGCTTCCTCCCAATAAAAAGGCAGTCCTTCAAAGAGCCATCGTGTGGCCCATTGCCATTTGAGAACTTCAGTATTGTGGCCTGCCACGTGTTCTTGTTGATTTGATGGATATATGGGGTTTAACATCCCAAAACCACCATATGAATATGAGAGACGCCGTAGTGGAGGGTTCCGAAAATTTCGACCACCTGGGGTTCCTTAACGTGCACCCAAATCTGCACGTATTCTCGTTGTGGTGCCCAGTGCATTGCGAACAGGTGGTAGAGTACGTGCACACACCACTTGCGTGACCTAACTTCATGCACTTCCAGCACTAAAGTAGTTTCGATACAAAGGGTCAAGTGCGTGTTGGAAGTGGCCCACTTTCACGTGTGATGGAAGTGATTCGCTCTTAAATGTAATTATTACGCATCGTGATGTTCCGATATGACACATCATTAGAATGATGGCATTTTCTGAAGCTGGCTTAATCAAGACTGGTAGGTCCGAGTTGGTAATGGATCATCATATATTACCCCACTGCTCACATTTTTGCCTCGAAGTACATGAGAGCGGACTTTCATCCCATTAAGTTCCGTAACTTCACGCAATCTGCCAAGCGCAGTCGCATGATTGCGTCCATCACTGGAACGTTCTTGTGGCTATTAACTCTTACTTTTTTTTACTTCGTTCGGCAGCAGTTTTTATTTCGTTCGGCACCGTGTCGGTACAGCACCAGTTGTACAGACATGGCTTGCCGGTTAAGGCGTCTCATGTTGTCACTAGTGAGAACTGTTATGAACTGGAGAACTGGTTATTACCTCGGTATTCCGTGAAGATAGCATGGTGGGCTCACTTGCATTGGGTGACGTTGTCAGAATTGTCTCTTTCCTTTGTGGTTCCTCAGACGCTCGAAGGCATCGTCCCCTGATTCTTCACTGCTGACGTAGCCGGGTACGATGTCATCGCTGTAAGTGCCACTCTCGGAGCTGTAGCGCTTCCTGGAAGCAACACACGTGGTCATTCTAGTGTCCGGTGATCTTGCGTAGGGCTTTACCTCCATCGCATACCAGCAGGAGAGGCGTGTCTCATAATCATATAGTGGTTTTGGGACGTTAAACCCCACATATCAATCAATACCAGCAGGAGACCACGCTTGACAGGCAAAATGAAAATTATTCACAAAAACCATGGAACTCAAACGTTCGGCATTCTGTCACACTATAACACCCCATACTTTCTCAATAGCACAGCTAGACTAGCCTCACTAGACAGTATTTTAGCATTGAATGTAGCCAAGTTCAGATTCCAATGGCGGCTAGTCCTTACCCAGGCATTCTCAGCACTCTCTTGCTTTCACTGCGTCAAATGTCTGGCCGCCACCTCGGACAAGTTATTCGCTGCTGCTGGGAACTGATGGCCAAGGGATGATTGCCACTTTCATAATAAAGGTAGTAGTGGCCAAGTATACCACCTGAATGGCTATCCTGCTTTGGTTAGGAAGGGCATTACCGGCAAGCTATCGCCAGTGTTGTCCAACCACAGACCTCTTTTTCTTTCATGTTTTAACCCTTACTTTATTATGCGTTTTAGGTAAGTATGCGATTGGGAACGGTGCGACATCTGCATTCGAACCGAATTTTGTGACTGCATGCTAGGCTGCTGTGCTATCTCTGAGTAGGGGGTTCTGTTGCACTTTCTTAGCACTGTAGAACCCAACCTGACAGCCTATCATCTCTCAACTGCACATGACTCGTAGCTCGCCTGGCTTTTTTTAGTCGCGAAAGGTTATATGTAGATTGAAAGAGTGTAAGCAAAGCATCCTAGATGAACTTTTTTAGAGGTCACCGGCCATACAACAAGTAAGTCTAACTGCAATTTTAGCGCTCATCTATTGCAAGGGCAACACATAAGGCACTTTCTATATCAGTCTTAAAATGCGCACTAAAAATACAGCACTGCACATATTAACACGATAGTATTAAAGAGCTTGTATCACTGAAGTTCTGGTGTCGGCTTTGGCGTGGTTGGTTGTGAGCAAAAGACATGGCTGTCGATAAGTGAAAAGTTGAGATAACTGCAAATAAATAACTAATAAAAAGCAGTTCTAGTGCGAATGAAACGCAAGCCTTTACGCACAAAGCAGGCGTTCTACTAAATACTGAGGTCATTGCTTCAATCTGCTTCAGATGAAATATACAAGTATTATGCAATTAGACGAGTCTTCTTAACGCATTTGTGTTTCGTAGCAGGAGCGTACAATCGATCCAGGCATCAACGCATCAGAATTGCGCAACAGTGGGTGTTTTGAAGGCCCACTCATTCCAAAGCGTTAAGACAATGTCCACAGCTGCGTAGGTTTGCGTTTGCCTTACGGACACGTGGTGAACTCTTCCTAATTCGCAAAAAGAAGAAATAGGGCCAAGGGGAAACCTCTCAACTACAGTTGCAGTAGGTTTCGTAAAATAGTTTGAAACGGCGAATGTTACGCGTGCTAACGCTCGTTTTTTTTGTGGCATAGTTGAAGCACCCACCGAGAACTGAAGTCACGCTGTAACTGATTAGGCGACACGCATGTAGCGCGATTACGCTATCGCGTTCTACTCTTGGAGGTGAACCTGAAGCATCATTATAATTTTTTAAATAGAAATTGCCACACGTGCACTCTACACATGCACTAATACAAATAAGTCTTATGCACAGATAAATACACTGAGAGAAATAATACATAGGCGTTTAATGGGTGCTGATGTATTATTGAATCTATTTTTATAGGTAATTGCTACCACAATGAAGGCAACATTAGAATTTATTCAACGAGAGCAACAAGCAGGATTTTGAACAGGCTACTCAACAGTCGACCACATTCATACTATAAAGCAGGTAATAGAGAAATGTTCAGAATATAGCCAGCCACTACACATAACCTTCATAGATTACGAAAAGACGTTTGATTCAGTAGAAGTATCAGAAGTCATGCAGACACTGCGGAATCAGGGCGTCGACGAAGCATATATAAACCATATATTGCAGGCCCGTGTGCCCAAATCTGAGCACACGGGCCTACAACATTTTCGCCTCCGTCAGAAATGCAGCCGCCGCAGCCGGAATTCGATCCTGCGACCTGCGGGTCAGCACCTGAGTACCTTAGCCACTAGACCACCGCAGTGGGGCTAAGGCGCTTGCTACATCTCCCTCGGGCGAATGAGGGGCGTCCCACCACTTTCGGGCTTTATCATTTCATTCTTAGGCGAATGCAGACAGATCCAATCCCACATAGATAATTTCAGGCCTGCGCACTGTTTCTACCGTGGGCTCTGACGTCACTTCGTTTAGACCGCATTGTTTTGCTGCACATTAGTGCCTACGCTTGCTCCCGTCGCTCGAGAGACCTGGATTGCCAATCATGACAAACATTTTCGTAACGTGATGGTGTGCTTGTTGGTGACTCGAGAAGACCATGTTTTTCTGTTTACGTGAACTGTAGCGTGGATACGTGATGAGCTTTCTGCACTAGATATTCGCAAGGCGTAAGGCTGCAAATCCAAATGGTTGGAAGATGATTCCTAATGAATCATCGCGGCAAATGGACCAAAGTTGCGAGTGTCCTAAGCACAACCGAAGAACACAATGGGAGCATGTTGTTCATCGAGCTGACGCCAACTTCCGTTTTCTTTGTGACCCGAAGGTACATCATGAACAATGGGCACTGTATGGACAATAATTTGACGGAAAATTCCTTGCAAATGTTCAGCAGATGCCGCACTTCTCAAAAGAATGATGAAGGAAAGTATAGCGAATGCTGGCCTGCGTTTTTACTCGCGGATTGAAACAGGACACTCGGAGCGTGTGGCAGCCGGTGCATGTGCCGCCACTCGTATTCGTGGAGCGAAGGTGTTGCATTCTGGTATGGAGTGAGGGGGAGAACACCTACGGAGCAGGATTATTTCTTCTGGTTGCTAAAGAGTCGGTGTTTAGTTCACAAAGTACACACTGCCAGCACGTGGCGCTTCAAGATCTACGACATTGTTCCCATGTAGCACAAAGGCAGGCTTGCGACTCAGTTTCTTTTATGTCGTGACTGAAACCACGAAGTAAACTTTCTGTGCTTCTCTGCAGATGTTTATCGTGTTTATTACGATATTACGATATCGTGTTTATTACGATTATTACGGCAAGACTGAAACCTGTGTCGTACTTGCACAGTATGCGTACCGAATCGCCTAAGTACGCAAAAAGAGAAGATCGTCTGCTGGCACCGAAATATAAGTGGTGCGCAGCTGTCAACCAGTTCGGTCGACCGCCAATGTGTGTGAGCCTCTCAGCGCCAGGCTGGCAGTGTGCGGTTGTGAACTAAATGCCGACTGTTTAGCGACTGGAAAAAGTAATCATGCTCTGTAGGTGTTCTTTCCCTCATCCTATACCACAATGCAACACCTTTTTTTTTATGAGCACCTTCGAGTGATGGCCCACTTACCGGCGACCCCTACCTCCGAATGTCCTGTTTTAATCCGTGAGCACTGTACGTTGGCCCGTACTACATATTCGAAGTCATTTTAATGGCGCGATCTCCACCATGTTGCGTTCTTGCTCTCAATTAAAGGTATCGTTTGTGCTTCTGATTTTTTAGCGTGAGCGCTGACATCAAAATAACAAACGCGCGTGGCAGTATATTTTCAGAACAGACATGTTTTCCTTCAGAGTCGGTAAACATTTTGCTACTGGCGATTACCACCATGGACTTTATCAATTACCTCCGCTTACGTGGTTGAGAAAATAAAACGCCTGGCTTGCGCAGAAGGCACAGCACCGTCACAGCGAAAGCTAGAAGAGTGGCCTTTCAGATCCTTTCTAAACACTCATTGGGTAACTGCTGCAAGTACACTTGTTGCTAACCTAGTACTCATGGTTAGTAGGCCGGCATTCCCTATACTTTCCTTCATCATTCTTTTGTGAAGTGTGACATCTGCTGAACGCTTGCAAAGAATTTTGTGCCAATTGTTCATGCAGTGGCTGACGACGATGAGGAATCATGCTTTAAGGGAGTATGAGCTATAGTTATTACGTGATTAGGAACAAGCTTTTGTTAAGGGTTTTGAGCATTTGATGACCTACTGGTTACGCTATTCGCATTATGTGACGCCTGGTTGTTATTTAGCTGTTCTAAAATGCTTTATTAGTCATATTAACCCGATTACTTTTTCGACATCAACCCTTCCTAACGAAAGTTTGCGAACAAGTCCCAAGCACCAGCATGGCTCTGTATCGGTTACTTCGTGACCATCCTTCTCTTTTTGAAGAGCTTTTTGCATGTAGACAGGTACATCTAGAGATATTTAAAGCAGAATATTTCGGGAGCATGCCGTGAGTAAGTGAGGAAGTGAAAAGCGCTTGGGAATTGTCTATATCGGCATCTGAAGTTAAATGAGCGATTGATAAGCTAAATCTCGGCAAGTCTCCAGGGCCAGATGGTTTTTGTGCCAAGTAGTACAAATCTTTTAATGGTGAATTGGCTCCTATACTTCCAGGCGTTTTTAACAAGGCATATGAGGAAAAGAAGTTACCACCATCATTTGATGAATCACGTACCGTTCAGATTTCGAAGCCAGATGAGCTTGAAAATCTCAGGCACGCCAAAGCGTACAGGTCAATCGCACTGACAAATGTAGACAACAAAATATTATAAAAAGTTTTGGCTTCTAGAATTCAGTCAGTTGTAAAAGATATCGTTGGTCCACACTAAACGTGTGTAATTGAAGGTTGTTCCCTGGTAACAAATATTCAGAAATTGCGGTCTGTGTCGAATGTGTTGACATCAGTTAAGCTTGTGTGGCGATATTCCAGCTGAATCTGGAGAATGTGTTTGACTGCTTCACCCACGCTCTTTTGTTCGCAGTATTGGAGCACAATACTGTTGGTATGATAAATATGAACGGTGTAGCCATGGCATATTGAAATGTTAGTACAAGACTAATGATCAACAAGACATTGCACCCCCCCCCCCCCCCATTAGAATTGAGCGCTCAGTGCGTCGATGTTGCCCTATTAGTTCACTGCTGTTTTGCATCTACACTGAAACACTAGGTCGGTTGATACTGCAGAACGACATCATTAGGGTGTTTAGATTACAATCCTCATATGTCAAACTACTCGAATATGCCGATGATGCTGTGATTTCATTCATTCATTCATTTTTATTTCCTCAAGGACCCCACTGGCGGGTATTACTTAAGGGGTGGATACACAGGAAACGAGAACTTTCGAACACGTTAGTTTTCGCCGCAAAAGTGATTTGTAACATTTGTCGCGAAGGATGATGGGCAGGTGGTTGAAGCAATGGAGCAGGGAAGGTCGTTCCAATCCTTGACGGCGCGGGGAAAAAAAGAAGCGGAAAAAAGTGGCAGTTCTGTTGCGATAACGGGATACTTGAAGTGGATTGCTTGTGCGGTGTGAAATGTATGTCGGGGGAGGATGTAAGGAGCTGCATTGAGAGAAGAATGAAAAAATTTATGAAAGAGAGAAAGGGTGGCAATACGGTGGTGAACAGAGAGGGGTGATAAACCAGATTGTGCTTTCAAGGATGAAATGCTGATGTCGTATGAGTACTGGGAGTGAATGAATGGAACGGCGCGATTTTGGACAGATTCGAGGTCCTTAATGAGGTATGTTTGGGGTGGGTTCCATATGGGAGAGGCATATTCGAGTTTTGATCTGATGAGGGACTGATATGCCAGCAACTTCACATGTTTTGGTGCATGACGTAGGTGACGCTTCAAGAAACCAAGAGTTTTATTTGCCGATGAAATGACGTTAGTAATATGCGCATTCCAAGCGAGATCGAAATACAATGTGACACCTAGATACTTGTAGGATGGTCGTGATTGTACAGGGACGTTGGCGATATGATATGAAAAAATGAAAGGATCCTTACGGTGGGTAAACGTAACAAGTTTGCATTTGTTAGGGTTAAGAGACAAAAGTCAATTGTCGCACCATTCTTCAATGTGTTTAAGATTGTTCTGGAGAAGATACTTCTTGTGCAGGTATTGAAGAATCAATTAGAGTTTCGCATTCTTTCGCTGAAGTTACAGAAAGTCTCATAAACTGGGATAAATGCATGGACTTTTGGCATGGGTATTAGCCTTCAACACGAGATGTTTTCGCAGCCATTAAATGAACAAAAACGCCAGGTAATTATCTAGGAGTTCCACTCGAGTCATACAAAAATACTGTTGATTATTGTGCGCAGCAAACAAAAGAAATTAAAGAGGAAGCGAATAGGTGGAAAGCAACTTATTTCTCTGTGTTTCCTAGGCCTACTGCATGCAACTGGTTTTTTAATTCTAAGCTATGGTATGTGATGCAAGTTCTGTACTGTTCTAAGGCCAACGTGCAAATATTACATCGGTTGTTTACAATATTTGTGTGGGGGTCTAACTGAGAAAAGTGCAGTCGCACAAATTTGTTTAGACGGGTGAAGTGTGGAGGCCTTCGGCTAGGACATCTGTTTATCAAGCAGTTGGTTGATAGGTTTTTCTTTTTCTGTGAGAAAAAGATTCTTTTCTGCGAACATCGTGTCAAACAAGACTAAGTAGACTGTTGCCCGAGTGGGAGCACTTGTGCTACAACAGGGGCTGTGCAAGGCTACATGAAGGAAGTTGTGGCCAGCGTGTGGTGTTTGTTTTTCGACTGACTACCTCCGGTCAGTTGGAAAAAAAAGCTGTACTAAGATTTACGTGACACTGTGCTCCCCATCCCACTGTACAGAGCGCTATATACTGCACGCAAGGGTCAAAGTTAACAAAATAGCAGGAGCTCCAAATGCAGAAACGTCCTTTTTTAAATTACACACTGAAACCCTTTCTGTAAGAACCTTCCTAGAGGAGCGTGGTTTTTATATGCCGTGGGGATCTCACTGTCTAATCTGTAACAAACCTGAAACTATTGATAAAATTTTCCTGCACAGTGGGAAAACACTACACAATTTGGGACTTATTACAATGGACAATTAAAAAAAGAGTTTCCCTTAGAACCTCATAGAATCAGGTATTTAGCAATAGAGAATGACGACGGATTACCTTTTGATTTAATCATAATGACCAACTTGCACAGTATATGGCGCTCTTGAATGGTTGGATTTTCCTGTGACCCTGACAGGAGGCCAGCAAGATAGTATTTTAAAGAAAGTATCTCAAGGTTTCTCGAAGTAGTAAGAAGAATTGAATGTGTTCCTTTATGGTTAGAAAGGGTGAAACGCCTACTGAACATGAAGGAATTTTAGGACGTGATGTGCTATAGCAGTGCTTGATGACCGTAGCAGTTTACCTGTCATGATTGTTGTGTATTGTAATATATATATGTTACCTCACTGTGTGTGAAGTTTAACCTGAAATAAATTTTAAAAAACCGGCGTGGCTAAGTGGTAGAACTGGGCTGGCCGGCAGCCGACCTGGGTTCGAGCACCACTGTGTTCTTGGTACTAGGTTTTTTTTTTCTTATTTCGCGTGGCGTGGTTACAAAAACCGGCGGTGGCGGCGGACAACTACGGCACCACGCGTGATTAGAGTTGTGATCTCGCAAAAGCTTTTGCTGTAAAAAGGAAGGAGTGCTGTAGCATTTCTTAGTGCATCGGTTTTGTGCATAGCATTTTCTTGCCGGTATTCCAACCAATTTTTGCGTTATTAAAAATTTTCGCCAGTGCCACCAGCACTTTCGCCTGATATGTTTCCTTCAAATTGGATCCCTGTGGACACTGTAGATCACTCTTCAAATGGTTTCAAGGTGTTTGAGCTCCACTTCAAGCTAGATTATTTAAGAATCACTACCAAATATACAAATCAAAGTACCGGCAGTGCATTAAAGCTGCCCATGGAGGCTAGACTGTTTAATCTAGACTCAATACTAAGATTTTTCTCAGGCCCTAAGTTGTATGAGCGACTACCGACAAGTGCGATAGAGGCCAGTAGAAGAGAGGAAACGCCGCTGCTTGTGTCGATCACAAGAGATTTTATTTCAATAGCAGTTAAATGGACACTCTCAGCTGGTTTTTGCCGGTGACGTCGGGGTCATGCAGCGTATATGTGTACCTACCTGATTGAATAATATGTCGGGTTTAACGTCCCAAAACCACCATATGATTATGAGAGACGCCGTAGAGGAGGGCTCTGAAACTTTCGACTACCTGGGAGTCTTTAACGTGCACCCAAGTCTGAACACACGGGCCTACAATGTATACCTATGTAAAGGCTGATGCACACCGGCGACTAGCAGTGGTCGTGCGACCGTTCGTGACTGGCGACCAAAAAGCGACTGATGTTCACACCGGCAGAGGCTGCATGCGAGCGACCGGAAGTCGCAATACCGGAGAGTCACGTCCGCATCTCGTTATCAGCGAGAACTCTGGAGACCGGCGCCAATCAGCTGATCGCCGCCAGCAGAGTGAGCGGAGCAAACCGAGCGCGCCGCATTCATTGTTTTCGTCTGTTCTCGCACAGCGTTGACAAGAGCGTCAAGGAGTTCGATTCAAGCCAAGAACAAGATACTGTTATGGTGCTGGAGCACTGTGCCATGGCGTCAGCAGTGGCAGCACAGATGCCTCTAACTATAAAAAAAAGGTGGTGGGTGTGACCGTCCCTTCGATCACGAGAGTCGGCCAGCCATGCAAGCTGCCCACCTCCCGAACTGCGCTGAGACGACGACGAGTATTTCCGAGAGTCGTGCGTATTCAGAAACGCTCTTGAATGTATTTTGTCTTGCCACAGCCTTCAATGCAGCATAAACGCGTTCCAAACGCGCTACATTGAATGCGATGACAAGTCAAGCTCAAGACGAAAAACGATTGTAATATGGGGGAAAGATATATTGCACAATTTATTTTCTTTTTACTTTGACAATTTTTAGCTTCTTGAGAATGCCGCCACGTAAACTCGACGCTTTGCTTGAGCTGCTGCGCCCCGCCATCTCGAAGCCAAGTATTCCATGGTGGCCATGGTGCCACAGACTCAGAAAAACGCACTCGTTTGTATGTGACGACAGAAGGCCAGAAAAAAACAAGAAAAAATTGAGCATCGCTGATTAGTTCGAGCGGTTTCCGACTGCAGTCGCGTGACTAAAAAATCGGTCAAGAAGCGACTAGCCAAAGCAGTCGCTTTGCGATCATTTGCGACCATTCGCGACTAGATGCGACCACTCGCACGTGGTCGCGCGACCGCTGCTAGTCGTCGGTGTGCATCAGCCTTAAGGGTATATGGAAATTCAAGGGGACGATTGGCCCCGTATCTGCATGTAATCAGCAAATGTCGTCGAAAGACGATAGTGTTGCGTGTGGAGAGAGTGAACAAAACATTTATTTCATCTTCTGCGCAAGAAAATCGATGAATGGTATTCCACAGGCGCTGCGTTTGAGTGCCTCGAGCGTGCAGAGGAGGCGAACGAGCGCATAAGGTCACGTCAGACGTGAGACATGAGCGCCATCTGGCAGTTTTTTTTTAAAACAAAGGGCGTGGCTCTGAGACGGGCTTTTCAGAGGTGATAATGTGTAGAACGCGAGGCGATGGGTAGGTGCCACCACCGTGTCGTCTTAGCAAAGCGTTGGAAACACTCGCTTGTTCGTGCAAGCGTTTCATGGTCAGCGCAGCGTGATAAGCGCTATGGTCCTTAGAATTACTTATTTATGCCTTTTCTAGCAAAGTACGAGCATGCAGAATATATACGTGTTGTTATGGTACCTCAGATATGCGCAATAATTGCTTTTTATTCGACAATAGCACATGTATGAACGGTGATTCTTGAGCAATAATGGTGGAATCTGCGGATGGGGTTGGCCATTCGGGGTATCGGCTGGTGCTGTTTCGAGTACCCGGTTCGCGGTAACGGTGGACAAACGGACGGACGGACGGACGGACGGACGGACGGACGGATGGATGGACAGACAGACCGACCAACCAACGTTTTTGCGTCGAAGGTCCCTAAGAAAGACTGTCGTCTTTAAAAAGAAAGCCGCCCGTGCTCGGCACCCAGCTCATCGCGATGCGCCGACGCGCGCTTATTTCCCACGCGTGGGAAATAAGCGCGCGTCGGGGAGGGGGAGGGGAGTTAGATGTTCGTGCACGTGCGCTTATCCTTCGGAGGGTAGAATCACGCGCCTTCGACTTTGACTGGAACGATTGCGTTTGGTTACCGGGTGGGCAAAGGTCACTTCGCTCGCCTGACAGGCACCGTTTGCGAAAAGAGTGTGCTTTTCAAACACAGAGAAGTAATAACGGGGACACATGTTTGCACTCATCAGTACCTGTGATCACGTCTGGTGCGTCGTTTTTGTTCAAACAGCGCGTTACGTGTCGAGCGGTAAACATTGTTAGTTCGCTCTCGTCCTGTGTGTGTTGTTTTCGTGTGTCACTTGTGCGTGCGTAGCGTGCTGCCCGTTTTGATCTGCTTGCCGTTCTCAGCATGACAGTTCAAGTTATTACTATAGAGTTCATTGCTTCATCCTTGCGGCGAAAGTGTGACTTTTTGTGAAACGAAAGATTTTATTTTTTACTCTTGCAATATTCCTCACCCTCATATTGTGCCCAACAACATACTTGTGGCAGCAGCGCACAGTTTCCTCAGTAACCACGTGTCTATAAAGACAGATGTTGGAAAGAATACAAATAAAACTGCAGAAACTTTGCAGAGGAGTTAAGAACAGTTTCTGTGCATGCTTTAGATAGTGTGTGTGTGTGTGTGTGTGTGTGCGAGCATGTGTGTGTGAATAAAAAACGTGTATAAAATTTACTCTATTTATTTTGGTCTCTTTGTTGGGGCATCAAATTTCACTCTCATAGATCGACCACACGTTCGATAGCGCACAATCTTCCACTTTTCCCTGAAATAAATGGCTCACAGATAAATCACCAAACGCTTGCATGTGCAACCTACACCAGCTCCTTTTTGGACGCGAAAAGCAGAATAAAGCTGTTAATCTCTCGCCACCATTAAATGGGGACCTTGGCCTTATTCTCTCCGGATATGGGCCTGCCCAGAGCCTTCGCCCTCAGATCGCGCCATCATGTTTTGGCGAGCACTCATCTTGTTCCTCCAGGACTCGGCCGGGCCACTGGTCGGAGACCTGCTCCGCGACAGCCCGAAGATTCAATCTTTTCAAGCGCCCCCCCCCCCCCCCCCCCTAGCTGCCTCTATGACGTCGGTTAATAAAATGAAGGGAGCTCTAACTCCTCGCTCTGCTACCGCAGTGTCTAGCCAAGTGCCCTCAGCGTGAACAAAGTGGAATAAACGTGGTTCCATTCATTCATTGAAGATGTTAAGCATGTGAAACTCACCGCGAACGCTTTATTTTTTAACGGGAGACGATGACGGCAATAGATTCACAGCCTGCCGTACGCGCTAGCTCGGGCAAAACGAGGGACGTCACGGCAGCCGAGAGCAGGCCTGAAAATATTATTCTAGTTGGAATTGGCAGGTCACGCACCAGTGTATTCTTGTACCTACCCTCTAATTCAGGCGCATACTATGCTTATTTCATGCTCATTCGAATGCAAACAGGGCACAGGGCCATGTAGGTGCATAACCTTGGACCTACATTTTTCTTCATTTCGATATCTTGAGCTCCAACCGATAAGTTATTGAACATTTATTTTAAATAATACTGTGTTTCTGATGGTGAACTCAGTGAAGTGCTGACGAAATAACGAAGTTTGGAATTAATATAAAAAATTTAACCCTTTATGCCACGTGTGGTGGCAAGGAGGCGTTACCTTGCACGTGGTAGCATAGTGTAATAGACTTAAGCGATGAGGTGACAAGTTCACAGGCTGACCTATAACGTTTTTTAATGACAAACTACGGGAAAATTTGGCGCTAATGCCTACGGGAGCTTTAAAGAATGACACTTCAGCCAAGATGAGACTAATACGTATTACATGGATCCAGCTTCGTTCTTGCGACTCCATTTGGCTCTGTAGCTTGCAGCCGAATTTTCAACCCACAAATTACAACAGACGTTTAGCAGTTTCATTACACTATCTTGAATTAGTGAGCCTAGTTTTAGGCTAACTAATTCAAACTGGCATATGAAGTTTGCAACAATCAATTATTTTATACGAAAACAATACGCCAATACACCACAATAAACAAAGCCACAGGTGCATTTACGATTGCAAGCTCGGAGATTGGGCCAATACATGAACTACTACCCGCCATTCCCATAGTGGCGGAATGATATCAGTGGCAGTGTTCCCTCTAGTAAATATTCACAAGGAACTACATGCCTCGAAAAACTTAAAAAGCTCATACGATGGCTTCCCACCAGAGGCATTGATGAGCATGCATTTCGCAGACCCGGCTATGCTTTGGAAAAATTTGGGTGAGTGCTACACTTTGAATTTGTGTGTTTTGTTTATTTAATAACACAATAAAACATGGCGTAATATATCTCTTTTTTCATGGAATGATATTCTAATATTTTATATATTACACCGGCAACTGAACAAGTGGCCAAACCTGTACTATAGCGATTCCGCTACTCGGCTACTGGTGCGGTTGCAACCATGCAGGCGCTCGATAGCGGCGTTGATAAATTTTGCATAAGGGATAACATAAACATAGATAAAATTACAAACGTTATGAGAGGAAAAAAAGTACTAAATACGTTAGACTGCGAATGAACAATGCATCGACAAGAAGCGGTGAAATGAAATTGAAGCAACTATTGTATGTATGTATAAAATGGAGACTGCGTGTTGTAGTTATAAAAATATCACCTTTTGGAATGCATAACGTTCGAGAGAGAAAAAAGTAAACTTAATTTTATGACCACGCATGGCGTTTTTTTTACCCACAGTTGGGTGACTTTAATAGGCGAAACATTTAGGTGCAGCTCTTCATTCGCGCCTTTTGAATGGCTTTATTCGCCCCTTTTGAACGGAATCGCAACGCAGCGGTGCGCAACGGCCACTTACCGCAACACCTCAGACCAAGGTCATTATAGCTTCTACTTTTGTTAACTACTGTAAAATCAGTGGTGATTGCCGTTACACTGTTTGTTACAGTGTTTGTGTGTGCCCTTCAGCTACAGAACTAATCGTCTCTCACAGAAAGGTCAATAAGAGCACTGTGGAATTCAACAGTGGGCCCGAAAGCTGCGGGAGTGAATCCACGCCGCGGCAGCGACATTTAAATTGTTGCAAAATTCTAAAAGACCACATATGCAAATCTAGGCGCATGTTAGAAAAAAAAGCCTTGGCCGTCGAAATAACAGGAGCCCTTAGTTAAAACATTTCTCATAGTCACATCACGGTTTCGGACGAGAACCCCAATAATAATATTACTAGCTAAGTTTTAAACAAGCTCGGGCAACGAAAATAAAAAAAACAACGTTTACTATGTCGGTTCTGCAGCCGTCGTTCATCAGTTTGTATCAGTCAGAAGAAACATCAATAATCTTGAAGGCAATAAAGATTATAATGTTAACAAAGCACCTTTGCTTGTTCGCTTTTGTTCATAAAGGAGCTGTAGCAATGACTCATAATAACCAAATGCAGATAATGAAAAGGTAAAGAGCAAAATATTTATATTTGCCTATTTTGACGGAATTGATATGCGAAAACACTCGTATCCAAGCATGTAGGTGAACGTTAAAAAGAAAACAATCAAACCCCGAGTGATCAAACTTAACCTGGAAACTCACCACTGTATATATACGCCACGCCTCATGATAACGTTGTACTTGTGACATGTAAAACATCGTAAAGTATTATTATTTATTTCAGCGTATATTTCTGCACTGATTAGAAAATCACTGCAAGTTCTCTTCTCTTGAACGTTGGCTGTGCCTCAGCCATGCCTCGGATTTTTGTGATGTTGAAATCGCCTCGATGATTAGTGTTTTTGCCATTACATAAACTGCAGAACTATGCTAGACTTATGAATCTTGATACATTGCTAAAAGAGAATGCAACAACATTACGACCAAGCAAAGACGACAGACACGGGTGTTGTCTGCACTGAACACTCCGTTGATTGTAGTTTCTGTGATTTAGCGTGACAAAATTACGATATGATTATCAAAGACGCCGTAGTAGAAGGCTATGAAAATTTTGTGCACCTGGGGTTTCTTAAAGTGCACCTAAATTTGAGTACACGAGCCTCAAGCAATTTTGCCTCCATCGAAAATGCGACCGTCATGACCGGAATAATTAAATAATGTAATCACCCCACGTAATTACACAAGGTTGTCCCAACCATGACGCAGAGAGTTTTTAAAACAGAAAGAATAGGGTTTTTTGAATCAAACTTAGTATATTTTGTTGCCAACCAATGCACAGAAGTAGCGTTCACAAATTTTTTCATCGAGGTTCAAATAATTAGTCATATTTGTGTCACTAATTCGAGACGTATTCAACTAATTATCAAAATGTCAATAAGGCATACGTATGCGTATGTAGAAAGGACATCTAACTGTGCAATTTACAACAACGAAGTAATCGCAGGATTCCCCCCCCCCCTTTTTTTTCTTCAGCTGGTAAAGAAACCTCGCAAATTGTGAAAAATGACTCGTGACTAGTCTGCCACCCGTAAAAGTAAGCAGTACTCCTAAATAACCTTATTGCAAATTATTTCTCCTGTTGTCAGCTGCTAGAGATGGCGACATTGGCGGAATAGCACACAGCCAACTGTTCCTATTGATAACGCAGTGGAAGATTGATTGATATGTAAACATTATTGTCCAAAAATCACCATATGATTATCAGAGACACCGCAGTAGAGGGCTCCGGAAGTTTCAACCACCTGGGGTTCTTTACCGTGCACGTAAACGGGCCTACAGCATTTTAGCCTCTATTGATAATGCAGCCGCTGAAGCCGGGATTCGATGCCGCGACCTGCAGGTCAGCAGCCGAATACCTAGCCACTAGGCCACCGCAGCGGGGCTAACGCAGTGGGAGCGCTGTTCTAATTACGGCCGACTCTGTAAGGCCAAACTGACGTGTTTATTTGGCGGTAGATAGTGCCATATAGGGCGATCCATATTTTACAGCGAAAGCTATTACGAGATCGAAATTCGGGTCACGCGCCGCGCCACAGTTGTTCGCCACCGCCGCCGCCGCCGCTGCTGGTGCCCGTAACCACTGTAGATCGAAATAAGAAAAAAAATCTAATACCAAGGACACAGTGGGGCTGGAACCCAGGTCCGCTGCACGCCATCTCAGTATTGTACCACTTAGCCACGCCAGTTCTTTAGACTTGTTCGTAACGTGCCTTTGGCAGTCTTGATGTCGGGAGAAAACTCGCGTTGTTATGAGTAATAGTGTTTTAAAACAGAAAAAGAACAACCGGGCGTCACACAATCCAAATGGCGTATCGAGTGGGCCATACAATGCTCCAACCCATTACAAAAGCTTGTTCTTGTTCACCTATTAACTGTGGCAAATACCCACTCCAGGCATAATTCCTCATCGTCGTCAGCCACTGCATGAACAAATGGCACGAAATTCCTTGCAAGTGTTTTGCGCATACCACACTTCATCAGAAGAATGACGACGGATAGCATAGCGAATGCTGGCCTACTACCCTAAAGTTTATTATTAATCTCCTAGTGGGTATGATGCATGTGTGGTGGCAGTGGTCACCCTATGGGTGTTTTGAAAAGGCTCTGAAAGGCCGTTCTTCTAGCTTTCACTGTGACTGCGCTTTGCCTTCCGCGCAGGTGCGGCATTTTTTTCGCGGCATTTTTTTTTCTTGAATTTTCCCTAAAATGAGCCTGTGATAGGGCACTGGTTTTGATTGCACGCCGCAGTGTGCAGTATGTTTCCCTTTTCAGATTGCGCGAGTTTGCTTTAACAACCGGAAAAAAGTAAGCTTACAATTACTCGTTGTTGAAGATAGCACTATTTGATGAGTTTCGAATATATAAGGTTAAATGCGTCTCATTGACATTTTGGCATTCAAAAGAAAGGCAAGAAGGCGAAGATGGAAGCTCGCGATGAAAAATCGGAAAACAGGGGGTGTAGGCTGGAGAGATTTTGTCAGAAGACCGCTTGTCGAGTTATATATATTTATTTATTTATTTACAGTACCTTACAGAGCCCTCGAGGGGCATTGTGTAAGGGGGGCGGTACAGATAATATGTTAGAAAAATATATATACCTAAAAGCTACACATACATAGGCAAATAATGAATATCATAGAAAATGCAGTTCTACTTATGAACATATAAGCAAAATACATACTAGAAAAATGAGTTACTGTATGTGAAGGTGAAATACAAAAAAAACTATTATGACAGTAACTACAACCTAGCAATAGTGCAAAAACATCGGCAACAGTCCTATAAACACTGATGATTACGAAGATGTGATAGAGCAGTTTTTGGTGCATAAGTATTTTTTAAGAGTATGTAGAACTTTGTGTGATCTTGTTCTGACGCAAGTTCATCTGGCAAATCATTCCACAAACGAATAGCTTGTGGAAGAGCCGACTGGTTGAAAGCGTTAGTATTGCCGTACATGCGTGATAAGCTAAAGGTGTTATGTAGTCTGCTCGAAGTTCGATGTGCTAGATTAAGGTGAACAGATGGCATCATGCTGGTGTGGATGAGTTTGTGAAATTGTGATAAAAGTGAGATGTCACGGCGAATTTTCAGTGGCTCGAGTGCAAGGCTATGTTTAATTTGTGTTACGCTGGACGGGTAGCTGTGATTACGCGCTATGAATCGACTAGCTCTATTCTGTATACATTCTAACTTATCTATAAGGTATTGTTGATATGGTGACCAAATGGAGGATGCTAACTCCAGTTGAGGACGGATTAGAGCAAGATAAGCCAGTTTGCGCACATCGGAAGGAGCACTGTATAGATTTCGGCACAGAAAACCTAATGATCTTGATGTGTTGGCACAGATAGAAGTGATATGTGTGGACCACGAAAGTGTAGAAGTTAAGTTTATGCCTAGGTATTTGTAATGATAAGTGCCTTCTACAATGCTATTACCAATTTTGTATTGGCTATTAAAGTTATCACGCTTGCGACTAAAGGTGATTAGTTTGCATTTGGAAACATTAAGTGTCATCTGCCATGTTTTGCACCACTCAGTTATATGCTCGAGGTCTTTTTGAAAAGTTAGATGATCGCTATTGTTTCGTATGGGACGATAGATAATGCTGGCATCAGCAAATATACGCATACATGAGGATAAGTTGTCAGGCAGGTCGTTAATGTAGATGAGGAAAAGTAAGGGACCAAGAACACTGCCCTGTGGTACACCAGAGAAAACGTAAGAGAGTGATGAAGAGTGATTGTTGGCGATAGTGAATTGTTGGTGGTTAGTTAGGAAGTTTCTGAGCCATGTTAGCGTGAGTGAATCAAGTTTTAGTAATGACAGTCTTAATATCAAGCGACAATGAGCAACACGATCGAATGCCTTCGCAATGATCAAGAAATAAACAATCTATCTGTAGATTACTGTTCATGTTAGAATGTAGGTCGGTGGGGAACTCAAAGAGTTGAGTTTCGCAAGAACGACACTTTAGGAACCCGTGCTGGTTTGAGAAAAAGGAATATTTAGATTATAGATGCGCATAAATGTTAGAAGCTATGATATGCTCAAGCATCTTGCAACATATGCACGTCAAGGAAATGGGGTGATAATTTCCAGGTGAACTTTTACTACCACTTTAATGAACTGGCACTACCGTCGCTATCTTCCAGTCAGAAGGCAACATTCCTGTAGCGAGCGACTACCGAAAAATGTGAAACAGGTTATTGCCAGACACATAAACAGTGTTCTTTAATATTTTTGAATTGATATCGTCAATGCCAGAAGATGATGACATCTTCAGATTTTCAATAATTTTAACTACGCCTTCAATTGTGATATCTATAGGGGACATGAATGAGTAATCGCGTTCAACAATATCTGAAAGATGAGCATGTTCACTAGTAAACACGGATGAAAAGAAGGAATTAAAGACATGAGGACAATCAGTGTCGGCAAAAGGAGCGTTATTTGCATCGTGTAATGAAATGAAGTTATCGACCCGATCAGGACTTATTACTTTCCAGAATTTTTTTTGGATTAGATTTTAGGATGGAAGGCAAATCCTGGGAATAGTATTTCTTTTTCGCAGTTGTAATTTCGTGACAATATTTCTTTAGGCATTCCTCGTATCTATCCCAAGACGTGTGTGAACGCGAATTTTTCGCAGACCGATAAAGTCGCTCCTTTTGTTTCTAAGTCTGCGCAAAGACTTGGTGAACCATGGATTAGTTTTATCATTCGTAATCGTTATCAACGGCACGTGTTTTTCTATTAGGGCTGAAATCGTCTTGAAAAGAACCCAGTTTTCCTCAACTGAGCGACTGTAAAAGGAAGGCAGCAGCACATTGTCAAGAAAAGACTCAAGTTTCCTGTTAATGGCATTGTAATCGGCGTTATTATAATCTCTAATTTTCTTTGATTCGGTTCCTGCAAAAAGTGGCAAGATAGAAAGATCAATTTGCAGCAGTTTGTGGTCACTAAAGCCATTCAAATAGTTAATGTGGTCTATAGTTTCAGGTGCAGTTGTAAGAACGAGGTCAAGTGTATTTGAACCGCGAGCTGAGTGAGTGACAACCTGAGCCAAATGAAAGTCTACAGTTAAGGTAATGAAGTCAGTTGAGTACTTACAAGAAGATGACAGCTGCTCCCAGTCAATAAATGATAGATTGAAATCACCGAATAAATAAACGATGCGAGCCTCACAGATTTCGATGGCAGAATTAATGCTGCTGCGCAACTCTTCTAAGAAAGAATGATGACAATCGGGAGGACGATAACAGCTGCCGAGCAATATCTTTGTGGAATGAATTGTGCAAACTACCCATATAATTTCAATCTTATAATGGGAAGCGACGACATAAGACGTGATGGCTTTTTTAACAGCTATAAGAGCACCACCACCCCTTCTGTCTGGACGATCGCTTCGATAGACGTTGTATCTGTTAGCATGCGTAAAAATGTCATTGTCATTGATGTTAGCGTTAAGCCATGTCTCAGCGAAGACAAGAATATCAGAAAGGCTATCATCGATATAAGATGACACTATTTCACGTTTGGATCAGATGCTTCTAATATTAGTGAATGATACTGTTAGTGATAGAGGAGTGCAAGGCTTATGCAGCTCCGGCTTCCTAAACGTTTGTACGTTTTCTTCTAGCTATCTGCCTGAGCGTATAACTGACTTAGAGACGGCGTCATAGACGTAAATAACGTTTTCGATGCGCAGCTTGTCCACTACAAGCCTAAATGGCTTATTTTGAGTTCTGGCAAATTCTATTAGATTTCTGCGGGTCTGTCGCGTTGCCAATGAAAAATCTTCGCGTATTGAAAATGTAGTGCCTTTCAGATTTCGGTCACGCGACAAGATTTGGTCCTTATCTTTGGAAAAGGTAAGTTTGGCAATGATTGGTCGACACTTCTCTTTATCATGTTTACCCAATCTATGAACCCTTTCAAACTGAGTACCAGTGAGGGTAAGCTGCAATTTTTCAGAACAAAGCTTAATATTTTTCTGTTCAGAAGCTGCCAAATCCTCATTAGCATTGTCTTCCAAACCGAAATAGAGTAGGTTGGATCGACGCATCCTGTTTTCAGCTTCATCACATCGTGAAGATATTGATGTAAGCTGATCCGTAAATCCTCGCGATGTGTCTGCAGGTGTGGCCTTAGAACTCATACCTGCCAAAGACTGTGCCTCTTCAAGTGATACCACTTTTGTACTTAAGCGCTTAATCTCATGTACAGTTGACTTCAGCTTTTCAGACATATCGTGAAGAGCTGGTTCGGTACTGTCCTCAGCCGCAATTCCGGTAGCCTGAACCTTTTCTAACGCATCGACCTTTAGCCTTAGTTGCTTAATTTCGTCGAGGACTGTATTATGTTGCGTTACCAAAGCAGCGTATTTATCTTTGAGTTCCCGTACAGTTTCCAGTGCCTGGGCGAATGCGTCAGCCTCCGCCTTCGACATAGGCCCTGGATTCACCTCAACGTCACCCGCAAGCAACAACATAAGGTCGGACCAAGTACAACATGCAAAAGATTGACACATTGACACCTGTTTCACTAGATCACTACACTCTTGTGGGCACGACACCGCGAGAAGACAATAATGCCTGCTTTTTATGCTGGTATCATGATTCAGATAACTGAGATGCAATATATATATATATATATATATATATATATATATATATATATATATATATATATATATATATATATATATATATATATATATATATATATATATATATATATAGTCTAGTAGATCCTTCGTGAGTGGTCACAACGTGGTTTATTTCGACGTTTCGGCCTAGAGTCTGGCCTTCATCAATATATATATATATATATATGACGCCAAGCTGTTCACATTTTTTAAGGTCTTTCTTCGTGGTAGTTGGACCATCTTTTGTACACCTGTGAGCGCAATAAATCAGCAGTATTGGCGCAATTATCTTATGCAACAGTAAAATTCAGGTTTTTTCGATGTTGTGAGAACAACCCTCCACACTCGGTGCCTGAGACGCATCACCCGGAGTCGTATAGCAAACCGGGAGAAAGTATCGTACGGCCGCTACGCAAATAGCAGCGATTGACTCGCTAGTCCTTTGAAGAGGAAGTAAAAGCGCTGTAGAAGTTCCAGTAATATTGAGGGAAAGCTTATATATACAGGCTGTACAGAATATAATACACAGTTACGAACATACAAGTTACAAAAAAAAGAAAGCACTTTGGAAATGAACGACCTTCTGTAGAACGACCCTACGGGATTCGGCTGCACCGATGATGCCTAGCACTTTAAGCCCGGTTCAAAACACTTGGTGAAACACCGGGGCCGCTTCGTATTCCCTCGAATCTCTGCTTTCACGCAAATGTCGGCGAATAATCACCTGTTCGTCCTGTGATAGGACAGTACACTTGGCAAATCAAAAAGCTGCTACAAGGGCACCACTTTGTGCAAGTGTGAGCGCGCGAGTCCTCGCCGCAAATAGCACAACAACAAAATGCAAGTATAACAAAACTAAACTAAGGTCATAGAGAGGAGAGCAATCTCAGCGGCTGCACAGCTATCTGAACCTAAAGCTATACATTGTTGGATTTGCAGCTATAAGAAAGGCATCCATGGTAGCATGTCAACCTCTGGCCAACAGGACAGTAATCAGCCTGTCCCCATTGCGCTAAAAGTGGAACCGCTTGCTCTCTCCACGTAGCTCTACTTGCGAGCTCGTTTGAAAGGATTAGCGAGGAAGTAGCCGAAGGCATGCCAAGGGGACAGCATCAATCAAAGGTGCCGCTTGCATGTGTCGCAAGCCTGCCGGCTTCCAAGAGCTACTTGAAGCAAACCTGACTGCGACGAAAGGTCACCGGCGATCCCACAGTTTTGCAACGCACGCCGCCATGAGTCGGCGGCGAGTTTTAGGCGCGCGAACAGAAAAGGTAAGCTGAAAGTGCCGTGAGGCAATCGAGAGGGGAGAGGGGGTTGCCACAACGACGTTTCCATCCCTACCCTTTTGTCGCCTACGTGGGGTTGGTTCTTTAATCCTGAGTTAACAGGAACTAGAAGCGCTTGGTAAGCTCAGGTGCCTCAGCACATTTTAGCGCGCCATGCAGGCACACGGCCGTGTCAGTGTGGTAAGGATGGATCCGGTCGTATGCTTGGACTGGGCGCCATCAAAGCAATGCTGCGTGCCAGTACAAATGCAGCGCAACGACTGGCATGCCTCGCCAAGTTAACCACACAAGGTATATGAAAGTAAACGAGAAACTGCCGCGAAACCCCTTTCTATGGTGGTCCTACACCCACCATAGCGGTACAGCAGCTACGGCGTTGTGCTGTTAGGTACGGTGGCACGGATCAACTTCCGGGCGTCACGTACACATGACGACAGCTTGACATGCAAAATGATTGATTGATTTGTGGGGTTTAACGTCCCAAAACCACCATTTGATTATGAGAGACGCCGTAGTGGAGGGCTCCGGAAATTTTGACCACCTGGGGTTCTTTAACGTGCACCCAAATCTGAGCACACGGGCCTACAACATTTCCGCCTCCATCGGAAATGCAGCCGCCGCAGTACATGCAAAATGGTCGGCTATTATACGTAGCTTACGTTATAGGAAACCGAAGATCGTCAATTAGCTCGAAGTCTTTTACAATGCGACGTGCTCGATAAGCACATTTTGGTTTTGGCCCGCATCAAACCAGAATCTATAACATCAAACCCAATTTTTTCAGACACATTCCCCATTTCAAAGCGCGCGCACACACTGTTCATCATAGGCTCTTCATTTTTCTTTCTTCTTTTGGAATGATGGTGACCTGCATGATGACGCAGTATAGATAAGACGATAGGCTGGTAATGAAAGGTGGAGCCCACTGAGACTCACTTATGCAATACAGTTGGCCCTCAGCGTTCACTCGGCCTCATAAGCACCATTAATTTTATTCGCTGGGCTTAGTCGGACTCAGACTCACTAAAGTTTTGCTCATCCGAACTTACTCTAACTCAAGCTGACCAAAATACTACTCACCTTAACTTACTCAGACAAAGACCTTCTTACAATCTGAGTGAGGGCAAGTCTGACTGAATGAACTCATGAATGAGTTTGCCTACCTATGGCACTCGCGGCACTTCCAGAGGATTACGAGATCAACCGTAACTTCGTCAAGGCTCGCAATGTACGTCCTTCCGAGGAGTGCTATGCTGCTACTAATGTAGGCGGCCGCGCAGTAGTAAAGGTGGGCATCGTTAATATTAATTGTCAAAGTTGAACGTCTCAAAACCACCATATAATTACGAGAGACGTAGTGTAGATGGTTTCGGTAATTTCCACCACGTGCGGTTTTTCATGAGAGGTACCTAGTGTAGGCATTTATAAGACACTTCTTCATTACATGTACATAGCAACCATTACATGGTACTTTTGACAGTTTATCAGGTACACATCTTGAGTTTATACTGTGCCTCAAATTTTACTGGTTTTTAGCCGCGTCAAGGCCCCACAGAGGCGTGTAAAGTACAACGTCACAACTATTGATACCGATGTGAGGGAGTTTTTTAGAAGGCTCAAGGCTGATTACTAGTCGAGGGACCAGTGAAAGGGAACACCATCACCGAGTAATTTGTGCAAAGGTGCCGCTATTGAGGCACAGCCTGGTATGAATTGGCGGAAGTATAGGAAGTCAGGCCAAGGAAACTGCTTAAATCTTTGGTCCTTTCGGAACGATGAAAGTGAAGAACGGCCGAACCTTATCGGGATCAGGACGAATGCCGTCTTGACTAAAATTATGGCCTAGGACATTGTGTTGCTGGCAAAACGGCAATTTTCCAAGCTCAGCTGATGGTAAGCGTTAGCAAGGCACGTGAGGACCTCACCTAAGCGGTGTAGTGGTAGAGAGAAGGATGACGAAAAAACAATAATGTCGTCCAAATAACACAGGCAAGTCTTCTACTTCAGGCCACATAGAACGTTGTCAATCACGTGCTCGAATGTTGCGGATGCATTGTAGAGGCCGAAGGGCATTACACTGAATCTAAATGCGCTGGCGTCGAGCATTTTCGTTTACACCGAAAATGCGGCAGCCACGGCCTGGATTCGATTCTGTGACCTGCAAGTCAGTAGTCGAGCCCATAACCACTATAGACCACCATGCCTGGTGTGGTGAAAGCTTTTAAGGAACAGCCTAGCACCCATAAATTATATACCGGAATTTGCTGCTAAATGAGTATCAATACAAGCTCAAGTGAAACCACAGCTACTCGTGCAGCGTCTATTTATTGGGAAAGCTTGGGCGTCTTGTGCCTTAGCGTAAAGAATGAAATCGGTGGTGACCAGCGTTGCGAGTGCACGAAATTTTCAATGGTGTGCCTGCTTAGATTTTGCTACTCAATGAATATGATAACACGTCGATGAGTATACCTGAAAGTGAGAGTACACTAACGGATGGTCATTCATGCACCGTGAAAATTGAACGATTTAAAATTTACTGAATTCTGGTGTTTTACGGGCTAAATACCAGCGTGAACCAGAACTATTTCGTCCACTTGGGGCATCTTAATTACTCTGTTTGTAAATTTAAGTGCGCAGGTGTTCTTGCGTATGACCTCCCATCGAAGTGCAGTAATTGTGCCTCCATCCTTGTGCTTACCTGCGTAATAACACCCTAATTTATAAGCTAGCATGGCGAGCAAAAAAAAAGAAAACTGACAGTTTCATGTACAAATACAACCGACGAGCGAAGCTACTTTGAAACGAGACGCAAGCGACTATGCGGCTGATCACGCTGCTGGTTTCAAACGAAGGTGGTAGAGTGGAGAGAGCGTCTGCTGCGCTTGGTGGCGGCAACGACTGAGCGAGGGAGTTAGTGTGCGGCACGCGCATCTGCCAATGCGCCAGCGCGCACTTGTTTTGCTCGGCGCACTTGCACGGCGTTGAGAGCTTCGACGGTGATGGCGGAGTGCAGCCTTAAAAAGCTCCGCTCCTTAAAAAAATCACTAGGCACTCGCCTATGCTCAGTATAGAAAAATTACAGCTGAATTCACAGTCAGATTCGAAATAAAGTACGACGTTGATATTCATGAACGCGATTTGTTTTTGCCAGTTCTGCGCAGTTATGGCAATGAAGTAGCCACGTATACAGTGTCATATTTTATTAAAGAAAACACGCGAGTGTGTGGCCTGTGTGATCCGGCAGCAGCTCGCAGTGCGTTCAAGCGCGAGCGAGGGCAACCATATCGCCTATTTTCGCGTCATCTAGTGCCGAGCACAAGCACCAGTCATTGCTGATAGAGAACTGGAAGCAAGTTGCAACCCCACCCCCTTCAAGGTTATTACAGAAGAGGCCGGCCGCTCACGTAATCGCCTTGAAGGGATGATGGGTTGAAATCTGGCTACCAGTTCCATATCACCATATAGTTTCCTAAAATTAACTGGAGGGGACTCTGGCGCTGAGATAGTTCTGAGACAATGAGAACAATAGTTTATATACGGATTCGCATAGTATTCATGCTTACGGGTTTCACACACACTTGTGGCTTTGTTTATTGCTACGGTTAGATTTCGTTTCAAGCAAAGGAACGATTCATTGTGAACTTTGTGGCCCCATTAGAATCGGTGAGCCCAAAAGGTTCAGGTGGTGATGTGCAACTGCAGAAATTTTGTCGATTATCGTTTCGTGACATAGCAGCTCCAAGCCACGCAAGCCAAACGGAGCCAGAAGGACGAAGATTAGACAAATTCATGTACTATCCATCATTCCCAAGCTCGCTGAAGCGCCTTGCGTTGCAGCTCCCACAGACTCTAGCAACTAAGTTGCCTCTAGTGAACCTACAGGAAACTCTATGCATATCTTCACACGGCCAGACTAAAGGAGCGTGCCGCTCCTTAAGTTCGGTCGTATTCACCAAAGACTGGTTGTTTTGCTCGCCACTAGATGACGCGAAAAGAGGATGTGGTTGCTCCTACTCTCGCTAGGACACACTGCAAGCAGGTGCCAGGGCGCACAGGCCACGAGCTGGCGTGTTCCCTTTGATAAAAATTTATAGTTTACACATTATTTTACCAGTCAGTTGAAAAACGCAAGGTTGGTGTGAAACAGGCAGCACAGTCACAACGGAAGCTGGTGTGGCAGCTTTTTTAGAGTCTGTTGTGAACTGTCTTTGGCAACTACTACAAGGTACACTTGCATGGTTCCTCTATGCTATGCATCGTTTACGTATAAATGCCTTGTGATAAACGTTTGGAACAAATACCAAGTTTACACACCTTGAATTCCACGTTATCACCTATCGGCGTCATCTTTATTTTCAGAAATGAGATCATCTTTCAATATCATTATTGGAAGAGCTGTTTTCTGCCATTTCTTTCCAAATGTTTCCAGAGTGTCATCGTTTTGTATAGATTCACAAAAACATTCTTGGCTGCACAAGTTCCCGTCTAAATTTTACTCGATGAAAGAAATTATCCTGAAGTACCTGAATTTCCCGTGTAAGGCTGCACAGTGCTGTTTTAAGGATATAAAAATGATCACATAGGACTTTCAGCTTGGTTTTGAAGCTTTCCCATACAATGTGCATTTTATACGCCGCTTCTGTAGCAAAAAACATCATAATACGCATCGAAGCCCCCATTTTGTCAGATATTACAACGCTGTCGCCATTAATGCGAGGAGTCGGCCCGGTAGAAACCACTAGGTCATGCATAGCTTCTGAACAGCAGGTCTGGTACATAATCTCCTTATTTCAATATGAAATATTAGACCTATATTAGATATAGGAAATGTGTTCGTTCAAATGTCATGTTTAGCGGACGCTGTTGTTGACCCTTTTCTCTCTTCCCACTCCTGTTCTGACAACCTTGTTGACTATTCCGGCCCCAGTGGGGCTAAATTTTTAGATGGTGGCCCACTAGCTAAAATGAGTATGGGACCCCTGTGTGAAAGGTCCTCTTGTGTTGCAGCGAACCATAGGCTTTATGGTTGACGCTTCTACAACCTCCCTTTCATTACTCTCCATCTGAATTTGTTGTGGCTTACATTATGGTTAACTGAAGCTTCCACCGATCGAACATGTCCACCTCCAGCTTGCGATGTACCACTGCATCCACGGAAAAGTGCTTGTTGGTGGCTTCAAAGGCATGCGCACGTCATGCGCCACACTTACATAACATGACGATGAAAAAAAAAAGTGTAAGTTTAAGGGCTGATTTTCTTCGTTGGACTTACTAATAATGGGAATTAACAGACAATGAAGCAAGGAAAGTACATGGCATGTTATTTGAGTTTACTCTAAATTACTTCTAATAACATTCCCTAGACTTTCTTCGGTATCATCATTCGTTATTTCTCAATACTAATATTGAGATAATTCTTATGCCACCATGAATCACTGCTCGACAGCGACACGACATCTTTTTAGGCATTCTGCGATTTATTGAGCGGTTAATCAATGTATCATTTCTACTTTCTACGTCCTTGCAGTTATTGCTGTAGTTGTACAGCATATCAATAAGAGAGAAAACAGGTAACTTACTTAACGAGAACCCTACTTCAATTTGTCATTGTTTCTGGAAGCAGCGCTTCTCAGTGGTGAAGTGGCGTTGAGTGTCTTGTTACCGTGGATGTCACAGACGTCTGGAGCATTCTCGGCGCCGGCTTTATTGTGGTGCGGCCCAGCTCACCCAGCTGCAAAGCAAGGCTGGTTTAAGATATGTTGGCACACGGAATAATATCGATAATATTAATAAGGGTATGTTGACATCCAAACAAGGCACAAGTTACTTCTTAGCACATTATTAGGCCGTTTATACAACACTGTAGGTCAAAAATATTTTTTTTTCTTTTGCAGTTTTACGTGCCAAAAACGACATCATTACGAGTGACGCAGAAGTGAAGGGCCACAGAAATTTCGACCATCTGGGGTACTTTTTCATGTGCACCTAAATCTAAGTTCACAGGTCTCTAGCATTTTGCCTTCTTTGAAATATGGCCGCTGGGGTCGGAATTCCATGCAGCGGCTTAAAGCCCTGCATTCGAGTGCCGCAACCACGAGACCACTATTGTGGGGTGACATTTAGGAATAACGTTCTCTGTAGCATCGGGACGTAAGTTATACTCGATCCATATAATACAGAAATGAAATTCCAACATGATGCTGTTATAGAAAAGCTCAAATATACAAAGAATAATGCTACCTAACATCACATACACCCCGTAGATGATATATACTATATAAATGTAATAGTGAATATAGCATGTTCAGCAATCCCCCCCCCCCCCCCCCCCTAATTCTCCCTCTTTTCACACTTTCACCTGCTAATGTCTGAAAATGCACCGATAAAAAAGTAAAGTGATCTTATTGTAAGACTTTGGATTCTGAGAGTTGCACCCACGCTTATTGCGCTGTAAACTAGTGATTACTGCGAACAACTTCATTTAAATGCGGAGTGCTTTATGGGCCCGTGCGGTCGTTTCGTGTGTCGTGTCATCATCTCCTGTAACTCATGCTTTCGCTTGGCGTCACGCAGGTTAAAACATGTGTAAAATACCCAGGTATCATTCGGTATAAGAAAGCGGCGGGAAAGTGCAATGAGAGTGAATGAGAGAGAACGAAGGATGGAGAGGGTGAAAATAGCAAAGTACTGTGTAGATAGCATAGAAAGGGGTGAAAAAGGAGAAGCTGAGGTGAAAAGGAGGGAAGGGCAAAGTATCGCATAGCAATGTATGGTATCGCGCTGGCAAAATTATGTATAACATAGTAATATGCACCGTATCTATTGTATTGTTTAGAAGGGAGTGGGAGAGTGAAGTAAGAGTGGGGAAGTGTGACATGAGGGTGAGGAAAAGGGAAAGAACTAGAAGGCAAATCATAGCACAAGCGTCTATAGTATGGCTAGAAGGTGGGAAAGCGAAGTGAAGGTGAGAAGTGATCTGAGGGGAAAAAAGAACAGGGGAGGGTAAATGGTGACAAAGGTGTGTATATTATACAATAGAGCAGGAGGGAGGGAAAGAGTAGTTAGTGCGAGAAAGTGTAATGTGAGACTGAAAACGAGAAAAAAAATTACCGCCATATACACAAAGTGAATGTTAGGGGACCTACCTTGCTCAGATATGATCGGGTAACCCGGAAATCTTCCGTACCTAACTTAAACTAAGGAAATTCGATATGTCTCGTTAGAATCTGCCCAACGTTATGAAGCAGACGGACGTAGTACACAGTAAACACAAATAGAAATTTTGTGTGCACTAAAGTATCTAGCCAAGATGGAAATATGATGTTTATAGTTGCTCAACGACGGCACCCTGAGCGTTGATTGTCATGATTCACATGTTGGGGACTGCAAGACATGTTCGACCTGCTAGGCTGTTCGAGCCACTTAGCGAGTAAAATGGACCCTACGTGATGAGAGGAAGGCTAAGTATTCGCTAGAGACGTCGAAGTCACTGTTCTCGTGCTGAATTAAACAGAAGTCGGCCCATGAGTTCATTGAACATAACATAAGGTGTTTTACAGCCGCAAACGTCGCAACAAAGCGGTGGGCCTAATGCTCTGGAGAAGTCGAGTCGTAACCTCTCGATGAGTCATAATAACAGAGTAAGAAATAACGCATTTCATTGGAAGCCTACTGTAACCACAAATATTGGGAAGTGCTTTTGCGAGCTGATTGATTTGTAATCAATGGGAAAAAACGCAACGTGTACCACTCTGTTTTTTTCAATTGCGTATGAAGAAAAAAAAAGCTAGGCCTGTGCGGCACGCGCCGCACAGTCACAGCGAAAGCTAGCAGAGTGGCGTTTCAGAGCCTTTTCGAAACACTCTTTGGTTGCTACAAGCCAACTGCTGAGTACCCACTGCGCCATAAAGATATACTTTGTGTGGTAGGCCAGCTTTCACTACGCTATCTTTCGTCATTCTTTGAAGAAGCGGGGTATCCACTAAACACTTGATGGAAATTCTGAGCAATTTTTTCTTGCAGTGGCTCACGACAATGAAGAAATATGCCAGAAGTGGGTATGTGCCACAGTTAATAGGTGATCAAGAAGAAGTTTCCTAATGGGTTGGAAATCGGAAAACCCAGTCTTTACGCTATTCGCATTGTGTGACGCCATGCTGTTCCTTTGAGGTTCTAAAACGCTTTCTTACTGATATTAACACGATCTCTTTGCCGATATCAAGCCTTAGCCTAAGGCCAGTTTAGAAACAAGTTCTAAGCACTGGCGTGGCTCAGTGGTAGAATACTGCATAGTCACGCATGGAACCAGGGTGTCATTGGTGTTTTTTTATATACCAATTTTTTTTCGTTCGGTACTCGTTACGGACACCGGCGGTGGTGGTGGCGGACAACTACAGAGCCGCACGTGACCCATGTTCTGATTTCATAATAGCTTTCGCGGTTATGAGAAAAAATTAGACGGTATGTACCACGCCTGCAGTAACACAAACACGCAGCTGATGAAGCCAATTTGGAATTTTCGTGCCGCCTGAGTCGGCGTGTAATTGGCGCTTCATCTGAAAAAGCATTGCTTTCGATCCATTATGCGTATAGCGTACAACCCCTCTACACGTAACTAGAGCGCTGGTTTTTCTTGTAACACTATCTAAATAATCACTTGGCTCTCGATGGTTCAGAACTACAGTTGTACTTCATCTGATAACGTGATGAATACTTCGAGTAAAAAAAAAAAATTAAGAGCCTTAGTTTTTCTAGCAAGGCGGAAAGACGGGTTACGTGGGATGATGTGGAATATTTTTACGAAGCATTTCTTGGCGAATTTCGGGGACATTGAGTCTGTCTGTCTGTCTGTCTGTCTGTCTGTCTGTCTGTCTGTCTGTCTGTCTGTCTGTCTGTCTGTCTGTCTGTCTGTCTGTCTGTCTGTCTGTCTGTCTGTCTGTCTGTCTATCTATCTATCTATCTATCTATCTATCTATCTATCTATCTATCTATCTATCTATCTATCTATCTATCTATCTATCTATCTATCTATCTATCTATCTATCTATCTATCTATCTATCTATCTATCTATCTATCTATCTATCTATCTATCTATCTATCTATCTATCTATCTATCTATCTATCTATCTATCTATCTATCTATCTATCTATCTATCTATCTATCTATCTATGTATCTATCTATCTATCTATCTATCTATCTATCTATCTATCTATCTATCTATCTATCTATCTATCTATCTATCTATCTATCTATCTCGCCTATGACATTTTTTTTTACATTTAGCTCTCCTGGCCGTTTTGGTAATGGTATCGTTGCCAAAATTTGTATGGCATGCATGACGGTATGACGAGCATAAGTCATAATTCATATTTTATGGTTTTGCTGCTCTTGTGGTGGTTTAGTTCACACGACATATTGCAAAACTAATGTGGTGTGACATGACTGCATGGCAAACAGGAGTGACAAACTCTAACGCGCAAATCATCCCATACAGATCATGTACTTCACGCCACGCTCATGGTGCGCTCGCGGACGCTTCCCTCGCTTCACACATACCAAACGTCATGTTACGGGACGTGGGTGGATGTCGAAGGCATATGACTAATGCAAACATCATAATCATGAAATGCGTGTCATGTAAGAAAATGACTACATGCCACGCTCATGATGCGCTCGCGGCTATTTCGCTAGCTTCACATATACCTAATTTGACCTTACGTGAAACGAACGGATGATGAACGTAAATTACATGTCCACACATCATAATACGGCCTTAGAAGTCATGTATGGCATCAATCACGTCCGTCTCGTAACGTTGTGCCTAATTTAAAGTGACATATTAACCTTCCTTAATCGTGCTTCGCATGTCAAGGATTCCTCCTGTATGTGGAATCTGCCAATTTTTTAAAATGCCTCCTTTAAAGGTTACAGAAATGTTTAAAATACTGATAAATTGGTTTGAATGAATAAATTCGTTTATGTACAAAGGCAATATAGCGCAAGATCAGGGCACAAAACGAGCGCTCAGTGGCCACAACGGTATAGTTCATTGCACAATGGAAGTTTGTAGCCCACAACACAAGCGAAAAAGAAGCGGAAAGGTAGAACTCTAAAAACAAATAAGAAAACTTTTCAAAAAGTAACTCATTAGTCCTTCAAGTATCATCCCCTATACCTCCCCGAAAGCAGGTGCGCCTTTCCCGAGAGTTAATTGTCAGAAAGCAATCGACGGCTTTCTAGCCCATATGTGATCACCCTGTATCAACTACACGGACTATCAACGCATCCACGCCTATCATGATCGATTTAGTGTCTGTAGAGCGTGAAGAACGATAATTAAGCGCCTTCACTTGATTTTCTTTTCCTCATTACGTTGTTGCAGTGATCCAGCGAACCATATCATAATAAATGTACTACACCGTTACGATACCTTGTGTACCGGTTCGTCTGGAATTATTTTAATTCGACACAAGCCGCGCCCATGCTTACTCCTTGTTGGGGTGAATATACAGATTGAGCGCAATGAGGAACGTCATGTTCCGCCATTTCACTACGTTGGCCTCAATTCGCCATGCCTCGCACACGCCTCTGACACACAATATATGAGGACCCATTCAGATTTGCATATATAAAACTTGACATTCACTGTGGCCAACAGCATGCGCTACCCGTAGCTTCAATACAAAGCGATATTGATTATTTTCGTGACGAGTCAGAAGAATTCTCCTCTCGAAGTTCCCGAGTAAACCGGCACGAGTATACAGCACTTGCCCTGCTCTCTATTATAAGAACACTCCAAGTCTGCACACACACAATTGAAGGCAAGTAATATATATGAGGATCGAGTGATTGATAGTTCATTCCACCTGGCGCTTTCTCGTGAATGGCGGGGTCAAACACCACGGTCCATTTCTCTTCCCAAGTGGCACGTGTTATTCTCAGACACTGAACAACTTTGAAACACGTTCGAGTCGAGTAACTTTAATCGTGCGTGTGCGTTATCCTCTGCTTAAAGTTTGCCAAGCAATTTCACGCACCGCTCTCTTGAAGGCTCACGAAATAATGAGTAAAAAGGTGTCAAAACCTCGTGGCGATTTTTTTTTCTGTGTTTTTCCGGCCCACTTAACAGGCATCTCCCGACGACATGCACCACCATACTTGAAGCGTTGCCGGCGTTCGCTGCAACGACGGTTCCCTAGTTTGCACAACTACTTCGGTTGCTCTCAATATAGCTGGTCATTTTATCAGCGACGCGCGGCGCTTTGTTTGCTCTCCGGTCGAAGACAGCCAGGCCACTTTACAACGTGCTGAGCACTCGTCGAAGACTTTGCGGCACAAGTTTGAATTGGCCCAGCTTAAAGCATTATTAAGTGGCTTGATAAGTTTAATGAATACCCGTGTCGACATGCCACGTCATCAGATTGGGAATAAAAATAAATTAAATAAAATACGCCCTGACTGGAAATAGGGCAGATAAGCCGACTGGGCGGTGGCACGCCGGGATGGTGCAGGACTGATTTTCATAGCTGATATAACATATTCGCGACTTATAAAGTCCAATGGCCGATTAAAGCAAGTTTTTGGGAACTATTTGTTATTCAAGTAAATGTAAGTTGCTGCAGTTATCGAAGACTAATGTTATTTCAAACTCATTGCCACATTGAGTGGCTAAAGAGAACTTGGCTGTAATGTTTGATAGAGTCCCAAGAATTTTGGTGTGATGGTCCTGATGTATTGCAAGCATGAAAAGTCCCGATGTGCATTTGCATAATGTTCTACATAGAAAAACAGTGAGAAGCTCTGCGAATAACGCGCAGTCATAAAGAAATGAGTTGTTTTAATTTCAGGAAAAGAATAGTATAGTAAGCATGAAATGTCTGTTTGATCGAGAAGGAAAAGAAAACCTCCGACAGAAAGGGTATTTTTTCTTGTTCAATGCTCCTAGTTTAGGTGACGGGCTAGATGCAGTTAAAGGTCACAAGGCAAAATAAGACAAAAGAGAGAAAGAGAGAGATACCGCATATTTATAAGCATGACAGCCCTCGAATGCCTCTTTTTGTTCACATGCCGTCATGGTGCAGAACACTAAAAACATTGTGGCCAGGCATTAATGCTACAACTGTAAATCACATTTGCCCAGAAAGCGCGAAAACTATGAACATGAATAACGTTTGCTGGTATAGAGTAGTAGATAATGCATGTAGTTTTTATACGGGAATAGCAGCAGACGCGTAACAGGAAAAGTGGAGATGACAAAGGGCAGAGCGCTAACTACAACTAATAAAGTATTTTTCGGTCACACTGTATATTTATGAGAATACGCTATCGGTATCAAACAAGGTACTGCCAAGAGACAAGAAAACATAGGAAAACACCTCCACAATCAAGTGTCACCCACTTCATAAACAAAGTATTCACCTTTCATTTCAGAATAAAATGTCATTTTTTAGCAAGATTAAAGGCGTGGCAATGCAGGAGACACTGACCTCGTAATTTAGGCATTTAAGCACGTGCTTCAATCCTTTCATTTCCTGTATTTTGCCAGAATCTGTGCACTATGGAGCCTCGATCATAGAAACAATTACAATTACAATCCCGGAAGTTCCAAGTGGCCCGTCGTCAGCCTGGTCATGTTATCTGAGGTTCGTTTTATCTATCATTTAGGCACCCTGTCCGTCTGGCCGCTATACCTTTTTCCAAATGTTAGCGCTGTCAACTTTATTTCTTCACCCAGAGCCATCGTTTACGGAGTCGAGCTGAGTCTTGTATATTTGTCTGCATCGCAGGGTGGGTGTGCTATAGGCTATCAGCAGAAGCCAGCTCCAGTGGAACAGCAGTACAGCACAGCTTCTCTACCGAAAAATCACCCTTCTGTGCAAGCGTAGCTTTTGTAATTGTTGCTACACCTGGCGGCATGAGACTGCTAAAACTTGACTCAAGAGAATCTTTGTAAGGTTTGTTAAAGTGGTGCGCAAATATATGCATTTCTAACAGCGAAGCTATCCCATCAGGTGTTCACAGAAAAAACCTTGCGGAGCATTGTCGTTTTCATGACAGGGAAGAGAAGAACGATCTATTCATTGCCCAACAGATCGGTTGCATGTGAGGCTGCTTTCTTGGTATTGTGCACCACTGCATCTAATCAAGTGGCGACTAGTACAAAAGAAAACAAATATTCTGATCTCTGAAGAGTATCTGTTCTCACGCACAGCCCGTTTCCTACTACTCTAACATTTCGAGAAAGAAAGTAATGATCCGTTCCTATCAGTGTTTCGAAAACTTGACGTGTACACATACCCATAACGACAACTTAAACGCCATGATCGTATATCAAAAGCTAGAAACGTTTGAGATACTGTATTTTTTTACCTTTTTCAATAGTGTTGCTCAATAATGTCGTGTTTGAAGGTAGAACTGCTTTTTATAAACATCAGAGGTAACGTGATGGTGGTCATCAGAGCACATGAGCAGACACAGAGATTTGCTGAAGTTTCTCTGTTTCTTTTTTTATCGCCGAATTTTCCGTGATTTTCCTTCTTTGCACTTTATCGCGCTGTTTTTCTGTGTTGTATTATCGTGCTTGTGGCACAGCTTGGTAGAGACGTGACCTAGTGGAGTTACAATAATCTAGGCGCATTGTAACATCCAACCAGAGGGCGGCGCAAGCATTTTTTTATGTGGGGAGGGAGGGGGGCACACCAGTATTTTATGCGTTGTGCTTGGACAATGCTTGCTCTTCGAGAGGGAGGAACGGGCCATCCGCTTCAATGACCACAGGCCTTACACACATCTCCTGAGAAATATCCGCTTTCATCCCTCCTTTGGGTATAACCACATACTACAGCCTAAACGCACCCATTGGTCATATTATTAATTTATATATCGATTCATTCATTAATTTGCCCACGTCCTCACAATGACACATCAGGGAAGAGGAGGGCGGAAAGATTGATCGTATGCGAGGAGATTAGTTGACAATGACAGAGACAGAAGCAGAGTGAGAGTGAGGCAAATGAAGTTAAAAAAAATGTCGCAATGTCCGGTTTTTTCAACTGCGGAGCAATAGGGAGAATAATAATGTAGATGTGAAGTGTTTGTGAAACCATCCGTGAGCCGAAACGTGCAGAATGTGCCAGATTCCCAAAAAGTGCCTGAACGCGGAGAGTTTGGAGATCAATTTGGAGGCTTCGATTTAGCACTGAAACAGTGTGCGAAAATTACCACTCTGAATTATAAATTTCGCAAATGTTCTATACGTATTTGTTAATCAGCAACTATTTAGCACACTAAGTTTCGGCCGCTCCCTACACGTCGCCAGTAAAATAACCGTTCTATTTTAAAGTCGCCATTTTTTATATTACTTCACAGAAACTCGCGGTACATAATCCGGTGGCTAAAGAATCATGACCGACATTCTTTACACTGGCGAAGAATCACTACAATTATCGCCTTCCGTTAGAACTCTGCAGAGCTGGAAGGCAGTAACGTATAGCGCAGCTGCAAAATGGGGTCAATTCTAGAATGCAGGTCGTTTACGAAAGCGATTAGTCTTACACGGAGTAACAAGGGCTTGAAGTAAAGTGGAGTATATAGGGACTAAGAAGATATGATTTCATGACGATGATGATGAACATTAGGTCGTGAGTTGAACTATAGCGCCCATGGCAACCGCTGTGTGATGGAGAGGCCACGCGAGTGCGCTCGTAAGCTTATTAAGGCACACCAGATGGTCAAGATTGATCCAGAGCCCACTAATACGGCGTTCGTCGCTAATCCTCTGTGCTGCTAGGGTGACGCATATTTCAGTGTATGATTAATTATTTTTAACGTGCAAGCGGCTAAGGGAGGAAAATGTCATGGATTATCTAGCTTTCACGAGCTACTCATTAACGTGCAACTTGACGAGCAAAATAGCCCGCCGGGGTGGAATGGTGCTCGGCTGCTGACCCGAAGGTCATGGGTTCGATCCCGGCTGCGACAGTTGTAAATTGACGGAGGCGAAATGTTGAGTCTCGTGTACTGTGCGATGTCAGTTCACGTTAATGAGCACCAGATGGTAGAAATTTCGCAGTCCTCCACCACGACTTCACTCTTCAATCATATAGTTGTTTTGGGACGTTAAACCCCAATAATTATTATTATGTGACGTGCAAAAAAGGTAATGGTGAAGCTTGCTATTATTAGCTCTTTTCTTTTCTTGAAAGAACTGAATACTCTGGAAGTTTCACGCACTTTCACGCAACAATGACCCTTTAGTCATTTCCTTTACGACTACTGCTCCTTTCTGATTCATAACGACACACACGTGTGAGATTTGCGTGACAGGCATACGGTGTCCCGGCGTTATGGCCCACATGGTTACAAAATGTGAGCGTATACAAAACAAAGCCTTACGGTTCATTTTCGACTCCTATTCCTGAACTTTTTCCGAATTTATTTGAGGATCATTGCTCTCTTGCGGGCAGCGATGGATCCAGACCCCACCGTACGCAATACGGACTTGGCGTTACCTTCGACGTCAACCTCAAGGAAGCGCAACAGCCGGGAGGACGACAGCACCAGTGACAGCACTGAACTGTACACGGCGAGTAGTGAAGACAGCGACGACGATTTCATCCCTGCAGTGAAGCGTAAAGCTAAAAGGAGAATGGTCGGCGCGTCTTCGCCAGTTAGCATCTCTACCATGAAGGCGGCGTGCAGTTCTGAACGCCATACCATACTTTTTGTTCCTGTCGACTCTTCGATCAACCTGAAGAACATGAACACGCAAGTGTTATCAGCGCGTCTCGAAGCTATCGTGCCTAATGAGATAAAGGATATTAGACTCAACCCACGGAAGAATATCTTGGCCATAGACGTTGAGCACCCGGCTGCGCTACATACCCTGCGAACTGTCACGGAGCTCGGAGGCATCTATCTCAGTACTTACATTCCGCAGAATAGTGACACGACGACGGGCGTCATTCATGATGTTGATGTTTCCATACCAAACGCAGACCTTCTTGTTCTGATAAAGCCAGCTACTGGGGCAACGGACATACTTCAAGTAGGCCGGCTTGGCAAATCCCGTTGCATCAAGGTGACCTTCAGAGGTGATTGCATCCCATCACTTGTAAGGGTTGGTCATTTTCGTCACGTTGTCCGACCATACATCCCAAGACCACTACAGTGCCACAACTGTCTAAAACTGGGTCATGTTAGTGCTGTGTGCAACAACAAGCAAGTATGCCCACGTTGTGCTGGGCCCCACAAAGCAGAGGCTTGCCAAGGAACTCTCCTAAAAGGCAGCAACTGCAACGGGAACCATGAGACCTCGTCCAAAGACTGCCCAGTACTGAAGAAAGAGAGGAGCATTCTGAGACAAATGGTTAAAGACGGATCCTCACGAAAGGAAGCGGTAACGGTTGTTCAACGACGGCGTTCCCTTCGACGGTGGTTCTCGAAGAAAAGAAAAAGCAGTCCTGTGCCGAAGGTGCCTTCATTTACGCCGCCACCACCACCACCACCGCCGCCACGACCACAGAGACCTCCCCCGCCCCCACCACCAGGTGGGGTACATCCAGAGGTGCCGGAAGATACTGTGGCGCAACAGAGAACATCCGGCTCTGACTGGCCCGCTTTACCGCGGGTACACGTGTCTACGGAACCACAATATCGACAGTCAACAACGGATATGACCCCAGCAGGCAGTCTGTCCGCCCAAGAGGTACAAGTTTTTTCTGTATTGAGGTCGTTCATGAGTGTTATTCGCACTCAATTGAATAGTCTACAGATCCCTGCCGCTAATGCACGCTGCCAATCTTGGACACACTAGAACCAGTTCTTGCCGGACTTCAGTAACAAGATGGCGCACCGTAGACCACATCAGCCTTTCAGAGAAAAAGTCAAGCGTGCTTCCATAATTCAGTGGAACGCAAGAGGTCTACAGTCCGGAATGCCTGAGTTCAGACGATTTATTTTCAAAAATAAGTTTCCCATTATCATCATTTGTGAACCGCATTTTTCAAAAATACCTCGACTGTCGGGCTATGAATCGTTCGTTTCTTCATCGCGCATTGAGCGAATTCAAGTTGCTGTGTACATCCATAAAGAACTCACTTACGTTTTCCAAAGAGTAGAGTATCACAATGGAAATCACTACGTGTGTCTATATGTTAAAAAGAACAAGTTGTCGTTAACGCTGCGCATATATAGCACCGTCACGTCGACTAGATCAACAGATATTAAATGATATATGTGCAACGACTCCAGCACCTTGGATATTGACGGGTTACTTCAACGCCCATCATCCATTGTTGGGAAGCATCAGGACAAATCGAAAAGGCACGAACCTAGTTGATCTCGCTTCAGAGCACGGGCTTCAGGTGCTGAACGACAGCAGCCCTACTTATCTCCGAAGAGTAATTTACAGCAGTTGCCTGGACTTGGCATTAGCGTCGCATAGCATTGTCATGAAAGTCCAATGGTTCACAGATATTGAAACACATGGCAGCGACCATATCCCCACGTACATGACAGTCAAAGGTCTGGACGATTCTCCTTCCCCTGGACATTCAAGACTTATTGACTGGGATGAGTTTCAGATATCTGTGGAGAGAAAGTGCATGCACGAACCCCCGGAATCTATTGAAGAAGTGATTAGTTGTGCAATGGAGACTTCCACGAAGATATGTTCGAAAGAATTGAGACGCACGGCACTCGACCAAGAGTTGGAACAACATCGAGCGGTCCGCCGACGTGCCGAAAGACGATACAGACGCACGAAATCTATCTCTGACCTCAGAGAATCCAGACGCTTTCAGAAAAAAATCCAGCGTCGAATGCACAAACTTCATGAACAACGGTGGAAGAATTTTTGTGACCCGCTAGACCCTCGAAAGCACTTGTCTTCCGTATAGAGGACTCTTCGAGGTATTCACTCGCATCCGCAACAGCATCATCCCTTCGCCACTCTGGCGCTACATCAACGTCGCTCACAGCTTGATGTTTCTGGTGAATTTTGTGCAAATATTGCCGGCGACATCTCTATACCGATCGATCTATTGCCACAGGATGTTTCAGTCGCACGAGATCAGCAAATGGAGGTTGCATTCACCATGGAAGAACTTCATGCAGCATTGAACACATGCAGACGCTCATCGTCCCCAGGTCCGGATGGAGTGACCTATACTGCCCTACGTCACCTAAGCCCGAAGGAACAGCGCTGTCTCCTGGACATTTTCAATAAGTCTTAGCTTGATGTAATGATGCCTGATGAGTGGAAGTGTTGTCGCCTGGTGCCTTTGCAGAAGTCCGGAAAGTCTCCATTCAATTTGGCATCATACCGGCCTAGAGCACTAGCAAGCTGCGTTGGCAAGGTCATGGAGAAGATGCTGCTTACACGCATGGAATGGTACCTGGAACATTATAACATCTATCCTGATGCTATGGCTGGTTTGTGACGAGGTCGGTCCTAAGTTGATAGCGTTATTGACTTATTGACCTCTGTTCAGCATCAGAAAGCTCAGAAGTGGCTGTCGGTAGCTCTGTTCTTAGACGTGAAGGGTGCCTATGACAACGTGACCCATGAGGCTGTTCTCAATGCTCTTAAAGCAGCTGAACTTGGAGGTCGTGTCTTTCGATGGGTAAGAAGCTACCTCACAAAGAGATCCATGTTCGTTCTAACTGAAGATGGGTCTACGAAAAAGTATTTCACAAGTCGTGGGGTGCCACAAGGCGGTGTTTTGAGTCCGACTCTTTTCAACCTGGTTCTCGTGGGGCTCACCGAAATGCTGCCTCAGACAGCTTATATATCTCTCTACGCTGACGATATCTGCATTTGGGCGTCCGGCGTGACACGGTCTCATGTGCGCGCAAGAATACAGAAAGCGGCAACAATGACATCGACATACCTTCGCCAGCAAGGTTTGACTATCCCCACAGAAAAATGCGCAGCGGTGGCATTTACACGGAAACCGATGTCTTTCTACCCATTGTGCATCGATGGCGGATCAATACCATAAAAGAGCATTCACATATTTGTAGGTGCCATCGTAGATCGTGACCTAACCTGGAGCCCGCATGTCACATACCTGAAGAAAAAGCTCATTGGCATTGAGAATGTATTCAAGTTCGTCGCCGGAAAATCATGGGGCCCATCCGTGCACTCCATGCTGCAGCTTTACACAGCCCTCTTTCTCAGAACTCTCCGGTACAGCTTTCCTGTCCTGTCCAACACGTGCAAGACTAACATCCGTGCACTGCAAAGCGTACAAGCCCAAGCACTTCGGACAAGCCTTGGCCTTCCAAGATGCTCATCGACAGTGTCAACTATTGTTATTGCACAAGAACAACCGGTCACAACGCATACCATTGCCGAGACGATGAGAGCGCACATTCGGCATTTATCACGGCTACTGTCACATCATTTAGCGTGTTTGACAGCTCGGAGGCCCCATTTTTCGTACTGCGGTATTGTGACAAAACATCAGGACATACTACCGCCTGGCTTCATACTTGCGATGCATCTAGAAGCTGCGCTATGGAGTCTTCGTCTACCTGACGTGCACTTATCAGTTCCTGGAATCGTTAAGAAGGCACGCATGTCAACGCTAGCCCTGAAGCCATTGACTTTGCGTCTGTTGGACGAAAGGTACTTCAACCGCATACATGTTTACACTGATGGCTCCACTAATTCCAACAGCTCTACAGGAGCAGTGGTTGTTCCATCTGAAAATGTGTTGCTCTAGTACATGTTTTCTCACACCACGACGTCGACCGCAGCAGAGCTCGCAGCACTTCAAGGTTCAGTAAAGTACATTCTTCGGCAGCAACCTAACCAATGGGCCATCTTTTGCGACTCCAGGTCAGCCTTACAGTCACTATGGTTTGTTATGCAGCCGGGTTACACGAACAATCAGTATACCAGATAAGGCACGACTACAACGAAGCGCTCAAGGAAGGTCACGATATTGTATTTCAGTGGTTGCCGAGTCATTGCGGAATCGTCGGCAATGACCGCGTGGATGAAGCTGCTCGATCGGCTCATGACTAAGACCAGCGCACGCCCATACCACTCTTGAGAACGGACGCTGAAAGGCTACTACAATCACTTGCTCGCCGTATATTGCTCCTACAATAAAATACGCAGCGTTCCTCCAACACGCATCTGTATTCGATCAAACCAAAATTGCAACTACGTTTGCCATCCGGGCTCCCACGATGCGCTGAAACTTTACTGTGTCGCATGAGGTTGGGCGTGGCATTTACGAATTCGTACTCTCGTCTCCTTGGAATGGCGAGCACTTCAGCATGCAACATCTGCGCCTGCGAGGAAACGCTTGAGCACATTTTATGTCATTGCCCAGCATACCAGACCGAACGACCAATTATGGAAGCCCAGCTCTGTCAGCTGGATTCACGGCCGCTTACAGAAGAGAAGATCCTGGGACCTTGGCCGACGGCTTCCCATATGCGCAAAGCCACGAAAGACCTCTTGTACCTTTTAAGGACCACCAGACTTCACGACCGCTTGTGAAAGAACTGTGCGAGACCGTGCTGTGTAGTCTCGAGCTGACTATTGATGCTTCTCTTTCTTACTCCTCTGCTTTTCTATCTCTTTCCTTTCTATTATTCTCCTTTCCCCCACTTCAAGTGTAGGGCAGCCAACCGAGCCAAGCTTGGTTAACCTCCCTGCCTTTCCTCTCCATTTATCTCTCTCTTTCTCTCTGAACTCAGTCTATTAGTGAGCTTAGAGACAGAGCCGGTTTAATGACGGTGAAACAAAAAATGCAACATAATCGACTGATATTCTTTCTTCAAATACTCAATGGAGACTACAAGGTTCACCTAAGGAAATACATCGCACTACAGCCATTTACCACATCTAGAACAAAACACTCGAAACGTATCACACCACTTAGCAACAGAACAGATTTATTCAAGTATTCGTTTTTGGTTCGGAGCATCGATGACTGGAATCAATTACCTCAATACATAGTCGAACATTGCGATTTACAAAGATTCGAAAAGGCTTTGTCAGAATATCTGTAACCAAATTGCTTGTTCCTTGTTGGTTGAATATGTTCAATGTACTATATCAATATGTTCAATATGTACTATGCCACTTGAAATCGTTTTTCTCTCTTTGGTGACGTGTACGAGATGTATTCGAACATGTTTCTTTTATCCGTGACCTATGCGGGATGTATTCTGGCATAGTTTTGCGTTTTTGTTTTGTTATTTTCATATAGTGTGCGTCTTGAGCGTACAGTGTGAAACTTGTTTCCACATGTTCTTTGTACATGCCAGATATCTAACCCCAACTCCTGTCTTGGCCCTTGGGCTGACATTATGAATAAATTAAAAAAAATTACGAAGTTGTACTCAGAAAATACTATAGATAACGATGGTTCATTGATGAATTATGGGGCCCAAAAGAGAACGGTTCGCGTAAATTTACGGTAATGCAGTGCCATCTGTGCACACGTTTCATATTTTATGTATAGTCAAAGTTATGCCCGAAGCTAGGATGAAGGTTTTCTCAAATCATGGTGCAGTTTCGTCAGGGCCTGTAATCGTACAATTCATTGACGTATATAAAGAAAACATAATAGTGAAGAGTCACATTCACGACACGGGTCACAACACGGTCAGTCACACGGTCAATCACAACACGGTCAGAAAGCAAAAGCCATCTTTTTTTATAGTCGATTGCATTCCCCCCCCCCCCCCCCGCCGCTTTTGCTTACGGAAACTTTTTGCACCAAACGCAGTTTTGCAGTGTCTTCGTCGGTGATCGGCTCATATCTGACAAAGCCAAAATGTCACGGGATGACATCAGAAATAACAACTACTTTTGATGTCATGATGACGCCGTAGGGTGACGTCATCACCTGATAATTACTTTTTCTATTCCTTGTGACGCTGTCCTGACCTCCTCACGTTTTATGAGGCATTCACGTATAAAGAATTAACGATAAGGTAAGCAGTATTGATTTCTCAACCCATGCCCACCTACTGAAAGCATGGCACGAGTAAGAGAGGCATAATATTTCATATATGCAGCACCTATAACCGCCCCCCCCCCCCCCAAAGAATGGCCGAGAATGCTCGAGATACTCTGAATTATTTTTTAATGACTAGAATGTATTGAAAGAGATTCCTCACACAATTGTCTGAAGAGCAGGTATACGAAGGCGGTGGTGTCTGGCATCGATCTGCATCTACTGTTCTTCAAATGAGCTTTCTTCATATGATTCTGAAGTGAAATAACCGTAGCAATTTTATACCTTCGCACGCATGCCCAACTGCGAAGTTTAATGACTTTTAATTGAAATATATAGCAGGAATAGTTTTGAGTGGTTTTATTTGAGCCATGTCACCGACTTATGAATCGGCAGACAGTATTGTCAAAGCTTCTTTCAACGGCTCCCTTGTAAATAGGTTTGGCCAGGCCGAAACATTGTTTCATGACCCACAGTGTCATCGGAAACAAGACTCCTCAAGGGGGGCGGGCATGGCTGTAGGCTGGTAGTCGGTGTGGGAAGTCGTCTTTGCAATGGCAGCTGTAATGGCTGGCTGTGGACCAATTTCGGTGCATTCGTACTCATCATCCTCTGGTTGTAACGCGTTCAATAAGTATCCGTGGGTCCAAAAGAAGTGTTGCGTGGGTCCAAAAGAAGTATTCGTGGGTCCAAAAGAAGTATTCGTGGGTCCAAAAGAAGTACGTCCAAAAGTAAAGTATTAGGTATGCAGCAGAAAAGAAACTAGGCATGCGCAGCTAAATAATTTCTCTAAAAATTGATAAACTGGTCAACCTTAATAGCTGGGGACGACCATAAAAATATACGGAGTAGCTGGCATTCTCTTCTTCCGATAAGAATTCTCCAGTGAGCTAGTAAAACTCTAGTACCCGCACTATTGTGTGAAACTCTAGCACACGGAACACGTGAGCGGGGGGCAAATCACCTCAAAACAGAAATGACATGCTACGTTGAAGGCGCTGACGAAACCGGAGGGGGCAGAAGGGTGCTCTTCTGCCGAAGCTTGGCACACCCACGTGATCGTTGCTGTTAAACGGCTGTTGATTGCGTCCCATCGGCCGCTAGCAATTATCACACAAAGAATGCACCAAGAACATAATAAGTGACGGATGCCTATCGAAACTCTCAGCGAAAATCACCTATAGGTGTAATTGGTCATTCCATCACGGCAGGCTACTTCACAGCCAATATTTATGTAGCAGCTTAGCCTGCTGGGTCATTGGTTGTGACTGTGCGCATTTCTGTGAACTCATCTCACCACTAGCAGCCACTGACACTATATAAGCTGCGTTTTGCAGCAACGATATCGAGGATAGAGTGTCAACAGCCAGCGGAAGCGTGCTTCCTTTCCACTTTGTTTCCGACAGCGGCTGCAGCGGATGCGCAGATGTAGGCTTCGAGGCTATCCGACACGCCCTGGCGAGTTCTAGCTCATATTGCTCATGGTAGTACATCCGTCCTTTCATTAAGTGAGTAAGGCAGAGATGAATAGCAGTGGCAGAGAGGTTAACCAAAAAAGTCCTCGGTTGGCTACCCTTCCCTTGGTTACTGCGCTTTAACATTCTTTTTTTTTGAAGTCGTTACATTGGTACATGTCGCTGTTATACACAAAGGTTAAAGGAAACGATAGATGTGTAAAGAATGTGAAAATACTTGAGAAAAGAAACAAAGAGGGAGTTAATGCGAGTATTCAGTAAACGAACACGTTCTTACCAGGCAGTTTCAATAAAATTTGGCACTCTACTTTCAGCTGAGAACTTAGCTCTTTGAGCCAAAACTTTAGGACGTGGCCAGGGCTGGTGGAATGCACTTATTATACAGAAAGTCTTACATTACACCCTAACTGTATATATTTTGATCAGGTTCACTTGCACATTCCATATTTTTTTATATTCTCTTCTGAAATCTTTCAGTCCCTTACCCCAGCTCTATACAGAATATCATGCCAGTGATATATAGACGCCCGCTAAATTTCAGTTTTTTATTAAAGAATCTCTTCCAGCATAATCAATTCTGAAGTTTAAGTCACCAAATTTATTTACGAAGTACGCTTGTGTTGGAGAGTGGTGTACTCTGAAGTGCGGAAAACGGAGCGTCGTGCTGGAAGCTGCATGGCCGAAATCTGCAGTGGTAAATACACCGCATCTTAGCATTCATGGCGCCAACAAGGCACATGGCGCCAACGACGTGCCTTTGACATTTTTTTAGCCTTGTTTATCGCCGCAGATGCAACAACCACTTGGGCCATCAAATACGAGGTTTAGCGTAAAAAGAAGAAAAAAAGAATAGCGAGCAATGCAATGAAGTGAACAATTTGTGGTATGCTACCATGAACCGAAAATAAGTTCACAGTATAAAAGGCGTCGATCCAGGTGGTTGCAATTTTTTTTCTAACACTATCCAGGTGAGAGTGCTTCTGGAAGCCGAAAGAGTGATCTGACCATCGGCCATAAAAAAGGACGGGAACTGCACGGCAGGCACATTATGGGCGCTGCGCATGGTCAGATGTGGCCCGTTTCGAACTGCATGTGTGGATCGTGTTGTTCTGAGCGCTATGCTCCATCCTTCTAGACATGAGAGCTTTTTTTTAATTATTTTGTGGGGTTTAATGTCCCAAAACCACAATTTGATTATGAGAGACGCCGTAGGGGAGGGCTCCGGAAATTTTGACCACCTGGGGTTCTTTAACGTGCACCCAAATCTGAGTACACGGGCCTACAACATTTCCGCCTCTATCGGAAATGCAGCCGCCACAGCCGGCATTTGATCCCGCGACCTAGACATGAGAGCTGACCACCGTATAATTTAGACAGTAGTGAACGATTGTATGTGCTTCAAGTTTTAATAAAAAATTGCTTATTATGGCAGAATTATTGAAAAAAAAAGCTAGAAGGTTCCGTGTTTAGTGCATACTTCTAAATGAACTTGTGGAAAAATAATGTGGGTGCTGTAAATTATAAGCCCAAACTATGGCAAGTGCTTCGCCCATGAGAACGCCGCTTTCGTCACAAAGCCTGCGCAGTCTCGCAAGCTTACTATGGCGCATTTGCGACTTCTATGCTCCAAAAGCTGCATATGCACGAAATAAAATGCTCAAAAGCAAACACTAAAATTCTGTCAACTGTTGTTTTTTCTTTCCTTTGTTTTTTTTCGTGGACATGGCTGGCTTTGGCGGCGGGCAGAACAGTCAGTTGGTTTGATATTTATTGCAGTTATTCTAGCTGGTCTTCGATATACCAATAAACGCTCACACTTTGGAGACTGTCACCATAACAGTGTCACTTCTGATTCGAATAGATGAAATGAATGTTTTGTCGCTTGTTTTCTGCGTGATTTCATACTTATGTTGTCAGAAATGAAAAACAATGCTCCGATTGTAACAATCAAGTCATCTGCAGAGAGACGACGCGCTGTTTCTCTCTCGTTGAAGCAAAGCCTAGGTAAAATGATTCCTACTGTGAAGAAGAGAAACACCTCACCTGTCAGAGACCAAGACAGAATCAACTGTTATTCTGAGCAATGACACTGCATGTATTTAAAGACGACGCTGGCAGGACGCTAGAATAGTATCTTTCTACAGAATTAATAATGTGTAGTGGTTGTTGCCCCTGCCCTTGAATATTTATATCTTAGCACAAGTGTTAACGTTTAAGGTATATGCTTGTGTCAAAGAGGTTGAGTGTGAGGACTATTATTTGTCGTTTTATATTAAAGATGAATTTCATTCCTTCCTTATCCCAGAGAGTGAGGAATACAAAGTCTATAAGATAGTTGAATTTTACTGAAGGATTACCTTAACGGGATGTAATACAAGTTGTAGACATGCATTTGACTTGTTATTTGGATGAATTTTCATCCTTCGATATCCCAAAAAGTAAGGTATACAAAGTCTACAAGATAGCTGAATTTTACTAGAAGATTGCCCTAACGAGATGTAATACTAGTTCTAGACAAACACTTGACGTTGATAGGGTTTGCTACAGTCGCGATTGCGTCCACGTAAAGCTTACAAGAAATGGTAATAACCAGATATTGAGAGAGGGTAGAGGGTGCTAGTTGAACGTTATTATCTAGTCATTCATTGCATTTGTTCACGAATGTATGCACATGCAGCTGCACTCAACGCGAAAGCTGTACGAAGTTTGGAACAGTGATCGGCATGCCTTTCAGCGAGTTCACGTGCAAACAAGCGCTCGTCTTCCAAACGTGCAGCATGTTCGGTGTCCACGGCGGTACGGTTCAATAGAAGGGGGCAGTGTGCTGCTCACGGAGAGGCAGAGATCTAGTGACGCAGTTTATGTCACCGCTGACAGGCGGTGCCGCTCGCAGTGTCACCCGCAGCTTTCCGGGGAGTTGGAGGGTGCAGTTATTGAGCATTGCTCTTTTGCGCGTAAGAAAAGCCAAGTTCATGAGCGGGTCCTAATTGTAACTAACCTACTTAACAACTACTTTCCATGAAATATTTATTGGTGAAATTGCTTGACTTTGTTATAAATTTATGCGAATCGTAATATTAAACTTTCCCGGAGAGACAGAAAAAGAGACTTCTTGGTTTTCAAGCTAGCTTCTCTCATTTCAAGTAACGATGCACCATCTGGCCCAACATAGAATTCTTTATATATATATATATATATATATATATATATATATATATATATATATATATATATATATATATTAGTGTTGTGGCCTTCTCCCCACCTCCAAACCCGTGTTTAATGAGATTCTGGAGGTGCCGCGTGAGACATGAGTGCCATCTGGTAGTAATCTTAAAAAACGAAAGGATTTCCTTCGAGATTTTGAGCGCGCGGCATGTGCGTGCTCTCTCGGAGGCCACAATTTGTAGATTTCAAGGACACAGGTAGGAGCCTTCACCATATGGTGGAAGCAAAGCGTGGGAAACGCCACCTTTTCTTGCATAGCATTGAATTGTGAGCGCAGCGTAATAAACGTGACGGTCCTAAGAGTTACCTATGTATTCCTTTCGTAGAATGAAGAAACGCGCACAGATTATGACGTGGTGATGTTCTTCTTCAGGTATGTGCAATATTTGCTTTTCAAGGTACAGTATATTCACAAGTATCGACGCAGAAACTAGAGCAATATTGATTGGTGCGGTGGATGTGATTGAACATTAGCCGTTTCGGGTGACACACAAATGAGTCGACCGACAGACACACAAAAATTTTTGCGTTGAAGTAACCCAAGAAAGATTACCGTCCTTAAAAAACACGTCTAATGTTTGAGGGATGCAATATCAGCGCTATGTCGCGCACAACGTTTCTGGGCAACACAGGGCAAGCTACGAGGACAGAGGTTTTGCCCATGGATGCCTATGCGAAGTAGCCCAGGTTGGCCCGCATCTTGTACCGCTATGAAAATTGATGAACCCGCACAATCAGCGTTACATATTGAAGTAGACGCCGTTTGGCATTTAAGGTACGAGAAAAAGGCACGACTTTCTTAGACTTGTGAAAACGGGAAGAGGTGACAAGAAAACAAAAAAAATGCAGATATTTTGCTGATGTGTGCTGTGTGGTGTGTAAAAGTGCTACATGTAGGAAATGAAGCCATATTTCAGACACTCCACGCAGAATAAACGAACTCAGTTGCGAGACTATATACGCTAATAAGTGGCAGAATACACGTAATTTAGCTATGTGCACTGTAAATCACTTTGCATTCTTGATGGGGTTACAAGCAAGCGAAACATGTTTTGGCCCAACAAAAATTGCCAAAATAAGGGTGTTTTCACAAATAGCTCTGAAGGGGCGATGTTCCAGGTAAAACGACCTTTAGAAGCTAAGGGTGTTGTGGGTAATTGAAACAGCCTCTGCCCATATAACAATGAAAGAAATGGTAACTCGGACTCGCTGATAAAACTTTATTGAATCTTAGACTAGTGTACATCAAAAGATATGTCTTTTTCAGGGCCACCTGCAATCATACTATAAATTTGGGCGTATTCTCCAATTATTTAGTTTTCACCGAACACTAAACATTAGTATATGGAACAGGGGTGTTTTCACCATGGTCCTAAACAGCAGCTTAAGATACTATGAATACTGGGGGTCACTTCAAAGCTACGTAGCACGAGTGCTCTATCTAGAGGGTATTTCAATTTTACAGTATGCTCGGTTGTGTGCATGGCATAGCGTGTGCATGCATAATAAATGCTGATGTCATCTGTAAATTTATGTTGCCGGACTGGTAAATTTCATTTTTCACGTTTTTTTTCAGTGATAAGGGTATTTAGACTATTGGAAACATCCATATGGTACGGATCTTTCAAAGCGAGAAAAGACCCTATTATTGTGTAAGGGTTTTAGTTATAGACACAGCCAAACATTCTTAAGGGTGTACATTGATTTTATGTGTAGCCTCCACGTCACTGCCAAAAAAGTTGTCCGCAAGTCTGAAGTAAGTTCATGCGTGAGCCTGCCATCAATCAGCATGCATAAAAAAAAACGTCGTGCCTCTACTGTAATTTCTCGCGTATATCCGCAAGTGTGCTAAATTGGGAGCACAACTATTGGCCCGACAACGTACAGATGAGTTTTGAGTCCACATTCTTTTCAACGTTATAGCATGATCTCTATGTCAATAGGCATTTGTTGTACTGTCATTTGTCTGGTATTAGGTTCGCGTCTGCATCCTTACTTTCTTCATGCGAAGAATTCACAAGAACTAGCTGAGCTTTGCAGTGCTATACCGAGTAAAAGTTCTTATAGGTTTGACTTAATCTCTCCTTGTGCCACAGTTGCCCGCTTTTACTTCTACAGCGAAGCCTAATATCACAGAATACATGAATGCACTTTCGTGTTCATCCTAATGGGCTCCCATTTACAGTGTTAACTTCGGACTTGTCGAAGTTAACACTGTAAATGGGAGCCCATTAGGACTTGTCGATCAAACTCTGCCGCCCAGAGTCGCACTGCAATCTTGAATGTAATTTAAGCCACTGGCTGCAGTAATTGTAGTATTTATTCACTCTTATGGAGGGCTGCAGTAATATCGAAGATACATGTATCTTAGATGCTATTTTAGATAATCCTTGGGTATTAAGTGTCTGTATGGCGATACTTCTCACAAACCGAGTATCTGTATCTCTATTTCTGTTACATTCAATAAAATATTGCGTGTTTTAATATAAAAGATGCTGCGATCACAACGCTACTATGCGTGACAAGAACAGCTGACTGAACACACCTTCTCAAGCTGGCACTATAGTGCCACTAAGCAACCTGAATTAAACTAAAGGCAGTGAAATATTTATATCTTCCCGCCATATTCAACCAGTCAAGGCAGGCGATGATGCTTGCGCGTATCCTTTGATGCAGTGAGGCAAAGTAACAGAGCACGCGCTACCTCGACAGAAACACCTGCGTGAATATTAGCACCTTGCTCATGTTTTTTTGTTTTCTCAATTTTTTCTCTCTTTATCTTTCGGAGTAATTGTCCCGTTGAGGGTTACGCAAGGGCCGGTCTCTTGTTGATAGGCTACGGGTGCTTGGACTTCACATGCACAAAGATAGGTCGGGAGCGGCGACCATACCAAGACTCCAAAGAACTCTCTCCCAGCTCACGCACCTCAAGAAGATCGCAAACCAACGCAGTGGGCTTGAAGAACGTGACACCCTACAAATAATGCAAGCTCTCCTTACTAGCCGCTTCGCGTATGGCTAGCTATACCTCACTTTAAAACATTGGAAATGAAAAAACAACAACCTAATATCATGATAAGAAAAGCAACCAAAGCCGCCTTGGGACTACCTCTTATGGCTTCTACTTCATCACTTCTAAAGATGGGTGTCCACAACACGAGGCAAGAGCTCACCGAGGCTCACGAGAACAGCCAGCTGGAACGGTTCAAGCTCACGCTCACTGGGACGTCGGTACTCGGTCATCTCAACTACAGCGAGTCATACATTGCGGATGCACACCAGAAAAAATGCATCCCGGTGGACGTTCGTGAGTCCCTGTCTATCGCGCGTATCCCACGTAGCGTGCACGCGACATTCCACAAAGGTAAGCGAAAGGCTAGAGCAGAAGCTGTTCAACGAAAGTTCAGGCAAGACCCGCACGCCCGCTATACCGATGCGGTCAAGTATCCACGTAGAAGCACGCACGTTTTCAGCGTCGTAGACTCTTAAGGCCGAGAGTAAGCATCGGTCACAGTGAAGGCACGGAACTCAGACGCACCGGAAGAAGCGCCACCACCACATGTAAAGACGCCGCGGTGACCTTCACTGACTCGCAAACCGCTTTCCGGAATTATGCGAAGGGCTGCGTCTCAGCCGCCGTAATTAACATACTGAAACGGCGAAGCTCTCCACTTCCATGTACCTGCGTAATCTGGGTTCCTGGATACAAGCGTCTACAGGAAAATGAAGCAGGCTATGCCGCTGCCCGCGAACACATCAGCCGGGCTGCCCTAGGATCAAAGGATACCCGATTTATGGCTGCAGAGATGGAGGTAGTAGAAAATACCTACGCGTCACTACTTCAACACTACAAAATAAAGCGACGGGTGTATCCTCCACCTCATCCAACACCAACCAAAGAAAGCGTGATCTTAGGCCACCTGCAAAGCAACACGTATTACATGAAACATTAATGCACCACCTCTACCCAACGAGGCATGGCTACATGTGCCCGCTCTGCGCGTGTGCTGGATACCCCGCCTCGCTTGCTCCTGAAATGCCAGTGCCATGCAAACAACGACATGCAACCGGAGAGAGACCAAGCACCAAGAACGAACGACGACCACCTAATCAAAACTTGGGAGGGCAAGTTCGTCCTAGAGAACCTGACTGACCAGCGACAACTCGTCGCCAGGGCCAAGAGGGCCAGAGGGTGCCTGGACTAAGGAACCCTCCCACCTCAAGGTGATATTAGGCATCGCTAGGAACACTTTTTTTGAAATAAACATTTATATCCCTTGAGCCATAACATTTATCAGTGCCGCAGCCAAGGGGTGGAAAACTGAACCCGTGCACCTCGCCCCCCCCCCCCCCCACCTGTCAGATTTTTTTACCGCTGTTATGAGGTCACAAGGCCCGTAGTTGTCCGCCGCCACCACTACCGGTGTCTGAACCTACTATTGCACGAAATTAAGAAAGAAAGAGAACTCAGCGAATAGAAAACACCAAAGACACAATGGGATTTGAACCCGCATCCGCTGCGTGCCAGCCCGCATTCTACCACTGAGCCACGCCTGTGCTTCAAAGTTATTTGCAAACTGGTCTAGGCTTGATGTCGGGAAAAGGAATCACGTTTATATGAGCAATAAAGCATTTCAGGACAGCAAAACAACAACCAGGTGTACACAATGCGAACTTCGCAACCAGTGTCATCGAATGCTCCAATCCGTCAAAAAAACTTGATCTTGTTCACCTAGTTACTGTGGCACACCTAGCCACTGTGGGGGATTGTGGAGATTACAAAAAGCTTCTGAGAGAAATTCTTCATTGTCGTCAGTCACAGCATAAATTATTGTTTAAAATTTCTTCCCCAAACAATGACGAAGGATGGCAAAGTGAATGCCTGCGATAATAAACATTGAATAACGTTGACAACATACTAAAAACTTTCGCTTTGTGCAGATAGCATGGAATAAATAATGTCCTGAACGGAGTTTAGTCATTTAAAATTTCTGTGGAAAATTCAGTGGTGTGCTGCTAGACAATTGAAAGTATTGTTTACTAGATTCTACACCACGTCCACCCGTTAAACTTGTATTCACATAGCGCTGGTCTGGTTACATCTCCTCTATGCAACTTTTATTGAGGAAACGAAACAGTCAAACAGTATTTTTTTATTATGTCACTGGTATAGATTACTAAGAAAAAGACTTACTGTTACCCATTCTCTAAGGTGGGCCTGAACATCACAATTGAGAGCATGCTTTCCTCCGGTGCTTCGGCTTTGGGATTCAGCCACAAGAACGCTTTTGGTAATATTTGTGCTTACTTTCACGAAACAGAACGAAAGAGACTTTAACGGGCTATTTGTGTCTTAAGAGTACAGCAATAGTTTGACATAAAAAAGGTAATTTCGTTAATGATTTTTAACCACATTTATTAGTTGTCAAGATAACAACTTACTATCTTGTCTGAATGGGAGGAAAAAAACAATTCACATAAATAATTTTTCCTCAAAAGGTCTCATAAACTAATGTAATTATTTATTGGCTAATACCCTTGAGTCGGTATGAGCGATATTTGAGGCATCATCACCATAATCATCACCTTCATCATCACCGTGAGTGCCTGCCTACTATCCAATTATTTATAGAGTAGTGGGCACCTGCCACTGTGCTTGCAGCAGCTACCCAAAAAGTGTTACAAAGGCTTTGACAGGCCGCTCTTTCATCTCTCGCTGTGATAGTGCTGTGCATTCCGCGCATGCCTGGCGTATATTTTGTTTCCACGGCATACAGAGCCTGAAATGACACTCGACAAGCTCGGCCTGCGAGACCGCTGCTTCAGATGTAGTGGTCGTTGCCCCGCCCCTTCAGAAAAAAAAGTTTTATTCATACAAACCTGACACGTTTAGCCACTTACCAGCGTCGCGTACTAATATGGGGGTGGCGATTATCGCCCTACTTATGATACCACTCTCATGCATAGTACTTAATTGCAGAGTTGATTTTTATCTCATTGCTTTAACCCATCAGCGATCTGTATCCAGAGAGCTCTTCAAATTTCGACATGATTGTTAGCACGAGTGTTTTCTCCATGGTCCGTCTCTTGGATCCCATACATTTCCTCGGACTCTGAACTGTTTAGGATGACTGCCACTTGGGCGTGTTGCTACAAGTTAATGATGAAACATAAACTCACACTTAGCGATACACTGCAAGGAGTGTGCCTGCCAACCAAAGTTTTCAGACACACGAATAATTGACAGACACAAGACGCGGACAACGTGAGAAATAATGGAAGCATATCGAATCAGGAAAGGAGGTGACAGTTGCGTCAGTCAAGCGTCTGTTCTACTAACAGATGTGGAATCTGCTTTTTTGAACGTAACACATCTATCTATCTATCTATCTATCTATCTATCTATCTATCTATCTATCTATCTATCTATCTATCTATCTATCTATCTATCTAGCCGCCTATGACTATTAGTTCTCCCTTGCCGTTTCTATGATGAGATCCATACCAACATTTTTATGCCATAACTTGATTCTACGATCAGCGTAAGTGGCTAGTAATAACATGAAAATCTTGAATGTATATCATGAATTACATGTCACAGTCTTGCGGCTTTTTTGGTGGTTTCATTTACATGATATATTGCAAAACTGGTATAATATGACATGACTGAATCGGTTAGATAAGTGGCAGGCCCTAACGAGGAAATCATGACACGCATGTCAAGTGATTACTACACGCCATACGCTCATGGTGCGCTCACGGTCGTTTCGCTAGCTTGTCACGCATATCAAGATTATGAACACGTTGGACGTGTCATTTACCTTCGTTCTCTATACAAGTCACGTAATGCCACGTGAAAAGGTGGCGAACGCACTATGAGCGTAGTATGTAGTCGTTGATTGATTGATACGTTGGGTATAACGTCCCAAAACCACCATATTATTATGAGAGACGCCGTAGTGGAGGGCTCCGGAAATTTAGACCACCTGGGGTTCTTTAACGTGCGCTCAAATCTGAGCACACGGGCCTACAACATTTCCGCCTCCATCGGAAATGCAGCCGCTGCAGCCGGATTCGAACCCGTGACCTGCGGGTCAGCAGCCGAGTACCTTAGCCACTAGACCACCGCGGCGGGGCTAGTATGTAGTCATGTTTTGCATGAGACGCCTATTGTGATTATCATGTATGGACGAGTCATTTACCTTCATCGTTCATTCTAATCAGGTAATACCAAATTTTGTGTATGCGAAGCTAGAGAAACAGCTACGAGCGCACAATTTGCGTAGCATGAAGTGATGTTCTTATATGACACGCATGTCATGATTATCATGTTTGCACCAGTCATATAGCTTTTTCATCGATTCACGTCCCGTAATACCAAATTTGGTATATGCTGAGCTAGCGAAACGACCGAGAGCGCTAAAATGAGCATGGCGTGTCGCCATGACTTACATGACATGAATGTCATAATTTCCGCCTTAAGGTCTGTTACTTGTGTTCGCAATGCAGTCATGTCATACCATTCCAGTTGTGCAATACGTCATGTGAATGAAACGACAGCAAGAGCAGCGACACATTGAGGTGTAAATCATGACATTTATGAGACAAATGTCCTGATCTTTATGTTCTGAGGGGTCAGTTATGCTCGCACTACAGGCATGTTAAGCTATAGTATTTTTTGGTATCGACACCATTATCAAAACGGCCAGGAGAGCTAAAAGTCATAGGTGGATGAATATATAGATAGATAGATAGATAGATAGATAGATAGATAGATAGATAGATAGATAGATAGATAGATAGATAGATGCGGTCAAACTGGGCCAAGTTTGTTAAAATGCTTGGCATTTAAAAAGTGTTGGCAGATGATGGTGGTGGTGGTGGTGGTGGAGAGCTAGTGGGGTGACAGGGGTAAGTTCTGGGTGACGGTGGCAATTTAATCCATGTTTGATGGATGGCTTGGTAAAAAAGCTCGGTGACGATGGCGTGATGGAAGCTTCGTGAATGATGGTGGCAATGTTGAAAAATCATATGGCAGTATCTAAAATCACTTAGTTCTATTTCTAGTGTTTCTATCTGGAATGCGTAAAGAAAAAAATATGTTTACGGTCAAAGGAAGCTAGCCTTAATCACCACGCTTTCTAGCACGCTGCTTTAACACAAAGTGTTTAATGCCGGAGCTCATTACGGCTCCGCTTTCCGTGATATTGAAAAATAAATACTAGAAGAGTGCAAAGAAAATATCCAGAAGGCAAGCATTTGTCGCGTGGTATCTAACTGCAGCCTATTGATTCTCCGCACGTGGCGCTAACCAATACGCCATGGAGCGTACGTTAACGAGAACACTAACGGCAAGCCGTTTATATACACCATACACCGTTTGGCAATACTCGGAGCTTCAAAACTATGGCGCGTTTTTTTTTATCCGGGGAGAGATGGCACAACAGCTTGCATTGGGCGCGCTCCACGAAACGCCGTCTCCGGAACATGGTATGTCCTGCACGCGCGCTTATGGGATTCACAATTCGGAATAGGACGAAGGTCACTTCGAACGCTGCCGTGGCCGCGTTTACGAAAGAAGCGCTCTGCTGACACACGTCTCAGGAACAAATGACAGCTGTTTCCCGCTTGTCTTATGTATACTTGCGCATTCGTTTTCTGCATCTTTTTTTTATTTTTGAGCAGCATGCTTTAAGTATCCAGCTTTGACAGTGGCCAGTCCACACTCGTCATCTGTATGATAATTTTGTGCGTGCTTTCTACTTGAGGTGTGCGCTGCACGAACAAGGTGCTTGCCATTCTTAACTTGACTCTGCAATTTGTAGCTGTTGCGGAAACAATGCACGATACGCACTCAACTACCTCCGTAAAGATTCTTTTTTTGTGCTATACCAATTAGTATATTGAGGGATCAGCAGTGTTTTTGTATTCGTGTGGCGTCAAAACCATTCCAATATTTGTGGTGCGCAGAATCCGGCCATAAATGTTTAGGTATCGTGCTCGTATTTACATGAGCTTGACATGCGCAATGTGTTGCTTTGTGGTGATGTTTACAGACTAGACGGTGGCTGTTAACAGTGACAGTAAATGTGGTACATCACCGTGCAACTGTCGAAAAATAACTAAGCTCTGGCTCACAATTGCCTCTTCCAAGGGTACAACCGAATGCAGCCGCCATTTGATGTCGCAAAGTTACAAACGCATCTCTGGGATTTCTTGCACACTCAAATACCCGACGAATACTTTGGGCTAACACTGCAGTGAAACTGAATGCGACACTAAAACTCACAAACATTTACCTTCGACATGCATCGAGACGAAGCCCAGCAAGCCCCAGCGGCTGTGAGAGTGATTTCGTGCTCCGCGCCTGATTATTGGACTCTTACAGACTATAGGTTCTTGTGCACGTACTGTGTGATGTGCTTGCTGTCTCTTTTCTCCATTTGTTCTCCTTATTTCAATCTCCCTCATCCCTTTCCATGTGTATAAACCGGTTATCCTAGACTGGTTGACCTCTTTAACTTATGGTTCTCTACTATTCTATTCTCCACCAAAGGTTAGGCCTACCGACCAAGCCCGTCTAAGCGTCATCGGCGCTTCTGGGTTTCACAATACACGACTCCAACAAGAACGAATGATGATACAGCACGGCAGTGGCATCAGTTAACCTATAACGACTTTTTTTTCTCTTTCATGGTGTCCGCGTAAGCACCGACAAAAATCGATGCGACGTGCTTCCAGCAAATATATATACGCACGCCTTCGGTTACGGAAACCGCCGGTGGCACACGCAGGCACTTCACCGACTCTCAGGCAGGAACACAGATTTGTCCATTTGCATGCCTTACTGAACCAATATGAAGGGATATTTTTCCAGTGCACTGCATCTCTTTTGATGAAGCCGTTATGTAACTAACAATAGAGCTACAGAATAAAATAATTGTATCTTGGTTTTACCGTTCCAAAACCACGATATGATTATGAGAGACACTGTAGTTGCGGACTCCAAAAGTTTCGACCAACTGAGCTTCTTCAACATGCACCGAAATATCAGCACACTGGCCTACAGCATTTTCGCCTCCACCGATGATGCAGCCGCCACAGCCGGAATTCAATGCCTGAACTTGTGGGTCAGCAGCCAAGTGCCTCATCATATGGTGTTTTGGGACGTTATGCCACACATATCAATGAATAATTGGCAGCGTGCATGTTAATTAAACGTGGACTGAGGATCTCTGCGTCCGATTAGAGTCTGCTGTTTCTAATCACCTAATTGTGGCGATTTTCATGTTCCAGTACAGAAATACCGGTCCATCACAGCATGCTTTGTGTCTACTGATGTTTCTCTCCTGGGAAACGCCGAGATTAGCGCCAGCAACAATGTCGCCTTCCAGTGTGAGCGTTAGCGCCCGCTGTTTCGCATCTACACATGGTTTTCTTTAGCGAGAGATGGTGTAATTTTTAGTTGTGCCAGTTTGGGTTTTGTAGGTTCTGGTTTGGGGTTTCTTGGGCCTGATGGAGGCCAACTAGGTTGGCTCTAAGGAGCTGCGCCACCAAAAAGCTGGCATCGGCAGCGTTGACCCAACGAATGCTTAGACTAAATATCATGGTCCCGACAGAAATAGAACCCTGCATTCGGCGTCACAATCAAGTCTTTTACGACACAGCCACGCCAGGTCTCGGAACTGCTTTTCAAGTAGACCGTAATGATGGTGAAATAGAATTTGTGTTTGCAGTTCTGGCGATCAAGACCCGCCATGGTGGTCAAGTGGCTAAGACACTCGGCTGCTGACCCACTGGTCGCGGGACAAAATCGCAGCTGCGGTGGCTGCATTTTCAATGAAGACCAAAATGCTTGAAGCCCGTGTGCGTATACATTTAGGCGCACATTAAAGAACCCCAGGAGGTAAACATTTCTGGAGCCCTCCACTATGGCGTCTCTCATATTCATATGGTGGTTTCGGGAAGTTAAGCCCCAAAAATTATTATTAGAGGTGGCGGTCAAATCTTATTATAAACAGTACACGCATACTTCTACCATACAGCCGTCTCGTCGAGTTAACAACTGCAGTGAAGCGCCATCAACTGAAGCTTAGGTAACAAGCGGGGTCCAGGACTGTCATCTTCAGATTCATATTCCAGATTTATTGATTTCAGCATTGAGGGTGAAACAAGTGCTTTAAAAGGAGCAGACAAGCGGTTATTAGGGTGGCTCGAGAATGACCTCCACCCCTACAGAATTTGGCAGCAGACAGTCAGCTGTCTTCACACATGAAAACACACGCAGACACACACAAAAACTGCGATGCATCAATATTGAGAACATGTCTGAAAAAAAACATTGAAGATAGAGCACTGACATTTATTTTGGAAATGTGTAGCAAAACGAACAATTATTTTTTCTACATTCAAAACACGATTTTTCGCGAACCGTACACAATTTCTCCGAACACAATTGTAAACAGATGTAGCCTGGTGAAACTACACAGATTTCCAGGCACATAAGATTATGGAAGATCACTTTCACACAAAATAAAAAAAGTATCATACGGAAGAAACAAGCAGGAAGGGCAAACGCAAATATCGCGGATAGACAGGTGGACGTATGCATGGATGGACGAACGGAACCAGCGCTACATATCAGATTACCATAATAGTGTTGCTAATAGCCGTGTTGCTGCTGGCAACGTTAGCAACAGTAAAAATGCGCTGCTGAACAAATGTTTGCACGGACATTTGTACAGAGCTTTAGTGTCGTTTTGTAACGTTTTTTTCATTAAAAAATACAAAACAGTCCCTATCTCTCCGATTGCCCCACCGCAGTGGTCTAGTGGCTACAGTACTCGGCTGCTGACCCGCAGGCCGCGGGTTCGCATCCCGGCTGCAGCGGCTGCATTTCCGATGGAGGCGTAAACGTTGTAGGCCCGTGTGCTCAGATTTGGGTGCACGTTTAAGAACCTCAGGTGGTCGAAATTTCCGCAGCCCTCCACTACGGCGTCTCTCATAATCATATGGTGGTTTTAGGATGTTAAACCCCACATATAAAAAATAAAAATAAAAATGTATCCCTATCTCTCCGATTATGCTTTGCGTAATATCGATTCCCAAGGCACGCGCGATGTGCCGATTTTCTTCTTTTTTTTACAGATGCTTCTTGCATCGCCTTCGATACAATTATTTTTTCTTGGCAGCTCAGCAAAGTTGTTATGTCACTGCAATCTTCAATAGGGTGAATTGCGCTCTTTTTGACTACTGTAGCTTTGAAACAAACTTGCAATGGAAGCAAGAGGTAAGCACGAGGTACATACAAAGCAGCTGAACCATGAGATATGCGTGGGAGGACCGGCGACGCCCTCTGAAGGCGCACGTCAATCACAACGCGCGGGGCGACGATTTTAGAGCCCGCCGAACGCTCACCCAACACGCGCTTCGAGTAGACTCGCTTCTGTGGACGAAAACGAGCCCAAGTTGCTGAGATCTGAGGACCGCGAATGTTATATAGTGTATACATAAATGGTTTGCCATTAGCAAACAGGACAACGCACGATCCATGGCATTTTAGTTCCGCGCCGCGCACTTTAGAGCGAGAGGTGAGGTCGTCTATGTAGGTTGGGCACCCGGCAATAAAACGTTTAAAGACTCTTTCTTGGGGACCTTCAAAGCAAAAATTTTTTCCTGTCTGCCTGCCTTCCGGCCTGCCTGCCTGCCTGCCTGCCTGCCTGCCTGCCTGCCTGCCTGCCTGCCTGTACATTTGTCTGTTTGTCGACACTTAACGATACCGGGTACTCTGAACGGCGCCAGTCCATACCCCAAGCGGCCGACCCCATCCGCAGCGCCCACCAATGTTGCTCGAAATTCAGCGTTCATACTTGTGCAATTGTCAATTAAACATCAATTATTGCGCATATCTGAGGCACCATAACAACACGTATATATTCTGTATGTGCGTAATTTACTAGAAAGGGAATACATAAGTAATTCTAAGGACCATAGCGTTTGTCACGCTGCACTGACCATGCAACGCTTGCACGAAAAGGCGAGTGTTTCCAACGCTTTTCCGAGACGACACGGTGGTGGCACCTACCCGTCGCCTTGCGTTCTGCACCTTCTCAGAGCCACGCATTTCGTTTTCTAAGAAAACTGCCAGATAGAGGTCATGTCTCACGTGTGACGTGACTTGATGGGCTCGTTCGCTTCCACTGCACGCTTGAGGCAATCTAACGCAGCGCCTACAAAATACCATTCACCGATTTTCTCGCGCAGAACATCAAAGAAAATGTTTTGTTTACTCTCTCCACACGCAAGGCTATCGTCTTTCGACGGCATTTGCAGATTTCCATGCAGATACGAGACCATTTTTTTTCATTTGTAATTTGTTATAATACACTGCAGAATGTATTATCCGGGACTGAAGTATCCGTCATATTCGTGACCCCGGCATAAAACACTTTCGTGTCAAAAGAGCAAAAGAGAGGTTCCTCACTGAATGGAGACAACTTGCGAGCTATAGGGCTCTTCTGCATAGACGCAATTTCTATGGTAATAACGGGCAGCACGCGCATCACACGTTCGGTGTTACCACAATGACTACAACATTATTCACGTTAGAAAAAAGTTAGTGACAGTTCCAACACCCATTTTAGAATCTGCACATAGTGAATGTTTGTGAATCGTATACTCAAAGAATGCAAAACTGTTCTGCAGCGTTTTGCAGCGTTTTCCGCCTTTTGCAGCGAATACAAAACTGTTCTGTCTTTTTGCAGAGAAAACCCAACGACACACTTTATATGGTCCACGTGGCTGCGGGTCACTGTCTCAGGTATCATCCCATACACTGCTATTCATCTCAATAATTCGGCAAATGACGACTGACCATAAATCAACAAAGTAACAAAAAGCAAACTACATATTGCTTTAATAAAGAAATTATGAGCTTAAAGGTGCACTTTTGCTGCACTGAGAATATTCAAGGATGTTGGGTCCGTGTATAGACAACTAACATTTTGTTACCATGAGTGCCCTACAAATTAGCTCAAACTTTGTTCTGCCTAAATTTAGGTATACATGAGAGCAGAAAGCTTTGGCTACAGATCTGTGGAACTTTTATTTTATTCAATGCATGTCAAAATCAGGGAACAGCTTCGAGTATCACTTAACGTCCACATCTTCGTATATTTTTCAGATAAGCTCGAGATAAGAGGGCTGTCGTACTGCCTTAACATTATACATTCAGCATATAATGCAAATTCTTCACTTGAGCAGCAGGGGCAAGACGTTTTGGGGAAAATCCAGGAAGCGCGGCGGATGATTTCTGCCCATTGCGGCAGTGAGGAAGGTTTGCTATAAAATGAGAAAACAATCCACAAAATTAAATAATAAGGACAATCAAGCGTCTTGTATAACAACTTGCTTATTGGTGGCATTACACGCGACTCCTTCGGGTGCCTCAGATCTGCGTATGAGCCGTGCACTTAATCCAGTCGTCATGTCACAATCGTACTTTATGTGGATCGTCACAAACCCGGCTGTAGCCACAAGCTATTTAGTTATTGCACACTCTACAATTTTTCCTGGCTTAAGTTTCGAAATGTTTAGGCTTATGAGGCAGTGGCTCAGAAGGACACTGAGAGTTCAGTACCATCACTTAGGTTTGGTGTCTAGCGTGCCCTCAACAAGCGGACTACTGTTGTTCTGTGCTATCGGTCATCAAGACTTCCCTTTCGCAGCTTCCGCCTACAAGGCGAAGGTGGTTTGGTTCTGTGGCGAAGACAGGGGGGGGAGTGGAGCTGGACGTTACGAAATGACTTCCGTTAGCAAAAGGGACGGCACTTTCCGGATGGGCACTCGCGTATCGCTCGCTCGGTATCCGATGTTTGTGATTCTTCGAACGCCAGTGGCGCGAGTACCCGGAAGAAGTAAATGAAGCGGATCGGCAAAACATGTGGATGAGTGTTTCCAGCAAGCGAGAAAGAATATAGTGCCAGTACTATCCGCGAATCCTCCTTAAGTTTCGACATTTTGTTAGGTAATAAATTACGTCACCCGAATAAAGGCTGTTACACAAGAGGCTTGCTTGTATCTACATTCGTCTTTTTTTCATAATTTTGGTTGGAAGAATCGTCTTGAAATCGGAGACGACAAGCTCATCATGAGGTGCGTGATGAGAAAAACTTCCTTTGGGAAGGTGTCCGATTTCAAAACACCACCAAGAACATCACGTGCATGCTAGTGAAATGCTGTTCGGCATTACAAGACGTTCCGCAACACTGCTCTTGACTATTGCGGGCAGCTGTTGCGAATGCTTTCGATTGGCTGTTAGAAGGATGCCCAAAGTTAATGAACCGCAAAGGACAATATCGTCCATATATAGCTGAGACAGGCGTAGATTCTTCGAAAAGCCAGCGTGGTGCGGCGCTTGCTTGTTATGAATGATGCTTGGCAGTGTCGGACAGGATTGGCGATGTAACCAGACGCATAGTAATATTACCGCTGTTTTGAAGCTCGCTAGTAATTCAGCGCTTTCTCAGCAGCCTGAAAATGCATCGATAGGTACAGCGGCCGATTTCCAACTGGCCGTTTGCATGGATTGGACATGCACTCTGAAAAATTGCACTAAACGCTGACAAAGCAAGAAGGCGAAGGACACGCGATGCATGTTGGGCATCTCTTGCCCCCTTTCTTTATATTTTTTTCGGTCGACCTAAAATTCACTGACAGGAAAAAACATGAGGTCCTTTTACCGCAGCGATGTGGATTAGCTGTGGAAGTACACTAAGCAACCACTCCCGAGGCACTTTACATGATTGATTTGACATCTACAGTTCAATTTCGTGTTGTGAGCGGCCATGGTGTGTCTAACCAAAAGCTAAAAAAAAAAACGCTTTGGCGTTGTCTACAACTAAACGAAGACTTTAACACGCCAGAATCACAATTTCAGCACTAGTTATACCAAACTTGAGTACCTCGCACTCACACTTGAATTTATGGAAAACGGGTGCTCTCATATTTTGTTTGAAAAAAAAAACGTGGACCTTCATTCAGCTCTATGCATGATATCAGCAGAGATCAAATTAGGCATGATACATCATAGCCGGCAATTTTGTTTCTTAACCTTTGAGGACACTTTACTGGCGTCTCTTCACAAAATAGGATACATGAATACTCAAAGCATCAAATTATTAGATCGGCATACGCGGTTATTTGCGAAGAGAAAAAAGCGAAGTCTTTGTAATGCGCCCTAATTGCTTAGAAATGCATAATCAGTATGAAGTTATTGGGCAAGTATAGTTTCATAACCTGATACCTTACGATTCTGCTCCATGTTATCCGTTTTTATGATCGTAATTTTGGTCTCATGCAAATTACCGAAGATATAACGTAGAATAAGTCTACAAGACATACAAGGTCGCTCGCATTTATGGAAAGTTGATCGTTAATGTTGTAGCGCAGATTGCCGACTTATTTTAGCATGAAAGTCTGACGACGAACAATTTACTTATAGCCATTTGCTTAAAGCGTCATAATGATTATATTTCCTAGTACAAAACGAAAAAGCTCGCAGTGGCATCATGGATATTCTGGTGTTATTCAAATGAAAGCTGGTGCTGCTGTGAAAACGCACAATAGAGACGAGTCAGTTGACGGGTCCCCGAAAGTTTTTTGCAGCTAGAATGCAAATGGAGGAAAATCGAGGCAGGAAGAGCACGTATCCCCTTAAGAGAGCAAAGCTAAACACCAGCGGGGCTTCTGCTTTCTCATACAAAATTTACTTTCCGTACCTTGCGAACATTTCGCACCTAAATAGGGTGCCAGGGATGGTCAGTTAACCGAGAGGAATGGAAGGCAAAACAAGGGTCGGGATTGTTCAGCGCAGTACTGTTAGGGCGTGGCGGTACACTGTATAGACGAACATGCGCTAGCCGGTGCTTGTACGACGCGGGAGGGAAAAGAACGATGGTGAGAAAGTGGGGCCTATACAGGTTGGCTGTCGTGACCGAAGAACGTTTACCTTTTTCGGGAAGTTCTAGGTTGTTTACAAGAACGCTAAATTGACGTTAGATAGATACACACAGGCACCAATTCATTGTCACAATGTGAAAGAGGCATGACCACTATTCTTTGTAGTGCGCTTATGTGGGCTCTTCTGCGTTGTTATTTCACAGAGAAGCTGAAAGGTTAAATACGAACCGAGAAACATTAGCTGCAACGGCCGGCTAAATGATTTGTAACTGCAGATCGCCAAAGCTTGCTTCCGCGTAGAAGGATGCAGCCATAAACACTGTTTATTCAAAAGTCGTTTTTTGAAAGGCCCTGCCACACTTTTCAATGTAACGATTGAATGACTTCATTGAAAGAGTTCACTGCCTCTCGCGAACCATCGATCACTGCAACAATTTAGGATCAGTCAAGTACGAGTGGATCCGAGTTACAGATGCATGTCTTACGCTGAAATCGCTTGCGTTCTTCTCTCGCCCCAACTATCGTTCTGGAAGCTAAGCAAGGAGGAATGGCACGGCGTGGAAGAAGGTACACACTTATTACGCCATGGCCTTGCGTATTTCACCCTTGTTGTTCATCGAACGCGTGCCTTACTTGCAGTGTGATCGCTAGCGCGGGCATGTGGTAGCCTTCTTTGGGGGCAGCCACAAGTAGGCGCTCCCATGCGCGAATCAGCCCATGGCTGCGAATAGGCCTACATGGCGCAGTCACATGGGTATATGGCATCGTTTGTTGAAAGAATAGATAGCGATTTGTAGCTGCCATTGAGAATTATTGGTGATTTTTAAGCTTCGTATTGCACTAGAATGTTTGGCCCGTGGGTTTTTAAGAGCCTTGACTACCGACTGGCCATGTTCTCTAGACGCGATGAAAAAGCTGTTTCTAGGCCCCTTTAACACACCTTTTATCATGACTGTGCGCAGAAAATAACTAACTTCTGAATTATGTACAAATGAAAGCTCGTGGTGCGGTTATAGGAATGCTTTAAACATGGTACACATTGATTCATACGGCACCATTTCTTCCGGAGAACACGCGAAGCGTGTTTTTAAGAAAACTTGTTACCTGGTACCATTACAAGCACGTGATATTGTGCAAGCTGAAACGCTATTGGTGAATTGTAGACCCGTTGAAACTTGTGCAAGGTACTCTCTATCTATCTATCTATCTATCTATCTATCTATCTATCTATCTATCTATCTATCTATCTATCTATCTATCTATCTATCTATCTATCTATCTATCTATCTATCTATCTATCTATCTATCTATCTATCTATCTATCTATCTATCTATCTATCTATCTATCTATCTATCTATCTATCTATCTATCTATCTGTCCGTCTGTCCGTCTGTCCGTCCGTCCGTCCGTCCGTCCGTCTGTCCGTCTGTCTGGCTGTCTGTCTGTCTGTCTGTCTGTCTGTCTGTCTGTCTGTCTGTCTGTCTGTCTGTCTGTCTATCTGTCTGTCTGTCTGTCTGTAGAGAACAACAAAACAAAAGAGAGAGTTACATCATCAAATGGAAAAAAAAAAGCGCTGCCCAACAAAATATATTTTCGCCAACTGGCAGTCAGGCGGGTATATGTCACGATAGGATTCACTCATTCGGAATAGCGACAAACAAAAAAAAAACCTAGGAGTTCATATTGCACGCCCAATAAAGCGTTCCAACAGACTGGCGCAGAATTTTCGTACCTACTCTTCATTTGCTTGGGGACGGCGCAGCACTTTGCCTCGAGCATAGAATCAAAATTTTAATATCTCACGTTGTTCGTTCCTAGTCCAAAGAACAGTGAAGGCAAGGACAATAACATGGTACGGGGTTTGTTGAATATTTTTTAAGGTGTATTGTGCCATTTCAAATAACGTGCTTTAAGAACAGTTGTATGTCCAGATTTCCTGGGAACTCACTGGAAGAGCAGTGCAATATTTCGAAACAAGATCAATTTTCTGTAGTCAACGTACTCGGAAAGTCGTTCGATTCTCTATGAAAGCTTTCGTAGGAGAGGTAGATATATAAGTCTGGTAAGTGAAATTGTGGTGCAATGATTTCGCCTAGATTGGACGTAGTTGACGACACTCTCCGTTTAACACCAGCGCAGCCCAAAATCATGTCGTAACTCTCGTCGATGAGTTTTCCCTCAATCAATGTTGTTTCTTTTTTGGGAATACTACTCGTAAAAAATATATATTATATGTAGCGACAAAACCTCCCAACGTTGGATCCACTTGTACCTTCAGCACACAGAGCCCATCTTGACGTTTCATTAGGCATTACGATTTTCACGCGAGGCCTCGTGAATTTTTGTAATCTCGTTATGCAACTTTCTTGTGCAGTGCAGTCCACCACTCCTATTCATAACGGGTCTCCATCCATATCACTCTGATCGCGTTATAAAAGCGCGACGCTTCCGTGTCAAATGCGTTCCTACCCCTTTCGCCTGCACACACGCCCGGAGGCACCTATTGTGGCACCGAGGCGCGGCCTGCGCGCTTGTCTGCTGAGACTCGGATCCGCCCTGGCCGCTGCCGTAAAAGAGAGCCGGTTTTCCTCGTCCAAATCCGGCAGCGGCGTGACCTCTTTTCGTCAAACTTTCAACCCGCGACCTTCGCAAAGAAAGGTCCTCGATCGCAGCCGTAGCGGCAGCGTCCGGATGGCGCACCCGTCGATCAATGCAGGAAGTGGACGCCGAGTTGGTTCGCCGCTGCTGTTTTCTGCAGCTCCAGTGAGCAGCCATTAACCGGTTGGCATCACACCCGTCCGGGGGAGAGGTATATGCAGAGCACTTTTTTAAGTAGTCTGTGCCCGTTGGAGCAACCGTGACGAGTGTGTGGACGCGCTGTGGCTCAATCACGCTTCTGACAGTAGGATGAAGTCGAAAGTGAATCCTGTTCAGGAAGAAAATGCATACAGGCGAAAAAAATAGTGCCTCGTGACTTGCGGCAGATTTTGACGTTTGCCAGCGCAGCACGACCATTCCTTTACATAGGTGGCAGTTAGATTGAAGAGTGCTATCAGTGAAATTCAACACGTACCATATAAAATGATTATCCAAGGAAGCAAAGCCTTCAACTGCCTTGAGCCATATTTCGCTAGTCACTGTGCCTCCTTTTCTTCCTAGTGGGGGCCTGTATAAGATTAAATAATGAAGCATATTTCGTATAGTTTTATTCGAATGGACAGCTGTCATGCTTACTTGCAAAAAAAAGAATTTCTTATTTTTGTTGATAGTACCTCTCAATAATTTGGTCTTACCATGAAACATGCGGATGTTATAGTCACGTGAAAAAACGAAAAGAAATAGAACTCTCAAGGATACAGGCAATTTTTGCTGTTTTGTGACATAGCCTCTGAACAAGCTAGCTGACTCTGAATAACTGTACAAGAAACTCGCTTCAATGTAGAAAGTTTAGTGGAAGAATTGGCTAGTGCAGCCTTGTCAAAGAATTTACGTGCAATTAGAAGTAAATGGTGCGTTTCTGTTCTATTTCACGCTGTTCTGTGTCATAGTGTTGAGAAGTCATGTGGGCGTTCATGGACATCGCTCTAATAGCATATAAATTTTATGACCACAATCTATGTGATTGGTCATTGTTGGTCATTGTAAATTATCGAAAAAATATTTAAAACTCTGAAAATGAGAATTCGCATAAACTGGGGGGGGGGTGATTATATTCGGGACTAATGTACCCAAAATTGTGTGTCCACAAACACACATTCTTACCCTTTAAAAGTGGATATGTTTGAATAACATTTTGGAAAGTGCATCTCTTTGTTTTGGCTTCATTTGCCTTTTCGGCAGAGGAGAAGTTATATGCAGTTTTAACTTCCCACTGTCAAAAAGACAGGCTACCAAATAGTGCGACAGTATCTATATATATATATATATATATATATATATATATATATATATATATATATATATATATATATATATATATATATATATATATATATATATATATATATATATATATATATATATATATATATATATATATATATGAGTACTGAGCCCAGCAGCTGCCGGCAATTCTTGTTCATTTTCCACAAGAGATCTGCACCTGATGTCACCTTGGTTCTTCCACGCAATATCTAAAGAGAGAGACGAACACATCATCAATTGCAACTTTTCTGCTAAGTGAGATGACCACTGTAGCAGCAAGTGCTCGAGTGTTTGCGAAACACTATCGCCCCCATTTCCCTTCCTGATCATATACTCATGAAGTAAGGGAAAGTGCCTTCCACATTGTACATTTAATCCTTACCAATCGCAGATGGCCATGTAAAATGTCTATGCGGTACTACACAAAGAAAGCTATGCTTCCTGAGAATTCGCCAAAGCTAGCTCGTTGTGCGTATCTTCTATTCCTTTAAACATTCCACACCAAAACAATGTATGGCTGACAATTTAGGTGTACTGGTGACCTCAAATAAAGATGTCCACAATACCGCTAACCGAGTCGTCTACAGTTGCGTAGATGTCGAGTTATGATGTGAAACAAATATGCGGAAATAAGATGTAGAACAGACTGAGTGGAACATCAGAACTTTTAGTTTTCAAGACTGTACGTGCGACAGTTTATCACAACTTGTACAATTGTTGAGAAAATACTGACGCGGTTCCCAGTAACGATGTTCCGAAAACGTCATCATGAAGCTCCTGCTGAAGACGGGAAGGAAGTGGACGAAGCGAAAACATCAAGTGGATAATTTGCTTAAGTAAAAAGCTCGATAGTTTCAATTGGTCGTTTCTGAGTGAGCATTCCTAAAAAGTTGGCAGATCTCAAGTACATTGGGAAATAATGATATGCGAAGCACGAATGTGGAAGCCTGATATGTCACTTTAAAATGAGCTCAACTTTACGAGGTGGACGTAAACTATGCAGTAAATGACTTTCATGCTATGACCATAATGTTTGGACGTGTCATTCTCCTTCGTAGTCTATCAATGTGACGTGATACCAAACTGACGTGTCACGTGACGATTCACATGACATGATATTTGGAGCTAGCGAAACGGCCGCGAGCAAGCTATGAACGTAGCATGTAGTTTAGTTTTTCGAGATACGCATGTCATGATTATCATGTTTCCTCGTGTCATTTAGATAGATAGATAGATAGATAGATAGATAGATAGATAGATAGATAGATAGATAGATAGATAGATAGATAGATAGATATGCTCAAAGTCACCGAAGTTCTATAATAAATGCTTCGCATATGAAATCGCGACACCATAAGGTGAGCCTAGTGGACACGAGAACCACGCATGAAGTCACCGGCCAAGGGAACTGTTTCCAAGTTTGACCGATCTGTCCGGCACGAGCGCGTCACCGGCCTCTACAGGGGCCTCACTGCTCTCGGGGAACGTGCCCTTTTGAACGGGGGTAGTGGGCGCGCACATTGACGATGCCACTCACGTTTGAAGTCAAACCGGAAAAAAGTGGCGGTGGTAGAGCGGACGCGAGCGTGAGAACCAGCGCCACGACGGCGCCAAACACGAGCATGCCACCGAAAGGTTCGACAACAATGATGGCCCCAGCGGCGTGGGCCGGATGAGTGCACGGCTTCACTGGTGCGAGCAGAACCTGGGGCGTGCGATCGGGCGTCGTCGTCGGAAGGCGCTACTTGTGCGAGACGCGCATGCAAATGCGTCATGGTGGGGCTAATAGCAGCTGCGCGCTAGTGACCGCAACTGGGAGCGGATGGTTCCGGATGACGGTTCCGGATAAAGGTGGGGTGGAGGGAGTAGGTAACACTTGTTTGTTAACGTGTTCTGAAGTTTTGTTTTATGCCGTTCTAGTTATTTTGAGTTAATAATAGACGCCTACCCGTTGAAGTACTTGTGTCTACCTGCTCATTTGAGCATACATTTAGCTGGACATGGCTACCCAAAATACGTCTCGGAATGTTGCAATGTCTGAGGTTTTTACACCGCATAAGAAGCAACACAAATACTATCCTACAATTTTTTTTCTGTTTCCGACACAAAAAGTTTCTGAATGAAAAGCACTACAGATCATCTTCCCGAAGGTAACCCTGATAGGATGCGAAGCAGTAGTGGTGCGCACAGCGTTGACGCGGTTGAAACTGGCATAGACTCGGGTGCTAGCAGAGTGGTTTGAAGCGAAACTCGGTGTAGCGTGTACTGCAGCAAACGTTTTCCTCAAAGGCAAAGATACGGTAGGCGAGATGCATTGAAGACGCTTGCGCTCGGCCTCTCTGGCTCGCGTCTCATTGGTGCTACTCGTGCGCTGTCTGTATTCTCGAACGCGATCAGTGTTCTTGACTAGCACCTCGTCGATGTAGCTGGTTTTTCAATGCGATGCTTACGTTCGGCTTCCCTGGCTCACATTTTGTCGGTGTTGACGTCACTACTCGCGAGCGGGATCGGCTTCACTAAGCCTCTCAATGCCGCCGACAGCCGTGAAAGGTACGCGAACACTAGCGGGAAGCATGCCGCAACAGCGTCCCGCCCGTCAGCGCGATCGCGTGGCAAGCAGCGGTGCTCTCTCCACATGCGTGGGCAGGCGAGGGATGGAGTCGTCATCGCACACTGCTAGGAGGGCGACAGCTCCTTGACACTGCTCCAAGACCTGAGGCGATGGGTGTGGTACGGACGGAGGGACAGCGTTACACTGGCTAGTCAAAGAACTGCTTCACATCTATTAAAGTGAAATCTAAAGTTTCAAGGTCAGAGAACAGAAGCAGCCAACTCGCGAGATTAAGAGCCGTGAATTTGGGGAACTTTGCTGGTGGACAGTGCAATTGCTTACATTAATGCACAAAAGCCAACCACTGTGACAGAAGCAAGCACTCTACGACAACACACGCCAGATTGCAAACGACGTTGGCTACAGGGTCTTTATCGATTGCTGTAAGCGAACGCTTCTGTGGCTCGCGTTTGTCACTCATGAAGGCTTGCTTTTGTTGACTATGCTAGTGTACAACTTATAGGAATTGCGCGAAATCGTTAGTTTTTTTACTTGGCGACGAGGGCGCAAACTCTTCCTAACAATCAGCGTGGATCTAAAGAGAACTCACTTGCTGCTCGCTGGTTCGGACGCTCTATTTTATGTGTCCCGAATAGGCGTGCATTTGTAATGCCGGAAAAGATGATGTTGCACGTTGTATTGCACGCCGGGTCATACCATGTGTTGAACCCCAGCTGCGGTTTTAGTCATATACCAGTATACGGAATCAGGGTTGCGAGGAGTACATTTCGTAGACGGAACGTTTTACTGCACTGAAAACAAGAAAGCATATGGGTGCATGCCTCAAAAATACATGTGACATGTAAGTGACAATATCTCCAATATATTTTAATTCCTTGGGTATATTAGGTCCAAAGTTGCCTCTGCAGGTGCGTTTCAGCATTTATTTCAAGTGGTATGAACTAGTTTGGAGTGGTACATACAGCTGATGAAAAACAAATGAAAATAGAAAATGATCTAGCCGAGGTGATAAAAACCCTAATCTCTCCACAGAAAGCCAGCCAGAACAGAGGAGAGAAAACCCAGTGATCTGTTGATGCGGCACTGTTATGCGGTACTACTAGACACGGCGCATGCAATAGGCTACTTGTATTGTCTTTTTCTTTGAACTAGGAGTGTGCGAATGTCAAATGTGCAACTTCGAAGTCAATTCGAATAATAAAGAGAAAGTGGTAATCATAGCGAATGTCTTCCGAACATTTTCGAGTAATAATAATACTACTGATTTTTTAAAAAAAAGTTCACAAACCAGATGTAAAATAGAAGTTTGTTCTACAGCAAACAATATACAAGATGCATCGTACAACGTCATTACTTGCCTCGTTGAGTAAAGCTGTAAGAGACGGATAAGACATACGAAAAAATCTATGACTGAATAGTGACCGATCAATTCTGAAACTGATGCAGCAAAAAGTTGGCAGTATTTGTTTAAGAGGGAAAAGTTCCTACGGTGAAGGAGATGGCGAAACAGACTGACCAGTTTGTAGGGGCTCAAGGGTTAAATAATCTTGAAAAGGGGACAGCAAGAAACCCGAGGAAGAGGCTGCCAGTGAGGCCCCAACAAGTAGAATAACGAAATGACAGCTCTGATTCCTGTGCAATAGACCAGGACAAGTAGCAATGAACTGTAGAACGAGCAGTAGTCGACAGCAGCCACCAGTAATCTGCCAGTTATGTCAAAAAAGGGAGGACAAAGATAACGAGTGCAGGAATCGGCCCCCTAGATATATAACTCTGCATGTGCTGTGAAATCAGAAGAGAAAGCAGAGGTCGTTAGCATAGTGACGGGCATGTTGATAGGCAGTATTGTGCCAGTAGTGGACAGAAAAGTAAGTGACAAACGAGTAGCCGTGTTAAGAAACTCCAGTGCAGATACGGTGTCATTGAGGATGAGTCTAGTGAACGAGCGAAATTTTACAGGAAGAAGCGGGACAGTAATGATAGCAGATGGATCAAACATCAGATTAATAGAGGTCAAATTATGGTGGTAGACTGCCTTTTTGTAGGTGAAAATAATGCAAAATTTCTGATGCATCTGTGTCATAATGTTATTCTAAAAAATAGGCTAGGTGTACGAAGAGTACATGACCGCATGCAGCAAAGTATACCAATTCCCAACTGCAAAGGAATGTACGCCTGCTGCTTCAGCCGCGTGACTCCCTCGACCTTCTTCGTTCGGCACCCCTCTGGAAAATGCTCGCTTCTGCCCCGAAGCTTTCACGTCACGGCTCGGCTCACGAGCCACGAGCATTTCTGTGACCATCTGCATGCGTGGACTTGGTAGTAGTGCATACCATCTGTTACTTTTTCATGACTCCGCACACTATCGCCACTTGTGGATCTCCAGAACATGCCTCGTATCATTTTACTCGTGACATTGGTCCCATTTTGAGAATTAGTCTGTTGTCCACCTCGGTGGATCAGAGGCTGGGGCGCTCGGCTGCTGACCCGAAGGTCACGGGTTCGGTCCCGGCCACGGTGGTCCTATTTCGATGGAGGCAAATAGGTGAAGGCCCATGCAGTGTGTGATGTCAGTGCACGTTAGAGAACATCAGATGGTCGAAATAACCGGAGCCCTACAGTGAGGCATCTCGCATAACGACATTATGGTTTTGGGACGTAAAACCACACCTATTATTACGATGAGCTTTTTTTTTCTAAAAAAACTGATTAGTTATTTCTTCTTGTGTTTTCGGCCTTCCGTTCTGCTGTTGTCGTAATTCGGGCACGGGATCACTCATCACTTTCAATCACCACATTTTTTACGACATTCACTTGTCATGATACGACATCAACTCACAATTCACTACAGAAGTCCATCATAAATTAGTGGCGTCCCTGTGGCGTAAGCGTCAACCGGAGTGATGCATAAGATCATAATTCTTAGGTGACATTCTCACTTGGTAAAGCGTGTGCAGATAACGGAGGCAGTCTAAAACCAGGTGAAGTGCAGAAAGCTTTCGGGACGTGGTCGGGAGGATCAGTAATTCAACTGAGAAAAAAATTTTGGCAAGAAAAAGCTAGCTCTTGCCTTCGCGTTACCTTAGGAGAATTCATCGCAGATCTAGTGCATTTTTCAGCGGTCTAATAGGAAATAGAAGGATGCTCAGTATGTTCGGAAAGCAGGGATGCCATTCAGCATGTGACCACTCCTCCCGACAGCGAGAACAGCCGCTGACTAGATACAATAGTACGGATATGGTGATCTTTTCGCTATAGTTAGTTGAATCCTCTAAGCATGCTTTCTCAAGAGGGATAAGCAATGACAAACAGATTGGAACATTGCGCGTTGCAGATCTTCATCTTAGGAAAATTCACGATAACCTAGAATAATACTGGGTTTTCTTATTTTTTTCAGACATTTTTTTTCAATTTCGTAATAGCTCCTCATTTTTTTAGGCGGCTTCGCTCAGCATAATTTTCGCCGTCTATCGCAACCACGTGATCTGCCCCATACGCATTGCCATGCTGTGACAACTACCGCCCAATACTGCCACAGCGCATGAAAAAGAATAATAGGAGGGATTGGGAATACTGAAACTATAGTTGATTTGTGCATCAAATTGGTCGAACATTTTGTACAGTATTAAGTTATGCTGATTTCAATAGATGTTTTAAAGTCTTGTGGTGTTCGAATATTTTGAATAAGAAATGTGCCTTGCGAATTGAATTGATTATTGAAGTCAAATCGACATTTCGAAATTTCGGATATTCGCACACCCCGACTAGCAACAACTAACAAGAAGCTTTGGATACACAATAAATTCTGCTATATATAAGGTAGTAGAAATAGAGGGACCAGAAAATTAAGGGCCATAAAAATGCACGCTATATGTAGCAGGACATTTTTGTGACTGTCATTTTTTTACACACGGTGCTAAAATGCTCTTTGCCCCAACTTTCTAGTTGAGCTACTTGAAAGGTAAAAAAAAAAAGAAGCCTTCAAATGCACGTTGTCCTACATATGTACATCTACTACAGTTTTTGTTGGTCATTATTTTTAGGAGTTTCGAAGCAAGTGGTACCAAAAACTTTTCAAATGGATAAAAGTGGTTCTTGAAAGCCCAAATATGTTCTTTTCACAGTGGGCAATCCATCGAACAGTTACGATGCTTTTACTGATTGATATGTGGGGTTTAACCTCCCAAAACCACCATATGATTATGAGAGATGCCTTGTAGAGGGCCCCGGAATTCTCGACCACCTGGGATTCTTTAACGTGCACCCAAATCTAAGCACACAGGCCTACAACATTTCCGCCTCCATCGAAATTCAGCCGCCGCAGCAGGAAATCGAGCCCGTGACCTGTGGGTAGCAGCCGAGTATCTTAGCCACTAGAGCACCCTGGCGGGACTGCTTTAGTACTCATATTAACGCATTTCTTTTCCCGACATGAAGCCTGCCTAAGGCAAGTCCGAAGCACCGGCGTGGCTCAGTGGTAGAATACTGAGTTGGCATGCAGCGTACCCAGCTTCGAGCCCCACTGTATCCTTGGTACTAGGTTTTTTTCATTTCCCGATTGTGGTTACGGACACCGGCGTCGGTGACGGACAACTACAGCACCTCGCATTACCCTAGTTTTGATCTCTCAACAGCTTTTACTGTAATATGTAAATTACAAGAATAGTTGCTTTAGAATGTTGCAGCTAGGTATTTTTAACTTTCTCAGTGGTGAAAAGACCGGTGTGTAGTCATACTTGAACAGTCTGTCCTTAGTAGTTATACAAAGACGGACTGTTTTATCACTGCTCAGTTATGCCAAACCTGTCAAAGCATGCTTCTATAAATTCAAAGCTTGTATCAACTTCGGCCCAGCAAGGAAAATATTTTCTGAAATAGGAAGTAATTCATTGGGAAATTCTCGTTCGTGTACTTTTAATGAAAACCACGAGCGCACCATTTACTTAGAGCAGAAAAAGCAATGGCCCCAGAATGCTACCATGTTGCCATCACAAAGGAATACCTCACCAAGACCTACATTGATGTTGAAGTGCTGAGGACACACACTTGCTCGAACTCCTCACCATCACCTGGCTTCTATACCAGCCGACCGACCACGCACATCTTATTGCGAAACAGTGACCGCTCATGGTGAGTCGATCCCAACTTCATTCTCTCCTGCCGCTAGACCTGTGACTCCTTCATGGTGCCTCGTTCAATCAAGTACTAATATTATCATACCTGGCGTCCATTAAAAAAAGCAAATTTGTCGTCACCGGTTCTTAGGCAGCTCACGCTACTTCTCTTGTGTGAAAAATACCAAGACTCCAAACATATGTACACTGATGGATCAGTTCGGCCGAACAGCTCAACCGGAGCAGTCGTGATACCAAGGTTGGCCACGACGATTAAATTTAAGACATCCCTCACAACAGCATCAACAGCAACAGAATTGGCAGCCTTCGTACCACGTTACAATTTGTCATTGAGCAACGTACACGCAAGTGGACTAATTTTTATGACTCGAAGGCGGCACTGCAGTCTCTACTATCAGCCTTACGCCATAGACCACACGAGCAGCTGGTACTAGAGATAGCAGAGGTTATACACCACCTGACTGAGAAAGGGCACCAAATTACATTTCAGTGGTTACCCAGTCACTGCGGAATCATCGGCAATGAATGGGCCGATCAAGCTGCCCGCTCAGCACACGCAGAACACCATGAACAGCTACTGCCATGTTCTAGGACCAATGCTGCACGGAAACTCCGCTGGCTTGCTCGCCAACGAACCACGTCACACTGAAATCAGCCGCACTTCAAGCATGCCCAACTGTACTCGCTTGACCCTACGTTAAATCTTGAAGTCGCGTCGAGGTGTCGCCGAGCAGATGAGACCTTTTTATGTAGGCTGTGGTGTTTCGTTTTCTTAACTAACGCCTACGCTTTCCACATTGGGATGCCCGACCCCGCGGCTTGTGACCATTCTGGGAACAAAGAAATCATTCGCCTTATCTTTTGTGACTGGGCAGCGGCTATGCCTCCGCAAGGAACTCAGCAAATTATATAATCAACCTCTGTCGGAGGAAATAATTTTACAATGTCGACAGGATGCAACGTCACAGAAGAAGGAAGGCTATGCAAGTGCTACTGCGCTTTTGGCGATCAACCGGCCTTTCTGAACGGTTGTAGCCAGAACGCCCTTCCTGTGTGCGTTTTTGTTTTCTCCCGAGTGCACGTGCATTTTTTCTCTCTTTCTCTCCACACCCTCTTTCTTGCCCCTATTTTCCCACCCTCAGTGCTGGGTCGCAAACCTGATGCCAATATCTGGTTAACCTCTCTGCCTTCTTTTTTTTGAAAGACGATAGTCTTTCTTGGGGACAGTTCAACGCAAAAATTTTGATCAGTCTGTCTGTCTGTACATTTGTCTGTTCGTCCGCTACTAACGGCGTCAGGTACTTTTCTCTCTTTCTGTGTCGACACTATGCAAGATGTAGGCTATGCATACAATATGTATACTGCAGTTACATAAACAGGCTGATTTAAGCAGTAGTTTCAAATTTTTACATGACTGGGGCACATCTATAAAAAGAAAACTATTATTTGGAACTCTTGAGCCCGTGCATGATGAGTGAAACTTTAGGCTACTGCCTTTCCGGCGTCGCAGTCCCTGGGAGTTGTTTGTTTCGAGCAACGTTTGTTTCGAGCAGTCTGAAACGTCTTAAGTGGCCTAAAATTGTCCAGAGCTTGTGTTACGAGCTCTGTTTCAATGCTTGGAGAATGATGTTCACAGGCCTCCTGTTATGCCTGTTTCGGACATACGCGCTTGATGCAAGACAAGCCGCCCAGGAACTGTGTTTGAAGGCCGAACCACACACATTCACGGTGTACGCATTTGGCCAAGCGTAAATATGGGAGCCTTCGAGCCCCATACCAGTGCGACGAAAAAAGGAAAACATAGGGTCGGAGGACCGAGAGAACGGAGACGATGCAGAGAGAAAACTCAAGCATGCAGCCGCACAGCGGGAAGTAGGCAAATAAATGTGTGAGTTCCCGCCAGTCAGTATAGTCATGTTGCATAGAAAGAAATTCATACAACATTGCAGCGTGCAACATTGCAACAAGAAGGGCTTTAAGGTAAAATGGCAAAAAGAAAATATGGTGCTAGAAACATGTTCACGCCTGCTACAGCCCAGTGAAGAATTCTTTTCACTCTGAGTTTATGGTAGCAAGCCTGCAGCCTGGAATTTTTTCGGGGTGGCGGAACACTTGTTAAATACCAAAAGTATTTCAGAAAAAGAAGGATATTTTCATTATTTTCGCTCCTTCATCAGTGCGGCCCTTCATCACAATTTCTCGGAGAGGGGCTAGGGCACCCCCTCCCCCCCAGTCTACAGTCCTGTTAGTAGGCATCGCACGTATTCTCAGGCGTTTTTAAAACCAAGCTCGCGGGATGGTTTCTTACCCGTATAAAAGTACCCTGCGACACCGTTACTAGTACAATGATACAATGATATTACTGTTGAATTTGTTGCCTCACGATTCTCTTTCCTAAATAATGATCCATCTCTGTCGAGCATAAGCAAAGTTTTAGACCAGAAGGCGTATTTCGTCTATCCCTTCATCATCACAAGCTTGCTGGAAGCTGCACGAGGAAAATTGGTGGAGTACGTGTCTATCAATTGTCGAAAAGTTTGGACGTCAAACACAAAGGCGTTTTTCGATGCCCGTAAAAGTGCATAGTTAAAGTTAAAACTCACACAGCACCAGCTCATTGCGTCATTCTGTGGCTGGCCGTCACACCTGCAAGACGTGGCACTTGGAGATTACTCCGTAGTTAGGACGACATTTGGAAGTGTTCGACACAAAGGCTCACGGCTATGGGCAATGCAATAATATTTTTGCATCACTTCTTCCAAACCTTTTCTTTTTACGTTAAGGAGCGTTGCAGAGTCCCTTTATTATTGATTACAGGAATATTTATTATGGTGCGTTGCTGAATTAAGCTGCTGGGAAATGAAATGCGAGAACAAACTTTTCAAGCTACTGCAACCCACTTTGGTTTGGCTAATTGCCTGGCCTCAAACGAAACATGTAGCCGATACGCGGCAAAAGATGCAAAATTTGGAATTCTCTAACCTGAGTGATTGAACTGGGGTCTGTAGGGTTGTAGCCAAGTGTACTTTCTCGGTCCTTAACCTGCAGTTTCCCGAAACCTCGCAAATGCGAGTAGAAACGGAATGACGTACAGATGGCCCATCTGCACACATCTGGCGTTAACTCGCCACAGGCTCACAGTATGCGACTCACAGATGGTAGGGTTGGCTTGCAAGATTACGACGTCAATCACACTTGCCAATAAATCAGAGCACACGCCAGGCTTCGCTGCATGAGGCCGTGGATTCGAACTCTCCTTAACAGGAAATACCACTGACCCGACGATGTCTTAATATCATCTTTGTTAGAAGCATATAACATGTGAAAGCGTTGGAGTACGAATCATTCTATAGGTATCTTTAGGGCTCGAATCACTCTTTAGGCACGACAAAAAATCGGTTCCAGAAGAAAGCAGCAATCAAGGCTCATGCGTTAAAAGATCCCCGCAACACTTTTTGAGCATAGTCAGAAAACGCGGCCTATCGGTAATAAAGGTTCTCGACAACACGCCAGCCAAATATCAGAGCAGCACGTGGCCTGCAATTCCCAATAAATGATCAAAGTCAGCTAAAAATTGTTTTCTCTTCTCTCGACACTGGACGTAAGACGCTCAAAAACCCCTCCTAGAAAGCCCATCTATGAGCCTTAGGCTGATTTGAACATGGTGCGCGCGGTCGTTACAGAGGTCACCACGGGAGGCCGGGACTTGTTCACGAGTGTGCGCGCTATCACACTGTCAAAGCCGCATATTGGAAGAAAATAAAGGAAGAAGTGCTCAAGTGCTCAAGGTTTTCTGTTCTCCTGCTATCTCTGCCTGCTTAGCTTCCAGTCCTTTTGTTGGAACGAGAAAAGGGAGAATGGAATAGCAGCATGCGACAAAGCTTTGCACCTCCACTGACACTCTACTGATTCTTAAAATTTTTGTGGCGTTTGATTTGTGAGGCAATATGCTGTTTCAGTGGATTCATTCTATGGTTTCTTGAAAAAGTGTTTCAAGGCCTCTTTACCATAAATAATGATACCCTGAAAGGTACTCGGCTGCTGACCCGCAGGTCGCGGGTTCGATTCCCGGCTGCGGCGGCTGCATTTCCGATGGAGGCGGAAATGTTGTAGGCCCGTGTGCTCAGATTTGGGCGCACGTTAAAGAACCCCAGGTGGTCGAAATTTCCGGAGCCCTCCACTACGGCGTCTCTCATAATCATATGTTGGTTTTGGGACGTTAAACCCCACAAATCAATCAATGATACCCTGAAGAGTGCCATATTTTTATTGTACCTGGCATTGCTCCTCAAACCCATCATATCTTAAGATGGTGCATTATCACGCAACAAGGAAAAACTTTGTTTGTCAATAGCGTGTTATTTGCTCCAGGACATGCACGATGGCTCGAGACAGTGCTTAAATTTATCCTTGATAACTGACATATTTAACTTGGAACGCGTACTGATGGGCATTCGTTGAAACTTAAGGCACAGGCTCGTGCCTCTTACGATACACTCACCCAAGGACTAATCCATTAATAAATAAGACATCGCGGTGTGCTCGCTGTCACTTTCTCTGATTCTTCACTTCCTCAAAGCAGTGATTCATGATGTACCGTAAGCGGTCTTGACGTCGAGTGGCTGCAGGTTTATCACCAGTAGCTCAGGAGAGAATAATCCTACAAATGCGCAAAATATTCCACATAATAGAGAGGCTGGCAAGATGTGTATGCTCCACTACATAATCCTTTGGTCATCTTCTGCTCTGGGGAAAAAAAAGGAATAGAGAGGCTGGCAAGATGTGTATGCTCCCCTACATAATCCTTTGGTCATCTTCTGCTCTGGGGAAAAAAAGGTCGTGGACGCCTCGACCGAAGATATTCTGACTAGTGGCCCATCAAGGGTTTTTTTTTTGAAGCTTAAAAACAAAACGTGCGTGGCTTTCACGAACAAGCCGTGAGAGTATGATATGAGAGAACAGTGTAGTTTTCATAGACACACGCACGTGCTCACATCTTGGTTCTATAAGAGAATATAATTCCAGCCATAGCGAGAGGGAAGCTGACGTGTGCCTAGATTGCTCATCACTGTTGTGGATCATGTCAAACACCCACCGTAGTAGATTAGTATATAAGGTGTCACGCGGTCAACCTCGACGACGTGGTTCATGCTCCAACCGACGGTGGCAGCGCTTCGATGAGGATCAAAACCCTAAATTCAACCCGATCTCCTAAAATATTTCCCCGCTAGAACACTGTTCTCATCCCGCCGTGTACCCACTCCGCTATTTTTCTCCTTATTAGGACGGAGGAAGTTCCGCCTCAGAAGCTTCGGGCAGTGGTGAGGTGGCCCTCACACCGGCTGTCTTTTCAACGTGGAAATAGTCCTATTTACTACTACTACGTGCTGCGACTCCGTAAGGATTTGTTCAAGGAATGCAAGCAGACACATAGCCCCTTATTTTGACAAGCCAATGACCAACGTCGGAACGAACTTGCTCACTGGATTTCTTGCTGACCGGTTATGCCCTCGCGATCTCCGACGACAGAACAGCCCTGGCCGACTGGCTCACCCTACGCCATCTCCTGATGTTGACAAGAGCTCTCGCTGAGTGGTGCTCCGTCCTCGGACTCCTGCGACCGTGTCCATCTTTTCAATATCTTCCTTAATTCTGTATGCGGGTCTCTCTGTCCCTGCCCCAATCTCTATCCCTATCTCTTCTATTCCTCCCTATCCCTTTTAATCCCTCTTTACCCCCATCCCTCGTGAGCCCCTGTTGAGGTGTCGCACTATGATGCAGACAGTTACGGGGCTCACTTTTATCTTGTTTTCACTAATTTAGGAACCGTTCCCCCAGTCGGAACGCTCCCGTCACCTCTAGCAAGACATCTTTGTGCACACTGACACAATTCGCCATGACCGCTGCATACACGACAACACATTGCACAATACACTGCTTCACTTTATGCGCAACACTGGTCTTACGGCTCGCATATAATGCACATATACAAATGAAGTTCAAGTGTGGTGCGCTTTAGAAGCCAGGCGGTCGTATGCTGTAATCGTATACTGTCATCGTCGCCCGTTGCAACGCAGTACGGCATATATAGCGTAGCCCACAGCTATGACATTCGTGCCAAAGAGAATTCATCCTCTTCTTTTTCGAGTGACTTGATGATGATATTAACGCAGATAAAACCCCAAATAGCATAGTCAACTGTAGCATATCAAGCACACGCTTGCCCCAGAGAAAGGTTTTCTTGCTCTCGTTTTTCGGGCGCCGTGATAATGGTATTATTCGGAGGATTTCAGGTGCGCGAGCTGTCGTATGCTGTGGTATACAGCCATTGCTTGACTAAGGTAAACAAAACCACGGAGAAAAATTGAAAAAGAGGAAGAAAACTAGAAATTAAAAAAGAGAGAAAGAAAATTAAAAGTTTGGAAGCAAAATTGCAATAAACAGAAACAAAGCGAAAAAACACACAAAAACTGAGAAAAGGAAAAAAAGAAAGAAAAAGAGGAGGAAAGAAATGCAAAACAGAAGAGAAACAAAAAAGGCTGCCAAGCTCCGCACTATAACTTCGGGCTTTCCACTACTGCTGTTTTAAAGGGCCACTCACCACCCCGCTTTGAAAGACGAGGGGGTAATTTTCTCCTCTCCTTCATACACACGATGCATCCTCCTCGCCCTTTAGTTCTTGAATGCACGTGAACAATATCAACACTAAGCGCAACAGCCTATCAGAATTTTGCGCTCCTTGGACGCTGTTATCGCCGTTTGCTCAACTGTAAACATACAAAATGATGTTTGATCAGTTGATTGTGCACAATATTCGTGTGAGACCAAGAAGAAAGGATAGGCGTCTGCATGGCAAACCAGTGCAGGAGACAAATACCATGTGGTATTTGGCGTGTATCAACGAATCGAGAGCATGTACGCTGTCGACCTCACGGGAACTACTGTATATACGCCACAGTAGTGCGCCAAGAAGTACAAAAAATATCGAAAAAGAATATTGCGCTCTTTTTTTGTATTTTAAAAGCCTGGTGAGTGGTCCTTCAAGTTTATTTAACTCTTTTCAGCATGGTGGTCACCCCAGGTAACCGCCTTTTAACGTGATATTGTAAATAGCTCATTACGCAGACATTTCGGTGCCTTAAATTGTGGGCGAAAAATTATCATCGTGTGCATAACCGAAAATTGAGAATGATGCAATAACATAAGATGAGAAAACCCTGGGACACAGTGGGGACCAAACCAGGGTTGTTTGGGTTCTAGTGTGAATCGAACCCGGGTCGTTTGCGTAGCAAACGAGTGTTCTACCACACAGCCAAGCGTCTGGTTCTGAATACCGTGAAAAGAACTTTCTCTGCTTGGAAATTCAGTGAAACGAACTTTCATGCTTTACAAACACACGCGTGCTGTATATATGCTTCACAATGCAACAAAAATGTTGCAGTAATAATGCGTGATACAAGCACCCATTGCCAGCGGGCGTCAAAACATGTGATTATCATAATGACTTCGTGGTTTAAAGCCGGTCATCCGGTCACTACAAAAGGCACATACGCTACTGCGTCTATTTTCTAAAGGCCACATAGTGGGGGGTAGATGAAGTTCGAAAACGTTTCATGCTCTAAGTGTTCGAACTACGCAGTAAGAACAGGATATCGCTATCGCGTTCAACTTCTACAGATGAAGCTCTAGGGTCCCCTAAATTTTTTCTTCATTTTTTTCCTTCCTCAAACACGTGAACCCCACGTGCCAGATTTTCAATGGCGCATTTGTTAAAGCCTTCGACACTATGACACAGATGACAATACTTCGTTTGGGCTTCAACGTGACCAGTTACGTTTGCTTTCTCCCGCTGCCATCATTCTCAAGGCACGCTAGACGTGGGACTCGTATATTTTTGTTTTTATAAAAATATGTGCTGTTGATATTCTGTTGATAGTGCAGGAAAGCATGTTGCATAAGCAGCTAACACAAAAAAATACAGAAATCAAGAGTTGTACTCAGTACAGAGCGCCATTCCACTGAAGTTGGGATCACCATGAATGAAGGGCCTAGTATAGGCTGGTGATACATATTATTGGAGCGGTGGCTGTGTGTGCACCGACCTTATATAAGAAGCGAATGATGAACGATAGCATGCTTACAGTCCATGCTAAGCGGCCACTGACACACCACTGAGCGCCATTAACAAGAGAATATCATCATTATCATCGCATTTGAAGCTTGGACGAGTAAAGACTCGTTCTTGGAGTATGGTCTCTAAGATTTTCATAGCCAAGCGCTGCCAAAAAACCTACGAAAAGCGCCAGGCCTGCGCAGAAGGCGCAGCACAGTCACAGCTAAAGCTAGAAAAGTGGTATTTTAGAGCCTTATCTCAACAATCATCGGGTATCTGCTGCGAGAACACTTGCTGGGACCTACTACGGCACTAATAATAATAAGTTATGGGTAGTCTGGCGGCGTTCGCTATGCTATCCTTCGTCATTATTTTGAGAAGCGCGGTATTCGCTAAACACTTGCAAGGAATGCTGTGCCAATTCTTCATGAAGTGGCTGATGACAATGAGGAATTATGCCTTAAGTGGGTATGCGCCATAGTTAAGAGGTGATCAAGAACACGCTTTTGTAATGAGTTGGAGATTTGGGAGACCCAGTCGTTATGCTATTCGCACTGTGTGATACCTGGTTGTTCTTTTGCTGTTCTAAAACGCTTTATTACTCATAGTAACGTGATTCTTTTTCTGTCATAACTTCTACCTAAAGCAAGTTTGCGAACAAGTCCGAAGTACCGTACTGGGAATGATTTCATGCCTCAGAAAATGAAGCACCGACGTGACTCAGTGGTAGAATACTGGACTGGCACGCAGTGGACCAGAGTTCGAGCACCACTGTGTCTTTACTATTCGTTATTTCGTTTTTCGTGGGATAGTGGTTAGGGGATCTGGCAGTGGCGGACGACTACGGTGCCGTACATGACCCGACTTTTGAGCTCATAACAGCTTTCGCTGTAATATATATTCTCGGAGTTGCAGCTTTCCTAAATTGGGCGCTTCGTAATATCAACCTAATGCGTTGTCCAGGAGATCATATTTCGTCTACCAACACGAATTATGCGCATATAGCAAATGTACTACTTATGTATTCCATCTATTATCTTGATAGAGTATGTAATTTTGTCGGCCAAGTTACTAATATCAAATAATTTAGAAACAAAAAGCTGTAAGCTGTACTCGATCAGTATCTATACTTAGCGCTATGACTCTCAATTCGATCCTCTGCAGGGATCACTGTGCATGAAGGTCCTTAGAAAGATGATAATAAATTATTTTTGATCGTTCAATGGAGCAGTTTTGCAACATACATCTCAAGTATAAGATGAATGCGCGCTACGCACAATGTCCCTTTGCTCCTGCAGTGAAAGGAAGGCTGCTCGGTGGCCTTTCACAGAAAGTGACAACTAGACCGTTCCTGCAAGGAGGTCACCTCAGATGACCACCTGATATTTTTGAACTAAAATTTCTATTTTTTTTGGTTTCTTGTGAGAAAACCATTTTCTGCGAAAGGGTTCGTAATTTTCTCAATAAAGCTCTATTTCCACCGAAAAATGCAGTTGTATGCATGAAAGAGTTAATGCTTGCAGGGCAAGCCTATGTCATGATGAAAAAATTCAAAAACATGCATTTACATTGATATCAGTGCACGTTAAAGACTCCAGATGATCGAAATTAACAAGAAGTGCTCATCACGTAAACCACTAAGGTACGTAAAATAGTCAAGACAAATATTATTTATTCCCAGTAAGAGAGCTCGCCAAGTGTTTCACCGGGAATACGTACACGTCTGCCACCAGCAGTCGTTGCACCGCTCGAAACCTGTGCATAAGTTTGCGTTCTGTCTAGAACGTTTCAGTGACTTCGCACGTCGGCGTGCCTAGAAATGAAACGTGACTGTCTAGCCCACCGAGCGTTAAAGTAGATAGTAAAAGAACTTCAGTGGTATTAAAAATGGCGTCCCGTTTAGTTTTGTTCATTTGTATCGCCCTCTTAACTATATTTTATCTTCACCCGAGAACCCAACACGCAAGACTTCTTACTGTACTGTATTGCTCACTGTCAGTGCAGTGTGATGGCACAACATGGGAGCCATCACAACACAGGCGCAACTACGTGACTAGAGTTAGAAAGCCCTCACGCTCACGGTAATATGAATCTTTGCTTTGAGGATTGTGGAGAGTTCGTCTCAAATTTCAAGAGACTTTTGAAAATTTGAATTGTAGAGTGACTCCTCTGGTCGCATGGAATAACTTCTGTTCTCACAGGGACACTGAACCTTCATGAATGAGGTGTTCAGTTGACAATAAAGATTTTATAAACCATCTACCTATGAAGTCAGGGGCTATATGTACCCGCTTCTATCCTGTTGTCACATACGCAATACTATGAGCACTGCTTCAGCAGTGTCGAAATGATGCAGATTTTAGGCAGTCAGTGCGCGAGCAGACAGTGAGCATCTACGCACATGATAGTTTCAAAATAGGAAAGCACTGTGGTCTTCACTGCACCACAATACTTGCAATAACTAAGATAATTGAATCCTGTCCTTGAGCTAAGTTACCTCTCTCGTATTACCGCCTCGTAATGAGCTGTGTATCACAGCGTAGACATTTTAATTGAAAAGGCTATAAGTATAGCACACGAGTTGCTTTTTCAGAGGGTTTGCGAGGCAAACTAGATACGCTTTTTTGGCATTGTAACGCGAGTTTAGTGAACGAAATTATTGATAGTTACTCATTATTCAAATTTTATATAATACACAAGAGCAGATTTTATTGGCGTAGATTTAGAGGCACTTGAGCTCTAATGCAGCCGTACTTTTTATTCGCCGGGAAGAGCCCCCAGCTTGCGATAATAATAATAAAATTTGAACACCCAACGGGGGTACACAGCTAACATTGGAAAATGAAGTTTGAACTTTTACAAGGGCTCCAGACTGATTTAGGCTCGCCAGAAAAACCACCAGGCTCGAAAGCGCACTTTAAAGGGAGTTTTGAGTGCTCTAGATAGCGCATAAATTTAGATAGTATTAGCTAACAAAAATAGTAATAATGCAGCATAATGCAATGAAAGACAGGCGCTAATGTATGGATCCAAGACGACCACTTATTAGCTGTAACTTGTCAAAACGTCATCAAGCTTTCGCCATACGGAAGCTCAGTATTAAAAATGACGTATAGGAGGGGAACCATATTAATTAGTGTTGATGAAGCAAATAGTTGGTTACAAAAAGGTCAAATAAGAGATAAAATTATTTATAAAGACGTCTGACACCGAAACTATGAATTATGAAATAATCTCTATGTTGAGAGATAGGTGTTTGGTTGCGTTAATTAAACTCTGAACATGGGCGTTTTTTGGAAGCTTTAATAGAAGAAAGAGTCACTGTGCATCGGTGACTGTTCCGAAAAGGTCGAAAGCAGCTGTCCACGCATTTAATAGCTGTAACGCTGCCTTTTTCTCCTAGTTTTCTATTAGCCTTACGGGCCTGAATTTTATTACGCAACAAAAGTGGCACATTATGAAAATATTGATCTTAATTTTTACTATAGCCCTCCCTCGCAACCAGTTGCTCTGTATGTCTCGGATCTCTGTGTCTCAGATCGTCCAGATGATGAGACTGATAATGCGGATTTGACACGAGAAAGCAGATAAATTTTTTTAAAGAGGATGACCTCAAGTCAAGCACCTCTACTCCGTGTTTCATACATTTCGCTCAATACAGCGAAGGCTAGTGACACTCCTTCTTGTAGCTGCGTTCGTCACATAAATAGGTGGGTCTGTTAGAGTACCTTAACTGTTCGGTCATCTTGCCTAATATTAAACGAAGACGGTTTTGACACAGTTGCTAGTATTTTGGTCTTGAACATTTCACCGGTCGTTTTATCCGTTTTCATTCACAGCCCGTTGCAGCGCCTCAGGCGCAGGCACGAGGTCGACATAAATGAGAATTGGCATCCACTAAAGCTGGCTAGAAAACGCGGGGTGTTGTGCAACATGCTCACAGGGATTGTTGCGGAACTTTATAGCACGCTACGTTTAAAGCGCGGTAAAGGAACTGATGCAGCACAAGAAATAACTGCATAAAAAAGGAACAAAGAGAAGAACAGGCACCCAAGGGCACGAACATAAGAATATGCACAGAAGTGCCTATTTCTAGTATTTCCTTCATAAAATACACTTAGAGGTCTTCTCAAATATCCCGTGGTGATCCACGTCAATAATCTAATCTTTATTTCTGGAGTTTTTTTTTTAGAAAATACGTGTCTGTTTAGTGTTGATAATACGGCAATATTAGAAAACAACGATGTTGACACTATAGCTTCCCAGAATCTGCTATATTAAAATAATCAGAATGATCCCCAAACTCTCTCAGAATTGATAATCCTCAAGTCTTTGCAATAGTCCACATTGCAATCTATGAATGCACGGACCCAAACGTCAGCAATGGCGTGCTAGCTCGTCGTTCTTACGTTCAACAAGCAATGCTAGAAGATTTGCTTGAGACATACCCTGTGAAAGTCTTGCTATCACAAAGTTTTTGTTCAGCCTTAATGAGCTGACCGAATGCTTCGCTATAATGCTACATTTCATGTGTATGTCTTGACAGCAGTTACTGAGCGTGTGCTGAAAAAAGATATTTTAGAGACGCTATACTGTGAAGCATTGGAAGTGACAAGGGACGAGACAACAAAAGTTCTGCCTTCACTCCCTATATATCCAGGCATGGTCCACGACTTCAAAAAAATAGCCGCGGGTGCCAGATGTTTTTTTTTATACACCACAGATGCTGGCTAGTTTGTGTAGGGTAACGAACCTATGTGTTCAGGAATACAATGCTTCCATAGTAAGAAGTTCGTTGCGTGCACTGAAGGGGGGTTGTATTTTCTACCCCTGTTCGGTGGAAAGACAAATGTCGGTTAAATGGTTCAGTGGTAGAATTAGCGGCTAAACTAACAGGCTTACAGAGCTTCTTCGGTGGCATCTGGTCACGTCGCTGTTTACTTTGAGGTACACTACGTGTGACATTTAGACGGAGTCTTATATGGTAACTTTAGTGTTTACTTCATAGACTGTGGTTGTGTTACGTACTTTCAGCTTTGTGCTGTTGTAAGGAGGTAATGGCGGGGCATCGTCGGTTTCCACCACGTTGTCAAATTCTACCATAGGTCAAATCTGATTGGCCCAGGGAGCAGATACAGCATCTCTAATAGGCTTGAAGAGGTGGATTGATTGATATGAGGGGTTTACCGTCCCAAAACTACTATATGGTTATAAAAGAGGCCATAGTGGAGGGCTCTGAAAACTTCATCCACCTTGGGTTCTTCAACCTGCAGGCAAATCTGAGCACACGGGCCTACAGCGTTTTCACCTCCGTCGTAAATGCAGCCACCGCAAATGGCATATGATCCCACGACCTGCGGGTCAGCAGCCGAGGACCTTAGCCACTACACCACCTCGGCAGGGCTAGGCTTTAAATGTCACCATTGCAAAATATAACAATACGGCGTAATTAGGCAGTGACCAGAATAGCACCCCACGACCAGCTCAGTTGAGAAAAATATTGGGGGCTTTAGAAATGACTAGGCTACGCAGCGCGTGCGCTAGCGTGCCTTCGATTTCAATGTTGGACAAATAGATTGATTTACGTTCGCACGTTTGAATGCGCAATGGTCATAATACGCTGTGATAACGCTGACAGGCTGATTTTTTTGTCATTGTTTCTACAGGGAAACTGTGCATGGTTATGTTCTGGCGGAGCACGCCGACGGACAACCATTGTGTGGAACAACAAATTTCGGATAGCTCATTATCTCGACAAGTGCACCGCCTTAATTTTTGCGTCGGAAAGATGCACATGGCGTAAAAATAAACATAGGATATCGTCGACGTGGACAATTTAAAAGGCAGGACTACTTACTTGAGAAACGAACGTCAGGGGATATTTTTATTCAGTTTGAACTACGGATTTCCTTACGTACTATAAATGATTTTATTACGAGTCCACCGTTGGCGACCACTGATGAGAAAATGGGCAGCTTTGAAATAGGGTACGCAAAGCCCGGTGTTAGCGTTTATCGCAGCTGCCAGTGCGTCATAGATATAGTCTTAGGCATCCACGTTAAGTTACGAAAATAGCGCATCGTACTTTACGAACCTCACCTCTGCGTAGAACATTCCACATCATGCGTGAATATGCGTCATGCGCAAAAGAAACACCGAAATCCTGGAGTATATAGATCTCCTCGTTTCCTCAATATAGTCAATAGTGATAATATACTAATTCGCTATGGCAGCATTCACGTGGCATACCAGACCGACTATTGCCCCGCCACGGTAATCTGCTGGCTGCTGACCCGCAGGTCGCAGGATCGAATCCCAGCTGCAGCAGCTGCAGTTTCATTGGTGGCGAAAATGCTGTAGGCCGCGTGTGCTCAGATTTTGGCGCACGTTGAAAAACCCCAAGTGATCGAACTTTCCGGAGCCTTCCATCACGGTGTCTCTCATAATCATATGGTAGTTTTCGGACGTCCAACCCTACATATCAATGAAATCAATACCCAGACCGACCATTGTCACAGCTTCGCGGGCCTCTTTCTACATGGAAACCGGAATTTTATTTTTTGTTCTGCATTTTTTAATCATGAAAGGCAGCGCAAGTATCTATGGCATGATGTTGGTGAAGGAACAATGTTGTGAGTCAGCGCTGTTGTTTTGTCCTTTATTTACTGGTGTTCTGTCTTTATGCCCAGTTTCGATTTATATCGTGTGATGCCTCGCAAGTTTTGGTCTATAATAAGTGAACAAAACGACCACCTAGGAGCGCAAAGACATGGGTAGTTGGAGGGAGGGACGGACGGATGGACGGACGGACAGACGGACGGACGGACGGACGGACGGACGGACGGACGGACGGACGGACGGACGGACCGACAGACAGACAGACAGACAGACAGACAGACAGACAGACAGAGATAGATAGATAGATAGATAGATAGATAGATAGATAGATATATAGATAGATAGATAGATAGATAGATAGATAGATAGATAGATAGATAGATAGATAGATAGATATGCGCTCATAGCGCCTTCACTTTAGTGAAAAATGCTTCACACAGGTAGTGGAAATTTCTGGAGCCCTCAACAATGATATCTCTCATAATCATATGGTGGTTTTGGGAGTTAAAGTCAACATTAAAGTCAAACTATATCTAAATGTATCACATTTAATAACCCAGCATATTTCGCCAAACAGCAGAGACACGGGTGACATGGGCACTCACTTTCATTTCCTGTTTGCCAATATTTTATGACTAGTAATGTACTAAAGGTTAGAGTAGCGGCGTAGGATATTCTTAGACATAAACAAACCTCCCAAGAAAAAAAAAGAGAAGTGTATAGGGATAAATGGTTATGTAATCAAAAACATGGTAATTTGAGGGCGCATGAAGGAGGACTGGTCGAGAAGGGGGAGTTAGTTACTCAGATAAGCAATTTTCTTGCGAAATAATTCAATGTATGCCGTGGTGGTCTAAAAAGGGCTGCAGTTCTCAGGAATGCAGGCCTTGATGATCTCAGATATCTGCGTATCTGCGTTCTATTGATTAGGGCTACTACTTTGACTTGCTGCTCACTATCGTACCTCCTGCTTGCTTATTACTTTGTCAACCTTGGAGAGCAGTGTGTGCTCCTATGCCTTCTTACAAATGGTCATCTTATAACTTTCCAGTGGATTCCCGCTCATTGTGGCGTGATGGGAAACGAAGAGGCAGACGATGAAGCTAAAAATGCCTTAAGCAGTGCCCCTGAAGTACGCATTGCGTTTTCACGAGCTGACACGAACGCCCTGCTTCGCTGCGTGATGCGCAGCTACATACTTCAGCACTGGACCAAACCGGAACGGCGACACCAGCGACTTCACCAATGGGACCCGGAAATGAGGTTCCGCATGCCTCCTAAATTGAAACGGCAACTCACAAGTATGATCCACCGCATTAGTCTTTGTGTAGCGTACACCAGACGTTACGCACATATCATCGGTCGCAGTGACACCGGTCCTAATTGTGAACACTGTGATGTGCCAGAAACACTTGAGCACATATTTTGTGTTTGCCCAGCATACTCACGTGAACGACAAACACTGATTTCTTCTACAGAACTATATCGCAGTAGGTCATTAACTGATGAGAACATGTTGGGCCCTTGGCCAGACACCAACAGTGCAACTGCGGTCACAAGAGCAGTTATTACCTTTTTGGAAACAACTGGACTATGTGCGCGGCTGTGAAATGTGTCTCAGCTAGAAAGAACACTACATACTCACCTCTCTATCTCACCATCGTAATCCATTATTCTTTCTTTTTCCATTTCCCTTCCCCAGTGTAGAGTAGCAGGCTAGAGCAAGCTATCGCTCAGGCCGACCTCTCTGCCTTCCTGTAAAAAAACTTACCTCTTTTCTTACAAAGAAGACTGGTTAACAATAACCTTTTCACTCTTAGCACACCGCGATGGTATCATCTAGCTACTGTAGGATACCTGAAAAATTGAATCATCAAGGTGCAATGCAAAAGATGGCTTTGTCATATACAAACTCATAGGGGGACAACTGTGGCACTGTTGAGTCCACAGAGTGAATCTCGCTTGAGGGCCCGGCATAAGGCTAGCGACATTAATATCACAATAACCAAAAATGTTCGACCAAAGTTCATTACTTTAACACGAATGCTGGGCCCTTCACCCTGACCACCAAAACAGCGAAAAACACTACATACCTTGTCCCCAGCTATTGAATTCTTACGAGTCCTCTGCACACACCGTTCCTTTAATAACAATAAAAATTATTTTATGCACGAGAGTGTTCTTCTCGTCTTTTGTTGATTTGTTGGTTTATGGTTTACAGTAACTGTCGAGTCTGTCTATTCATGGCCTAGAACAGGCATAAGACTTCATGAACTCGGTTTTAGAAAAGCATGAGGCTCATGCATGAGGCTTCACAAACACGCTTTATACCCATCACACCGTCTCCATTTCCCAGTGATATCGGTCTGTGGCCACGGAATAAAAGAGGGAAAGGGGGAGGTGAAGCACCGTCTGGAATTGGTGAAATGACGTATACATTACCATGTCTAACGCTTGATGACAGTGAGCCCTTCGATTGTTTCAGCTTCCGGCGCAGCGAGAAACATGCTAGCGGAAAGCAGAACGCTATGAGTCATTGAGCGTAGGCCTACATAAAATAACAATTAATGCTATATTTTATAAAATTATACACAGAAAAGATTGTTAGAGGTGGCTGTAAAGTGCAACTAGGCATCTGTAATCAGTGCATTTAAGCTGTTCTATTGATTGCACAGTGTAACGAATAGCAAGAACATGCTGAGTAGGCTAATTAATCACTTTGGCTCACACATAGCTCCATCAGTTTTGCTTCCGTGATATATCAAGCATTATCTGTACTATTTAGTAATAGAGAGAGAGAGAGAGAGAGAGAGAGAGAGAAAAGGCAGAGAGGGTTGTCCAACACATAATTTGTTGTCCACCTTGCGGGAGGCTAATCGTAGAAATAATGGATAAGATAGCACAAAAATAAGAAGCCTAGAAAAATAGCAGATGGACATTTAGGGTAAACACACGGTATGTTGACTGACGGTATATAAATATAGTCACCTAGAATGTGGTATACAATACTTTGCCATAATAGTAGCTTATACATGCCCGGATTGTTCATATAACGCATGGGAGATGCTGTGATAACATGACACGGTTCTGGGTCTTGCCCCGCCGACTTCAATTCATTTCATTTAATTGATTGTCCAGAATGTAGGGAAGTAAGCTTTAATTTTTCCCTCCCACAAGTTTGCGTATGGCTGTACACTATGAAAATGATAATTTTTACAGTGAACGTTTGTGTTATAGCGTAAGGACAGTTTTTAACATGGTTTAGCTTCAAGGTTGAAGCCTTGTGTTCTGTCCTTTTCGAACCTTTTGTGTGTTATATATATTTTTAAAAAGTCGCCTAACATGACTTTCACGTGTTATGTGCCACAAGGCTGCCATAGTAGTGGTTTTTTTCATCTATTTCTGCCATTAAGTAAGTGAATGTATTTGACAGCTAACGCACGTGCGTGCACGCACACGCACAAACACACTAGGAGTGCTATTATAGGCATGTATAGGCTTGCTACAACAGGGCTAGCCAGATTGTGGGCGTGCCACTATTTTGGCAGCGAGCATCTGCGACGTCCAATCGAGAGGCCACTCTTAAAGAAAAGGCTCAGAAAGAGATGAAAAGAAAAGGATGCAAATACAGACGTCGTGAACTGTGATACGTACGTTCTTCCCCTGGAAGACAAACACGAGAGACAGGGACAGAGAAAGAAAGAGCACACGAGATCAAATCGACGATGAAACGGCAGCGTAGGAGCGGAAAGCTTGCCTTCAAAGCGAATGCCATGCTCCCTTCTGACCTCGGCTGGGATCTGCTCAGAAGGACCCGCCAAGACGACTTCCTAAATCGTCTTGTTGCCGTTGGCGCGCCCTGCAGCAGAGTGAACGGAGGGTGCGAAAAGGGGGTCGTTCGTGTGTCCGCTGGAATTGCTCTTGCCGCAGCTATAGTGCCCAAGCGTGGCCGGCCGCAGAAAGTTTAAACTGTTTGCTGAAGCAAGGCGAGGTCATAAATGAAAAGGGAGGCGGCGATGAGGCGTACGCTCGTAGACAGTGCCTTAGACTCTGATTCTAAATGCGGAAATTGAAATCCGAATGGAGATTGTTCAAACTGTTGCTGCTCCAGCGTGTAGCCAGCTAGATGTTCGCTCTTCCGCGTACACTGCCTGTATTTACTGTGCAGCGGCACGCGAGCCGCGGCCCTTGACTTTAACTGATAGTTCACTCTATATCCTTGGTTATGTTGGGATGTTACACTAAAGGAAGAAAAAGTAACAGCAGTGAACATAGGCAATCCCAAGTGGTCTACAAGTCTGTTAGGACGCTTATAATGCTGTAACCCGCAATTGAATTACAGTAACAAAAGTGTGCAAAAGGAATTGCTTACGCTGCTGCAACACTCAATAGACAATAGTAAAGCATATAGTGTACTGTTGGCATCTCTAAATTACACCTATGCCCAGCTTTTGTGTTGAAATTAATCCCTCAAAAGCCTAAGTAATTATTAAGTTTTGAGAACCCACCGAGGTGGTCATGTAGCAAAGGTGTTCGGCTGCTTACCCGCGGGTCGTCGGATCGAGTCCCGGCTTTGACGGCTACACTTTTGATAGAGACGAAAGCGCTGCAGGCCCATGTGCTCAGATTTGGGTGCACGTTAAAGAACTCCAGCATTTCCGGTGTCCTTAACTACGGCGTCTCTCATAATTATATGGTGGTTTTGGAACGTTAAACCTTACATATAAATGAAATCAATATTTTTTAGTTTTGAGATGACTGTTCTTTTGGTTGCGATTACTTATCGACGTTTCTTGAACCAATTGATTCTAGCTTCAGGTAACGTGGTCTTCCGAGTGCACCTATACGAACTTGCGTATTTGACATCGTAAATACTTTACGCTAGTAACCAACATGATCATGTTGTAGATTCTTACCAAGACTTCGCACACAAATATTGTTGCTGTCACTGCACATGATATCACGCTGCACACACTTACAAACACTACATTACTTTTTGTCATGAGGGAGATGTTACGACAGGTAGGATTTTGGTAATATCTAGTGTAACAATTTTCATTATACTAAGCCAGTGCTTTCAGCAAACCTTTCAGCAAGTAGTGTTACCGATGGTTGGTTGAAAGGTTAATTTTCACCCAATTCGTGCATATCATACCAACATTTGCAATCTGGCACCAATGAAGGTGATAATAGATGAGTATATCATACTATTTACAGACAAAAGACTAGGTATACACTACGTCGAAAGATCTCTGTAAGGTCTATACACCTTTTTATTCTTTGATTTCCTGACAGCGAACACTTTAGACGAAGCAGTACTTGAAACTGTGAACGTTATTGCAATTCCAAAATTACTTGTATAAGGTTCAATGCAATCTATTCGAACGAAGTGGAGTTCGAGAATATTAAATTCAAATTCATTATTTGTATGTTGAAGCCCAAAATTTATATGTCAACCGTAGTCTATTCTACCAAATGCACATGCTCTGAACATTTGGAATGGCATTTCGTATGTGTGCACCCCATGAATGTCCGTTTCTGGGTGCACTGATATAGAGCCGGGGTTAACTGAAAGTTAACTCTAGCTCTAAAAGGCCAGGGCTAACTTAATAATGGTACTCGCGTGCTGGCTGTCAAGGTTTAGGCCACCCCAGCAAGCTGAAATGCAGAATCCAGTGCACATGTGCACCAGTGGACATGTGCACTAGTGTGTTAGTGGACATGTGCACTCACTGAATATCAACCCTGTTCGAGTGCACACGCATTCTATAGTACTGATATAGAAAGGGAGCATATCAAAGTTTAGGAGCTTTTATAAGTTAGTAGTCACACGGCAGCTTACCAGAATTCGAACGGCTACTGGAAAATGTTATTAGTATATCTTAACAAGAGAAAAGCCCTGCTAAAGAATGCCTACCCATCCCCCACCTTTTTCTGGTGCAGGTTAGCCCTAGCATGCCGGCACAGGTTAAATGACAAAACTTTTCTTTTACAGCAGAGTTGTTACGCATGAAGTTCATCGGGTTTTACAAATGAAAAATTATAAAGTGTGAACAGGCACGTGCTCCCTTTGTTGTTGTCTTCAATTCCGTCCTAGTTTTCCTGTTTTCCATTGTTCTCGGAACACGTGCACCAATTTGACCGGTGCGGAATGCAATAACTCTGATGGGTGAGTAACGAACACCCACGGACAGAAATGGACAGATGGAGAGAAAGAGAGCGAGAGAAAATACAAGGCGGGAAAAATTTTATGTGTAAAGCAATATATTTAAGGCACAAAAAAGCCCCAAAAACTATGATAGTGCGTAGAATAATGGGACTGGACTGCGCTTATGACCATAAGCGCTGTCCAGTCCAATGCTTACCTCTTCTCTCCTTTTTTTTGTATGTGCGCTTAAAAATCTTTTTTTTTTTTTTGCAAACATGAATCTTCACCAGATATGCCATCTAGTCGTATACTTGAAAAAACGATGGGCAGATCACACGTATAGAGGGAATCCATGATATGCGAAGCATGATTGAAAAAGGGTAATATGTCACTTAAAACACACTTGAAACAGTACAACGTTACGAAGCGGAGGTAAACTATGACGTACGTGACATCCATGTCATCAATAATATATTTGGACGTATAATTTACTTTCGTCGTCTATTCACTTCACGTGACACCAAATTTGGTATATGTGAGGCTAGCGAAATGGCCACGAGCACGCTATGAGCGTAGCATGTAGTCGTTTATTACATGGCATGCATGCCATGATTATCATATTTGGACGTGTCATTTACTTCCATCGTCCATTCACGTCACATGATGCCGAATTTGGTATACGTGAAGCTAGAAAAACAGCCTCAAGCATGCTATGAGCGTAGAATGTAGTCATGCTTTACATGACACACAGATCACAATTATCACGTTTCGACGTCTCATTCACCTTCGTTATCTATTCACGTCACATGATACCAAACTTGGTATATGTGAAGCTAGCGAAATGGCCACGGGTACGCTATGAACGTGGCATGTAGTGATGTTTTACTTGACACGAATATCCTGATTATCATGATTGGACGTGTCATTCACCTTCGATGTCTGTCACGTGCCACGATGCTAAATTTGGCATATGTGGAGCTAGCAAAACTGCCGCGAACGCGCTATGAGCGTAGCATGTAGGGATGTTTTTACATGACACGCCTATTATGATCATCATGTTAGGACGTGTCATTTACCTTCATCGCCCATTCACGTCACTTAATGCTAAATTTGGTATATGTGAAGCTTTCAAACGGCCGCGAGCACGCTATGAGTGTAGCATGTAGTCATGTTTTACATGATAGGCATATCAAGATTATTATGTTTCGACGTGTCATTCACCATAGTTGTTTATTCACGTCAAATGATACCACATTTAGTATACGTGGAGCTAGTGAAATGGCTGTGGGCGCGCTATGTGCGTAGCATGCACTCATGTTTTACATAACATGTATGCCATAATTATCATGTTTGGACGTGTCATTTATTTTCGTCGTCCATTCACGTCATATTTGCCAAATTTGGTAATTGTGAAGCTAGCGAAACGGCCGCGAGCGCATCATGAGCGTGGCATGTAGTCATTTTCTTCATGACACGCATGTCATGATCATCATCTTTGCACCAGTCATATACCTTCGTTATTTATTCACATCTCACAATACCAAATTTGGTATTTGCGAAGCTAGCGAGACGACCACCAGCGCACCATGAGCATGGTGTATAGTCATGACTGGAACAATATGTCACGATTTTCACGTGAGGGTCTGTCACTTGTGTTCGCCATGCAGTCATGTCATACCATACCAAATTTGCAACATGTCATGTGAACGAAACCACTGCAGGAGCAGCAAGACCATGAAATGTAAATCAGGACATTCAAGACATACATGTAATGATTTGAATGTTATGACTAGACACTTTTGCTTGTCATACAGTCATGTTAAGTCATGCCAATTTTGGTATCGATACGATTATCGAAATGGCCAGGAGAGCTATAAGTCATTGATAGATAGATAGATAGATAGATAGATGGACAGATAGATAGATAGATAGATAGATAGATAGATAGATAGATAGATAGATAGATGGATAGATAGATAGATAGATAGATAGATAGATAGATAGATAGATAGATATAGATACGATAAAAGTCGCAAAACTTCGCTTTTTAAAAACTTCTTGACGAGGCAACATTCAAAACCACTTACCCGCGATCCGAAGGCGAGTGGTATAGCCACATGACTGGCCAGGCATGCTACCGTAGCTGCAGCATTGCACGTACGCGTGCACTTCGGCTGCGGGAGGTACCGGGTTCTATCCCCAATTCCAGCCAGCCACCGACTGGTTTATAAACAGGGGACAGACGGGCTTCGGGGAGGTGACGTGACGCTCCGTGGTGAAACTTACTCTGCCTGGAGGACTTCGATGCCATCGCGTGGGACACGGAGGTCAGGCATGCTAGCATAGCATATCCTTGTATAGATTAGTATAGTATAGCAAAGGTGTGCGAAAGGAAAGTGAGGATAGAGAGGAGTTGTGCGAGAGTGAGAAGGACGGGAAAAAGGAGGGGAGAATCAGCAGAGAGAAAGTACCAGAAGGTAAGAGAAATAAATAAGTAGGAAGAAAGAGAGACCGAAAATCAGAATAAGAAACTTACACAGAGACAAAGAGAATAAAAAAAAAACACAAAAAGTTGCAAATGAAGACAGAGCAAGCGTAGATTTGTGAAGTGTATATAGCAAGAGAGGAAAGAAAACACAAATGAGGGTAAATGCGCCGTCCCAACAGTAGCACATAGGTGCCTGCCAACTCTGCTGCAGCCTGGTCTTGCGAGATTTTGCACACTACAGACGCTTGTTTATAGTAAAAAATTCAGCGTGGTAGTATTTCTTCAGTCTGCCTAATTTCACCTGTCCTATTGATGTTGACTACATACCTACACATTTTTTAAGTTTAAGGTGTGATGCGTCGATGACAGAATATACTACATGTGAAGCGAAAAATGTTAGTATACAATGCTCTTTTTCATCCCATTTCTATTGTCATCTTGTCGCGTGTACAGAGTCTAAAGCATCATCAAATGACGTGGTCGCATTAGAAAAATTGCTTTGCGAAGGATTGAAGGTGTATTCTACAACGCATACACTGCTCCAATATGTGCAAAATACAGAATAATAAGCATTGATAGTTGCTACAGATACCAGCTTCTGTCTACTTTCCAACCAGAAATACGGCGAGGAAGTACTATTTTACATACATTGGCTGCCTTGTAACCTAGTCCTGTCAGTCGAATCACTCAGTGTAATGAAAGTAGTCATGTATCACGTCCTCGCACTAATTATGGATTTGAAACGCTACATTACCCTCTGCCAAGTGTGATAAACGAATGAAAATTAACTATTGATAATCTGCATATAATGTCTAAAACTGAAATGTTAAAATGGATTTGCTGATAGTGTTTTCCATGAATGTTGGGAGAGTTTTGTTATGGTAATTTTTTCTCATTCGTTCATACATTGCTTTGTTATCAGTAGTCTTGTATGCATTTCAGAGTTGCTATTTCATTATTTGCTGTCATGAGCCAAATGCGCGTTTTTTCGTATTGTCACTTTTTGCTGCATGTAATAATTTGTTAATTCGTATCTTAGATATTTTCACTGGGCTAAGGGGTTGGTCAAGCTGTGACATGCAGCTTTTTTCGCCTTCGCACTAAACAACGTATACAATGTGTTTTTGTGTATTTGTCACGTAGGCAAATAAATAAACCCAGCTCAAACACTTTCAATTGCATAAGCGCATTCTGTTGCCAACTGAACAAGAAAACTGCCCGTACGCCTGTATGTCGCGTACGACACACACACACACACACACACACACACACACACACACACACACACACACACACACACACACACACACACACACACACACACACATATATATATATATATATATATATATATATATATATGAGATCTAACAGAGAGTAATGCCAAGGAATGTACAGGGGAAGTTATTAGAACCAATGGAATGTAAATAAGATAGAAAAGTATATATATATATATATATATATATATATATATATATATATTTTTTTTTTTTGTTAGATATATATAATATATATATATTTTGTTTGGTCGTAAGGAGACCAAACAAAATAAATTTTCCACTGCACGGTCGGGTGGGTTTTGGGTTTGAACACGCTCGCTTTCCGAAGGTGAACACGCGCACTCACGTGTTCACTTTAACAAAAGCGCGTGCTGTGCACTACCGCCAGTTCGACGCAACCACGCACTCTCTTACCGGTGGCACTCACACGATTTCTAAGATTAAGTGCTTGCTCGTATTACTTTCGTGCCTAACTGTGCCACATTACAACGATATTTTGAGACTCCAAAGCGCCAAGGATAGGTAATCTTGCACCATCTAAGATATCTTGATAAAGAAGCATACACTCTAAGCCAACAAAGTCACGCTGATCGGCTAATGATTTTTCTATCCAGTGAGTAAATTTGTCTATGGCTCTACAATATCCTACGCGTTCCGCGCATATAACTGGTGCCTATAATGGCTTGCGACGAGCAAGTAATGTTTCACGCAGCAAACACCTTCGCCTCATTCCTTAGTCAATACGGGACGAGAAGTAAAATGAGCCCTGCACACAATTTTCCCGGTTGGTTGAACACGAGGCAGTGGATTGATTGATTGATATGTGGGGTTTAACGTCCCAAAACCACCATATGATTATGAGAGACGCCGTAGTAGAGGACTCCGGAAATTTCGTCCACCTGGGGTTCTTTAACGTGCACTCAAATCTGAACACACGGGCCTACAACATTTCCGCGAGGCAGTGGAAGTATATGAAAATAAGCGCTAGAGTTAAGAAGTAACATCTTCGCCAAGGTTTTGCCGCAAAGACGCAGGAATGAATGTGACCGTAACAAATTAAATTGAAATTTTATATGACGGGAGGCAAGCAGATTGCTTCATTAAGATCTGATCTGGCGTTACTCTAAAAACGCTGGCATAAGGGAATATGGCCGCTTCGGGTAGTGAAGTGGTTTTCATACAGTCTATCACTTCAACGCTAAGTAGTGAATGCACAGCACCTAAAGAGCTCGGGACGTTTGTTTATTTCAGTACGCCCTTTTCAGCAAAGTTCGTAGTTGCTGCCCGAACGATCAGCTTCCCTCCCGACACCTCTACATGCTCCTTCGCCCGATGGAGCCGGCCCGCACATTTCATCTCTCCTTGGTTATAATGATAATGATTGGTGGGGTTTAAGGTCCGGAAAGTGCCATATGATTATGAGAGATGCCGTAGTGGAGGGCTCCAGAAATTTAGATCACCTGAGTTTGTTAGTGTGAACCTAAATCTGAGCACGTGGACCTCAAGCATTTTCGACTCCAGTGAAAATGCCGCCGCCGCAGCCAGCATTCGATCTTGTGACCCGTAGGTCTGTAGCCAAGTGCTGTAGCCACAAGACCGCTACGGTGGACTCATCTCCTCTTGAGCCCATCTGTAGTCTTCGGAAGCTTCAGTTATTTTTTCAGTTATTTAATATTACCTGAAGTGCACCAGCTTGGCGCTTTACATGAGGGACGGGCTGACATGCAGGGACAATGACTCGGTGAACTACTTGAAGGCTGCCTGGTCGGTTTGGAGCACATCTCTGGGTAGACTGTTGAAGTTGCTTGCTGTGTTTACAAAAAAAAAGAGTGTAGATGCCCAGTGGTCTACGACAGTGGTGGGTAAACAGCGTTGGTGTAATTCGTGCGGCAGCACGGACAATGAGCAGGCCGCTATAATGAAGTGCTAGGAGAGAAATGATAATATTTGTCAAAAAGGCACAACACCCACCTAAGGTGTTTGAGTTCCAAGTTATCATTATGTGCTTTGAATTTTAGTTTTTAACACTACTTCGGAAAAATAATCTGAAAAGATATAGCATACTGTGAAGTATTGCGCTGCTTCAAGGGCTTTAATAAGGTTAGTTAGATGTTTGTTCTAAGCAGAGCATGTGTACTTTAACTTGGGCCGTACTGATGCTTGATAAGCTGATAGTTCAACCGATTGGGGAGCAAAGTGGAAATGCCTTCCAAGGTACCCCAACGTGTGGTTAGTTTCTTTAATGATGCTTGCGAGGTGAGAGGACCAGAAAAGGTCACCAGACATAGTGACGTTGCGGTACTTGTATGAGTTGACAGGAGAAATCGCAGCGTTGCACAGGACGTACTGTGGTGGAGGGAGATGCCTTCTTCGGGTAAAAAAAAAAACTAGCAGTGTTTTAGTAGTATTTAGCGACATAATCCATTTACTACACCAAGAAGTGGTCGTATTCATGTTCTCTTGAAGCGATTGGGAGTCATGAACGCTATGAATAGGGCGATAAACGACAGAATCGTTTGCGAACAGACGTACGTTAGATGAGGTTTTGGGGGGAGATCATTAATGTATATTAAAGGGGCCCTAAAACTCTTTTGAAGTAATCATGGAATGAATTATCTAAAAGACCTGATTGCCTCACGAAAATAACGCCGCATAAATTTTGAGAATCCGTCCAGTACGAGCGGAGTTACAGAGATTTGTCGCACGCTGCAAACGCATTCGTTCTTCGCTCGTACCGACGTAAGCGCTGGAAACTAAGCGAAGAAAAATGGCAGAAGCAAATAAGAAAAAAGCACGTCACGCACGCTTTGTGACCTTGAGCACTTTTTCTTCCTTTTTTTTTCGAATACGTGGCTTTTCTAGTGTGACCACGCGCGCAAGTGTGGGCCAGTCGAAGCGTCTCACGGCGATCCCTGTAACGACTGAGCACGCCATGTTTGAATCAGCCAATAGCTGATCGATGGCGTTGTACGAGGGATTTTTCAGCGTCTTCCGTCATTTGTTGAGTGAGGAAAAAGTAATTCTTCGCTTACTTCTATAACTTATCGTGAATTCCAGGCCGCGTGCTGGGCTGTACTAGTCGACTCGCGTGTTCTTGGAAGCCTCCACTACCGATCAGCAGTGCTTTATGAACTTGCTCAAAAAGTGTTGCAGGGCCCGTTTAAGAAAGGAGTGGGCCCAAGAGGGTTTCTTGGGGTACTTTAGACCGAACAGCTGCTTGAACAATGATTGTTAGCATGAACAGCTCCCGAATAGTGAAGAATGCACGAATCCAGTAAAAAACTAAAGGATTGAAGTTTAACCGAGAATGTTTCAAAAGTAGTGACTAATGTGAAACCTTGTCGAGAGCTTTTCAAAATATAAAAACAGAGCATTAAAAGAAACGTTTAGATCAAGTTTAGAGCTAATGTCAATAACGAATATTGTTAGCTGTGTGTAACAAAAAAATTCTTTGTGAAATCCATGTTGATTAAGAGTAAAAAAGTTAAGAGATAACAAAAAGTAACTGTGTGTGAGTATGTTATGTATTATATTATTTCAAAACAGACGCTGGTTAGTGAGACAGGGTGGTAACTGCGGTAAGAAGACGGTTAACCTCCTTTTGGAACTAGGACAATGTTGCCCACTTTCCAGTCATCTGGCCCCTCACCTAATGATAACGACTGTTGAAAGATATGAGATAACCTTCCGCTGATGACGTGTTTAGTTCTTTTTAAAGTTTTCGAGCTGATGCCATCAATGCTGGCCGATGACGAAAGCTTTAGAGCATCAATAACATTTGCAACACCAGCCTGATATAAGATTATATGTACCGTAGCATTATGAGATTGGATTAAATTTGTGGGGTTTAACGTCCCAAAACCACCATATGATTATGAGAGACGCCGTAGTGGAGGGCTCCGAAAATTTCGACCACCTGGGGTTCTTTAACGTGCACCCAAATCTGAGTACACGGGCCTACAACATTTCCGCCTCCATCGGAAATGCAGCCGCCACAGCCGGGATTTGATCCCGCGACCTGCGGGTCAGCAGCCGAGTACCTTAGCCACTAGACCGTAGCATTATGAGCACAGGGCGGAAAATTGGGTAGGTTATCGGCAGGGTCGTCAGTAAAAACGCAAGAAAGTGTGCGGTTGAGTGCTTCTGCAGTTTAACAATCAGGTATGGGCTGGTTTGGGTCATCGTGCCTGGACAGTGGTTGCAAATGATTAGGATCGAGAATCTCCCAGAACTGCTTCGGGTTAATGTGAAGTGTGTTCCGGAGTGTTGACAAAAAAAAAAGTCAGGATTAGTTCGGCGCGAAAGTGATTCGAATGTCCTTATCACATTGCGATACCTCTGCTGCGCACTTTTTGTTGGAACGCTTAGTAGCACAGAATGATTTTTAATTTTTTTTATTTAAGCATGTTAGTGTTTAGTTGAACCAAGGTGATGACTGTTTTACTGCTACGGTTATTGTGGGCACGCCTGTATTTATGAAGCGATGCATTTTGTTTCCAAACAGGAGCCTGTTCGCTTTCACAGAGCGTTCTCAAAATTAGAAAGAAAACTTGTGGAAAAGATTGCTAGTTTGATATTCACAGCAGAGTAGTTTTCTTTATTGTAGAGAGTCATAGTTTCTAAAGACGATAGTCTTTCTTGGGGACCTTCGACGAAAAAGTTTTGGTATGTCTGTCTGTTTGTCTGTCTGTCTGTCTGTACAATTGTATGTTAGTTCGCCCTTAACGGTACCTTAAAAAGCACCAGACGATACCCCAAACGGCTGACTTCATCCACCAATATTGCTCAAAATTCAGCGCTCATAATTGTGTGATTGTCGATTAAAAAGCAATTATTGCGCATATCTGAGGCACCATAACAACATGTCAATATCTTGTATGTGTGTCTTTTGCTAGAAGGGGCATGCCTAAGTAATTCTAAGGACCTTAGCGTTTATCACTATATGGTGGCTATGCAACACTTGCGCGAAAAGGCAAGTGTTTCAAACACTTTTCTCAGACGACTTAGTGGTGGCACCTACCCGTCCCCTTGCATTCTACACCTTATCACCTCCGAGCCGGGCACGCACGTCGCGCACTTCGTTTTCCAAAATAACGGCCAGATAGCGCCCATGTCTCACGTAGACGAGACTTGATGCGCTTGTTCGCCTCCGCTGAACACTCGAGGCACTATATCGCAGCGCTTCAGAATACCTTTCACCGATTTTCTTGCGCGGAACATCAAATAAACGTTTTTTCACTCTCTTCATACGCAAGACTATCGTCTTTCCACGAAATTTCCAGTGTATTCTTTTTTTTGCTGAATGCAATAATTTTAAGATCAATTATTGCATGAAGTACTGAGTGATCACCGAGACCGGACTTGTAAGTGACTGATTGAAATTTCTCACGGTGAGAAGTAAGAACGAGGTCAAGTATGTTAGATGAACTTGGGCTTTGAATTCTTTGCGTGTTAATCCGCAATCCGTGTCAATCCGAACATGAGATAGGTGTTGATGAAGTCGCTTTCGGTGGTGTTCACTGATATGGGTGCATCGGAGAAATATGGAGAAAACAATCTATGGAGAAAATATAGAAGTTGCCAAACGCAATGATAGGTGACTGTCGGTGCCGTGTTATGATGGAATGAAGGGCCTCAGCATCAGGCGGGCGATAGCAACTACCAATTATGACTGGCGGGTAGAAAGCTTTACTTTCAGCAAACGCATTTTCGAAAGATGTGCTTACTTCAATTTAGACGCAATGAAGGCACTCATGAGTGCCTATAAGAATCACACTGCCTTTTTAGTAAGTTGATTGTGTCAAATTATGCTAATATTAGAAAATACTGAAAGAATCTAAAAGTTGTTAATGGACGGGTTAAGCAATCTTTCAGTTGAAACAATAGTGTTTGAATCTGTAGTGCTGTACAAGTTACCGAGTGCATCAAGTTTCGGTAAGATGCTTTCGGTGCTGGTGAAGAGAAAGGAAAGATGCCATTTTCAGCTAATAATAGATTGATCTGTTTGCTAGGAGAACGGAGGGGAGGCAACATCAATGTTTTGTCGAATGTATTAAGCTAGTTGCTGATAAACAGCTTATCGTGCCGAAGTGTATGTCGATCCTGTCGGGACTTGGCGAGTTGAATAAGATGCCTTCTAGCCTTAAGCGTGTTGGAGGATTTGTCTTCAGAGAGCCTGAAATTGGTGCCCTTTTGCATTTTAGCACACGAGAGGATTCGTTGTTGTACTTTGAAGTGCGTAAATCGTACAATGATAGGTTGTTTTTTTTTAGGCTTTTATCAGCCCAATCTGTGAGCCCTTTCTACATCCTAGGGTTCAATGACAGCGTTCAGGTATGTGCTGCAGTGTTTCACTATTAAAGCTTCGGATTGAACTCATGTTTCATTTCCAGCATCCGTAAGGCGAAAAACACCAAGTTTATCTTCGTGCCTTTTCTTCTGAATCATCCAACCTAGCTTTCATTCGGAGTAAGAACGTACGACGTGTGTCGTAATGTCGATTTACATATAGACGGAACATGACGAGGATTATGAAAATGCACCTCAAGTGTTCATATGATTGCTATCGCAATTATAGAAAGAAGGAAAGGAAAGTCGGCACAATAGCTACTTTCTTGGCAGCGAGGAAAACGGGACACAGTAGCCGATAAGCAACAAAATGGAAGTTGGAAATACTCCGACTGATACGGACGTTTACCATGTCTCTACGGAGCAACATACTGATCTCAACTTATACACTTGTAACTGCTTATCAGCTTCTGCATAGTGCAGTCACCGGACTAGAGATTATTCGAGCTGATTATGTCGCTGGCTATGTCATACATAAACAGAAGATAGAAAAGAGAAAACAATATAGTTAGTGGTTGCCGCGAAGTTGCTTTTGATTGTTTTACTGTATAGGCTCGAGTGTGCTGCGACAGTGTTCGTCACTTTCTTTTTCTCTTTTTGTGTGTTTTCGCCAAGTAGCGCACACTGAGTGTGACGTGCGTCTTAAGCTGTGGGAAGTGCAAGAGGGGCCGACGACGTTGACCCGCGCTCCCACCAGCGCCAAGTGATCATTTCCTTGTCAAACAATGCCGCTTCCTTGTATCTGTGATCGTAACAGCCCAGCGTGGCTGGCTAGCTGGAAGCAGGAAGGGTTCTTACTAACGGAACAGTTATATTTATAGCAGCTCGTGCAGGCCACTGACTGCGGTGATCACGAACCTAACTGAGTTCTCCGTCCACAACCTTGATTGGAACACGCTGCCTTCTTTGATCAAGTCAGGAAACTTAGATACGAAGATTGCCTCGCAAAGCTCCCACTTGTTTTGTAAGCGTGCGCGTTGATTGATATGTGGGGTTTAACGTCCCAAAACCACCATATGATTATGAGAGACGCCGTAATGGAGGGTTTCGGAGATTTGGATCACCTGGGGTTCTTTTTCGTGCACCCAAATCTGACCACACGGGCCCACAACATTTTCACCCCCATCAAAATGCAGCTGCCGAAGCCGGGATTCGAACCCACAACCGGCGGGTCAACAGCCGAGTACCTTAGCCACTAGACCACCGCAACGGGGCAATAAGAGTGCGCGTGAGAAATGTAAAGGTCAAGCGCCTATAAATGCGTTATTTATGCAACTCGCGCTTATATGTGTACCTAAATACAATAAATGATTAAAGTTTGGCAACCACAAGAACAAGAAAATGTCAATGTCAGAACAATGAGGGTGACGTAATAATTAAGCAAACTTAGTGAATTTGCGTCCCAAAGTGCCTTAGATGCATCTGAAATGGCACTTCTGTCTCTATCAGCTGGCCAGCAATGACCTAAACGTCCACGGAAAAACTTGTTTGTTTTAAGTGTCACTTGTTAAAAAACGAGAGCTCAGTTTTTATAACATCTTTATTATGCGCGAACCTCTTTTCTGATGAGCAAATAGTACTCTTACGAATTATTTTTGTAATTTTAGTCAGCGACCAGTACCTTAGAGACCAGTATCTGTAGGCATGTTCTCTTCTCATTATACACTTTAGAGGTGAAATAATTTTTGATCATCATGATGTGTGGTGTTTTATGGTAGAAGAGCCATTTGATAGCCAGAGAGCACCAGGTTATGGGACAAGCTATGAGAATAATGGAGGCCACGCCGCGGTAGTCTGGTGGCTAAGGTACTCGGCTGCTGACCAACAGGTCACAGAATCGAATCCAGGCTGCGGTGGCTGCATTTTTGACGGACGCGAAAATACTGTAAGTCTGTGTTCTCAGATTTTAGTGCACTTTGAAATTACTATAAAACCATGACAGTGACCTGAAAAATGTGTAGCACGAATTAATGGCAAAAGGTCGTGATGAAACCGTGGCGGAGATGTAGCCACCACAGCAGCGACCTCAGTTCGAAGATTCTGCTGCGGAAGGCCAGGGTATATGACATGAAAAGTATCTATGCATTTTAAAAATTCTTACATCAATTCATGTGTAAGTAGTAGTTCCGTACCGAGAAACATCGCTGGGTGAAGTGGAAATAGCTGCTGGTAGAGTGAGGAAAAGGGTTGTGTTCTTAGCGTGTCCAGTTCTTCGCACTGGATTAAAATGTGTAGCACTGCGAGTGCTTCGCCACATCTCTCACACCATGGCGGAGCGCCACTCGACAACAGGCATGAATGTGCAGTGAATGTATGTTCTTTTTTTAGTCTTGTAAGTGTTACTTCTGAGCGTCGTGATTTTGATAATGGCAGCCGATGACCAAGTAGCAGATTGATAACATGCAGTTTATTTTGTGCGTGCCTGTCCCACGTGCTCGCCAATAGGCTCTGAGCATGTGTTTTGAAAAGGTTTCAAGTAGAACGCAGGGATCGCTATTGATGTTCTGGCAGCTGTTTTATTGGCGGTTGCAGCTAAGTGGTTCGCCAAATCAGTGCCTTGTATCTCGCAGTGCCCTCGCGCCCAACAGACTACGACATGTGTATTGAGTGTGAACACAATGCACAGGACTGAGTAAAGGCAGATAAAGATGGCGTTTGTTTGCCTTTTGAAAGTTTTGAGTGCTTTCAACACGTTTGAAGAATCTGTATGTTTGTGCACTTTGTTTTTTATTTGTTCAATGTGTTTAACAGCCGCCAGTACAGCATAAGTTTCTGCTCTGAAAATGTTGGTGTTCGGATGCAGAATACCGGCATTTAAGAGAGATGGACCGATTGACTGTTGCGTAAGAGACAGAAGTGCGAGTTTTTTAGACATCAGTATAGAATTCTGGGCTGAGTATTTTTGCTGCAGTTCTAAGAAATGTGTACGGATTTGTGCAATTGGTGCGTGCTTGGTAACTTGTATAAAAGATATATCGCAGTCTATCAGCTGTCACTGCCAAGGCGAGACATATGCAGTGGGAGCAGCCAAACAGTGTTCAAGAAGCGGCACGCCTGTCTCTTCGGCTAGACCCCTCACACGATGTACGTAGGGCTGTCTGATGGCGAGGTGGTTGTCAAATAAGACAGAAACTGATAAATAATTGATAGTGGAGTGTAGGGGGCGTTCTTTGTTCGCATTCACCTTGCGGAAGTAGACGAAAGATTGGTAGTATCTTTGAAGATGAAGTAACCACGCGTTCGAGACAACGTACAGGCTTAGGCTTTGCACGGGCCCAGAGTGAAATGAAAGACCCCCGTGGCAAGACTACTGCGTTTGCGATGGACAGGGTCAAGCATCTTCAAGGCCATTGGTGTCGCAGACTGATAGGTTATGACCCCGCAATCTAGGCGTGTCTATATGAGGCTTCTATGCAAATTGATCAAACAATGTTTGTCACAACCCCAGGTAGAGCGTAATAAGACTCTTAAATTGTTCCTCACTTTTTAAAAATATTTTATATGTGGTATAAAAGTTAGCTTGGGGTCCAAGATTAGGCTTCAGAAGTGATCTTTAGGGCTTATACAAAGGCGCTGGCTATGAAGTTCCATTTTAGGTTCGGAATAGATGCCTCTCTTTCTAGAAAATGAGATGTGCATGCTTTTTTTGTGGATTTATTCAGAAACGGGTTTCATCTGCCCTATTGTAAATTCTGTTCAAACTCACCTGAACCGGCCGCTCACACATTTCCAGTTTACAAGCCAAACTGGAAATCATCCACATAGGTGCCGTAAAACTTGTTGCTAGGCCCTAGAGGTGGAAAGGCGGAACACCTTCATTTTGATAACAAAGAGTAAAGCTCAATACAACACCCTGGGTCACCCCTGCCTCCTGGACAAATGTTCGGGTCAAGATAGCGCCTACTCGAACACGTAATGTCTCATTGGAGAGGTAACGCATCCGTGGACAGCATTATTTCACGCAAACTTAAAGCTGAGAGTCCTCGCAGTATCCTAAAGCAACAAGTCGTGTCATGATCCTTTTCAATGTCTAAGAACACAGAGAGGAGCAATGGTTTGTGTATAAAAGCGTCTCCGATCTGTGCCTCAATACGTCTCAGGTGGACAATATTGGATCTACCTTTTCGAAAAGCGCACTTATACGGGTCAAGTAAACTGTTTTTTTTCGAGGAAGTGGACAAGTCTGCGATTTATCATATATTCAAAGAGTTTACATAGGCAGCTTGGCAGTGCAATGGGCCTGTAACTCGTGCCATAGAACAGATCCTTGCCTTGTTTCGAAGTAGGAATAACGATGGCTTCTTTCCAAGAAGGAGGAATGTCACCGAAAAACCAGGCAGCTTTGTATGGAGAAAGTAAGGTTTTTCGCAGTTTGAGAGGTAGGTTTTTCAACAATTCATAATTACATGGTCAGATCCTGGGGTGGACTTACTGCGGCAATTAGGTGATGCCTGTAGCGCAGTTAGGCGTAATGATTGATTTTATGCCTCCTCTTTGTATATTTCGTCTCTAATTTGTTTCTCCACTCTTATCTTGTAGTGTTGGAGCTTTTGAGAACAGCAAGAGAAGCTGAAAACTTGCTCGATGTGTACGCTCAAGTAGTTCGCCTGGTCTTCCAAGCTGTCGCTTTGTGTGTTTACTAGAGGGAGTGGCCATGCTTGTTTTCCTTCTACTCTTCTCACCCTGTTTGATTCATTGCTCTCCCTTGTATAGGAAATAATGTTTGATAAGAATGTATGCCATTTTTCTCTGCTGGCTTGTCGGCACGTCCTCCTGCCTTCATGCATAATGTTCTGAAGGTTTCTAATGTTCTCGGATGTCCGCAAGTTTTGAAGCAACTTCCATGCCTTGATTCGTTATTTCCAAGCATTACGACATTACGCATTACGGCATTCCACCATGGGACACGTCGCTTGCCCGAAAGTCCGCTTTATTGTGGAACACATTTAGTTGCAGCGCCGACCGAAGCAGCACTGAAGTAATCCACAACCACCTCTATGCTTATCAAACTCATCTCAATCCAGGTTACCAGAGTAACCTTTTGAAACTGCCTCAATCGCCTATTTCGGTGACGCACTTGGGAACCTTAGGAGGACATTTATTTGCGATTGAGGTGTTGGGAGCAATGAAAAAATAATCAATTCTATCTCGATTATTGACGACTTTTCATTTGAGTTGTGCTAAAAGCGGTAGAGACGTAATGCTAAGGTCTGTGAACCAGTATGTGTTGTTTGCGATATTTTGTAACTTGTTGGTGCTTTGTGATTCGAAAGACATGCCCCAGAAGAAAAAAATAAATTGTTAGATTGGACGACCTCGCGCATCGCAGCGAGAGCCTTTAAATAAACCGTTATGCGTGTTGAAGCCTCCAAAGAGAAGATACCGCTCTGGCAGTTCAAATTGAGACTGGAATTCGTGTTTATTTAGCCGATGGTATGTAAAACAAGCTCATTGAGAGATTGCAGATTATGAGCTTGTTATAGGGCCCCATAACAAGCTCATTGAGAAATTGCAGATTATAGGGCTTCCAAACTACCTAGTATCCTGGGTGTCTGCTTACCTGAACGGCCGGAAACAGTATGTCGACGTCTGTGGACAGACATCACCTCATCTCCCAGTAGATTCCGGCGTACCGCAGGGTAGTGTTCTAGGTCCGCTGCTGTTTATAATTTATTGCAATGATATTGTTAATGCTATTACTGATCCGGTTAAAATAAGACTTTTTGCAGACGACTGCATTATTTTCACAGATGTACACTCGCCAGATGACCAGGTTGCTCTCGACAATGCCCTTAACAATGTTCTTTCGTGGTGTAACAAATGGGGCATGGTGCTCAATTTCGATAAATCTGTTTGCCTTCGAATTACTAACAAGAAAAATCCCCTTCAGTTTTCTTATTCCTCCAAAAGCCAACCCTTAAAAGAAGTCAGTCAATACAAATACCTAGGTATAACGATAACGAATAAGTTGTCCTGGAATGCACACATTGCCGATGTTTCGTCATCGGCTTTCCGTAAACTGTGTCTTTTAAGGCACAAACTCAGAGACGCCCCGTCGCAAGTGAAACTATTAGCTTATAACACTTTAGTACGTCCAAAGCTTGAATACGCTTGTATTGTATGGGATCCGCATACTAAGTCTAACATATATTCCCTCGAAAAGATTCAAAGACGAGCAGTGCGTTTTATTTACTCAAAGTATGGTCGTGGTACATCAGTTACTGAACTAATGCGAGATAACGAATTCCAGACGCTACAATCGCGGCGCCAGCTTCTCCGTCTAAAGTTCTTGGACTCACTAATTAACAATAAACTTGGGCTAGACCCATCACATTACGTTACCCCAGTTTCGACCAGGCAAACTCGTCATTCTCATGTACGATCTTTAACTCCGTATTTTGCGCGGACAGATTTATTTAAGTTTTCTTTTTTTCCGAGAACTGTAACAGAATGGAATAACTTGCCTTCTGATTTCCTTCAAACCTTCGATCTTGATGAACCCAATGTTTAATTCTGTGAATCTTGACCCCCCCCCCTCCCAATATTGCTTGATTTTTTTTTATGTTTCTCTTCTACTCGCTCTTCTCCTACACAGATGTATTTTAGTCAAGCTGTGTTACTCATGTACTGATCGCGTGCTTCTTTTGTTTTGATGTTGCTCTTCTACTCGCTCTCCTCTTACACAGATGTATTTTAGTGAAGCTGTGTCACTCATGTATTGATATTGTGTTTGTGTTTGTGCCCCTCCTGCTTGGGCCTTTTTGGCCTGCAGTATTTCACAAATAAATAAATAAATAAATAAAAAAATGTATGTAATAGTTGAGGTATGTAAATACAGCAAATTGTAACTAGTTAACAGCTTGAGCTGCTACTGCTTCAAAAGGCGTTTGAAGCTGTAGATGTGTGCAGACTGTTTCTTGATAAGCTATAAAGGCAGCACCACCCGATACTGCGACGGCATCATCTCGGTCCTTTTGAAAATAATGTACTTGCGTTGGAAGTTGGTGTGCTTCGATTTTAAGTGTGTTTTTTGCACACACAACACTGTTGGTGTATGTTTGTGTAAACGTTTTTGGATATCGTCAATGTGTCTGAGCAGTCCTTTGACGTTCCTCTGTAATATTTGTGTCATTTTAAAGTTGTGTGGTGTTGTGTGTAGAAAAAGTGTTCTCTTAGGTTACAGGGCCTTTTTGGGCTCTGCAATTCGAAGTTTTCTTCTACAGCGAAAGCTGTTTTAAGATAACACCTCGGGTCACGTGCAGTTGTCCGCCGCCGCCGGTGTCCGTAACCCCATCGCACAAAATTAAAAAAAAAAAACTAGCACCAACGACACAGCGGGGCTCGTACCCGGGTCCACTGGGTGCCTTGTTGTTCCCTATTCTTGTTTCCCTACTAACTGTGTTGCATACCCACTTCAGCCATAGTTCGTCATCATCGTCAGGCACTGCTTGAACAATTCGCACAAAATTCCTTGCAATAGTTTAAGGATACTACGCTTCTCAGAAGAATGACGAAAAATAGCATAGGGAATGCCAGCCTACTGCCTGCATTTATTATTATTGCCCTAGTTGGTATCAAGCAAGTGTGCTTGAATAGTTGCCCAATAAGTGTTTTGAAAAGCTCTGGAATGGTGCTCTTCTCGCTTTCGCTGTGACTGTGCTGCGCCTTCCGCGCAGGCCTGGCGTTTTTTTGGCACGCTCCATAGAGCTACGCCCAATCTTCGGCGTCGGAGGCGTCGAAGGAGTGGGACTTGTAATCATTACATCTTGCGAGGGGGAGAAGGGTGCTTGCTCAGCTGGCTCATTCGCAGTGGTTTTGGGCTCGACTGCGCATGCAGTGGCCTGGAGTCTGGTAGACGTAGGAGTTTGTGTGCCCTGTTTGCCTGGTGGCGGGGCAGTACAGGCAGCTTCAGCCAGGGGCGCTGATGGCGTGACCGCGTTCACACTCATCGTGGCACTTTCGGGTGCAGGCGGGTGTAGCGCGGCGCCCCAGCGCGTCAGTTTGGCGAATGAGGAATGAGATGGGTTGTTCAGTGAAAAACGTTTGCGTGCCTCTATGAAGGACAAGTTGAACGTGATTTTCAATTCTATTATGTTTTTCTTTCTTTCCAGAAGGGGCATGATCTTGAGTAGGCGTGGTGGTCCCCTCCACCGTTCCCACAACAGGCTTCAGAGGCGTAGTTACCAGACCGGTGTTCTTTGGATGCACATTTGGCATATGTGTCCTCTGCAGCTTTTCGACCCGTGCCCAAAGCACTGACATTTCAAACAACGGCGAGGCTTTGGTAGATACGCCATGACATGAAGGTTACAGTAGCCAGTTTCCATCGATTCAAGGAGGTTGTAGGTTCCTAATGTTAGAATTATGTGCTTGGTTGGGAATTGTTTGTCATTTCGCCTGATCTTGATTTTTTGTAATTTCACGATGTTCTGATCTAATAACCGTTGAGGAGTTCACATTCACTGAGTTTGAGAATGTCGTCATCTGAGACGACGCCGCACACTTTATTCATGAATCTATGCGACCATATTGACTTTGAAATGTTTCCGAAAGCTACCAGTTTTGACAGTTTCTCGTACTGGGGCTTGTCACGAATTTCCGGAAAAAGATGGTCGCTTCCCATCTTAGTCACTTTGTAACCTGGGCCGATTGTCTCGGTGAGAGATTTTGACACGAGGAATGGTGAAATTGTTCAGACAATTTCAGATTCATATTGGCAGTGTATTACATGGTATTTGGGAAACGATTCTTTGGTCAAGGCAAACGTGCAGTTATCATCCATGCGCCATCTTTTCAGGCAGGGATCAGGCATTGCGAAAAAAGGGTTTGCCATGAAAGATTTTCATTGCGGCGGCGATAGTGGCCCCCTACCACGGAGCCCAACAAGAGGGCGCTACAAGGCAAGAACACTTGAGATCGTCAGCCATGCGCTGCTGCTATAACCAAATATAACTGCCCGAGGTAGAGCAACTGCACAAGGTTAACCCTCGCCAATAGGAAAACTAGAAGTAAATGAAAAAGTGGAAGACAGGAAAGAATAAAAGAGAGAGAAAGACAAAGATATAGGAAGAGAAAGAGATAGAAAAATGTGACTGCCGATTACCCCGGGGTATACGTCAGCCCAGGCGTACCGTCTACATGAAGCTGGAGCAAATGGGTGTATTGCTTCTAGCTAGGGCCCTTAAGAGTCCCATCCCCCAGCGTCGGCTTAAACCCCAGAATCCACCTTTTCGCGAACACGTCTAAGCCATGCAGGCTAGACGTGGGAGAAGGCCGAAACGCCCTCATTTGCCCGGGTCAGTGGTGACGCCACTCACTAAGCGCCTCCTTTCACAGACGCCCCTGCAGGTCAACAATTCTTTAGTGATAATTATATCATAAGACCGTCATTAGAGGTTCCCTTAAACATGATTCATTAGACGAGAGACATGAATATTCGCCGTCAACAAATCTATGGATCTCTAGTATTCTGTATGCTGATCTCAAATGAGAGAAATTATTTATTTATATAAAGGTTATGGTACTTATGACGGCAAGTGAGAGTTTGACATTAATCAGCGGGCACCCTTTTTACCAATCTTAGTAGTAATTGTCAAGGTTTCCAAAACCCCGATTTTATTATGGAGAATACAGTCGTACAGGAATCCAGAGATTTTGATCACCTGATTTTTTTTCAAATGCTCCTTGATCTGAATACATGGGCCTCATGCTTTTCTGGCTCCATCAAAAACGTGGCCACCACCACAGGAATTCGAAACCGTGACCTTCGGGTGAGTGGCTGAGCTTCATCACCACATGACCAACATAGCGAGTCGCCTTCACCAAGTCTCAATAAACCAATTTTCGAAACGTCTCTGTGCTTTCTTTTCAATGAACTGGTTGTTTTTGTTGTTGTTTTTTTTCAATAGAGCGAAGCACAATTAAAACACGAACATTTGGAAACACATTATAATGCACGAACATAATACACAATCTAAAACTGCGGTCTGTATGTCGTGCGTTAAAAAAGAATAAACAAAAAACAACGTTTTTTGGTTAGAGTTGTTAACCATGAGCAAAGTAAACCTGATATTTTGGGCCGGCACTAACTCTACCTGTGAGTCTGCTATCGCTGTTCATCAATGTGCTATCGCATCTCTATCACTTCAATGTCGATTTGATAAGTGAGAAAAAGCGTGAGGTCTACTCAGGAACTATTTATTGCGTTTGGATTTCGGGGAGCTTCTAGCTCCCCCAGAATAATGGTATGTGCAACAAAAGATTTTAAAATAGTCATAGTAGCTTCAAAACAGAGCACTTGATATGTACTAGATCTTGTAGAAGTACTTTGTTCGCTTCGCATAACTTTTTCGCGAGTATGTCTTTTGAGGCTATTCCTTAGCATTCAGTTTGTCAGTCACGCTTAGCACGTTGAATTCCACTGCCAATGATAGGTTTGCGAGAAAGTTATGAACTATATGGTTGGGCTGACGATATTTGTTATGAATATCACAAGGAAACTTGCATACATTTTTCAAAAAACTGCAAGAGATACCAGTCGTGGAAGGCTTTCCGACAGAGAGGTCGTGGAAGGCTTATCCGCCGTGTAAGACAAATATTATGATTATAGGCAAACCATATATCAGCAGATAAAGTGTCCTCTTGAATCTTGCTTACGCCTGTGCACTGCTATAAGAATTTAAGGCAGAGATATTATTCGCATACCTATTAGTCTAGTAGCAGTTTAAGCACTGTTTTTTTTTTGTCAAAATGCGGCGGCGTATCACGTCAACAGAAGTACAGAAGAGCAGTCAAGCTAAGGTTATCAAGTTACTCAGTGATAAATTATATTTTATATGTAAAAGTTTTGATGCTGAACCATAAACATGCGAAAGACCTTTGCTACAGACTATTGTTCCTTCTTCAAAACTTCGAGTATTTTTGGAGAGCTATTCAAAGATTAGGCGAGCTAAAAGTGCGAGGAAGATGTCAGAGAACTCTCGAGGAATTTGGAAAGCGCAGTAAACAAAAACTCATACCAGTTGTTTAACGGAACACTGAAACAAAATTTGGAATGTGGGAAAGTTACCGCTGCAGCCTATACATGTGACGAGTACTGAGAATCTCCGTCCGAGGACAGAGAACTTTTTTTTTGGTTTTTGTTCTCCCTTTGTTTCTTTGAAGTGAGCTCGAAAAATAGCGGTAAGCGTGTGATGAAGCTTGAGTCTCGCACAACAACCAGCTGGCTACCCATATAAGTTCTAAGGCTTCAAAAAAAAAAAAAAGATTTGTGTGAGCACTATTGGCTTATTTCAAACTTTCAAACTCCTTGACTTTCGCTGATTTGTGTTTCTCATTCTCCTAAATATTGTTTAGAAGAAGTAAGTGTGGGTAACCTTATTCAACCACCACCCACCATTTTGTCCCTCAAACATAGAAAACACTTGCACTACAGTAAAGAGTCAAACACTGCTTGCAGTAACAAAATGGCGGTAAATGGCGGATTGGGCATGACGGCATCGCAGTGAACATGTCGAATAATCCTTTCGTCTGCTTGATCCGGGCACTCGGGCTCCTGTTTTCTTTCGACCGCTTCGCGGTCGGAATTTGGACGCCCCAGCGGACCGCGTCATCGCTGACTGCTCTGCCATGTGCCGAGTGTTTCAATGCACCGATCGACGAACGGGGCAGCGGCGCCTTTTACGGACTGATGAACCGACTGGACTACGCCCCCTTAGAGGCGTATCAGCCACCGCAACGCTATCGACATCGTACATCTATAAACAGCGCTCCGTGCCTGGCAATGTCATTGGGCATGGCGGCATCGCAGTGAACATGTCGAATAATCTTTTCGTCTTCTTGATCCAGGTGAGAAAACATTTTGGCGAATGTTACAAAAGTACCAAATTATGTCTTGTAGCGCTGCCATGCCCAGGCCAAGTGTATGCAACTTTGTGCCAATGTATAATATCCCTTAAGTACTTATTGATACTTTCTGGGGATGTAGAAAGTAATCCGGGCCCTGGGAATGGGGAAGTGTTGATAGAAATCCGCAAGTTGGCTGCTGACATAAGTGCTTTCAAAAAAGACAAAAAGGCCGTAAATGAATCTTTGGAAACCATTCATGTAAAATTAGATACTCTGGCAAACCTTGAGGGCAGAATGGCTGGTATTGAGGATAAAATAGCGACGTTTGAGAAAACCATTACCAGTCTTCAACTCAAGGTTGATGACCTCGAAAATAGAAGCAGACGATGCAGCCTAATAATTTATGGCATTTCGGAGGAAGAAAACGAGAAAGCTAATGACCTTTATGTACAAATCTCTTAAAAACTTATTAAGGCTACTCTAGGTGTCACGACCTCGGGAATTGAGAGAATGCACCGACTAGGCACTAAAACAGAAAACAAAACACGACCTGCAATCATCAAGTTGGAACGCTTCGACAATAAGGCAAAAATAATGAAAAACTGCTATAAGCTTAAGAATTCCAGTGTGTCTGTGGGCGAAGAGTTTTCACTCCGTGTGCGTAATATCCGGAAAAAAACTTTGGGACAGCACCAAGAGGAACCAAGATAAGGGTGAAAAAGTCACACTTGTGTACGACAAGGTAAAGAGAAACGGTCAACTGTATATCTGGGACGAACATAAAGAAGCGAGGGCAGTCGTAGGAAAGAAACCTGCTGTCCGGAAGGCAAAAAAACTGAGTGAAAATGAAACACCCCTCAGCCTAGTGATAGTAAACCTAAACGCCAGAAGTGTTGTTAACAAAAGTACCGAACTTGAAGCATTCATACTAGAACATCAGCCCGATATTGTGACAATAACAGAAACATGGCTTTCTCCTAAGATTTCAAGTAACAATATATTCCCTCCGGGTTATACTGTAATACGTAAAGATAGGTGCTCACGAGGGGGTGGTATAGCAATTTTGACAGAAGAAAATGTCTACGTCACACCTAAGCCTGAAGTTGTTGGTGCTGAAAACTTTGGTGTAAATTAACGACGGATAAATTCTTCCTCTATTTAGGCACAATGTACCGGCAACCGAATGCTTCGCGTGATGTATAACATGTACTAGCAAATTATATGAAACATCATTTCACGCAGCCTACGAAGATAATCTTTACGGGGGATTTAAACTTCGATGGTATAACATGGGATTCCCTTGATGATACTGCCAACACTGAAAATCTAGATGAGCTGCTTCATCTTTGTTTTAACTTTAGCCTTAGACAGCTTATTCGAAAACCAACACGTGTTACAACAAAAAGCAGTAATGTACCTGACTTGATATTTGTGAGCGACAGCATAGCAGAAAACAGGATTTCATGGGAAGTTGTCAGAGGCATATCGGACCACAAAGCAACTAAATGCTTCTTGTTGTTGGGCACACCGCTGCCAAAGCATAAAGGAAGTACACGAATTTTCGACTGGGTGAATGCCGATGACGTGAGCTTCTTGAATACCTAGATGAATCCTATTCAACCTTTAGCTTGTTCTCGCAGGATGATACAGTTTCAGTAGATGAATTATGGACTACCTTTGACAGAATCGTTCAGCACTGCTTATCAAAATATGTTCCCACAGAGATAAAACCAGTCCACAAGACAAACCCTTGGATAACAAGAAAAATTATACAACTAAAACGAAAGCTTGCCAGATTAAGGGAAATGAGAAATAAACTTTGTTACCAGGTTGCACGGCTAAAATAAGTGAGCATTCTCGTGCACTAAAATCTGCTGTAAAAATGGCAAAGGATGATTATATTGTTGCGAGAGGAAACGATAGGCAGGAACTCGAAGTAGAGGACTGTTTACTCAGCCACAGCTGCCATTCACTTCTTCGCTCTCGTCTTCTGCTACCAACACAGCGCGTGGCATTACCCTCTCCCCAATGAAAAAAAAAAATAAGAAGCATCGAATGAATGCCATGGCTCCGAAAAACAACGAAAAGTAGTAAGAAATGTCTGTGTCCATTGAAAAGAAAAAGGACGAGATGAAAAATAAAGAGGCAAGAAAGTAATGTGCAATTGTCTTGAAGGATATTGCCACATCACAAAGTTCTTGTCTTGCAGTCAACGAGAATAGTACGGCTTCATCCTGGAGACGTGAACCACATCCGAGGAGCGGGGTCTGCGAGAACGGTGTGACGTGTCTGCTGGGACAACTTCGTAGTTCACTTCGCCGAGGCGATGAAGAACTCGGTAGGGTCCGAAGTACCGACATAAAAATTTTTCTGAGCGTCCCCGTTGACGTATAGGAGTCCAAACCCAGACTAGGTCACCGGGTTCGTATATTACTGCTTTGTGGTGGGTGTTGTACCGGCGAGCATCTTGATTTTGCCGCGATAAAATGCGAAAGCGCCCCAGCTGCCGGGCGTCTTCGGCACGCTGAACAAATACATCTGCGTCCGGGGTAATCGTGTCCGGCAGAGTTGGTTGCAGCATGGTGTCAAGCATTGTGGTGACGTCGTGGCCGTAAACCAGACGAAAAGGAGCAAAGCCGGTGGTTTCCTGCAAAGCCGTATTGTAGGCAAAAATTATATACGGGAGGATTTCATCCCAATTCTTCTGATCCTTGGCGACATACATCAAAAGCATATCTGCAATCGTTTTGTTAAGACGTTCGGTTAACCCGTTAGTCTGTGGGTGGTACGCAGTTGCTGTTCGGTGCGTCGTGCCGCTCAGCAACAGGATCTGTCGGAGCAACTGTGCCGTAAAAGCAGTACCACGAACTGTGATGACGACAGCGGGAGCACCGTGGCGGAGAACGATGTTCTTGATGAAAAAGTCAGCCACCTCAGAAGCAATTGCTCGCTGGGCGGCTTGTGTTTCGCAGTATCTGGTCAAGTAATCGGTGGCAACCACAATCCAGCGGTTACCAGCCGTAGACTTCGGAAATGGGCCGAGTCAATCCATCCCGACCTTTTCAAAAGATTCGTGAGGGGGTCGCAAAGGCTGAAGCAGACCGGCTGGTTTCGTCATTGGAGTTTTGCGGCACTGACAGGCTGCGCATGTTTTGACGTACTGCCGGACGGTTTTCGTAAGTTTCCGCCAGTAGTATTTGTCCTTGATGCGTGCTAGAGTACGCGCGAAGCCAAGATGCCCTGACGATGGCTCGTCGTGACTAGCACGCAAAACATCATCGCGGAGAGCAGCAGGAACGACGAGGAGGTAAACAGTTTTCAATGAATGAAAGTTGCGCTTGTAGAGGATGCCTTGGCGTAAACAGAAAGATGACAAATCACGCGCGAACTGATGTGGGGGTTGTGGGCGACGTCCCTCAAGGTATTCGATCAGTGGTTGCAATTCCAAGTCTTCGCGTTGCTGTTCAGCCACGTTTAATGATGCGAGAATAGCAAGGCAGCTGAAGCCTTCATCATTGTCTTCTTCAGCGACCTCGACGGGTGCGCGGGGAAGACAGTCAGCGTCAGTGTGTTTCTGGCCAGACTTGTAAACCATCGTTATATCAAACTCTTGTAACCGAAGGCTCCATCTTGCGAGACGGCCCGAAGGATCTTTCAGATTCGCTAACCAGCAGAGAGAGTTGTGGTCACTTACGATTCGGAAGGGGCGTCCGTACAAGTAGGGCCTGAATTTCGTTATGGCCCATACAACCGCCAGACATTCTTTTTCAGTCGTCGAGTAGTTCTTCTCCGCAGATGACAACGTGCGGCTAGCGTAGGCGATGACGCATTCCACGCCATCTTGATATTGCACGAAAATAGCTCCGAGGCCAAGGTTGCTCGCGTCAGTGCGGACTTCTGTGTCTGCTTCGGTGTCGAAGTGACCTAGGATCGGTGGCGTTTGTAGGCGTTGTTGAAGGTCGCGGTAAGCGCTGGATTGTTTGGGACCCCAGACGAAGGCGACGTCATCCTTGACGAGTTGTCGTAGAGGGTCGGCGATTTTCGAAAAGTTTGGCACGAAGCGGCGGTAATAAGCACAAAGTCCCAGAAAGCGGCGTGCATCATGCTTTGTTTTTGGTATCGGGAACAAAGCAACTGCCATAGCCTTGTCAGGATCGGGGCGGACACCACTGCTGCTGACAATGTGGCCAAGAAATTTCAGTTCCTCATATCCAAAATGACACTTTTCCGGTTTCAGAGAGAGGCCGGCAGTGCGAATAGCCAGAAGAACCGCCTCAAGCCGCTCAATGTGCTGTTCGAAAGTCGTAGAAAAAACGACTACGTCGTCTAAATACACTAAACAAGAGTACCACTTCAAGCCACATAAAACTGTGTCCATCATTCGTTGGAACGTGGCTGGAGCGCAGCACAGGCCAAAAGGGAGAACTTTAAATTCATAGAGACCGTCCAGTGTAATAAACGCTGTTTTTTCTCGGTCCCGTTCATCTACTTCAATCTGCCAATATCCGCTACGGAGATCCATGGAATAGAAGTAACGGGCGTGTCGCAGGCGATCCAAGGAGTCATCAATACGAGGAAGAGGATATACGCCTTTTTACGTTATCTTGTTCAGTTTGAGGTAGTCCACGCAGAATCGTAATGAACCATTTTTCTTTTTAACCAGAACAACTGGTGACGCCCAAGGACTAGTCGATGGTTGAATTACGTCGTCGTCGAGCATTTGTTTCACTTGATGACGGATAGCATCTTGCTCCTTCTGCGACACGCGGTAAGCATGTTGGCGCACGGGTTGCACGTTGGTCTCAGTGATAATTCTGTGCTTCATTAGAGGAGTCTGTCGGACTTTCGAAGTAGTGGCAAAACAGTAACTAAAGGATGAGAGGAGACTGAGAAGCTTTGCCCTCTTAGGTTCTTCTAACTGGCGATTGACGTTGAGGCGACTAGTCACGTCAGTATCGCAGTTGTTCTCAGTCGAGATCGTCGTAATCAAAGGGAAAGCGTCCAAATCATCCAATGCCTCTAAGTAAGCTATGATTGTGCGTTTCGCAAAATGCCTGTGTTCGCCCCCGAAGTTCGTAACTAAAACCGTAGTCTGGCCATTTTGGAGTTGAACGAGACTTCGAGCAATGGCCACTTCCCGATCAAGCAATAACGTCAGGTTACTTTCGGCGATGCCCGTAATCGACTGCTTTTGTGGACACTCAACAAGCACGAAGATACTACTGCGAGGTGGCAACGTGACGCAATCATTGACTACGCGTAAGGCCACGCCACGATGTTTGTTCTCGAGGTCGGAGTCTGGAGAAACACAGTTAATAAAACTGACGAACAAATCGCGCAGATTAATTATCGCTCCATACTCTTGCAGAAAATCCATGCCCAAAATGACCGGCCGATAACAATTGGGCAGTACAAGGAATGATGGTACGAAAGCCGACGCACAAATCTCAAGCCTGGCGGTGCACCTTCCTATAGGGGATACGAGGTGTCCTCCAGCGGTGATTAGTTGAGGGCCGTCCCACGTTGTCAGCACCTTGTGTAGACGGGTAGCCAATATAGCACTCATCACCGAGTAATCAGCTCCCGTGTCGACAAGCGCAGTCGCCGGATAAGAGTCGACGGCAACGGTAATGGCAGCGGACGTTCTGTTGGCGGTTTTACAAACAGGCTTTAACGGCACGTCGTAAGGCAGCGGCGGAGGGTATTAGTCGGTTCGCGTGACAGCGGCCTCACCTCCGGAGGTCGCCATTTTCAGTTTCCCCGGCGTGGGCTTGCGCCACTGACACCAGGGGACCCAAAGGTGGGTCGGGCGCGGTGCGTTGATGTGGACGGACGGGGTGATGGTGACCGTGACTGTCGTCGCGGCGGGACAGGAGCGTGATGACTACCTTCTAAGTAATCCGCAATTTCTTGTGGGCCTTCACCATAGCGTGGGTAACGTGCATTTGGGTGGAATCCGCGTAGGCCTATTCGTCGGTAGTAACAGTCGCGGTACATGTGTCCAACTTCACCACAATGGTAGCACAAAGGACGGTTGTAGGGTGCACGCCAGATGGTGGACTTCCGTGGGCCAGGACGAAAATCGGCCTGAGAAGGCAGGCGATGGGCTGGACTTGGAAAGCGTCTGGGAGTCCCAGCTGGTGGATGAGCAAAATGTGCCGTCTATGGCGTAGAGGCGCGTAGGGCATCCGCGTAAGAAAGCATGGGAGCTTCGACTTGCCATGGTGGTGAGGAGTGAACGAACTGCCAGATTTCGTTACGAACGACGTTCGTAAGAGCAGCACTACTGGGAGGAGACGCTGCATGAAATTTCCGAAGTTCTTCGCGTACAATTCGCCGTATGAGTTCTGTGAGCACCTCCCTGTTATCACCTCCTGGTACAAGCGAGCACGCAGCGGACATGGCCGTCTGACGCTCATACTGCGACACCCGCTGCCGAAGCATGCGCTCCATAATTGTGGCCTCACGTATTAACTCGGACACTGTCGTAGGAGGGTTGCGCACAAGGCCCACGAAAAGTTGCTCCTTTACGCCTCGCATTAGCAGGCGCACTTTCTTGTCTTCTGGCATGTGGGGGTCAGCCCGTCGAAACAATCGCGACATTTCTTCGACGAACATGGCGACGCTCTCGTTCGGCATTTGAAACCGCGAAGAAAGTGCCTGCTCCGCTCTCTCTTTCCGTTCGGGGTTACTGAACGCCTCACGAAGCTGCCGATGGAATTCCTGCCAACTTGTGAATGAAGTTTCGTGGTTCTCATACCACACTCTTGCCGCGTCTGAGAGAGAGATATACACGTTCTTCAACTTACGGCGATTGTCCCAGTCGTTGATGGCAGCGACCCGGTCGAAATGGTCAAGCCAGTCTTCGACATCCTCACCGGCATCACCATGGAATGGGTTGGGTGTGCGAGGCGTGTTCATAACACAGGGTACGCTAGCGAGTAGGTCATGCTCGGTTTGGGTTGCGGCTGTGGCAAACATTGTCCTCACGGAACTTGCCAAGGGGCCGTACGGTGGTGGTAGTCCTTGAAGGCGGCGGCTGCTTTGATAGATATCAGCAGACCCTGGTGCACTGGCGGTGGTTGCTTCTGGTTCAGGACCAGCAGGCATAAGACGTTGCAGTGCAGTAGCCCGCACTTCCACCAGTCTGTCGCGAGAGGAAACGATAGGCAGGAACTCGAAGTAGAGGACTGTTTACTCAGCCACAGCTGCCATTCACTTCTTCGCTCTCGTCTTCTGCTACCAACACAGCGCGTGGCAATATGAATGTAACCTTAAGTAAATTTATCAAAGAATCCCCTTCTAAGTTTTGGCGATACTCTAATTCGAAGCCACATCAGATCAGTAACCCAAACCCGGCTGAAGTTCCTGAAAATGTTACACAGTTTAATGATTACTTTGTTTCAGTATATACACGTGACAACGGTAAGAACCCCGACCTCAGTTATCTTCCATGTAACACTGCCAAACTAGACGACTTAATCCTAACTGAATCGGGCACTTTTTGTCTATTACTCGAAATAGACCCTAAAAAATCCTGTGTTTCCGACAACATACCAAATGCATTTCGGAAACGCTACGCAGAATGGATGTCAAAGTTCTTACTAATCGTATATAACGAAACATTAAAAACTTGCGTAATCCCAGAGAAATGGAAAATAGCCAAGGTTATTCCTATCCACAAGTCCGATGACCTTACGAACACATCAAACTACCGACCAATCTCGCTTACTTGTACGGCCGGAAAAATTCTTGAACATCTAATCCTGAAACACTTTGTATCATTCGTAGAAAAAAAAACAACTTAATTGTCACGAATCAGCATGGCTTTCGGAAAGGACTGTCTACAACTACTCAACAGGTTGAAACAATCCACGACCTAGCACTTACAATGGACAAAGTTGCCAAACGGATATAATTTTTTAGATCTATCCAAAGCATTTGACCGCGTTTCCCATCCTAAGTTGCTTCAGAAAATTACGCATTACCTCGGAGATAACATCACCAAGTGGATAAAACGTTATCTTACAGGAAGACGCCAGTATGTTCATTGCAAAGACCACTCTTCGGATTACGGCTATGTGCTGCCTGGTGTTCCACGAGGTGCCGTTCTAGATCCTATGCCTTTTATTCTTTTCATTAACGATTTGCACATCAATTGTAACGCAACTGTGAGAATGTTTGCAGATGACTGCATAATCTATAAGCAAATCACTTGCCACGAAGATCAGATGATTCTAAAGAGAGCCCTTGAACTTATAACACAATGGTGTCGGACTTGGCAGATGATGCCTAACGCAGATAAAGCAGTTTGTATGACAGTGACAAATAAAATAACGCCCATGAACGTCCACTATTGTTTAGAGGACAATTGTTAGGGAAAGTAGAAGAATATAAATATTTAGGTGTCATAATTTCGTCCGATCTCAAATGGGACAAGAAAGTAACATACGTTGCTAACAAAGCACTGATCGTTTTGTACTCATTGAAACGTTCGCTTATATAGATGCGCATCCGTAGATACTAAACGCCAAGCATACTTGTCACTCGTTCGATCAACCCTGGAATATGCAATAGTATGTTAGTCTCCCTTCCATAAACATTACATAGCAAAGTTGGAGGGTGTACAAAGAAAGGCACTTAGGTTTATCTTTAATAAGTATCGTCATCACGACTCTCCAACTGAACTATCAAAGCAAGCCGCTTTACCCACTATACAAGATCGAGCCAGACTGCTTCGCCTTAAGTTTCTTTTCCTTCTTCTTAATGGCAGCATGAAGATCAATGCGAACAACTATTTTCTACACTCGGATACAACTAGTTCCCGAACTAAACATACCAAGCACTTAGCTGAATACAGGTTTCACAACGACATTTTCAGGTACTCTTTATTCCCGCAAGTAATTCGAGATTGGAATGGCCTAACAAACGATGCTATCAAGTGTACATCACTCGAAGCTTTTATCTTCAAGATATCAGGCGATGCTTTATAGTTATCATCTCCAAGCAAGATTTCTGCGTTACACAATAATAATATGTTTCACTTCTCAGTATCTTTTTCACTGACGGGAAATTGCGCTACTCATGAATTATGCTGTACTTGTCGGGTCTTACACTGAGTGTGTTGGATGTCATATTGTCATTTTTGTAGCGATTGTATAATTTGTTGCCGAGTGCATATGTACTGTCTAGTCAAACCTAACTTATATAAGTGCCTACCTAAACTGTGTTCTTTTGAATATGTATCTCCATTCTAATATGCTGTTGATTACTGCCGTCATTTAGTAGCCCTTGTATAGTTATTGTAGAGAACATATGCATTGTCTGATTCAACCTTACCTACGTACACGCCGACTTGAAGATACCCCCTTTCCTGCAACAGCCTCAGATGTGAGGCTAGCAGTATCTTCAAATAAATAAATAAATAAATAAATAAATAAATAAATTCTTGATAGTTATTTAGTTCTATTATTAGCACCATGCCAGATACTCATTAACGCAAAAAATATGCATGTGGGCACGGCGTGGTAAGCTGTGCCAGTGACTTCTGAATAACTTGCAGAATAAAAAAATCAATTTGCATCGGCTATTCAATACGACTTTTTGTCTGGCGATTCATGTAATGGTAATTATCTGGCGTTCTTTGTCAGGACGTGTCATATAATTGCATTCAGTCAAAAGTTCTTCACTGCCATACTTTTATCGATAAACGAGCTTCAAATATTCGAAAAATCTGCATGTTCATAAAATAGCTGTATCCCGAATGGATTGTTTCAGTGATTCTATCAAGATGATAGCTATGAATAGCAATACGTGGCACCAAGTCATTAGCATGCAATGTTGTGACATTGCTTTGTTGGACAGTGCGTGGAGCAGACGGTGATCAATGTGGCGAAATTTTGGGCAAAGAGAGTGGCGGCATATACACGCGCGAATACGAGTTGCGAGCTTCTTTGAACAAGCAGCACTTTCGTTTAGGCTAGTTGGTTACCTGTCAGACTTGTTGGGAAGGGCAGTGCAAAGACGTGTGGATGGAGCCACCACAGGCACTGAGAAAGTATGGAAGGATTTGAAAGCTTTCGCAAACACAATCCTTGGTTGTGCAACCAGCTTGCCACGATAAAATTTTACTTAAACGTGCTGCCACTAATGCACGGTACTAACAGCTTCGATGCTTTGCTGCAACAACAGTTTTGAAAGCTGGAAATTCAATCAACGGCGTCCATCTCTCTTTGCGTATGCCGTAGCTATCATTACAGAACGCTAATGCTACTTAGGTGAATAAAGGTAAATTGGGGTTCTTAGTCTGAATACTGAACTCCGGTGTATATAGACGACGGCCAAAGCACTCATTACATAGGTCAGGTGAAAAATCCGGCATTTGGGCTTAAATACTAAATCAGATTGCGAGAAAAACCATTATAAATTTGCGCATGTACTGTGGAATATAGTATAGTTTGTCGGCCATGTATGGCCATACTGAAAACGAAAACTTCATATTAAGATGCCCGGTTCACCAGTTTACGTCAAAGTAAACGAACAAATAAAAAATTCTTTATTGTATTGTAATAACACCATGAAATTGTGAAAAAAGAAAGTTGGGAAAAGGTAATCGCCGTGGTGGACAGCTCGACAGCAACCTGTGGTGGCCGAGGCACAAGCATACAAACCGCTTAGCCAGATCTGGATCGCTTACGCTAGAGTAGGTCAAGCCAGTCTCTGCGTTCTTCGTATTGTGCGATGTGGGGTCGACGGCCCAAAGCATCTTATGTAGCCGAGCTACCATGCGGAAAGGGCGATTCGTGACAGCTCAAGAAGAAAAGGGTCCTGCCCCACCTCCCATGCGTGTGTGCTATCAAGTGTTCCCGGAAGAAGGCTCCGTAACAGGACCCTTCTTTGTGTCATCTGTTGACGTCAATCTGGCGTGCGACACCCAATTATTTGACACGCGCTGACCTACCTGATAAAAAGACAACTAGAAAAGTGCCTGCAGAAAAAAAAAGCCTCAGTTTCTTCAGTTATCCCGAGCATTTATATATCAAATCAGCACATCTGTGCAACTGGGTCGAAAAAGAGCGTCCTCTTCACATTGATGCAACAGATGTTTTCTGTCTCCACCTCAGCGCATTACTGCTAGAGACAAAAAAGAGGCTACGTAGGAGTTGTGTGCCTATAGGGTGTCATTAGGATATTAAACTCTATTAAATGCAAACCATTTTTTTGCGTACTGCAGGCACATTTGGCGTATCTATCTATCTATCTATCTATCTATCTATCTATCTATCTATCTATCTATCTATCTATCTATCTATCTATCTATCTATCTATCTATCTATCTATCTATCTATCTATCTATCTATCTATCTATCTATCTATCTATCTATCTATCTATCTATCTATCTATCTATATATCTATCTATCTATCTATCTACCCGCCTATGTCTGAGTGCTCTCGTGATCACCCTTTGACTTTGCGTGAACCAGCATTAGTATGGAAGTGTAAGATAGTTTGATGAATATGGCACCCTGGTCAAGAGATGAAAAAGTCACGGCACTGTCGCAAAGGCGAGGCAACGAACACAATAGCAACAAATTGGAAGGTCATGCGAAGAATTGCAAGCAGATAGAAACGTGCCCTACAATCCTTATCTACAAATGACGCACAAAACGTAATCACAAGTACAGATGAATGTGAATAACTAATGACAAACGGTACCGAACCTACAAGACGTGCATAGTCGCTGGATACCCAGCTGCGTCTACGGAAGCTTTCTCGTTGGTTATGCATACTCGTGTGCATGTTGTAAAGTGCAGTGCGTTCCTGTGAGAGGCATGATTGCATAAAATCAGTTTCACCGAAAAGGTGAAGAAATGAATGGCATAGCGTCACATTGCAACGTTATGCGAGGTGAGGGTGGTAGTCAACATAATAAGATCCGATCTCACGCAACTCTATAAAACGCTGGTGTAAGAGAACATGGCTGCTCCAAGTTGAAATCACAGCCCGTAGAAGCTCCCACTTGCTGTGAGGGCACAAGGTGCGCACTGATTGTTGCTATGATAGCACGGAAACCATAAGCGCCCCCCCCCCCCCCTTGTTCGCTCATTAGATAAGCGCGCAGGGCGACCACCGCGACCGGTCGCTTCGCAGAAAGTGGAGGCTAGCACATCCTTCCACGTATATATATATATATATATATATATATATATATATATATATATATATATATATATATATATATATATATATATAGCGGAATGCAGCAACAAACTGTACCTTCAATCCTGATGAAGGCCAGACTGAAGGCCGAAACGTCGAAATATACCACGTTGTGACAACTCACGGAGGATCTACTTGACTATATGCAACGCTACGGCCACTCAACCAGCATGCCTGCATATATATATATATATATATATATATTTATATATATATATATATATATATATATATATATATATATATATATATATATATATATATATAGCGGTGAAGGAAGCGCGCTGGCTCCGTAAAACTGGAAGCGAGAAAGCACGACGTTTTAAAAATCAAAAACGTTTCAGCTGGTCAGCCAGAATTCGTCAGTGCGAAATGTGATGCACCTTTCGTAGCCATTATATACGTTTGTAAAATGTTTTGGAACGTGCGCACTGGTAATCGGTAGTGATGCGACATGATTATACAAAAGGCTAAGTATACATGATGGGTGATTCCAGAAGAGATCAACACGGGTCCAAAAGTTGATATTTTAGATTTCATTGAGTATTTTATATTTCGTGCACCTCTCACGAGGTAGCCCGAAAATCAACTTCGTTTTATGATTAACGGCATAACTTGCGAGAAAAAAAATATCAAACTTCGCCAACACGGAGGCACCAATTTCGTTACCTGTAATTTTCGAAAATTGCAGATGCTATAAAAAAGAAATATTTTTGTTTCAAGAAAGATATTTTTTACCTAAAATGCATGTCTAATGAAGAATGAATTAATACGGTTTCAAGTTTGTAGACTTTAAGAAAATAGCTTTTAAAAATGTCTAATTTTGCGACAGTTTAAAAAGTTACGTATTCCCAATTTTTTTTCTTCGAAAGTAATGCAAGCAGCGTTTTCAAACTTGACAATTTTTAAGGATAGAATGTGTTCATTAGGTACATAAATTATTGCTGCCGTAGGGCAAATGTAAATTTTTATATAGTGCCTCAAATGTTTCATATTGGCAAAAGTGTACACCACTGAAATATGAATAATAAAAAACCACATCTTCGATTTTCTTAAAATCTCGTAAATAGACAACCGAAGGCTATCATGCAGTAATATAGAAAAAGATGTTGCATTATTTTGTTTTTAGCGACAATATTCGCGGTACAAATCAGAGCTTTTCGAGAATGCGCTGATAAGTTGAGAAATCTAGAAATCGGAACGGAAAAGCGGAAATGAGCTTCAAACGCGAGTAAACGTGACCGCATTTGGTGAAGAAAGGCTGTTTTAGCAGATAGGAGTAGCTATTTTGAACACGGTATTCTACAGTATCAGAATACACTCTTATACGTAGAGCACTGAAACTTCTGATAATCATATGGTGGTTTTGGGACGTTAAACCCCACAAATCAATCAATTGAGACTTCTGATATGTGGTGCTTCTCCATTACTGGCACACAGATGGAGCTGCTGTGACGGCCATGTGTTTGCAACACGTTGGGTAAGAGAATTGAATGTTGAATGAGCTCATAAACGATTCATAACAAATTTTTTTCATTTGGGGCACGAAGACTGCCGCAATAGACTGAAGAACACGCTTTAGGGCAAGCTGTCATACGTCGTCTGCTCTACAGATGAATTGCTGTGCACCGCATCTCGAAGGCAATGCTTCAGATCATATCTTTCAAAGTAGGGACAAAGATTACGCCTCCCGTAATTTTATAGACAAAATATTGTGAAATTCATTTTAACGTACTATACTTCAGTTTCGCATTCACACTGTGGATACTTGTGCGCAAGTATCCACAGTGCGAATCGCGGCCGTGGTGGCCGCATTTTCGATGGAAGCGAAATAGCTCGGAGCCCGTGTACTTGATTCATATGCACATTGAAGAACCTCAGGTGGATGAAATTTCCAGAGTCCTCCACTACATGGGCTCTTAATTATAACGTGGTTTTGAGACGTTAAACCCCATCTCTTATTAACACGTCAGTGTGGAGTTCCGTAGAGAGGAACTGCGCCCAATGTTGCTGATGGGACCATTGCCATGACATCATATCGCAAGAATCATTACACAGAAAGGCGGATGGCGCATAGGTAACAGTGCTTACCACAGAATATAATAAAAATGAAAAACATGTCAAGTCCCTGCAGGGGTGTATGTGCACAAGCCGTAATTTTTTATTTTATCTTGACCTTGAGGTGCTTTGCTTTATTGTTCGATAATGACAGTGTAAGTAATGAATCAAAGAACCTGCTCGTACTCTCTCCGCAGTAGACTGGTTTACACTTGAGACACAGTATTCATATGACCAGTGTTACAACTTACAAACATAAAAAATCGAAACATTGAGATCAGTTAAGAGGGGGCAGGGGGCAGACAAATATGTGTACTGCGACTCACCCGTCTTCCTTCCCGCGAACTATTCAAGAAAAGCTAAAGCCCCTTGTTCAGAGATAGAACCCTTTGGATGCTCTATTTCAGGTTGCTTTTTGTCATGGGGTGCTATATGCAGGATGATCCGAGCTTCTCGGGCTGACAAGTTTGCTCCGAGCTCGCTCTGCGGTGGTGAAGGTATAAATACAGTGCGGAGCGCGTGATAGCAGCGTTGATAAAAATGGCTACAAGGACGAACGTGGCATCGCAAGCGCATGTGGGACATTTGCGGTGGTTATCGAAGAAACACCATGTGCGAACACGCCAGCGTCGCCACTCAGTCAACATTTTTACAGTGAAGCGACGTCCCCGTGATTTTGCGCTATATTTTCGCCAACTGAATACGTACCTCCCACATGCGTGTTCGTTGGCGCAAGTCCTCTTTCGGACCGGTTCTTTCGTTCTTCCTACAGCATGGTAATTACCACTCTTGAAGGCAGTAAGGGTGCATACGCCGCACTCTCATGGTGCTAGTTTCGCTTCTAACAAACGTTGTATATATATATATATATATATATATATATATATATATATATATATTATCATCAGCCTGACTACTTAGAAGTACTTGTTGTTGGACTAGTTGGTTCGTCATACTGAGGGGTAATTCTAGACGCCTAAAGCACCACAGCAAGAAATAATCACAGAGAAAGAGCGTCAACACTCGCAACTGATTTATTTGCAGGAGAAACGCAGGAAATATATAGCTGCACACGCATGTGCAGAGCACACTACTTCACCTAGTCATATGACCACAGACATAAACTGAGGACGTTCAACCGGCATATCTAATCAAGCAACGAAGCGCAAAAATCAAACTCAGACTTGCGCAAGACGACTGACGTGTCACTTATACACAAGTCACCTTTTTTCTTTATCCAAAACGCTTCTATTATTTCACGGGCCAGAGCATCTGGTCTTTTGGCGAGGACAGAAACGCTTGTAAACCTCGCCTCACAAGAACAGGAACGGCAATGCGCAGGCAAATGTGCTCCGGAATTATTTCGAATTGAAAGCTCATGTTCCCTAATTCTCACGTTCAAACACCAACCAGTTTGGCCGATGTAAAACCCGGTCACAACTAAGTGGGATTAAGTACACCACACCCACTACGCCAACCACATACATCGAAGCGTGTATTTTTCCACAGGTGGAGGCGCTCGGTGTTTTAGAAATACGTGGGCATAGGCCAGCCAGCTTTTGTGGCGCAGAAAAAACAACAGACACATTGTACCTGCTCGCCACGTTCTAAGGTTGTGCGCTACCTTATGAACATATGGAACAACCATAGGTCGTTTATCCGTCGGCTGCCTGCATTTTTGTCTGCCCTTGAACTTTTGAAGAAGGGTTTCCGAAACGGATACAATGACAGAGTTAGGATAACCAGCTGAATGCAGCCGTCTAACCTGATTCAAGTAGCTATGCTGCATCCTGTGATGGCAAGATTTCACTAGCGCTCCATCGAGACACAAGGTTGCAATGGCTCTTTTTACAAGTTTAGAATGAGCTGCATCAAAAGGTAAAAGCTCTTTGCGCGAACGTGGATGATACGCCCAGCACACGTGTCGCTCCGAGAATATGATGCTCAAGTCTAAAAACTGCAATTTATTGTCAGTGGGAAGCTCATGCGTAAACGAAAGGCCGTTAGCATGTTGTCAAGTGCAAGCCTTGTTCGGAACAGTCAAACTTTCAATGGGCCATTCGAAGAGGGTATGCCGGATCTGGAAATCTGAAGTTTGGAGGCAAATCAGGTTTCTGCAAGACTGTCTACGAGCAAAGTGCTTCGAGGTGGACACGGGGTGGTACGCTCATCACAAGTTAAAAAAATATCATAAGGTAATCGCCCAGACAATGGACTTTAGGTGGCGATGAACACTGAACTTTTTGCCGAAGAAACCCAGGAGGGTACCTGCCGATCCAGCCGAGCTTCATTTGCCAGACAACGTGGAGCTACCTGAACGAATGTCCAGCCTATTGAAGAAAGGAACGAAGTTTTCGGTACCACCAAATCTCCGGGTTCACGAACTACTGGCTACTAATAGGAGGATAGCCAAGTGTGCGCCCGGAGAGGACGGAGAAAGGTGCCTATTGGATGGGGTGGACGTTCTTTTGAAAAACGTTCAGCGAACACATCTTCACCCTAAGGATCCTAAAAAGGCTGTTGTCACGCACTTTCGGAGGAACCATCTACAGCTCATGCAAGCCGACAAGGAAGATGGTTTCGTGGTAATGACAGCCAAAGCCTTTGGTGAAAAGGCTATTCAAGCTCTACAGAGGAACTTCGTACCAACGACGTCACAAGCAAGCAAGGTGAAGGCTAAAGCTATTCTGCTATGTAAAGATCTTGAACTTTTGAAAATTTCTAAGGCTATTAGCACCTCCAGGCAAGCAACCCTGTCAGTGTTCTTCAGTGCAAAAACACACAAGGTTGACATGCCTTTCAGGTGCATTGTGAGTGAACTTGACTCGTGGCAGTTGCATGTCAGTAAATTTTTACTCAAGCACCTTGGCACGGTTGAAGTCATAGACCCGTTTGCAGTGAAGAACTTGAATGACGTTACGCAGGCTCTGGACTGCCTCCAAGGTGGTGCGTATGGCTTTTCCGTCGATGTTGAAGACCTTTCATATTTTGTGCCGCACTCGGAGCTAATTAAAATCGTTAGAACCTGCATTGAAACGAACGGAGTTCTAGCGTTCTAGAGGGCCGCAAGCGTATCTCCAGATAACTTTATGACGTTTAAGAATTTTATCTTACCTCAACCTTTGTATCACATGATGGCAATCTTTACGTTCAGCGACAAGAGATCTGCATTGACTCTTGTGTCGCTCCAGTGTTGTGTAACATGTTCTTATTCTCCTTAGACACTGCTTTAGCTCAAGCAATTGACGATGCAAAGGTGCTGAAAGTCTTTAGGTACGTGGACGACTTTTTAGTCATTTTAAACGCTAACCCTCTGACGACCACCACTAGTTCAGTGTATGATATTTTAGCACTTTTCAGACAACATGCTAACGGCCTTTCGTTTACGCATGAGCTTCCCACTGACAATAAATTGCAGTTTTTAGACTTGAGCATAATGTTCTTGGAGCGACACGTGTGCTGGGCGTATCATCCACGTTCGCGCAAAGAGCTTTTACCTTTCGATGCAGCTCATTCTACACTTGTAAAAAGAGCCATTGCAACCATGTGTCTCAAGGAAGGGCTAGTGAAATCTTGCCATCACAGTATGCAGGATAGCTACTTGAATTAGGTTAGGCGGCTGCATTCAGCTGGCTATCCTAACTCTGTCATTGTATCCGTTTCGGAAACCCTCCTTCAAAAGTTCAAGGGCAAACGAAAATGCAGGCAGCCGAGGGATAAATGACCTATGGTTGTTCCATATGTTCTTAAGGTAGCGCACAACCTTAGAACGTGGCGAGCAGGTACAATGTGTCTGTTGTTTTTTTCTGCGCCACGAAAGCTGGCTGGCCTATGCCCTCGTATTTCTAAAACACCGAGCGCATCCACCTGTGGAAACATACACGCTTCGATGTATGTGGCTTGCGTAGTGGGTGTGGTGTACTTATTCCCACCTAGTTATGGCCGGGTTTACATCGGCCAAACTGGACGGTGTTTGAACGTGAGAATTAGGGAACATGAGTTTTCAATTTGAAATAATTCCGGAGCACATTTGCCTGCGCATTGCCGTTTCTCTTCTTGTGAGGCGAGGTTTTCAAGCGTTTCTGTCCTCGCCAAACGACCAGATGCTCTGGCCCGTGAAATAACGGAAGCGTTCTGGATAAAGAAAAAAGGTGACTTGTGTATAAGTGACACGTCAGTCGTCTTGCGCAAGTCTGAGTTTGATTTTTGCGCTTCGTTGCTTGATTAGATATGCTGGTTGAACGTCCTCAGTTTATGTCTGTGTTCATATGACTAGGTGAAGTAGTGTGCTCTGCACATGCGTGTGCAGCTATATATTTCCTGCGTTTCTCCTGCAAATAAATCAGTTGCGAGTGTTGACGCTCTTTCTCTGTGATTATTTCTGCCTGTAGTGCTTTAGACGTCTAGAATTACCCCTAAGCCTGACGTCCACTGCAGGACAAAGGCCTCTCCCATGTTCCGCCAGTTAACCCAGTTCTGTGCTTGCTGCTGCCAATTTATACCCGCAAACTTATTAATCTCATCTGCCCACCTAACCTTCTGTCTCCCCCTAACCCGCTTGCCTTCTCTGGGAATCCAGTTAGTTACCCTTAACAACCAGCGGTTATCCTGTCTACGCGCTACATGCCCGGCCCATGTCCATTTCTTCTTCTTGATTTCAGCTTTGATATCCTTAACCCCCGTTTGTTCCCTAATCCACTCTGCTCTCTTTTCGTCTCTTAAGGTTACACCTACCATTTTTATTTCCATTACTCGCTGCGTCGTCCTCAATTTAAGCTGAACCCTCTTTGTAAGTCTCCAGGTTTCTGCTCCGTAGCTAAGTACCGGCAAGATACAGCTGTTATATACCTTTCTCTTGAGGGATAGTGGCAATCTACCTGTCATAATTTGAGAGCGCTTGCTAAATGTTCTCCACCCCATTCTAATTCTTCTAGTTATATATATATATAGGAGGATGCTCGCCATTTTGCGAGCATCCTCGCCAAATGGCGGGCAAGTGAGCTGTGATTGGGTACATCTGATTGGGTACAGCTGTGATTGGGTAAATAGTGTGCGCGGCGAAATCGAATCGGGACATTGTTGCGATCGCGTGGTGATATCACTTTTATTTCTGCTTGTGTGTGTGTGCATAGTCTGCGCGATAAACTTGATAGATTGATCGTGCTGGTTGACGTGCGTACTGCTCCTCAGCAAGAGCAAATGTGGTTGGCGTACCCAATCTTCCCGGCGGGCGTCTGTCAATCAAACTGATTGACGCGTGAACTCGGATAAAAACCCGTTCAAGGCCCCAGTTCAACGCGTGACCGTCATGGTGCCGGTGTGACTCTCAAGCATCTAATGCGGTGAACACTAAGACACAGCCTCTTTGCCTATAAAATAGTTTAGTGAGCTGGAACTACTTGTGCAAGGCTGGAGCCATAGAGGAGCTTGGTATAACCTAGCTTCTTGCAGCTTCCTAAAGGATCCCTGACAGCGAGAGTTTTGTTCACAATTTTTTACAATAATTTGTTGCTTACATCTGGTAGTGCCGAAAGTATATCATAAATGCTTCATCACATCTAATAATCATTGTTAGCGGCGTTATTTAAAAACGATTTTGCGTCAGTTTGAAACGCCCGCCTAAATACTATGATAAACTAGCGCCCCACAGTGGTGCAGCACTTCAGACTACTTGCACTTAAGCTTACGTGTTGCTGAGACACGCTGTTTTCAAATAAAGGGACTTGCAGGCTGTAAAGAATAAACAATGTGAGATTTTAGGCGTGCCTGCCTCTTCCCCCCCCCCCCCCAGGAAAAAATTAAAGCATTCCTTTCATAAACAGCTGAAACCATCTCAACAGCAGCCCGACAACAGAGCAAGAGGGGAGAAGCAAGAGCGGTGACGAATGGTAGTCCTCACTGGGTGCCAGTCGGAGTATTGTGCGTGCCCCCCAAATGTTCTCGACCTCTGCAAAATCACAAGGGGATCCCCTGTCCACGGGAAACTACAGAAAATGCCGATTGCATCTGAATGCTCGGAGGAGCATGCATGCTTACTTTAAAACCAAATAAAATATCTTCTACGCAACGCTCGCCACCAATAATTCGTCAGAGGTGGCCCCACATGTAGGAATATTGAACAACACAAGAATCTCGAGTTTCCAAATTTGGTATTAGTAGTCCTTTAAGTTGGTCTTTTATCAATGACCTTGGTCGACTTCAAAGTGAAGACCACATAATCTCTGTCCTAATTTTGATTGTACTAATAGGCTAAGGCACGGTCATTACACTGAGCTGCTTTGTGTGCATAGATAAGGTTTCAATTAAAGGGCGTTTATCTCGGGCGCAATCACCAAGGTTATGATCAGTAATAAGCTATTAAACGTAATACTCACTTGCACAATAATCATTGTCATCATAATATTTAGGGCTAATTAGCGTGGTTTTACTTAGCATGGTCATAATTAACGTCGACTTATTAGCAATGTTTAGTTAGCTAATCAACTAACATGCTTTAGTTAGCCCGGTCCTAGCTTTATATTGCCTCTCTAGCATTGTCTTCTTAAGATGTGGCGTAATTACCTCGGTGCTGGTGCGTCGCCATCAGTTTCCTTCGGGGGGGGGGGGGGGAACCTTTTTGATTTTTGGGAGGGACCCCCCCTCAAAATGGTCTTTTTTTGTTTTCTATGCTATAAAAATTACGGGGAACGGGGGTGGTATGCCATTCCTTGCTTTACCATAACTTCGCGTAATTAGCTTGGTACTGCCCTAACTGCAGCTGGTACTGCATGTACTGCCCTAACTAGCCAAGTATACCGTCCAATCCAACAGCTTCTTAGCCAGCAGCACGTGCCCGTGTGCTAGCGGATGATGACAACAAAGAAGACGCGCAGCGGCCGAGCAGAGTGCTAGTGAGGCTTACCATAAATCTTAACATGTGGCCTCGGGTTTAGCGGTGGTCGCGGTGTTTTAAGACGCTCGACCGGTACTAATCTCAGAGGCCATCATGCTGATTATTTTAAAAAAGACTTGTTGCAGGCATTAAAAGCTTCAAAATAAATTTAGACACCTCGTATCTCTGAAAATATCACAGTGAAAAGCTTGCGACACGTTTATTGCATGGGTTCACTTCTGCATTCAGTGGATCGTCAAAAAAAAAAGATGCCTCTGGTTTGAAAATATCACTCCACTTAGTCAATCGTCTTTAACGTGATGACTTGTTCCATCCTAACCAATGAAACGCCATGCCCTAGTGGGTGGATTTCACTTTTTTGCACTGTTAGCCCATTCAAAAGGGGGAGTCGCCAGAGTTCGGAAAGATCCCGAGTTTAGAGAAACTCGCGCCAAACTCAGGCAATCCTGCATAGTACCTCTTGAGAAGAACACTGCTTGAATGAAGCATACATACATAAGCAGCATACACAAATAAAAAATCAGAATTAAAAAAACAGACTTCCAAATCGCGGTCAAAAAAGTGACTAGTCACTCACTTATCTTCTTGTGCTCTCCTAGTGCACAGTGTGGATAATTCATCACATTCAGGCGCTGGGCACGAAAGATTGAATAATTGTTGCACCTGCAAAGAAACAAGCACAGCGCTATATAGCGAGGGAGTAACCGCGCGAACACAATCCCGTGAGAGAGTCGACACGGACACGCAGATTCTCACTTGAATTTCATTTCGATTGGCTGAATGAAACGTAAGTATACACCAGATAAAAGCGTAAAAAAAGAGAAAGATTAATTGCAGGGTTTATCAAAGCACAGTGCCGACCGCGCGAAAAGCCAACCAAAAAACAATTGCAACAAATACATGATCTTTGACTTTTCTTTTACATTGAAGACCCAACAATCACACAGCTGATAAAACTGCAAATCAATTAGGGGCAGAGATCTTGTTTTCAAGCTTGGTAACACACTTGATTAAAGCTTGCTAATAATATATGCTTTTATAATTATATGTGCTGTCTTGTCACCACTCCTATATCTAGAAACGTCGTTCCCTCAAATCGGGCCTCACGCCCTGTCCACCTATAACATGCGCAACTTTCAAACAACCTGGTAAATTTAAATAAGGATGATTACCTTAAAGTTCCGCATCGTCACTCCAGTAGAACTAACAATGACAAATGCATGCGCCCATTCCTGTCACGTTGTAACACGTTGAGGTATTCTTTTTTTCCCGCAGCTAGAGAGATGTGGAATGACTTGCCGAACGACGTTGTCAGTGCGCAATCACCTGTGTCATTTTCATCGCTGTTGGAAAGTCATTTGGAGGCATTGCAATAGATCCTGTGCTGTCTTCGCCGAAGTAAAGATTGAAACAGTGTATCGCGCATGTGCTCCCACATTGCTGCATGTGCTTGGCCGCCTGCTTCTGCGTGTCAGTGTTACCATTGATGTTGTCATGCTGGGTAGTTTTTTTTTCGGTGAAACACATGTGCAGTGATACTGTTATATCGTTATTTTTCTTTCCTTTTTATTTTTGCGATATGAAGCGTTGTTTGCTCTTTACGCCCTCTCCTGTATATGCCTGAAAAGGCCCACAGTATTGAATAAATAAATAAATAAACTAAATGTGCGTACTTCTCATCTTGTATTCTCAATTTTGTGCGTGTTCCCACAAACGGTCATTGACATACCACCTGGTTGTTCTCATGTAGACCATCCCCCATGACATGGGAGTGGAGTACACCCCTCCAGTGAAACTTAACGAAACGCGCTCGGTGGTTCTTCTGGCATCCACGTTTACCGACGTTACAAATACGTGGGCACAGCTTTCCCAGCTTATTGGGGGCAGAAAAACTCATTGAAAACCCGTGCCTATACCTGCCATCTTCTTCAGGTTGTGGTAAAGTTTGTGAACCGCCCCGCCGCGGTGGTCTAGTGGCTAAGGTACTCGGCTGCTGACCCACAGGGCGTGGGTTCGAATCCCGGCTGTGGCGGCTGCATTTCCGATGGAGGCGGAAATGTTGTAGGCCCGTGTGCTCAGATTTGGGTGCATGTTAAACAACCCCAGGTGGTCTAAATTTCTGGAGCCCTCCACTACGGCGTCTCTCATAATCATATAGTGGTTTTGGGACGTTAAACCCCACATATCAATCAAATCAATCAAAGTTTGTGTACATGTGGCGAAATCTCAGGGTGAAAGGCCTTCCGGCGTTTATCGGCCATTGTACATGCTTTCCGTTTCATGTTTCAGTTAAAAAAAAAACACTGTACGTGGCTGTCGGGTCTTATATCTGAAAAAAAAATCAAAGAACACGTGTCTGTTGCGAATATTTTTTGGCTGGCTTTTGGCGTCAGTGGCGCTGTGCGCTGAAAAACCACGTGAAGCATCCCACTCGTTTTGCATGCTTCAAAATGGCATTTAACGTGGTTCATTATGCCATTAAATCAGTTACAAATCAGCACTTGTGTGTCCACGTGGTTTTTTCTCTTGGGGGTGTGAGCTCACGCTCTTATACTACCTCGCTCTACATTGAACCAACTTACCAAAAAGGAAGTTTGGATGGAGCACTGTGCTGTAAGCGCTCTAATGGGCTTTGCGGATCAAACGCTGATTATTGAAAACACATGCCCAAAGAAAAAAAAATCAAGCCATAGAATTATTTATCTTATAACATTTCCCATTCGGTCTGCTCTTTCTCGTCTTTCTATTATTTAGGTTGTTTATCCTTCAATGTGCCTTTCTTTGCCCATATTCTGGCTTACTGAAAGTAAATGCAGAGTTGCCATGCTGTTCTGTTTAGATCATGGCTCATACCTATACAGTCTCGCTGTAAGATAAGCACAAACAGGGCTGCAGCATACGATTGCAAGTACTCTTCCTGTGTTGGTAGGAGAAGAAAATTCAAATTTATATAACACGTTTCTTTGTAAAATATGGCTTTTCTTTGCTGCACCCCACTTCACCCAGAGACAAGCTGTAATAGATACGACCGCTACGTGAATATCATCCCGAGAACTGAAAAAAAAACCTGCTTGACTAAACGTAACAAGACAGCGAACTGGTCTAACCACCTGGACGATCATTGACCCTTGAACTCCGCCATAAGGTAACCATCACATTCACCGTGTGCCTCGTGCTTTCCCTTGACGATCTGCACGCTATTAGAGTAGGGCCACAGCAGGTCGGATCCCACTGACTGCAGTCGTGCATGCGCACTTCCTTGTTCTGCATGCCCCAGCCAAAGCATGAAAACGAGCCGAAAAAATGGTTCATCTCTATTACCAAAATTTTTTTCACACGGGAAAGATTATAGGCATACGAATACTGCAATCTCTTATTTTTCCATCAGGTTTCAACGAATGGCTCCACGAATGCGGCATGTGAAGAGCCCAGTCATCTGTAAATAATTTTGTGTTGAAAGCCTTCATACAATAATTCCACAGGATATTTTTTCACAATAACTGAAATAGATAGGCGAGATTGGCGGCATTTTATAGTTGTTCATTTATTACCCACTTAGTGCTACAAGAACATAAAACGTGTTGTATCGAAGGGGTACTGACCATGAAATCTGGATGAATACGTTAGATAATACATACGTACACGTCAGATGTGTAACATCCCTGATATGCTTTGAAGCATATCATGTAGATTATGGCAGAAAAATAATATTTCATTTCTGCATTTTGATATTGGGTCAAGCGCAGAGCATCCAAGAAGTACACCGTAGACAAATGCTGCCAGAACGCTTTTTAGGGGGCCCTCGTTTTTAAAGTCACCGTAAAATCGTGTCAAGTACAATCTAGTGCAACTCAGTGCGAGAATAAATAAACGCTATCTCTAACAGTAGGCGGTTATGCACGCGCACGTTATAGTGCAATCTACTTTGCAAAAGTTATAATATGCATGTCATGGTGAAGCATGTCTTTGCGAAGTCGCGTGACGCGTGCTGCACTCCGCTATAAACCACATAAAACAGACATGATATTCTTCGCCTGTCATTGACTTTCGTCACTACAATATCATGTGCCAGGTTATGCGCCGAGTGATGCGTCAAGCGCTTTTAACGGCCTCCTAGGGCAATGTGGTTCTTTCAGAAGAGAGAAGGTTCCTGCAGAGTTGTTAAGGCGAGGCATGGTGGTGAGCCGCCTTCTATATTTAGGTAAAACGCGTAGAAATTTCAGCCTTATCTACCATGTTCGCAGGAGTGTTCCAAGCTCTCGCATTGATTTTTGCAGCGATGTTCGGGGACTTCTTTGGCGACGTTTTTGAGATCGCGGAGTTCTAGACATCGAAAGCTATTAGCGGGAGGATTTGCGCGCCCTTTTGTACAAGTGACTTATTGTAACATCGCTGTGAGCCAAATAAGATAGAAGTAGATAGGAGGATAGGCGATGAGAAATCGTTGAGCAGCCGGACATGCAACTGGGGCTAACGTTCAGACAAGTGGACTTGCCTCTGTTAATACAGCTGTTGCCTTGACGAACAGAAGTCCCAAAAAACAAAAAATCAAGAGCCTATTAAATATGAAGAGTGTGCGAGGCAACCATGCACCATAGACTGAGTCCAGTAAGGCTCTGTAATTGCTCTTGACTCCGCTTGCCGAAGTCAGCATGATGGTGACTGTTTAGGCAATGCCATCTGAACAAGTGCTTGCGTGTTTGTCATGTTCTGTGGGTAATAACTTCACAACTGGTGCTTACATCGGTATTTTGTGCCAGGGTTTGTACAGTTTGAGTAAGTGACAACAGGAGGCTGAAGTGGAATTTGTGAACGTGTGATCTTCGTGTTGTATGTTTTCTGCAATGATATTCAAATGGTTAGAGCTGTCCTTCTACCGATGGTATGAGAAACATTGAAAGGCAAGTTACTGTGATTCTTAACGGGACCCTCCACAACTTTTCTGAGTAATCGTCGTACGGCGTCAATAAAAAGGCTTATTGCTTCCCGAATCGACTGTCACAAATATTTTTAGGATCCATCAAGTACGAGCGGAGTTACAGAGATTTACCGCAAGCCCTAAGCGCTTTCCGTCTGCTTTAGTACTAGCTAGCGCGCTGACAGCTACGCAGGGAGGTACGAGACAAGGTTGCAAGAAGGTGCGTTTATTCGACAGTGGGAGTAATCACTTTGAGTTTCTTTCATTCTTTCTTCGAATTCGTGGCTTATTTTCAGTGCGAACGCGAGCGCGCGTGTGGACATGTGACGGCATAGAGATTCCTAAATATATACTACGGGGAACTCTGGTGCTAGTGTCTATGGTAGCTGCAACGCAAGGCGCTTCAACGAGCATGCGAACTATGGGTAGTACATGGATTCGCCTAGTCTTCGTAGTTTATGTCCCTTCTGGCTTAGCGTGTCTTGAAGCTGCTTTGTCACGAAACAGCAATTTGCAAATGTTCGGCAGTTACGCTTTACCACCTTCCCATTTTAGGATGACCAATTGAAATAGGGTCACGAAGTTCAAAAAGCTCTGTTATTTCATTCTAAACAAAACAGAAACACAGCAATGGACGAAGCCACACGTGCGATTTGCCACCCGCAAGCACAAAGACTAGGCGAATCAATGTCATACCCATAATTTCTATAGTCACTGAACGATCGCTGCGCCAGAGTCCGCTCTAGTTAATTTTAGGAAACTCTATGCGTGACGGCATTCCGCGGCGGCCACAGTACTACTGCAGCACACGATGTTCAAATCAGCCAATAGCCGTAGACTTTGGTTATATGGTGCAGTAACTTGGGTATATTGCGTTATTTTTGCAAAGAAGCGGGATCAATTTGTAGCAGACTTTAAAAATAAAGGTAAATTGCAGGCAACTTACTGCCCTTAATGTATGGTTCGCGTGTTCTCAGGACCTTCGACTACCAATCAGCAGTGTTTTCCAACCACGCTGAAAAAGTGCTGCAGGGCCATTTTAGGTAACTGCTGACAAAGTAATGCTTGCTTACATAGTCGCTTTATGTGCCTATTGACTCCTAAAGAATCTGTATATATCTGTGCTTGGGTAACATTCGATGAAAGTGAGGCTGTTTAATGTATGTAACGTAGTAAGTTTAGTTCCATCAATTGCACATAGGACGACTTTACATGCCCACTCGTTTACCATCACTTGCAGTGTTGCTTGCTTGCTGGCTGGCTGGCTGGCTGGCTGGCTGGCTCGCTCGCTTGCTCGCTCACTCGCTCCCTCCTTCCCTCACTCACTCACTCCCTCACTTACTCACTCACACACTCACTCATTCACTCATTCACTCACTCACTCGCGGTGCTGCAGTTATAAAAATTCTGCATCATGCTACGAATTACCTGCTAACACTCTTCAATGATGCACCACATTGCCCGTACCTGAACTCGCAACTTGGACTTCCCCGTAAAGAAACGTTTAGCGCTGTGGCAATCAGGTGCCAAAAAACTGCCACAAACGTGACAATATACTATCACAAATGTGATAATAGCAGCGGTATGGGGTTCTTATAATACACAATATTGACGCGATAGCTTTAAAAAGCTCGTTCCGCAGAAATTCCGGTGTTGGTGTCGGCGTCGTGGGTTGTGAGCGAGAGAGAAAGAGAGAGAAAATTTTAATGCGGAAAGGCAGGGAGGTTAACCAGAAAACATATCCGGTTTGCTACCCTGCACTGGGGAAAGGGTAAGGGGAAAGGGAGGAAGAGAAGCACAAACACACATACACACACTCGCACACAGTAGTGTCACAATCGTTCTACGAGGCGGGTCGCTCGCAGAAACTTCATCAGCGCCTTCGTTGCTTTCTGGCGTGAAGCTCGATCTTTCCGACATTCCAAGATTGACTGCTCAGAAAATGGCTGGTCGTCGAGGCGAGCAAACACTGCTGAGAGGGACTGTCGCTGAGAGCTGTACTGGGGGCACTGACATAAAATATGTTCAATTGTTTCGTCATTGTCGCAATGGTCGCATGTAGCGCTGTCTCTCATTCCGATGCGGCAGGCAAAAGCGTTCGTGAAAGACACCCCAAGCCACATACGGCAGAGAAGGGTCGTCTCGGATCGGGGTAGGCCAGATGGAATAGTAAGTCGTAGGCATGGGTCCAGGCGGTGAAGACGGGTGTGGAGAAAACCGGGCGTATTCCGCATAGACCTTGCGACATCCTGCGCAAGCGTATTAATCTTTGCTGCTGCGTCGCTTCTTGATAGTGGAATGGGTTCCATCACTCCATTTTCGTGAGCATTCTTAGCTGCATTGTCGGCATGCTCGTTACCGATGATGCCGCAATGGCCTGGTAACCACTGAAAAGATATGTCATGTCCTTCGTCTATTAGGTGATGGTACAGTTGTCGTATTTCGAGCGCCAATTGATCTTGAGGTCCACGACGTAGAGTATTGTGTAGACATTGGAGAGCTGGTTTCGAATCAGTAAAAATGCTCCATTTTTGTGGTGTCTCTTGGTCAATCCTGCGGAGTGCGCTGCGGAGTGCCGCGAGCTCCACGGCTGTCGATGTCGTCTTGTGTGACGTTCTGAACTGGATGGTTTCGGCTCTTGCTGGGAAGATCACAGCTCCTGCAGATCCTCCAACAGTTGTCGAGCCATCCGTGTAAAGTTTGACATGATCTTTGTATTCTTCGTGTAGCATGAGTAGAATCATCTGCTTTAAAGCTGGCGCCGAGAGCTCCGCCTTCTTGCGAATCCCCGGCACTGTCAAGCGCAGTTTTGGTCGGTCCAAGCACCAAGGAGGTGTTAGTATCCGTTCCGGAGGTGTGTAGACTGTTGGAAGGCACTCACGGAAAGTCAATACTCTCTTACAGAAGGAGGCACTCGGTCGATCTTCTGGAAGCGAAGCTAGGTGGTGGGCAGGGGCGCGAGCAAGGTGTCTAATATGAGCTCTAAGCACCTCCAAAGTAATGTGCACTGTGGCCGGATGATCTTTGGCGATTGCGATGGTTTCCGCTGTTGATGTACAGCGTGGTAATCCAAGACAAACTCTGAGTGCCTGGCCCTGGGCGTTTTCTATTGTGCGTATACTGCTTTTGCAAGCGTTCGTCAGAACCGGCAAGCTATACCGCAGGTACCCCAGAAACAGCGTTTTGTACAAATGCAACATCGCGTGCACTGATGTGCCCCACGTTTTGCCTCCGAGGAACTTGAAAAGTTGTGCGATGGCCGTTAGGCGCTTCTTTAGAGTGGCCACATGGGGACTCCAGCAGAGATTTAGATCGATCGTGACCCCCAAAAACCTGTGGGTCCTGGCGTAGCAGACACTGTGTCCATTGATGGCGATGGGATATGACGTCATTGCCTTCCGCGTGAACGCGACCAGCGCCGATTTCTCAGGAGAAATCTCGAGGCCTTGTTCTCTAAGGTACGCCGATATTGAATTCGCTGCTTTCTGGAGTCTCGCACGTACCTGAGGACGTGTTACACCTGATGTCCAGGCACAAATATCATCTGCATAGAGAGATATCTGCACGGAATCTGGTATGCGTTCAACGAGACCGATCAGAACCAGGTTGAACAGTGTGGGGCTCAATACACCACCTTGAGGAACACCACGGTGTGTATAATGTTCAGAAGTCGGCCCATCATCAGTTTGCATAAACAATGATCTCATATGTAGATAGCATTGGATCCAGCGGTACACTCGCCCACCCAAACCAACTGACTCGAGGGCGTCAAGTATGGCTTCGTGAGAAACATTGTCATATGCTCCTTTGACATCTAAAAATAGTGCGACAGATAACCGTCTGCTCATTTTCTGGTGTTGTACGTAGGTCACCAGGTCAATGACATTGTCAATGGAGCTCCGAAGACGACGAAAACCGGCCATGGCGTCTGGATATATTCTATGGCGTTCTAGGAACCACTCGAGTCTGGCAAGGATCATTCGCTCCATCAGCTTCCCTACGCAACTAGCCAGCGCCATTGGGCGGTATGATGTCAGCTCTAGAGGCGATTTTCCAGGTTTGAGAAGTGCAACCAACCGGCTTGTTTTCCACTCTCTGGGGACCGTTCCATCTCTCCAAGACTCATTGAATACTTCCAGCAAAGCACTTCGTGCTCGATCACCGAGATTGCATAATAGGCGGTATGATATGCCATCCGGCCCAGGCGATGACAATCGATTGCATGAAGCAAGAGCCACATTCAGTTCTTCCATTGAAAAAGGCAGGTCCAGGTGCGGGTCAAGGGAATGTGGCGTGTAATGAGCAGTAAGGGCTTCTGTGCAATTTGGTGGGCCCGCAATCTTCCTACAAAAATCTTCCGCTACCTCGATATCCCTTCTATTTTGGAAAAGGGCCAAGGCTTTAAACGGAAAACGTTGTTGGGGAAATGTGCGTAGGCCTCGCACGGTTCGCCATATTTGAGAAAGCGGTTTGCGAGGGTCTAGACTCGCGCAAAATTTCGCCCACCGTTGAAACTCCAGTTTGTCTATACGACGCTGGATCTTCTTTTGCATGCGCCTGGCCATCCGTAGATCTTGAATGGATTTTGTGCGTCGATATCTACGCTCCGCACGCCGACGAATCGCACGGAGTCACTCTAACTCCATGTCCGTTTCTGAGGGCCTTGAAGAATATGCCAGCGTGCGCATCGCACTCTGCGCTGCTTGTTTGATCGCTTGCTCAATGTCAGAGGTTAAGCCTTTTTCACAAGCGTGTTCAATGTTGGTTTTGAATGCTGAAAGATCGATCTTCCGTACGGTTTTCGGCGGGTGGTCGCTAGCAAAGCCTTCGATGGTGAGATAACTGGGGATGTGATCGCTACCATGTGTCTCGATGTCTAAAAACCACTTAACGCTTGTGGCGAAGCGACGTGACACGAACGTCAAGTCCAAACAGCTGCTGTACGTTGATCCTCGCAGAAATGTAGGGCTCCCATCATTAAGTAGAGACAGTTCATGAGTCGATACAAATGAAGCCAGCCTCCGGCCCGTGGTATTGACTTTTGAACTTCCCCAGATTGGGTGGTGGGCGTTGAAGTCTCCTATAATTATCCACGGATCCGGGACGCTCGAAAGAATGTCATCCAGTCTTTGGCAATCAAAACGGGCTGAGGGAGATAAGTAGACACCTATTAATGTGAAGGTGAGGGTTTTCTGCTTCACAGTCAGGCAAACATATTGGTTCTCATCATGAGGCGACACAGGTTGAATGATGTAGGTAAGCTCCCGACGAATATACACAATGACCTTGCTGCTTTCGTTTCGGGTTTTGGACGGGATTGATTCGTAGCCAGATAGCCTGATCGGGTTTGATAATTTCGGTTCACATATTACGATGATTGGGAAAAGGTTAGAAAACACGTACTGACGAAAATCGGAAATCCGTGATCTAAGTCCTCTTGCGTTCCACTGGATGACTGATGCTTCTCTGACGTCTTTGCGGAACGATTGTTGATCTCCTGCCATGACTCTACGCGAGGGAGGCGAGGACTGGGCTCAGCGCGTCCAACACCTGTAACCCGCTTCGAGCGGTTGGAGTTCCCAGGCTTCTTAGTATGTCTGCCATGACAGCGACGAGGGATCGTAACATCGGGATGATCTGTCGATCGACCCTTGACACATCCTCAACGGAAGTAGACTCGGTGGAAGGTGTAGGGCGGCGAGGCCTCGCAGGAGGCTCCTTTGCAGGCTGTGTACGCGGAAGCGTAGGCCACTCATCCGCAGCTGTGAGCTTCTCCACTTCTTTTCGTTTCGTGCTTACTACTTCACTCGTGCTCGGAGGAAATGGGTTATGCGCAACACTCTGTCCTCCACGCCTCCGTCGGCGACTACGTCGCCGCCGTACCCTTTCAGCAGCCTCTCTGTGGGTTGAATTGTCCCTAACCATTTGTTTGATAATGGCGATTTCCTTCTTAATCCGAGGGCATTCCTTGGATGCAGCATCATGCGGACCATCACAGTTTCTGCACTTCAGACTTGTTGCCCGACATGCGTCTGCAGTGTGCGGCTCAGCGCATCGGGGGCATACTGTGGTGTTTGTACATACACTCTTGATGTGACCAATTTTCATGCAGTTATGGCACTGGAGTGGTTTAGGGACAAATGGTCGAACAGGATGTCGGAAGTGTCCCACTTTGACATGCGACGGAATGGAATCTCCTTTGAACATTATCTTTACACATCGGGTGTTTCCGAGGCGAAGTACATTCGCGATGAGAACTCCTTCGTTCGCTGGTTTTATGAGAGTTGGGAGGTCCGAGTTTGCTATGGCCAAATCAATGTCGTAGATTACTCCCGCCGTGCAGGCACCGTCCATTGGAATAACCGGTCGTACTTTGATGCCTCCCAAATCTGATACTCTGCGAAGCTTGTCTATGGCGCTGGCAGTCATTGTGTCCACAGCTAGAATATTCTTCCGCGTGTTCACCCGGATATCCTTAATGTCGTTTGGTGCTACCCCCTCAAAGTACATAGAGAGAGCTTGCCTGTTTACTGCTCGAAGGCTGATGGTGGAGTCCTCGGGCATGAAGAGGATGGTGTGCGGCCAGCATTCTCCTTTTGACTGAGACGTTAATGTCCCTGCTGGTGAAGACGACTTGATACTTCTTCTTTTGGCCTTCCTGCTTCTCACGGTCTCGAAGTCGTCATCCGACGAGTCGTCGCCAGTGGCCGAGTACAGTTCTGTGTCCTCGCTGGTGCTCGAACAGGTGCTTCGTTTCCGCGACGAGCTTGCCAAAAGTGGTCTATGGTCGGACATAGCCGCAGAAGGCTCCACGTCCACAGCCATGATGCAGTGACTATCACCGTTGGACTCACTGGTTCTGGGCCAGGCGCGCTGATTTACCGAGGAGCTCGCCATAGCAGACCTCTGGCTGGGCGGACCAGTGGATGACTCCGCGTCCGTCGCCTTGGGGCAGGGAGCAGCGTCTCCCGTAGAAAGCGAAAAACTTGATAACAATGCTCGGAGCCGAAAGCAGAAGCGTTCTATGAAGAGACACTTCCGGTTGTGAGCGAAAAATTATCATCTTATGCGTGACTGAAAAATTGAGAACGATGCAAATAAAAATATGATCAAAAACCCTGGGGCACAGAACCAGGGACGCTATAGATCCGTGTAGGGATTGAACCCGGGTCGTTTGCATGGCAAGCAGATGTTCTACTATACGGCCACACCTCTGCTTGCGAAAACAGTGAAAAAAAATCCTCTGCTTGGAAATGTAATGAAAGTAGCTTTCGTGCTTCACAATGCAACGTGAAATATTTCAGTACAAGTGTCCATTTCCAATGGGCGTATGATTATGTGATTATCATATTGACGCAAGGTAGGCTGGCAACTATAGTAGCCAGCCTCTGAGGAGCACAACGAAGTAGTTCTGTGTGCGCGTGCTCTGGTGTTCGCATTTCTGGCCCTTGGGTTACGAAAGTAAACGCCCTATTTTGTACCTGCGTACCTGTGTCTTCGTGACATTTTCTGGTGGAAGTGCGGGGTACGGTAGATGATACGGTCCCCTGAGAACGCCCCTGACGTAAGTTCATCGAGTAGCTGGAGTAGCTGGAGTAGCTGGCTGGAACGTACATGCACCCCTGTGCATGTACGTTCCAGCCGTCGTCTCCAGGGACTCGAGCCACAGCACGGTTTGCTGCCTGAACGTCAGCGGACTATGAATCAAACACCGCCTAACGTCACCGCGCCAGCACCAACGCACCCGGTTATCAACCAGCCCAAGACGCCGAAGACATTTCATGGAGCTGCTTTTGAAGATGCCGACGACTGGCTCGAGCATTTCGACCGGGTCGCCGTCATCAACGATTGGATCCCAGAGCGTAAGCTACGCTATGTGTACTGCTTCCTAGAGGACTCCGCGAAAACGTGGTTTGAGAACCATGAAGCAGCGCTAACGTCATGGGACGAGTTTCACCGGCAGTTCCTCAAGGCATTTGCCCGAGAGGACAGGAAAGAGACAGTGGAGCGTGCTATAGAGGCAAGGGTTCAAGGCCATAACAAAAGGGTGACGACTTACGTAGAGGACATGGATCAGCTTTTCAGGCGTGCGGAGCCCTCTATGTCCGAATTCAAGAAATTTAGCCACCTGATGCGTGGTGTTAAATAAGAGATTTTTGCCGGCGTGATTCGAAACCCGCCTGCGACACTTGCGGAGTTCCATGAGGAAGCCACTGCCATGGAGAGGGCCCTTCAACAGCGTTCCAGGCAGTATAACCGTGGTGTACACCCAAATGAGGTCATTTCTGTCACTCTCGGCAATGACATAAGCAGGTTACGAGAGCTTATCAGAGCTCTCATTAAGGAAGAGCTACAAAAGATGCAGGTGACTGCTTCACCTGTAGAGCAGCTCTTCATTGCGGAGATGGTACGCGCCGAGCTGTGGCAAGCCGCTCATGCTCCCCAACCGTCCGAGGCGCCACAACAGAGGCACTGCGTAGAGATGAGCTACGTGTAAGCAGTGCGACGTCCTCCATCGTGCAGTTCAACCAGCGTATTTTACCCCAATGAGCGACACGCTCAGTAAATGGAGGTAGGCTTCCGTCCTCGCAGATCACCGCTGATCGCCGAAGCAAGACCGAGAAAGAGTGACATCTGGCGTACACCCGACCACAGGCCCCTTTGTTTCCACTGCGGGGAAGCCGGACATGTCTACCGAACATGTCCATACCGTCGTGTGGGTCTCCGTAGATTTTCGCCTAATGCCCCTCGTCCACGACCTAGTGAGCGACCACTGGAAATAGAGAGTTTCATCTCGAATCGTCGCAGTATCGAACATCGGTCGCAAGAGCCTCGCTCGTCGTCGCCTGCTCGCTACAGGTCACTGAGCCCAGCCTATTCACGCGGCACTCCGAGACGCCGTTCACCTAGTCCTGCAAGTCGGGAAAACTGAGTTCAGTGACCTCCAGAGGTGAGACCGCTGACGCTGACCCTACGGAAGATCCTCCACTACGACGACAGCGACGGCAGCAAAAAGATGTGCAGACACAGTCAAACGTGGTACGAAGAGTGGTGACATCAAACATTGCGGTAACTGTGGACTATGAAGAAGTAATGGCGCCAATTGACACTGGAGCAGACACTTCCGTTATGAGCATGGGTCTTGCCTGCAGGCTGAAGAAATTTTCTACCCAGTGGGCTGGGTCGCAGATACGTACGGCAGGAGGCGATCTTCTCACTCCGGTGGGATGGTGCACAGCGCGAGTCTGTTTTCACGGATTTACGTATCTCGCAGATTTCGTAATACTGCCGAATTGCTCGAGGGACCTAATTCTCGGACTGAACTTTCTGCGTGATAATGGAGCCGTGATTGATTTGCAAGAGTCGCAGGTGACGTTTTCTACGGCACACGCTTTAGCACACAACCCTCACGGCAGTTACGTCAATGCTTTGAGCATTGTTGACGATGACGTCAGGTTACCGCCGAAGAGTAGCGTGTTGACCTTTGTAGCCTGCGACGTTTTTAATGAATTCAGCGACCATGAAGGTATTGCAGAGGCAAATATCCCGCTGCTGTTCAAACGAAACATAAGCATAGCCCAATGTCTTGTTCGGTTAGAGAATAAACGCTCTCGAGTTCTGCTGACCAACTTCAGCAATGAGTTTCAGCACGTCCCTAGAGGCACTACTCTCGCTGTCCTCAGTGAAATTCGCCGAATTTTTTGATATCGGCACATTGGATACAACTTCACCACACGCAAAAGCTTGTGCTGATATGTCATATGACACTGAACAAGATTTACCGTTTCTTGGCATTGTCGGTGTGGTGCGGATGGCTGAGCTTCAACGTGAGGACACCGAGCTACTTCCTGTCATCCAGCATCTTCAGGGAGAAGATGTTATCGTCCCATGCCGGCTCTCGCGTGGTGTAACAACGTATTGCCTGCGGAACAATGTTCTTTACAAGAGAAATTTCGAGAGCAGCCAGGAAACTTTCCTCCTCGCCGTTCCAACGACACTGCGTGAGGAGTTTTGCAGGCGTGCCACGACGATCCTTAGGCCGGTCTTTTCGGCTTTGCTAGGACATTAGCGCACATCCGACAGAAGTACTACTGGCCACAGCTGTATTCGTCCGTTCAGCGCTATGTCCGCACCTGCCGTGACTGTCAGAGGCGTAAAGTTCCACCCGCAAAGCCCGCCGGTTTTCTCCAGCCTTTAGATCCACCTCTAGCACCATATCAGCAAGTGCGAATGGATCTTCTTGGTCCCTTCCCTACGTCAACCTAGGAAAATAAGTGGATAATCGGCGCAACCGACTATCTGACTCGCTATGCAGAAACCAAAGCTGTGTCTAAGGAAACTGCAGTTGAAGTCGCCAAATTCTTTGTCCGCGACATTGTTTTGCGTCATGGTGCACCTGCTGTTCTCATAACTGATCGTGGAGCAGCACGGCAGAGTCATTGCAACAAGTCACCAAGCTGACGCACCTCAACCACCGGAAAACAACAGCTTATCATCCCCAAACGAACGGCTTGACGGAGAGGTTAAACAAAACACTGGCCGACATGCTATCTATGTATGTTGATATAAAGCACAAAACGTGGAATAAAATTTTGCCGTACGTCACGTTTGCTTACAACACCGCTGTGAAAGAGACCACAGACCTAACACCATTCGAGCTTGTTTATGGCCGTCGCGTCACAACACCGTTAGACGCTATGCTCCCCGTAGACCAGGACACCAGCGGAAATGACAGCGTTGACGACTTCGTCGAGAAAGCCGAGGGAGCCCGTCAGCTTGCACGGAACCGCATTCGCGCGCAGCAAGATATGGACGCTCGCCGTTACAACCAAGGCCGAAGGAACGTCCACTATCAATCAGGCGACTATATATGGGTGTGGATACCAGTTCGACATTGTGGGCTTTCGGAAAAGCTATTGCGACGCTACTTTGGCCCTTACGAAGTTGTGCGCTGCCTCAGTGACGTGAATTACGACGTAGTTCCCCAAAAATCTGACACCAGTTCAAACCGAAGACGTCCACGTCCAGAGGTAGTCCATGTAGTACGGATGAAATCGTACCACGCTCGCGAGATATGAACACTTCGAACTTTTAAGTGTGAATACACTTTATAAGGGACCCCAAACCATCCACCGCCGTCGGCGGCGTCCGCAGTCTTCTCTCTATCTTTAAAAGAAAGGACTTGGCGGGCCGCAGCGCGACGCTCTACCGAATAAGCCACGGACGACGCTGAAATCGGTGTCAGTAACGCGCCTTATATCCCCTCCCCCTTCGCTCGCTCTTCCGCTCTCCTCGCTCGCTGCAGCTGCGCGCGCACCCCTCTCTCTCGCGCGCCCGCCTTCTCTCTCAGTCTCCCGTCGAGAGTGGGTCGTGAGGGGGAGTAAAGTTAAAATCCGTTGGCATTCGCCAGTGAGTTAACGTAAACTCGCCCGTGTGATCAAATTGCGATTCCCAGGAACCATTACACCACAAAGGCACCATAGTGTGATTAATAAATATAATAACGTGAATTAATAAATACCCCTCATAGCATCACCCCGTGTATTCGCACTTAACCATGTTCATTCTCGGGGAAATGCTTGGGAGTTTTTCGTTATTATCCACAACATCGTGGGCTTTTTTTTTCGTTGACGTGATCATTTTTTTTTCATGGCCACCTCTACCATCTCAGTCAATCGACCGGGACGGTCGCTCTTGAAAGGGGGGAATCGACGCGAGGTAGGCTGGCAACTATAGTAGCCAGCCTCTGAGGAGGACAACAAAGTAGTTCTGTGCGCGCGGGCTCTGGTGTTCGCGTTTCTGGCCCTTGGGTTACGAAAGTAAACGCCCTATTTTGTACCTGCGTACCTGTGTCTTCGTGACAATATTGACTCCGTGGCTGAAAGCAGGTACTCCACTACAAAAGGCACACACGCTACTGCACCTATTCTCTTAAGGTAGCGTGGTTAGATAGAAAATTCGAAAAGCTTTCATGCACTAAGTGTTCGAAGTATGCACTAGGAACATGATGTCGCTATCACGTCCACTCCTAAAGGCGAAACTTTAGGGTGCCCTAACTTTTTTAACAAGAATTCGTGTAACTTCTTTTGGCCGAAATGAACTTTTATATCATTATTCCACGCTATCAGAGCCTGTTCAGCCTAAAAAACGTGTGTTACTACAAAGAGCCGTAGTAAGATTATACTTAAAAAACAATTGAAAAAGATTGATGATGAAGCACAAAAAATTGGGCCAATTCTTTTTTGCTTCAAACTGTTTATAATAGACTGCATACTTGTCGGAAAGACAAAAATATATTGAATGCTTATTATTTAGCAAGCGAAGTACTTCGCACAACGCGAATAGCCTCACTATTCAAGGAAACTACGAATAGGACCTATATAGTCATTTACTGAGCCCGGCTCATCACATTTAAGTAGAAAAAAAAACGTAATAGACACTACACACATGCACAAGCTGCATATTTGCTGGACATTGAAAACGGAGTATACTTGATGCTCTGTCAATATAGAGACACCGACAGCAATCTAGGCAAACGCAACCTAAGAGGCCATGGCCTGAGCTTTATGGCATCTTCACCCACTCTTGGGGTTTCTGGTAGCAAGAATGATGATGTGATTACAAAAGTGAATAGAGAGCACCTGTCTATAAGAAAACAGCCAACAGCCTAAGCGGGTATCTTTGTATTTTCGGCATGTAATAAAGTGCTAGTAACAAAGAGTAAGTGAAAAACAATATAAAACAGACCAATTTATATTGTAGCTACATGACACGCATGAAGTTCTGACACAGAAATACCATATATAAAACCAGCAACACAGGATCTGAACTTTATGATATGATATATGACAGGGCAAAGTGGCTCTTATAACAACGTCACTGAAGTACCCATAGCTTGCTTCTGATGCGAAAATAACGTCCGTAACCCACCACCACGGTCTAGAACCTCATGTGCAATCTTGATAAACATGCCCCGTTGCGAGAAAATTGCACGTTGCGACCAAGAGCTCCCCTCTCGAATATTTATAGGGGCGCTACCACGTTGTTTTTTGTTGAGCTGTATATTTTATTAGAGCTATCATTGCCACTCGCCTACTCTTAAATTTAAAGGAAGCTATTAAAACAAATTTCATTCTCCCAATTATATTTTAATGAAAGCGAAATTGCTGTAGGCCGGTGAGTTCAGATTCGGGTGCACGTGAAAGAACCCCAGGTGGTAGAAATTTCTGGAGCCCTCGACTACAGCGGCTCTCATAATAACATGCCGTTTTAGGACGTTAAACACCACTTATAATTCAATCATTCTTACAACTATTTATGACTTTGTGACTCTTTTTTGGAGCATCCTTCTACCCGAGAGCGGCCACTGAGACTTCAAGCATGACTTAAGTGTCACTTTCTTCATATTCGGAAGCTTGAAAGCAGCGCATTTGCCTAAAATATATTCTTTTATTTATTTTTCGTGCTCACATTGAGAGGCCGTATATTTAACTTACTAGAAGATGTCTCTCGGCTAGTTGGTTCATGCTGATGAAATATTAAGGATGCAATTCACATAGAAGAAAAGAAAGTGTACAGAATAGATCGCCAACTTCTAAATGACTTTATTAAAAAAAAGCTCCTTGTTATATGTATGCAGACATGTGTGCAGTTAAAGTTGCGCAGGACATGGGGGAAGAATTCTACGTTTATGGTATTAGGAAAGCAAAACATAAAATTGCGCTTCATACTTACGCAGAATGAACGACGGGTCACTGATACACATATCTCGCTTAGCAATCAATGAAAAAAATGTGCTTCTTTAAGGTTCACGTACCATGACGTTTTCGCTTCTTTCATATATACGAATGTTTGTAAATGCCGGCTCACACATGTAGTATTCACACTTGATGCGTAAATGGGCACTCAAGTTTTCATTGAAAGCTCATGCTCCCTTGCCCTGTCATTAACGCAGCGTCCAGTCTGGCCGATATAAATTTTGCCACAGTGGAATTTCGTAAACCACGTGTGGAAAAGTTTATATCGGCCATACCGCGCACTGCGGTAATGACAGGGCTAGAGAGGTTGAAAATAAGATTAGTGCCCATTTACCCATGCACTGTGAATTCTGCATGTGTGAGCCACACTCTACAAACACTCGTATACATGGAACGAGCAAAAAAATTGTGGTACGGCGTATTTCATCATTCGTAAATAAGATATGTGTATCAGTGACCCGTAGGTCACCCTGCGTAAACCTTTAGTGCAATTTTATGATGTTTTGCTTTCATAATGCGTTAAACGTATACAATAGAATTGTTTGAACATATCCTGCCCAACTGTAATTGCACACACGTCTGCATGCATACAACAAGGGTTTTTTTTAAAAATAAATTGGGTTTCTGCAGTAGGTGTGTATGTGGGGTGTAGCGTCCAAAATCGCCATACGATTGTGAGAAATGCCGTAGTCGACGTCTCCGAAAATTTCGACCACCTGGTGTTTCAAACGTGCACCCGAATCTGAGCACACGGGCCTACAGCGTTTTTGCCTCCATCGAAAATGCAGTCACCGCAGCCGGGATTTAATACCGCGACCTGCCGGTCAGCAGCCGAGTACCTTCGCCACTATACCACCGCTCTGGCGCAATACAACTGTGGTATATTTAGCAGTGCACTTGTGCGGCACTAAAGCTTCTGGGCTTAGCAAACGTTTCATTTAAGATAACTTCTAGAAAGAAACGTAAAAGTACAGGGTAAGCAAGATTAGCGTTATACGCTCCTTCTTCAAGAAACTGGCTGGCAGTAGCATGAAAACGTTATTTTCTTCAGCTTCTATAGCCCTATATTCTCGCTTCACAAAAGCAGCACAAGAAGAAGTGAAATATAGTTGGTCCATGTGACTTATCGACTACAGGCTATGGAAAATGAAAGTTAACAATTCAGTATATCTGGCCCGCAACCTTGGAAAAGGAAATTGATACGCTTTTCATGCTGTTTACGTGTTGAAACCATGATAGTATCACGAGGCACACGGTATAAGATAAAGCTCCGGAAATTCGTTCATATGGTGTTCTCTAACGTGCGCTGCGCACCGCCGCGGGGGTATAGCGGCTAAAGCACTCGGCGACTGACCAGCAGGTTGCGAGATCAAATCTTGCAACCACTTTTTATATCTGGCCACTTTTTATATCCCTGGCTCGAGTTATGCGAGACTCCCTGCATGTGAAGCAATTGTACATGTGGGGATGGCATCCACCTATGAAGCACGCATGCTCATGTGACTGCGAAGATCGCTCAGTCAGCAGAGTGCTGTGGTGGAAAGCAGACGTGTGCTTGAAGTGCTGCGATGTCACTAGACAAACACTGCTAATGACTCAGTACTGGTTATCTCCTCATCTATGTCACGTTGTTTTGTCAAGCAAAACAAAAGCAGCAATGACCAAATAGAAAATCAACAGAATCAAATACAATGAAGATTTACAATTGAAACAATGCTTACGCATAGTTGCACAAGTTTATTGAAGCTTCTGCATCATTTCTTTTTCTTTACATTTGATCACCTATCATGCCTCTTATACACTTCTCTGTGGCTGACTTCCTCAATTACTTGTCGTCGATTTGTTCATTATGCAGCATGTTTTCTTGTGAAATGAACTTGTCCGATTCTCGCCATTTGTTCTCATTGATTGATAGATATGTAGGGTTTAACGTCCCAAAACCACCATATGATTATGAGAGACGCCGTACTGGAGGGCTCCGGAAATTTTGACCACCTGGGGTTCTTTAACGTGCACCCAAATCTGAGCACACGGGCCTCGACATTTCCACCTCCATCGGAAATGCAGCCGCCGCAGCCGGGATTTGAACCCGCGACCTGCGGGTCAGCAGCCGAGTACCTTAGCCACTAGACCACCGCGGCGGGGCGTCGCACGGAAGGGCTCTGAAAATTTTGACCTCCTGTGGTTATTTATTGTGGACCTTAATCTATGTACACGGGCCTCGAAAATGTTTGCCTCCATCGAAAATTCAGCCGCCGCAGCTAGAATCGGATCTTGCGACCTTCGGGTTAGCAGTCCGGCGCTATAAGCACTAAATCACCTCGGCGGGGTGAAAATATCACGCTGATGTCGTTTTTAATCGACTTGAGACATATCTCGAGTGACATAGGGAGTATTACAGTTAGTGAGACTGCCGTATACCCGACACCCCGAGACTCCACCGGCAATGTAGTACGTGAGTTTGCAGCGAGTGGCGTGGTTAAGTGAGCGAAGAATGGCGAACTTCGAGCTACAGCAGTCACCACAGAGTAACGGTGAGGCCGCTGAGCGACCTGGAGGCCACTTTCCAGGGTAGTGACAGCGCATAGTTGGTTAGCTGAAGCACCCGCCAGCTTTCACGATGCATTTCAAGCGCGTGACATGCAACCACCAAGTGCGCGTAATTAATATGTGGGGTGTCCCAAAACCACCATATGAGAGACGCCATATATGGACTCCGGAAATTTCTACCACTTGGGGTTCTTTAACGTGCGCCCAAATCTGAGCACACGGGCCAACAGCATTTCCGCCTCAATCGAAAATGCAGCCGCCGCAGCCGGGATTTGATGCCGGCTGCGGCTGCGACGTGCGGGTCAGCAGTCGAGTACCTTAGCCACTTGACTACCACGGTGGGGCAACCACCAAGCCCGGTGCTGGAAATGAGTTTCGCGCACGCGCCATGTGCAGATGTTCAAAAAATGATCACTTACTTATAGAAGAATCTAACATTCATGTCTTCCGACTACGAAAGTGAAATCACAGATGTGATGTGTATGGCGTTCTGTTGTCCGTCACCAATGGCCGGTAAGTACACAGTGCCGGGACGGCATTGGGGAAATGCAGCGTGGTTTGTCGGCATTACAGGGGTGTGAAATGTAAAATAAAAGAATCACACGCTCATTCAACTGCGCACTTTTATCTATGATGGCACGCATCGTACCTTCTTTATTTATTTGTCGAGCGCGATACAACTCTTTGAATGACACGGCAACTCTGACTGAAAGACTGAGCCAACAGCTGGGATGGTTAGTTCATTCAACTTACAACGACGGTTTGTACCCCGTATACATATGTCTGAACATAGAACACGTTGTAAAAGTGTAATGTTAATGGGTAACTGCGCCGGTTAGCACATTACTGGTATCTCTGGGGTTGCTTCATAGCAGCCTAGTTTTAGTTGCGCGAACTTCTTGACTCCCTTTACTGCAATATTGGGTGATTTTGCGTTGGAATGCAAGCCTAAAGGGAGGCACACATTAAAGTCCCGCAAAGCTGCTTGTGTCTAACATGTAAGAAAACAATAAACATTGCTCTAAAACTGACAAATGAATTGGGCCACCCTTTACAAAAGGAAGCTGTGAGAAATGATGAGAACATAGGCGGCATATATATATATTGTCGCGCGTGAACAAGAGGGACTTCAGGTAAAGAATACCGCGTAGTCACAGAGGCGCAGGTCAGGGACACCACAACCAAAAACAAAAGCCTCGGCGAGAGCGCGCTAGCCCAACAACTTCTTCCTCGTTTTTTCCTCCTCGATGCGGGCTCGTGCTCGCCGCAGTTCATGGCCAGGTGGCATTATTCCCCCACTGAAAAAAAAAAGCATCGCCCCGATGCTCGCGCGAATGGTAGTGGATAAGCGGAAGTAAAGCAGACATGCACACTGTGGGCACACTTAAGAAAAAAAAACAACAAAAGAACAAGGCTGAGGCACGGTCCCACTAACGTACGAAGTACGGCTTGAGCCGTACAACGTGAACAATCTCTGGGTAGTGCTTTCGACGCTGGGGTGACATGGTTCCATATGGAACCACCTCATAATTCACGTCACTGATGCGACGCACTACTTTGTAGGGTCCAAAGTAGCGACTCAGGAGCTTTTCGGACAACCCTTGGCGGCGAACCGGAGTCCATACCCAAACTAGATCTCCTGGGTGGTATTCGACCTGTCGATGGCGAAGATTGTAGCGGCGTGCATCTGCAGTTTGTTGTTGCGTAATATGCAGGCGTGCCAACTGTCGAGCTTCTTCGGCAAACTGAGCAAGCTGCTCAGCGTCAGGTGTGAGCGACCCGTCGTAATCGTGTGGCAACATAGCGTCCAACATGGTCTGGACCTCACGCCCATAGACGAGACGGAACGGTGTGAATCGTGTCGTTTCTTGGATGGCAGTGTTGTAGGCGAATGTTACGTATGGAAGGACCTGATCCCACGTCTTGTGTTGAACGTCTACATACATGGACAACATATCGGCGATGGTCTTGTTAAGTCGTTCCGTCAGGCCGTTAGTCTGCGGATGATACGCCGTCGTCTTGCGATGGCTCGTGAAGCTTAGCTTGAATACATCGTCAATGAGCTGAGCCGTGAAAGCTGTTCCGCGATCAGTGATGACGCAAGACGGGGCGCCATGGCGAAGAACGATCTGTTCGACGAAAAACTGGGCAACATCGGAAGCTGTAGCTCGTTGGAGGGCTCTTGTCTCGGCGTATCTCGTTAGATAATCTGTCGCTACAACTATCCATTTGTTACCGGCAGATGACAGAGGAAACGGCCCCAGTAAATCCATGCCTATTTGATCGAACGGCGACCTTGGTGGTGTGATTGGTTGCAGCAGGCCTGCAGGCTTCAGTGGCGGAGATTTGCGGCGTTGACATTCACGGCAGCTTTTCACATATCTCTTGACGTACATAGCAAGTCTCGGCCAGTAGTACGCCTGTTGAACTCTGGCGAGAGTTCGTGAAGAACCTAGATGCCCGGATGTGGGTTCGTCGTGGCAGGCCAGAAGAATGTCGTCTCGCATGTCAGATGGGACCACTAGCAAGTAGGCTTTTCCATTGCCGTTCGAGTTTGATTTATACAAGACACCGTTCCGCATGCAGAACGAAGAGAGATTGCGAGAGATGTGCCGAGGTACGGGTGTGTTGCGTCCTTCTAGTTGGTCAATGATTGCGCGAATCTCGACGTCATCGTGTTGTCGTGCGATCAAGTCTGTTGCAGTGAGGACTCCGAGAAAGCCGCAGTCATCGTCATTGTCGGGATCACAAACTCCGGTAGGTGCACGTGACAAGGAATCAGCATCTTCGTGCTTGCGGCCTGATTTATAGACAATGGTAAGGTCAAACTCTTGCAAACGAAGGCTCCATCGTGCCAGACGCCCAGACGGGTCTCGTAAATTGGCTAACCAGCACAATGAGTGATGATCAGTAACTACTTTAAAGTGACGACCGTAGAGGTAAGGCCTGAATTTCATAGTGGCCCACACTACTGCTAGGCACTCTTTCTCCGAGGTGGAATAGTTCATCTCGGCGCGAGACAGGGCACGGCTGGCGTAAGCTATCACGCGCTCGGTGCCTTCTTGATGTTGGACAAGCACGGCGCCGAGACCTACATTGCTCGCGTCGGTATGAACTTCCGTGGCAGCATCCTCGTCGAAGTGAGCAAGAACTGGTGGTGCCTGCATACGCTCACGTAGATCGATAAAAGCCGCGTTCTGTTCTTCATTCCAAACGAATGGTACGTCGTCACGTGTGAGACGAGTCAGAGGCTCGGCAATTCTAGAAAAATTGGCGATGAAGCGACGATAGTAGGCGCACAGACCGAGGAAGCGGCGTACTGCTTTCTTGTCACGGGGAACGGGAAAGGAGGCTACGGCGGTTGTCTTGTCGGGGTCAGGTCGAACACCGTCTGCGCTCACAACATGCCCCAGAAATTTAAGTTCTTTATAGCCAAAGTGGCATTTTTCTGGCTTCAGCGTGAGGTTCGCAGAGTGGAGTGCTTCCAGAACAGCCTGCAGACGTTTCAAGTGTTCCTCGAAAGTGACCGAAAATACGACGACATCATCGAGATAAACTAAGCAGGTGTTCCACTTCAGACCGGTAAGAACAGTGTCCATCATTCTTTGGAATGTCGCTGGTGCAGAACACAGGCCGAAGGGAAGCACCTTGAATTCATACAGGCCGTCCGGTGTAACAAAAGCAGTTTTTTCTCGGTCTCTTTCATCAACCTCAATCTGCCAGTATCCGCTTTTCAAGTCTATGGATGAAAAATACCTTGCTCGCCGTAGTCTGTCTAGTGAATCATCGATGCGTGGCAGAGGATACACGTCTTTTTTTGTCACGTCGTTCAGCTTTCTGTAGTCCACGCAGAAACGCAACGTTCCGTCCTTTTTCTTTACAAGAACGACTGGCGATGACCATGGACTATTGGACGGCTGTATAACATCATCCTGAAGCATCTCTTCGACTTGAGCATTGATCGCGTCACGTTCTTTGGCAGAAACTCGGTAGGGTTGTTGCTTTATGGGCGAGACATCGGTGTGTATAATAATCCGGTGTTTCATAAGGGGCGTTTGACGCACCTTTGAGGATGAAGCGAAACACTCTTGAAATTCAAGCAACAGCTCCTGCAGCGCTGTGCGTTCTTTCTGCGTGAGGCTCGAATTGATGTCCACCTTTTCAAGAGCCTTAGAAACGCCGGTCGATGTCGATTGTAGCCCACTATTTATTGATGCGGCAGAAAAACATTCAGCAACGTCTTCGATGGGGTAGGCGAAAGCGATAGCGGTGCGTCGAAACAGGTGCCGCTGCTCATTACTAAAATTTGTCACAAGCAGCGTGGCACGTCTGTCGTGAAGCGTAATGAGGCTGCGGGCTGCGCAGACACCTATGCTAAACAAAAGTGTCAAGTTGCCTTCGGCGACTGCCTCACCGTCACGTATCTCGTCACACACGACTTCAACCAGGATGCTTGAACGTGGAGGCAACGTGATTATGTCGGCCGAAACACGAAGCGAACTGAGATGGCTGTCATCAGGCTTTTCTGCTTTGTCTGTAGAGAACGTCACTGTGCGCTGTCGGAGGTCAATGATAGCGCCGTATTCACGTAAAAAGTCGACGCCTAGGATGAGGTCTCGGGAGCATTCAGGAAGTATAAGGCAGCTGCAGAGAAATGTGCGTTTGCGAATGCCGACTCTAATCGTGCAGATACCGAGAGGGGTGACGACGTGCCCGCCGGCTGTACGGATTCGTGTCCCGTACCACGGCGTACCCACTTTCTTGAGATGCGTCGCCAGTTTTCTGCTCATGATGGAGTAGTCGGCCCCTGTGTCTAATAAAGCTGTAATATCGTGGCGGCCGTCGAGCACTACAGGTATATCTAGGGAAAGTCGGCTTTCTGATTCGGGAGCTGTCGTCGTTGAACCACTGCTGGTACGTACTCGCATGGATTGGGGCCCTTGTTCGTGTCGTTTATCAGCGGCCCCGCCCCCGAAGGTCGCTGTCGTTAGTTTTCCCGCCTAGGGCTGAGCGGCCGTGCTGGCGCCGCCCCTGGGTAGTTCGGGACACTTGACGAAGACCTTCTTGGAGATGGTGATCGTGACTGGCGCCGCGGGAGCAGTGGCATGCGCTGCTCGGACAGGTACTCCTCAATCGCTCTGGGTCTTTCGCCAAATTTTGGCCTGGGTGAGTCGACGGCGAAACCCTGAAGTCCGAGGCGACGGTACTGGCATTCGCGGTACACGTGTCCGGCTTCGCCACAGTGGTAGCACAGCGGCCGCCTGTCCGGTGTGCGCCATACGTCCGATTTCCGCGGGAGGAGCTGCCGATTCTCGAAATGCTGGACTGGTTGAACTGCTGGGAGTGGATCGCGATGTGCAGGGTGTACGAAACGGCGTGGAGGAGCGTAACGACTCGCAGCTTCGGCGTACGATGCAGGAGCGACGTAACAGCTCACAGCCTCGGCATAAGATGCGCGGTGAGGCTCGATCGGTACAGGCGGGGAAGCATCGTTGGACAGCGGGACTTGCAAAGCCTGCTGTACTTCACTCCTGATGAGGCTGGAGATGGATCCCGCAGCAGGTGGAGGCGGCCCGTGAATCTTCTGCAGCTCGTCGCGTACCACCGATCTGATGAGGTCGCAGAGAGCTTCGAGATTGACGTTACTCCCCGCAACTCCAATCTGGTCCACCGGCGAGGCAACATTCACGTGGCGGTCGTACACAGCTGATCGCTGCTGCAGCATGTTTTCCATTGTCGTTGCTTCAGTTAAAAACTCTGCCACAGTATTCGGGGGACTTCGCACGAGACCAGCGAAGAGTTGCTCCTTAACTCCTCGCATTAGGTGGCGCAACTTCTTGTCTTCTCCCATACCTGGGTCAGCGCGACGGAAAAGGCTCGTCATGTCCTCCACGTACGCCATCACGCTCTCGTTCGGCATTTGGATGCGTGATTGGATGGCCCGTTCCGCTCGTTCACGGCGATGGGGGTCAGCGTAACTTGCCAGCAGCTGACGACAAAACATCGTCCACGACGAGAAGGGTTCGCGGTTCTCGTACCAAGTACGAGCTCCGTCCTCAAGGCTGAAATATACATTCCGCAGCTTGTTGGCGTCGGTCCACTCGTTGAAAGCCGCAACGCGTTCAAAGTGAGCCAACCAGTCCACAACATCCTCCAACATGGAGCCACGGAACACCTTCGGCACTCGTGGCTTCTGCAGCGTGTAATTAGCCATCGGAATATTTTCCGTACCGCTCTGGGGTGGTGCAGTTGATGCCATCTCCGGTAGAGGTTCACGCTCGGGGGACAATCCTCGGATTCTCCGGCTGGCCCGGTGGACAGGTGTTGCGACTGCGGGTATAGGGCTCCCAGGAGGCGTTTGGATCATTGACTGGGAATACCCAGCACCTCCACCAGTTGTCGCGCGTGAACAAGAGGGACTTCAGGTAAAGAATACCGCGTAGTCACAGAGGCGCAGGTCAGGGACACCACAACCAAAAACAAAAGCCTCGGCGAGAGCGCGCTAGCCCAACAACTTCTTCCTCGTTTTTTCCTCCTCGATGCGGGCTCGTGCTCGCCGCAGTTCATGGCCAGGTGGCAATATATATATATATATATATGAGATATAACAGACAGTAATGCCAAGGAATGTACAGGGGAAGTTATTAGAACCAATGGAATGTAAATAAGAAGAAAGAAGAAAGAAAAGTGGATGAAAAAATTACCAGCTGCTCACAGCTGGTAATTTTTTCATCCACTTTTCCCCTAATAACTTCCCCTGTACATTCCTTGGCATTACTGTCTGTTAGATCTCATTATTAGGTGTTAAAACACGAAAAAACGAGCCCTTTGGTATACACTTCTTTCCTTTAATTCATTAAACGAGGGTCTCGTACTGGCAGACTTAGTGTCATTAGGTTGTATACGAGAGACTATTAATCAGCTGCCCGCTCATAATAAGTTCACGTGCTACGTGACGCCAAACATGCGCATAAAAGAGTGTTTTCACACTCGTCGCTTGGCTTATAGATGGCGCTGACTGTCACTCCTACTTCTAAATTCACATATAAACCCAAAAAAGTGGATGGAGGGAAGGCCGCTGTGGTAGCTCTGTGGTTAGAGCATCGAACGCGTTATTCGAAGGTTGTAGGTTCGTTTCCTGCTCACGGCTGGTTATTTTTTCATCCACTTTTTTTCTTCTTATTTACATTCCATTGGTTCTAATAATTTCCCCTGTACATTCCTTGGCATTACTGTCTGTTAGATATATATACATACATACATACATATATATATATATATATATATATATATATATATATATATATATATATATATATATATATATATATATATATATATATATATGTATATATATTGAGATAGTAAAAATTAACAGTGTGTACACATTACGCTTTGACGCTAGCTTAAGTACTATGCACATTTTCACAGTGCACAGTTTTCCTTAAGTACCATCAAGTGGCTGTCGACATCTGTGTTGTCATGAACACATGAAAGTGATTGTGAAGAATTTAATCCAAGTTCTTTTGCGCACCGGAAAATTTCTGTTGTGGCGCGAAGAATACCCTGCTAGGATTAGGAATATTGACTAAGAGAACCCTAATTCGGTGCTTTTCTTCCAGCAGAGAGAGGGCAATCATTTGGAGTAAAAGTCCAACCATGTAACCAGATTTGTATAGCCTATAAATAAAATATAGTTATGTGCAATAAACAACTAATACAAAGTCCACAAATATTGAAATCACCGAATGATTTAAGTTTTTAGGCTTATCGTAAATGTAGCAATGTACATCCACTTCAAACGATTTATGAAATTGGCACTTGTTTCCGGATACCAACTGTCAAATAGGCCACAACAACGCGTAGTTCACTTTTAGCATGTAGACCACAAACTGTCTCATGCACTGAAACCTCTGCAAACCCTTAAACATCTACGTATTCTGCAGTAAGTCTAAGGTATATATTTCTGCTCGTTCAAATACGCCGGACAAGTTATCTCTACTGGACCAGAAGTTCAACGTTTTGAAATTTTCGGCATTTCGTACTTTGCAAGTTGTTCCATAAATTGATTGCTTATATATAGTGGCACAGATTCAGAATTCTTTCGTTTTACATTTGCTATCTATAGCGCAAGCAATATACGTCTCAATTATATGTACCTTAAATATAGAAAACTACTCTTAGTCAAATATAGATAAAAATTTTCTAAAAAGTGACTTAGGCAAAATGAATGAACACATGAAGTGCATGGCAGCGTTGTATTAGGTGCGCCCAGTTCTTTTTTACCTATGTGCTAATATAAACTTCATATAGGCACCCAGCTGCAAATTTTTGTCGGTCTGTTACGAATTATGTCTGTGCACAGACACAGTCAAGCCAAGTGACAGACAGTTGAGCGTACGGGTGACACCTTCCAGGCACGAAAAAAAAAAGCATTTTGTTGCTCCGCTTACTCTTTAATCGCGCACGCCACGAAGATATCAATGGAAATATTGTGGTATAATTGCTTCGTTCTCCATACAACACATGAAAATGGCCTCGTCATGCTTTCCATCTTCGCTTTTATTCTTGCCACATTTTTGTCATATATGGACTGCTTGCTTGAGCCCTCTGCGGTCACGATGCTTTTTTTTTTATCACGGCGCACTTTAGACCAGGCGTCACATCATGAGCACCACAGGCACGTTTGACACAGATACAGGCACACGTTTGTAACTCTTTTTTTTCTCATTAATATGTGATCTTTGATCGCTACATCCATGCTTGGATTCCATTTCCTGCACAGGCTTGCTGCTTCAATTTCTGATCACGCAGAGTTTTCAGGTGCACTCCTCGAGTGCTTAAAAGAATTTTCCCTGTACCTATCTTGTGTTTGTAAGTTGAATATTATTAGAGTGACATTGTTTTTATTTGTATTTGCTATATTGTGGTGTTTGCTAAATAGGAACGCACTGCTGTTGTTTTGCGGCAGACAAAATTGCACAAGTGCCTATTAAATGAGTCTGTAAATGTGCACAACTATGCAGCCAAACAACCATCGTCGGTGGCTTATAGTAACAACAATAATAGAAGCAAGGAAGTGCTGTAACCGATAGAAGCCTTGTCTGTTTTGTGTAGCGTAACATTCAGGCTTGTACGTACAAGGTAAACACACGAGCTCATATATGTAAACACACACACACACACACACACACACACACACACACACACACACACACACACACACACACACACACACACACACACGCACGTATACGCACATTGAGGTTTACTTTGCAGTGGACATCTGCGTCGTTATATTTTATTTCAGAAGAGAGATTAAATCGTATCCTTACTTATTCGCTCGGGTGGCTCAGTGGTTGTGGCAACGCGTTGCTGAGCCCAAGGTTGCGGCTGCGATGCCGGCTGCGGCAGATGCATTTCAGTTGGGTCGCAATGAAATAGCAGTTTTGCACTTAATAATATAGTTTTCACACTTAAGACCACAGGCATTTTTTCGCGATCCCTTTTTCGTTAAAATTAGGTTGACGTAGAGCTGTTTCTGGTTGCAGCTTCCGTCATGTATTGACTTCTGTCCAAATTGTTTGCGCTGATGCAGAATTGTCAAAGAAGATGAAGCTGAGCCCATTCAGAAATGTGCAAATGCATATGAGTGTTTGTTTTTTCTAAAAGAGCCAAATGCACTTTAATTGAAACTGAGGAAAATGCACTTTTTTTTCTACTGACAATATGGCTTGGCCCGCTCAAACAAATTTTTACCAGTATGTTCTCCTCCCCTACATACCACAATCTGTATCGTGGCTAAAATCTACATAGCCAAAAATTGCCAGTATTGTAGAGTGAAGTTTGTATTTGGCTCATATTGATTGAAACATTTCATTTGCACATCAATTAGCTCGCGGAATAAGGACAAAACGGTTCGAATGTATGGTAGAACAGTATTTCACGATAGAATTCAAGTCATGCTTGTACTTCCGTCGCTGCCGTGCTTCGACGCATGGGCGTAATGACGATTACTAGACTTGAAGAGCGAGTGGTCCTTACTGGTAAAAAAAGCACTTTTATGGACGGTCACCAGTGTTTTCTTCTTCCTGGCATCAATTGAAGGCCTTCAAAAGTGTTCCAGTTGGTTTTATGCCTTGCCATTTCTAACCACTTTTTCTTTTTTAGGAAATAAATAAATGCCGAATATCTTTATTTTAAGCCCACTTTATTTCAAATATACCATGTCGTGTAGGGAACTCAAGACAAGATACTGTTGCTCTTAAGTCGAAAAAAATCACTAGGATGCAAAAAGAAGTAGGCAAGTCAGCCTCCTGCTCTTTGCAATCGACTTTCGTCGTTATCTATCATGTTGTTCAGTAAGTGCCAACTCGCGCTAGGAAACCGGATTGTGGAACTTAAACAGGATAACAAAACAACTCAGATAAAAGCTAAACTTTTTTGAGTGGTACCATATTGGTTGTTTTGATCATATTTGTTGGCGCACTGCTGGTTTAATGAATGTGGATCGCTTTGATTGAGTCAGTTGGAGTACTTGGCTAATTTTTAATTAGAAACTGCCTCTTTGAGCTGATCTTACAATGAGGAATAGTCGCATTTTGATTATAACTGGTTTAAAAATAGAAAATACTTAGGCATGCTTTACGTTCCACTGAAATTAACCTAGTCTCGTTTTCTGTATTAGGATCTTTTAGAAAAAAAAAACGTCTCACGTGTAGTACCTGTAAGCTCATTTATTTGCACTGATTCGTGGTTAGTTTCGTAGTCGTTATGAAACTGGCACCAATGTTACACCCTCCTCCTTTTCACACTCAAACGCGGCGCCCAATCTATCATTGTTTTCGACCGCATTCCGGCCCGAAGATTTGCGTCAGCCTAATCTCGTTTAGCAAATGGAAAGTAAGGCGTAGCATATAGCTGCTCTAGGAAAAACCGAATGAGGCGCCAAACTTTATGTCTCGTTGTTCTTGTAAAGATTTTTCGCTGCTCTCAGCCATGCAGCCACACATACATAACCACCGTACACATGCGGGCCGACGCAACAGCTCTCGCTCTTCTTTGCTGCAGAGATAAGCAGAGAAGGAAGTTGGCGTGGTCCTTTCCTTGTTGCCGTTGATAGCATGCCAGCGGGTATCATAATAGGCCGTCAAGGAGACCAACAGTAGCCGGCGGGCCATTCTTAAACGAGCAGTCACGAACGTGCCATTACAACATCGGCGCCCGTGGAAAAAAAGTACAGCTCGTGCTGTAATCGACGCAGAGCCGAGCGTTCAGCACAATGCATACGCAGAAGCGCGCCTGTGTGAATCGGGACGGTTAGTGGCACAGGAAAAGAGGAAACTCGTTTGTGTATTAGCAGTAAGTTCCGTGCAACGAATGTCAGAGATCTGCGTGCGAAGCTTGCATATGGTAGCTGTGATACGGTTGGGATGTAAATGGGGGAAGGAAGAAACGAATAGTCTCTTCATTGATTGATTTGTGGGGTTTAACATCCCAAAGTCACTATATGATTATGGGAGACGCCGTAGTGGAGGGCTGTGGAAATTTCGACCACCTGGGGTTCTTTAACGTGCACCCAAATCTGAGCACACGGGCCTACAACATTTCCGCCTCCAACGGAAATGCAGCCGCCGCAGCCGGGATTCGATCCCGCGACGTGCGGGTCAGGAGCCGAGTACCTTAGCCACTAGACCACTGCGGCGGGGCGAATAGTCACTTCAGAATATTTTTTTTTCTTTTTCCAAACAACTAGTGCAACATTTCTTGTCTTTGTGCTTTGAATAACACAAGCGCAATAAGTGTTGGGCTATTTGCTGAGTTCCAAATTTAATTTATTTGCTTGCACTTGTTCGGAGAGTGGCATTTATACAATTTAAGATTGAATGAAGGGTTGCATCCGATTCCGGAAGACGTTCAAATCTAATGATGGAATACAATAAACAAGCGCCTCTCAAACTTCACCGGTACGCTGGTACTTATGTTCAATGTTTCAATAGACACACTTCAATATTTACGTTGCCCACAAGGACATTTAAGAGCTAGTTGGTGCGCTGCTTAAAAAGCTGTTCGACGTTAGCCGTTCGGCATTAAAAGTGCATTTACGTCTCCGTGAATTTAAATTAATTAATGTGACTTAAGGACATCGCATACGTTCTTCACGGGATTCAGGATTCCAAGCACCATGCCAAAAACGCACGCGTCAATATCAGCAACAGATATTGACGACCTGAGTGAGAAACTGTTGTGACAAGATACACTCGCAGGTGAAGCTTCACTCTTTATCCTCTCTCTCTTTTCAATCTATTTATCCACCCACCGCGACAATGTAGCGGCTATAGGATGCTCGGCTGCTGACGCGTAGGTTGCGGGTTCGATACCGGCCGCGGTGGTCACATTTCGGTGGAGGCAAAATGGCAGAGTCCTGTGTTTTGTGCGATGTCAGTGCCCATTAAAAACACCAGTTAGGTCGAATTAGCCCAGGCTTTCACTGAGGCGTCACTCATAATATTATCGTGTTCTAGTACGTAATATCACCTATATTATTATTTTATTTATCCTAAATTTTCTTCTGTAAGTGCGGACTGAAAAACCAGACGTGCGTCTTGTGGTCATACACGCACCCTGCCTTTCCTTCCTCTGTCTTTTTTTTTCTCTGTGAAGGCTTGCGGTAAGTTAGAAGAGCAGGGTTTGTTTTCCCGAGTACATCATTCATGGCAACAGAAAGCCAAACATGAGCGGAACAACGTTGCCAACGATAATGATTACACAAAACATGGCAATCAATCTTAAATGAATAGAATATGCAGCAGCTGAGTTACACGCTGGAATTGTTCTAAACATTCTCATTTGTAACGAGTATAAACATCAGCAACAGGTCAAATATATGCATCACCATAATCAACGATAAATGATGCGAAGAACATCGGTGTATTAACGTAAAGACGTTGAAGAGGTCGTTCAGCAGAAATGTCGGTGTCGGTTGTTGTGGGCAAAAAATCTGTGTTGTCCGTGAGTGAAAATTCAAGATAGACACAAATAAAAGAAAGTAAAGCAAGCACCATTTTAAGTGGGAATTAAATTTAAGCAGTCTGCGTGACAAGCAGGTGTTCTACTTTACGTTCTTAAGCTGATCGAGGATATCCCCAAATGAAACTAGTAATCATTGATGAATTAGGTCTTTTTCACCTCATACTTTAAATGAAAACATCAGTACCTGGCATAAACGGAATCGCTCCCATTTTCTCAAACAGAGGGCTATTTATTGTTCAGTAATTTTTCACAGCTTTTTTTTTTCACGGTCATTGCAACATGCCTCATTGCTGAGTGACTGGAAGGCAGGGAAGGTGCTTCCTGTGCCTAACCAGGTGACTCATTTAATCCTTCTAATTACGGGCCCATTACTTTGATTAGTATTCTGTGTAGGCTTCTTGAACGTATCAACAATTCTAACTTAATTGTATTTCTCAAACAAAATACCGTCTTTCGGAACAGTGAGCATGGTTTTAGAAAACACTTTTCTTGACCAATGACTATTTTCAGTATCTGGCACAAGCTCCATTATTGACTGCATTTTCCTTGCTTTTGAAAAAGCTGTTGACACCGTTTCTCATCCTTTATTCCAACTGAAACGAAGCATGCTAAATATTGACTCAAACATATTACAGTGAATTGAGGGCTTCTTGTCTAACGAAACTACAAATGAAGCAGCTAACGGACATAACTTACTCAATTCTTCTGTAACATCTGGTGTGCCACAAGGTTCGGTCCTTGGACCCTTAACCTTTTTAATTTATATTAATGACCTCCCATTCCGCATTACATTGACAATGAGACTCTTTGTCTATGATTGCGTCATCTATCGCAAAATAACTAACCCGCAGATTCATCACAACCTACTGGTGTTCAGTCTGGTCCCAGAAAATCAATACTAACAAGTGTAGAATAATGAGGATCTCTCGAGGCAGGACTGTCTGCACTAGCCTCGTTTATTTATTATTAATTTTCAGTTATCATCTCCCACTACTTACAAATATCTAGGTGCTCACATTGATAACAATTCAACATGGAATAGTCATATTAATTCCTACGTTTCATCTCGCATCGACCACAACTTCAAAGTTCATGTGCCATTCTGCCATCCCAACGCCTACTTCCACTCCTACGTGCCCAAGGCTTCATCTGAATTGAACCACCTTCCTCCCTACATAGCCAGCAACCCTGATCATGCATCATTCAAGACTGCTATTTCTGACTTACAACACCACTGCTCTTTGTAACGCCGAAAATGGCATTGAGACTATTTGAATAAATAAATAAATAAATAAATAAATAAATAAATAATTTTCGTATTCACTGAAGGAATATGCTACCAACGCCATTTCAATAAAAAAAAAAACATTCAGCGCCGTCTACAAGTTGCGCCACAAAGCGCATGGCTTGCGAAAAAGCAAAAAAAAAAAAACAATGGGGGCACTTGAGAACACGAGCGAAATTGCGTACCAGAAACGCTTTGCGTACCAAACAACGCCAAAGGCAGAAGAAGCGGCTGAGCAGCCACTTAGGCGAGATGCAGCTGCTGCAGTGCCATCTAGTGAGTCGGTCACTCGGCAGAGCCCAACTACGTGCACAGCCATTCATCACTGATGACCTCAATGTCCTTGGCGCATGAACAAACCACTCGAGAGTTCACATGAACATCTCTGAAGCGCAAACAATAGGTAACAGCGTTTTCATAACAACCACTAGAAAGACGTCAGGGATACACGCCGATACAGATATAGATATAAGGTTTACCGCCCCAAAACCATCATCATAATTACGAGAGATTCCGTAGGGGAGGGCTCCGGAAGTTTTGATCACCCGGGGTTCCATGTGCACCTAAATCTGAGCACACGGATCTACAGCATTCTCAATTCTATCAAAAATGTTGCAGTGCATCCGGGATTCGATCCCCTGACAAATGCCGATATAGAATGCCACTTTGGCTGAATAGCCGCCTCGGTGGTACGGTGGCTACCAAGCTCGGCCCGGATCATCCGGAAGGCATTGGTTTGGTTTCGGTTGTAATGGTCGCATTTTGATGGAGGCCCGTGTATTTGGATTTCAGTGCACGCTTATGAAAGTCGTGGCGGTCTGGTCGTTACAGTATACTTGACTGCTGACGCACAGTTCGCGGGATCGAATACCCGTCGCGTCAGCCGCATTTAGTTATAGGCGAGATGCTTGGAGGCGAGGTTCAATAAACAACCCCTGGTAATTGAAATTTCCAGAGCCCTGCGTTACGAATTTTGTCTTATTCATGTAGTGGTTTCAGAACGCAAAACCCCCAACAAATTATTCATTGAAATTAATCCGGAGCACCCCACTGAAAGAATATGCTGCCGACGCCGTTTCATACCGGTGTGACACGTCCACTTTTAATCGCGATTAGGGTGATCCGGGGCAGTTTTCTTGATCGCGATCAACTTTACAACCGCTGCTACACGGCCCAAGCTAATCAAGTTCGAGCTTGGGTCAGATGAAAAGACCCAGATGGCATTTGCCTGCCATAAAACATGCCACTCAGAAAACTAGGTGTACGGTATATCTATAGAACCCTTTATCAGCACTGTTATTTGTGCAAGAACCGCTGAAACGTCAAAAACTTTGCGTGCCACTGCAATAGTAATTTCAATAATCCATCATTCGATAAAAGTTTCCTAGCACTTACCTGTATTGCTGTACGAGATTCTTAGCCTTCACATTTATTTCTGATGGCCCCCGCTCGTAGCCACGTAGTCGCAGCGAAGCGTCAATCACGTTTTACGCGCCGGTGTTTCACTTCTTGCTCCTTAAGTCTGTTCCAGTCGCTTCTGCCAGCAGCCAATTACTGTAAAGATCTCTTCATTTGACCACGAAGTGCACGTACGTTGTGACGTAATCGAAAGCCTTGTGACACTCATAATCAGTTTGCTTGGAGGTGCTCCAACAGCTCCGACGGGGCGAAATTTGAACTAAGCGCTGAAGGCAACGGTCGACTGCTTGTTGTCTGCTTGTCGTCTGCTACCGTAACTACATGCGGTCGATGCGAATCCTAAAATATGCACTACTTCAGATATTGTTTCAACTCAAACAGTTTATAACTTGCTTTTTTATAAACGTTTTGCTTTTCAAAGCATTTTTATGGAACTATTCCCGATTCTCTTGTTTATTGTGCTTTCAACAAACTCGGTTAGGGGGTGCAGACGACCGCGAAATCGCCATCTTTCAGGCCGATCATGATGCGCAGATTGCGATAGTCTTGATCCCGATCACGCGTGATCGCGATCAAAAGTGCCCGTGCGACACCGGTATTAGGTAAAAGAATCTTTCAGCGTCATCTACAAGTTGCGCCACAATACACATGGCTTGCAAAAAAAAACAATAGTGTTTTTGGCAAGCGAAACACGAGAAGTTATCAGAACTGTCCGCGGATTCATGTTGATGTTGTTTCGCCATATAAGCACAAGACACTTATTAGCTCGCTATATTTATTTGTCTCCTGAAAGTTTCATTTCGACTTGGAATAAACTGGGTAAAAAAGAGAAAACCTTAATGCGCCATGGGGGTAAACTGGTGAGAGCGCTTTTCTATTGAGTAATAGTATTTAGAAAGAGGTCGTAGTTGTCCTTGTCGCCGCATTCATATTGAGGATTACATATAGCATGTGCGCCACCTTCTTGCAACCTCTTATACGCCATGGCTTTCTGATTAGCGCTGGGTCGCGCAATGAGCAGGTAAAGTTTTCCCCTTCTTATTGGCTTAGCAGTTTGATATGTTGCTGTCAATATAAATCAGTGCCAGCACATTTTGATTGATTGATATGTGGGGTTTAACGTCAGCACTTTTTCCACATTATTTTCCTAAAAGCTAATCCTAAATCTGCTCACCCAGACTGAAGTAAATACGTAAACAAATCGGGAGTTTTAAAATACAAACACATCTTTAACCAGTGTTGACGGTGACATACTGCGTGTTGTGTCCTTATCACTAACGCGTTACTTTCTCCGTACCTTTGTGACGCACTAATTGCTATTTGTGTACTGAAACCGACAACTTAAGTTAAATATATTGCAGTAAGAATCCCACACGCGCCAGCAATGACGCACCGTTCTTTATGCCCCAAACACGCACACACCCACACACGCGTATGTGCGCGCACGCGAGCATATTAAGGCAATAATAACTGTAGGTTTAACGTCCCAAAAGCACGATATGACTATGAGGCCCGCCGAAGCACAGGGCTTTGGTAGTCCCGACACATGGTGTTCTTTAACTTGCACAGACATCTCACTGTTCTAGGGCTTCTAGCATTTCGCATCCATTCAAATGAGAACGCTACTACCGGGATTGAATCCATGACCTTCGCCGTTGAGCATTGCGACTGTGACACCACTGCGCCGGACAGCAGGCAAAAGTTGATGTAGAATCACGTAGTGTTTGTCAATGCCCTGATTCCGTAGTGCCAGCATCACTGCAGATTTCTCGACTGAGGCAAACGCCTTCTCGCAATCCTTGAAAGCTATGTATAGGAGTGCATTGTATTCCGCGCATTTACTTATTACTTGGTTGATAGTAAGGATCAGGTCTATGATAATGTAGCCTGTACTACATCCCGCTTGTTCCTTTGGTTGATTGAACTCTAATGTTTCCCTGATTCCCGTAGCTTTTATTTTTGCTAATTGATTGTAGAGAGTAAGCTGATCAGCCTGCAACATTTAGAGTTCTTGGCGTCTCGTTTCCTAAAATTAAGATGATGTTAGCTTTATTCCAAGACTCTGGTAACTTTCACGTGAAGAGACACTTCCTATTTAATGTAGTCAGTTTTTCTAACGCAATTCTAACACAAGGGGGTGACAAAACAAGAAAGGAAGAGAGACAGAGAAAATCTCGACTAAAAGAAGTTTTTCATGGGGCGGCGGTATTTCAACCCGCACACCCAAGATCCGAAGGCAAGCGCGTCATCCACTCAGCTACTCGCAAGCCGACAGAACACAGCATAGCCTTGTGAAGTATCGCATAGCAAGGGTGCACTAAATGGAAGTCCGGCAGAGGATGAGAAAAAAATGAGAGAGCCAAGTTTAGCTTATAAACAATGACAAGAAGAGCAAGAGAGAAAAAGAAATGCATAAATATAAAAAAAGAGAGAATCAAAGAAACAGAATTAAAGGCAGAGAGAGAGGGACAAAATGTTGAAATGATTAGAGGAAGCAAGTTAGCAATAGAGAGAGAAAAAAGACAGAAAGAGAGAGAAAAATAAAACAATATAGAAAAAGAGAGGAAGAGAGAGAGAAAGAAACGAATAGAAATCAACAGAGACAAACAATTACGTGGTAAGTTTGCACGAAGTTTCATGAAGTTTAAGCGAAGGTGGTTGATCCTCAAAACCTACTTAAAAGACTGAAACCTAGCAAAAACGATGTAGGTATGACATTAAAGTTGAACACTGTCGAAATTTGGGCTTGTTGGTGCATTGTGACGACTGAAAATAGCGCTAAAACACGAGGACACAAGAAGAGGACACACAGTTAGCGCCTGTGCTGTGTGTCCTCTTCTTGTGTCCTCGTGTTTTAGCGCTATTTTCAGTCGTAGGTATGACATAGCAGCAAAGATCTCATATTTACAGCCAGCGGCAAGTGACAACACCAAAAGAACAAAAGGCGCATGCAGGCCATGACAGCAAATAATGAGATATAAACTCTGATATAGCTAAAAATTTATAACAAAGTCATGTACTAATGAATGGCGCTAATTAGGCACTACAAAAATTACCCATAATTTACAACAGTATCCGCCTATTCGATGTAAAATTTCAGCTTTCGACAATATACGAAAACCCATATATGTTCTTTTCTAGTAGTTCATTACACTTAGAAAACAGCACTACAGAGTTTGAAGCACATAATTAGTGAGAGGACGCGGTACGCTCGCCAAGTCTTTGTATACCGACTGAGGTGATTGGCACAATTTAGTTGCAAGTCACTCAGAGTACGTGTAACAGGGTACTTGCTCTCTGCAGATTGTCAACTTCAAGATCGACCACCTTCGATGTGCCAAAGCTTGTGTGACTTAGTGGAAACTGCACAATTTGTTTTCTTCCTGCTCGGAGCAGCAAAAAATATATAGAATGATTCTGTAAAAAATAAAGGCAGCTTCACCCTAGGGGTGCCAAACCTGATCGAAGCGCATACTTGGCCAATATCTATTGCTTCTTTTATGTTTTTCTTGCTTTCCAACCCTCTTTCTCTGACTGTCTAGTAGCTTTTCTCTTTTTTTCTCTATTTTCCTTTTTTACTTCTGTCGAACTAGTTTGTAACATTTCTCGTTCTCTCTCTGTTTATTTCTCCTTGATAACTTTCTTCATAGTCTCTATCTCTCTCACTTATGTTCCCACTTTCTTTTTCTCTCCTTCTTCGATTCTCGTTCTTTTCCTGTTCTTCCTCTTCCTGTATTGCTCTCTGTTTATTTGCCTTTCTCTTTTTATGTTTACTTTTGTATATCTCTTCCTCTCTGCGTCTAAATATTTTTTCTTTTTATTATATTTCTCGCCTTTTTTCTATTTCTCTCCATGCACTCGTTCTCAACCTCAGTATAGCCACAGAATCTCAAGACGGAGTAATCGCCAAACGTGTTCACTGAGCGAAGCAGATGAAAAAAAAAACACAGCATATACACGGATTGAATGATGATGAGTGGGGCAAAGCGTCTATCCATCCGTCTGTATGTCCGAACGGACGAATGAACAGAGGCACGGACGGACGGACAGAAGCACGAACGAACAGACGGAAAGAAGCACGAACGGACAGACGAACAGACGCATGGACGCACGGACGGACAGAAAGACGAATGCATGGACGGAAACACAGATGTATACAGACAGCCGGATGGACTCACGGACGAACGCACGGACAGACAGACAGACAGACAGACAGACAGACAGACAGACAGACAGACAGACAGGCAGACAGGCAGACAGACAGACAGACAGACAGACATACAGACAGACAGACATACAGACATACAGACAGACAGACAGACAGACAGACAGACAGACAGACAGACAGACAGACAGACAGACAGACAGACAGACAGACAGGTGGTCGGACGCACGGATGAACAGAAGCACAGACGCACGGATGGAGGCACGAACGAATGAATGGATGGATGGACTGATTCACACAGCTGGACGTACGGGTGCTTCGCCCAATTCATCATCATTCCCTCCGTGGATATGCTGTGAAAATGACTAACGCCATCTAGTTATATTATTTCGAAGGATATATACATCAACGCCTTCTATTGAGCACCTCTTAAACTAAAGGTGGCTTTATACCACTATACTACTACTACAGAGGCGGGAATGACCTACGGCATAAGGAGCTTCGCCTCTTAAAGAGACGGACATGAAAAAGACGACGCAAAGTCAGCGTATAAGGGTTCAAGATGATGATAATTTTTGTTCGCAAATAGCAAATCTTCTCTTAGCTTAAGCAGCTCCGCTATACAAATGTTCTATTCGGGGCCTGCCGAAAAGACTTAAAGAAAAAATTTGGTGACCATAGGATAATGACACAGCACAGCAACGTGTGTTAGTTCTCTTGGTAATGCTCACGCTATCGTGTTACCCCGATTTATAGTTTTGTAAGGTTGTATTCTGATATCATCTTAATTCATAAAAATTGGGGCGACAAGAATTGGAAGAATTGCAGGTCCATAAGCTTCCTCTCCATCGTATACAAGCAATACACAAAGGTAATGGCTAACATAATTACGACAACGTTAGCAGTCAATCAATCAAAGGAACAAGCAGAATTTTGAATTGGCTACTCAACAATCGATCACATTTATACTATCAGTCAGATAATAGAGTAATGCCCTGTATACACCTAATCTATGCATAGCTTCATAAATTACGAGAAGGCTTTGATTCAGTGTATTTATCAGCACTCTTGCAGTCACTCTGGAATCAGGGCATCAACGAAGCATATATAAACATCCTGAAAGAAATCTACGGAGTATCAACTGCCATCATAGTTCTCCAGAAATAAATTGACATAATACCAATAAAGAAGGGTGTAAGACAAGAGGATATGATCCTCTCAATAGTATTTACCTATTTACCGCGTGTTTACAGAAGGTTTTCAGAGGCCGAGAATGGGCAGAGTTAGGAATAAAAGGTAATAAAGAGTAATTTGGTAACCTACCCTTCACCAATGACATTGCATTGCTGAGTAACACAAGGGATGAATTGAAACTCATGATTACAGAGTTAGACAAGGAAAGCAGAAATGTATATATTATAATTATTCTACAGAAAACGAATGTAATGTACAACAAACTCGGAAGAGAACAGCGCCTTCAGATAGGTAACAGTACATTTAAAATTGTGAAAGACTTTGTCTACTTAGCACAAGTTGTAACCGCGGAACCGAACCACTAGGCTGAAGTAACAGAAGAATAGGAATGAGGAGAGCACAACCGGCAAGCATTCTCACATCATGACTGGTAGATTTCCAATATCCCTCCAGAGAATGGTATATAAGAGGTGCATCTTGCGTGTACTCACCTACGAAGCAGAAACTTGGAGGATAACAAAGAAGGATTTTCTTAAATTCAGAACGACGCAGAAAGCTATAAAAGGGAAAATTATAGGTGTATTCTTAAGAGACAAAAAAGAGAGCAGAGGGGGTAGGGAAAAAAACCATGGTTAAGGATATCATAGTTTAAATCAAGAAGCAGAAATGTACATGAGCTGGGCCAGTAGTGCGTAGGGAGGGTTAGTGCTGCTCAGTTAATTCATTGTTATGTGGGGTTTAACGTCCCAAAACTACCATACGAATATGAGAGACGCCGTAGTGGAGAGCTCCGGAAATTTCGACCACCTGGGGTTCTTTACCATGCACCAAAATCTGAGCACACGGACCTACAACATTTCCGCCTCCATCGGAAATGCAGCCGCCGCAGCCGGGATTTGAACCCGCAACCTGCAGGTCAGCAGCCGAGTACCTAACCCACTGTAGACCGCCGCGGCGGGACTAGCGCTGGTCAGTAAGGATACCTGTGAGGGGGAGACAGAGAGTTAGGTGGGAAAATGAGATTAAGATGTTTGCGGCAATAAAATGGCAGCAGCAAGCACAGGACCATGTTGACTGGCCGAACATAGAATAGGCCTTTGTCCTGCAGTGGTTGTAGTCATGCTTATGATGAGGATGAATGTTGTAATGCATTCATTTTTCCTTAATTATAACGGGTAACCTAATTACTTTTCTTCCACTGCCCTTACAAGACTTCCTATTTTCGCAGATATGAAACCACAAGGGTTCATTATCATGATTAGATTCAAGAATTGGTGCCCAGCAGGCCGTAAATGTCTGTCGCTTAGGTTTATAATTTGTTTGCTACACAAATTCAAACACTTGGCGTAAACCTCTGAGGAGTGTTTGCTTACGAAGGAGAAAGAAATATAGGTGTTGTACACGTGCTCTATTATCTCCAGACTATAGACGCATAGCCCCAAAACAATGACCACACCGGAGCGGTTGCTATGAGAGAATTGACAATGGTGGTTTATCCAGAAGAGCGAAGACATAGCACTAACGCAGAGAGCTAGTGCATCAATGGTATGATTGAAAACCACTGCAACGTGCACATGCACGTACAGGCCCATGTCCCCCCCCCCCCCCCCACATGTTCGCCATGATAAGTGGTCGAAATTTCCGACATTCTCCACGCTATTTTAAAGGCGAAGCTTCCTAGGGTGTGGGTCTGTCCATCGTCCGATGGTGTAGGTAGCCACCGGTGGAACATACCCGAAAGAGCGGTCCTTAGAATGTCCGCTGGATGGCGATACTTGTATGTGATGAATACACGAAGAAAAGATGCGAAATGACTGTACTAGGACTTTTCATTAGATAGACTGATGGACGCCCAGAGAGACAGACAGACAGACAGACAGACAGACAGACAGACAGACAGGCAGGCAGACAGACAGACAGACAGACAGACAGACAGACAGACAGACAGACAGACAGACAGACAGACAGACAGACAGAGAGGCGGACGCACGAATGGATGGGTGGATGGCCAGACAGACAAAGGGGTGGCCGCATGAACAGAAGCACAGACGGAAGAACGGACGTCCAGATGGAACCATAGATGGACGGATGGATGGACGCACGGACGGACGCATGAATGAACGGAAGCAGTAACAAATAGGCGGACGAAAGCTCGGACGTACAGACGAACGCTTCGCCCCACCAATCATCATTCACTCCGTAGATGGGCTGTGATTTTTTTAAAAAGATCCTGCAACCATTTTTCAGCAAAGATAGAAAAGGCGGCTGATTGGCAGTTGTCCTGAGAATACGCGAGCCAAAAAACATTTTGCGCATGTCAGCTATAATTTACAAATATCTATAAACCGGTTAGACATTGATTCTTTTTTTGATATGTGAGGTTTAACGTCCCAAAACCACCATTTGATTATGAGAGACGCCGTAGTGGAGGGCTCCGAAAATTTAGACCGCCTGGGGTTCTTTAACGTGCAGCCAAATCTGAGCACATGGACCTGCAACATTTCCGCCTCCATCGGAAATGCAGCCGCCAAAGCCGGGATTCGAACCCGCGACCTGCGGGTCAGCAGCCGAGTACCTTAGCCACTAGACCACCGCGGCGGGTTGACACCATATGCACAAGTGACACCATATGCACAAGTGACCACGCATAAACCCCACATACGCCGAATACCGGGTGTTGAAAGTTAAGCTTTATGGTTTTCTTAAAATTCGGCACTGGGAAAAAACTGAAAACCACTGTTGCACATAACTCATATATTCAGGAGTACACAAAGTGGAACAGTAATTTGGGCTGTGAGTGGCGCAAATAACTAAGATCTAATAATTAACTTTGCAGTGACTGCAGCAAGTGGGCTTATTTGTAGTAAAAAGTAGGAGGCAGTCACGTTTATTCAGTTACACTTGGAAGAATTCTCCTAGCATATCTGTGCTCCGAGATAGCCGGGGTGAGGTTTTATTGTGCAGTTCATGATTACGCATGCAAGGCGGTGAAAATCGGTGCAATGTTCCACACAATAGGACGAACAGTCATATCTTACTATCACTAGCCGGTAGCGAAAGCGCATTCGTTACCATTATCAGAGCTTTCGACCCATTATGAGATTAAACGATGCACCAAACTACCGCGGCCCATCGGGGCGCAGGTTCGTGCCAACGCTGACTGTATTGCATATGTAATCATGCAAGGCACAAATTTTGCCGCGGGATATCTCGGAGCAGAGACATGCTAGAAGAATTCTTCCAAGTGTAACTGTGTGGAAGCGCGACTGCCTCTAACTTTTCGATACAAATACGCCTGCTTGAAACAGTCACTGACTTTGATAAATCTTAGTTAACTGGCACACTGACAGTTATGATTGTTTTCTTCTTTGCGTCACCCTGGATACCAATGTTGTCTGCAAAAGTGATCTTTATGTTCTTCTCAATGCAAAATTTTCGGAAAACTATAAAGCTTAGCTTTGAACACCCGGTATACCATGCATTCATGACACTTGGCTGGTTTGGTCATCGTGAGAACATAATTACCGTAGCCGCCACGGGGAGGCCTCCCTACTACCGCACTCGCAATCGCGCTGAAAGTCGCGAGTTTAAAAAAAAAACAAAACAAGTGTACTCAATGTCTTGACGTGCGTGTGACATAGCGTCTTTCTCCCATGCCATACCTCCTTGCTTAGCCTTTCACGCGCTCGTCGTGTCAAGAAATGAACCAATTGATGATTGATGATTGATTGATTTGTGGGGTTTAACGTCCCAAAACCACTATATGATTATGAGAGACGCCTAAAGAAATGAACCAAAGAAGTTACAACGTGTGACAACCCTCTGTAACGCCAGTCGTACCAGACAAGTTCTCGAAAATTTTGTTGCGTCCGAGGCATGAGGCAACAAATTCTTTTAACGAGGCTAGTTGATCATTAGTTTGAGAATGTTGCAGGGCCCCTTTAAAGCTTATCTTTCTTTTATCCTTCCGAAAGTTTGATGTTTGTCGTCGTTTCTTCAGTAAAAATATTTTTGGATGTACTGCAATATTCACTCATAGCAAAAACTGAGTGTGTGTTTCTTGCTTTTGTAACAAGTATTTACGTATTTACCTGATTTTAGTAGAAAAAACTGGGGAGGGGGGTAGGGTCGAAGTTTAGAGCGCTATAAAGATCCTGTGTACTCGTGCGCGTTTATTTAAGATTAATTTACAAAGTTATCAAGCAGAGACGAACCACTGAAAAATCAAAATCGTATCGCTTCTATAGGCACCCGTGTAGAGAGAATAGTGCACTGCCGTATTTTGCTGTTAGAAGCTGACGCAGGTGTTCGCGCAATTATTAGTCGCATGATGATGCCGATCACCCTCTTAACAAATCTAACGCCTGATCTTGTATTTGTTTCCTAAATCAGTAGCAACAAAGCCGCACCAAGCTCGATTTTGTCATCACATAAACGTCCTCTCGAGCTATGTCTTCAGCAGAGATGGAGACAGAAGCGAAGAGGAGAGTCAGACAGGTTAGCTCAGGTTTTCAAGCATCCGTAAGCTACCGGTAGAGCTTGGAAAGCTGTGCAAGAATCTGAAACGCTAGAAGGGGCCTACCTATCCGTTATTGCAGCTCTCAAATGCGTTTTTTGTAGTCACAAAAGGAAGGTTCGTATGGTGTTTATAATTGTCGTGACAAAACCTATGTCTGTCCCACAAAGACAATATTCGTTCATAATTTTGATCAAGCTTGGATTGCACACCTGTTTACTAGAAAACATGAATGAACTGAAGTCATGTACTAATAAATTCACTTTTGATATAGGTAAGTCCCCGACTAATGTGTCGAGTTGAATATTTCTTTTTGCACGTGCGCCTCTCCTCCTACATTTATCATCATCAGACCGCTGTATTTCAAATCTGAACCATCAGCACTCAGGGCTGATGTTCTGAGCACCCCTCTACAGATACAGCTCTAACCGAATATAATAGAACGTGTGATGAACTCGCAGCGTCCAAGATGGTGTTCATAAACGCTTGCTGCGTTCATCTAACGTTGACGGACTGTTTATTGCTTTTGCTCGCTTAATTCCTCTTATTGAGACGTTTTTCGCGTTCCCACAACACCGTCACTTCATCTTGAATCTCATTTCGTGCACTATCTCATGTTGACACTGTTGATATTACCAGCGTGAGCTCCCTAGAATACAAAACAGCGAAAGCTAGAAGAGTGGCCTTTCAGAACATTTTCTAAACACTCATTGGGTAACTGCTGCATGTACACTTGCTGGGTACCCACTACGGCATTAATAATACGTCAGCTTCTGCATGTTGCACTCGCGTTTAGTTAAAGGTCATGCAAGCATTGCAAACGAAACGGTGCACCTTGGTATACCTCACAGTGTTACACATTTCAAGCAGTACTAACAGTTTTTTTTTGCGTACATTGAGTTCATTCTTCTGATTACTTTGTTGAACTTATTTAGCAAGGTTTTTGCTCTCAAATGGGAGTGTACCTCCACAGTATATTTCGTAGCGTCAGCCAGAGGGACAGAACACTAACCTTCTCTCTTCTGTCCTTCCGAGAAAGGGATTACGTTTTGTTGAATAATGAACACTATAAAGGGCTTCGTAAAGGTGTGAAAGCTCTCAGAAGAACCTGGTAACACAGGCGGTGCTTTATAGATCAAACACGAGTGGATCAACGCAATCGCAAATAAGCAGCTAACGTGGCGCGTTACTTAGTAAAACTATACGCACTGCTAAACAGGTCATTTTCTCTAACTCATGCTAATCTGTGAAAATTGTCACCTTCGTTACAAAAATGGGGCCCACTTAGTACAATTTGGGAATCTTAAAAACGATTTTGGGTATTTTTTCACTGTTAGATTAGAAAAATAACAAAAATACTTCTCTATCTTTTAAAATATTATTTGAATTGGGAAACATCAGACAAGTTGTGAAGCCTATTTTAAGAATGCAAATAATTTCCGTGATACCTTGCATTGCTTTAGTATTTCTGGGTTCCAAAGAGAGTCCCGAGGCTTGAATAAACTACCACGTGACCAGGCTGTTGCGCACAACAAGACCAGCGCCTTCAAAGATGCTGCCAAAGATAAATCGATGATGCACGTGATAGCACGCATGCAGGGGCCTTGAGTAACAGAAACGGATTGAACATACAATGACCGCGGCTTCTAATTATTCCGAGATATGTGTTGTCTGTTGACGCAATAAACCAAAATTCGTGATATGAATGAAATCAACAACGGCGCCTTTTGTTGTAGCTCTGTCGGCTGCAGACACAAAGTGTTGAGGTCGAGGAACTTTCATAGGTGGATGGAAGTTCATGGGAGACGAAAGGTCCTATCATATTCGCTTGTAATCAATCTAATCTTTCCGCTTGTGCGCCGCATTCATATCGTTCATTGACAGCATGTATTAGAGCTCTGATGTCGCTGCGCACGTGATATTTCCTAAAAACTTATACACTTTTAGCCCCTAAAATTTCAAACCGCAGTAACCATCACAACAGGTAGAAACGGCGTGGACATCTTATTTGAGCTTTGGTGAAAATTTATTGTTGAAAGAATGCTGTAAAATGAAATCACAAGTACATTGTTTATAAGCTAACAAAGCTCAGAGTAAAATATTTCCGAATGATTCAAGACAACAGCGAATAACAGGACGTAAGTCACATTTTCCCAAGCAAGAAGTAAAAAAAAATAACAGACGTTAGTTAAAACACAATATCCACATAACATGCCGAAGTGTCATGCAGCTGTCGCTACGGGAAGCAGTCGTTACGAGAGCCAATAACTGCTTTCATTGGCAGGATTTATAGCGCAGCGTTCAGTCTCCCATCGGAGACTTTATATTCTATTACGAGGGATAAAAAGAAGTGGTCTGTTGGAAACGAAAAATCTCTGTGAACCAAAACAAATTTTTAAATTATCTACGCCCTAGGAAATTGTGTCATGAACCCCATCTATATGCACCAGGATGTCATTTTTCTTGATCGGTATGATCAGTTCCTTCATTCTTGCCACGTCCTAGAGATTGCGCAAAACCTTATAAGCAGATGAGTAGGAATAGAATTATAGTGACATGATAAAAACAACTTACTATCCCGTTTCGCAAGTAGTCACCATCGGTAGCACATACTTACTGAGAGCTGAGTGATTACAAGGTCAGGTGAAAAATTATGTGACGTTGTCACGCGCGTTCAAAAGACCACAAGTGGTTCATGACTGTCACCACGCTTGCAAACGGACAAGTTCCCTCTGAACGGCTATGTGTAGAGGTCAACCCCGACGCGAAATAACGTGCCGAATTCTTGAAGCTCGAGTCAGCACTCTTTAAAAGGAGATTGGAGAAACTATTATATCTAAACTTGCGTTTACCAGCGCATGTACAGGAGCTTGTTTTTCTTTTCTTTCTTTTCTGTTTCAATTATGGCCGTGTCAGTGCAATATGTATTTTACTTGAAGATATCTGAAGAGAATGTGTAGCTTACCAATACCAATGGCTTTTGAGGTTTGTTAGTTGAACACATCACGAACGCTTTTGTATCAATTTGTTTATTATGACGCTTAATGCACTTGAATACATCGTAAAGACTATCTCTGGGAGCTTCATCAAATCTATTTTCACAAAATTACACTACTGCTTATGCTTTCATCTTGTTTTCTTGTCTTTATCCTGTCTTTTAGTGAGTGCAAACTTTTAACACCAAACAAATGGTACCAACCTAATAGCACCTAAGCTTTGGATGTAGGTTCACTAGCTCGAGCTTATTAATTCCCTTTTTTACGTTCTGGATTGTCAGCCTCTACATATGAAGAAAGGTTGTAATGGCTGAAGAAAAAGAACAAAATAAATAACCTAACAAGGCAAAAAAAAAACAAGCAAGCGAACTAGAAAACAATAAAACAAATGTAGTACAGCATGAAAAAATATCGCACATGTGAGAAAAGCTCAGAGTGAAAGCAGGGCCCGATGCGAGCCCATAACTAAAACAGTGAGACGTGCATATTAACAGCAGTGTGCCGATGGCGGGACTATCGGCGACAAAAATCTATAAGCAACGTTGAGCACGAACGATAGCCGCATTATCAAAGGGTGCGGGCCGAGCATAGGGCTTTCTGAGACGTACAAACAAAAGCAACAAAGAACCAAAATAAATGGGCCCCATGGCACAGGAACAAAATGTTTTCCTTCATAGCGCTTCCTGCGAAGAGAAGGCCCACCACTTCCTCGACCGGCCAACGGAACGAGCCGCCCACCATCAGCGCTTTGCCGCCGCGGCGGACTTTTCAAATCTGGGGCGACTCCGCGAAGACGGGTGTTCGGCTGTGGGGATACGTCGTCCCCCTCTCTGGCCCGCCGTGCGCGCCTTCTCCTCCGCCGTCACTTTCGGCGGCCGAGTTTGTCTCAGGCGCCCGGGGGAGGGCACAGAGGTGGCCGGAGATCAAAGAGAAAAAATCCCTGCAAGAAATTCATAACTCGAAAAAAAGCGCGGAGAAGAACGAAAGGAGGTCGATCACCCTTTCGCTTAGCTGAGGAAGTCCGTATAAAAGGGAGGACGGGGAAAGTTCGGAGCTACATCACAGCGGGCATTCCCTGCTCAGCTGGTCCAAGTATCGCCATGCGCTCCCTGGTGAGTCCGAAAGCCCAACGCTTGCTTCCGACCGGTGCGAATCGGCGGCATCGGCGTCCACTGCTTTCTCCGGCTCGTTGCGCAACTCTCGATGGATTTCACTGCATGTCGCACGTGGTAACAATAAGCGGTGATACGGCGGCCAGTGTTAAGCAATTTAGCGTGCTTAGCAGACTGTTATATCCTAAATGTCAGTCTGATTGTCATTTTTTTCTCAGGGCTAATATTTCCCTTTGTCATATTTTTTTAATTTAGTACTTAGTCTTCCAAGGCGTGGTCTAGTATTTTACAGTCAGCTGAACTCCAATTGAAGTAATTGTTCTGGTAAATGTTTACCCTGTTACAATCTAGGCATCTTGTACAAAACAATCATCTCAGATTACTCCACCTGTTCGATGTATATAGAGAATGTAGGCAAGAATCTTCTCTTTTTTTTTTCGTAAAGTCAGTTAAAGTGGGTTCGAGGTTTCGTTGAAACTCACAAGCACCCATTCATACGCATTTGTACATGTATTAGGCATGCTATCATCGGCGCAATTCTTGTACAGAGCTCGTTTCAATCTTGCAAATATTTCGTGATGTTTGGCTAGGGCATGAATTCCAAAAGTTTCGCCTCAAGCATTCTTATAGCATAGATTGAAATGTGCATGTGATTGTCCACACAAGAACCGCTATACACAGAGGACACACAATTCGTGATGTTGTCTGTCTTCTGTCCGACTCATTCCTAATTTCGAGAAGTTTTTGTGGTTCGCGTTATTGTCTACTTTAAACGTGAAATCTAGTGCTTCTCTCAGTCATATATTCATCAACCAACAGTACTGACGTTCTAACTGTTGCTAGAAACGGACCAAATCGGGTAGAAAATAGTGTGGAGCGATCACATCGAACGCATTGCAACTTAAGTCAGGAGAAACAGCAGTACTAAAGAAAAAACAGAACAACATTAGACAAAAATTAAGATAAACTCGGGAGGAATGCTCGCGATCTTCTTTCATGAGCCGGTTCACAGTCACATTGTGAAAAACTGGGCCAGATTGGGCTGCAGAGTACCTATATGAAGTGGTGTCCCGTTGGCTGATTTATATTTGAAACTCAACTCCACCATGAACACTTCCACGTAGGTTTCTTCGTCCGCTCTCTGTCTATCTTTAAACTCTTAGCACCAAAATCTCGAGCGACAGTTACTGCGCTGGGTCACCAGAAAGTAGACAGTGACGATGTTCTAATAAATGACTCTATTCGGATACCTTTGCAGATACTGCTGTCTGCAGTTGGCCTGGCCCTCGCCGGCAACCTTGGTGGTGGCGGCGGTGGCTTCGGCGGCGGAGGATTTGGTGGCGGCGGCCACGGTGGTGGTGGTGGCTTCGGCGGCGGCGGCGGTCATCACGGTGGTGGTAGGTTACTGTTGAACTCAAATTTACACCAGCCCATTTCATATTCACAGAATACCAGACTAAGAAAAATCAGAAGCATCTTCGTTACAATGTGAAAGATTTACCAGAGTGTTGTCGTAAATTTGAGTTAAAAGGGCCTCACAACGACGAGCTAATATGAAGTAAAGGCCACACAATATTTATTTGTTTGTGTGAACGAAATATAAACTTTGCTTATATTTTGAACGAAGGTTAACAGCTGTATTTTAGAAAGATATACTAAAAATTTAGACTTAATGCTACAACAGATCTGGTTTGATTTATAGGGACAACTGATAAACAGTTAATTTGCATTATTTATTTAAGAACGTCTCTCAAGGTCTGAAGAGCTCGAGACCTCACGAGCACTTCAAGCTTGCTAGAGCTGTGTCTACGTGAAATTTCGGGATAAAATTGTGTGCGCTCTTTGTTTGCAACCCGATGGCAACTTATACGCACCGCTAAGCAGCACTTGGCTGGTATTACACATATCCGCTATGATATACCGAAAGGCTGTTTTAGTTAGTGCTCTTACATCACGAAAAATGCATTATTTGCTGAATTTGATGACACTAATTGCCGAGTGAAGTTGTTGGTGAAAGCTAGTATGAATGAAAAACAATCCTGGAGAACTTGCCATTGAGACCTGCTAACATTATTTATCGAGAACAGTGGCCAACTACAGCATATGAAGGTATAATATTTTGTCACCTGTATATGATAGAGAAATATTTAAAGTGGCAGTACACTATTTACACAAACTTGAAGCCACTAAATGAGCAAGCATGTATGTGGACAACTATGTGACTATTGTGCCCCTTCTTCGGAGATAACTTCAAAAAATTGGACACAGTAGACGATGAATGTTTGCTCGAGAGGCGAACATGTATTCCTATTTACCGCATTAATTCGTGGTTGCGTGTGCGTAGGTGGCGGCGGCGCCGGTGGTGGAGCCGTAGTCAGCACATCTGTGGTTGAGATCAAGAGCCTCGGCTCAACCGGAGGTGGTGGTGGCGGAGGTGGTCACCATGGCGGTGGTGGCTTTGGCGGCGGTGGCTTCGGCGGCGGCGGCTTCGGCGGCGGAGGATTCGGTGGCGGCGGTTTTGGAGGAGGTGGACACCATGGTGGTGGTGGCGGCGGCGGCGGTGGTGGCCAGGTCGTGGGAGCATACAAGGTATGCTCACTCCTACACACACCAAACCTTTGCTAACACGTGAAAGTGGCAGCATACTGAATGTCGGACCTCGTTCTCAATACTCCCCAGAGGTCAGGACAGTCAGTAGCCTGGGCATACCTAATTCATTGTTTATTTTTTATGTGTTCTTTAGCGGTGACACACTACATCAAAAAATAAATAGGAGGTATCTTATGCTGGGGGCTTCTGAGATCGAGCTGCGGCTACAACTCACCCGAATATTCTTAACATTGAGTGTTTTTTTCATTGTAAGGAGTATAGTTATATGGAATAGTAAAAATAGTTAACGTCATTCATTATACGTCCTGCTGTGATGCTCTGGTTGAAGGAAAGCCCAATGTGACAAAAATAAACAAGAAACAATGTCCCAAAATAATTCACCTAAGTGAATCTATGTTTATGGAATTGGCTGGATGCAAACGCTCACAGATTTCTGCTGATCTCATCTCGTGAACGTGATAACTGAAGTGTAGCGCTCACGTGGTTGCACCACGTGCACTATAATGACACGTACTCCCTTTGTTCCAACGGCGCTCGTATTGTTTTTTTATAGCCAAATACGCGTTCTTACATGCCACCTATGTTTAGTATGTAATGCGAACCGAAGTATGACACTGCGGGTAGTGAGCTTGTATGCTACATGCGAGCTTTTCTATGTTACAAGGGATCTTTCAAATGTTCAAAAATTCTTCGAGGAATCTAAAAAAAAAAACTTTCTGGAGCTCTTTCAGTAATCTTCCACAGTACCACCGCGCTCCAGTGAAGATTGCGTGAGTTTGTACAAGTTATTATAGAAGTCTATGGCTCATACGGGCTTTTCGCTGTAACTGCAGAGTAGAATTTTTCGAATAAGCATACGCAGTAAATAGCCTTGCTGGGTGTTTTTTTTCATCTCTGTTCTTTTGCTGCGTAGTCCTCATGCACGCCATGTTTAGCACCGCACTGACATCTCGAGAAAATGTTGTGCATTAATAAATAATAATAATAATAATAATAATAATAATAATAATAATAATAATAATAATAATAATAATAATAATAATAATAATAATAATAATAATAATAATAATAATAATAATAATAATAATAATAATAATAATAATAATAATAATAATATAATACCACCCTGGTTTTGAGTCCCAAAAACAGTTGTTGCAAATATGACGGTGTTGTAACGTTTGCCATGCCACACCAATCGATGTGCACGCAGGCTGGCCCTGCCTACTTGGTCAAGGCGCTGCAACCCATCAGTGGTGGGGTCGGTGGCGTCGGTGGCGGAGTCCACGGGGGTGGATTAGGCGGTGGCGGCGGCGGCTTCGGCGGTGGACATGGTGGAGGATTCGGAGGTGGCGCTGTTGGAGGTGGAGGTGGCACTGCCACATATCACGTTACCGTCAAAGGTGGTGGCGGCGGCGGCGGTGGTGGTGGTTACGGCGGCGGCGGCTTCGGCGGCGGAGGACACCACGGCGGCGGCGGTGGTGGCGGCCACGGTGGAGGAGGAGGAGGCGGTGGAGGATGGTGGTAGATTACACCAGGTGAGGGCCTCGCTTATGTGTGTGAATGAAGAGTACTTAGCTGTAGTGAAGATGCCCTCTTCATGCATTAAGACTTTCCCTTTCCCTTTAGTTTCATCCATATGTGAAAGGATGTGCACTAGAGGCTTATTATAACAACGCAATGTTAACTGACTTTGAATAATTGAGGTCGTGAACTGATTTGAAGCACCTTTGTGCGTTGCCATCTGTTTTACACACATCTTTTTTTTTCAGCCTCAGCCATTCTACCATATCATCATTCACAAGTTTCCTGAAATAATCGCCAAAAGCTGCTAGAAGCACCCAAGAAATAAACCTCCTACAAATACGGAGAAGCAGCGCCATTGCGTGGCAGCTACGGGAGCCAACCAAAGTGGATGCTCCTATCGCTGTGGAGAGCACTGCAAGTCACGAACCGCCGATAAAAATGAAATACGCATGAATGGAAGAAGTCTCCGCGACATGCTGTGATAAGAGGGGGAGCCGCTTGAGCCAACGACTTCGAAAAGATATCCGTGACCTTGAAAGTGTCAAGTCTTTTATAGACCAACTGCGTGAAAGATGTTTCGAAGCGGCGACACTCTCGCATGTAATCGATCTGCCAGCCATGACCCACAATTGTGGAGCCATAGTCGCAGTGACGGCACCTTTACCTCGGCTGAAATATGCCACAAAATAATAAACTATGCTTTCTCATGAGAGAGGCACAAAAATACCCACTGAGTGTGTCGTTATTTACCAACTAGATAAATAGAATGATAAGTCAAAATATATACCAGGAAGTCGACCATGCACTTCATTTGCTGCCCGACCCTGGCTTAAGGTGAAGTGGACGGAAAAATGAAATGAATTATAATTTATGCGCATATACACACAGCAGCGTGAATTGTGCGATACGAGATTATTCAAGGTTATTTGCGTTCTGGTGAATATATGGACGTGTATGCCATCTTTTGCTGGACGCAGTCGTCTGCTAACTGCATGCATTAGAAGCTGCGTGGCAATGAATGCCGCAGCTTTCTGGCAAAAAAAAAAAAAAGGCAGCAGTCCACATTCACCCACCAGCGCAGCAACGAAGGAGCGAGAGACCTTACTGAGCTCCCAAATATCCAAGGGAGCACAATAAATGTTCTTGTCGGGCTGCAACAGCGAAAACCGGGGTAATTCACAACCAAAACTTACACCTCAACGATAATTTGTTTCGATGTGCGGATCGAATCTAGTGTAGGCAGCCGAGGAAATATTTTGGTGCCGACAAAATGTGAGTGTCCAATTTATAAAACAAGCTTGCCCTGATACGTGTTACTACGTTCTACTTGTCATTCAATTACTAACTAGCGTCAGATGTCAAAGCAAGGTTGTTTCGGCGCTTCCAGTGCAGCGTTATGCAGGCAATCACATATTCTATCTGTTAGGGAATAGGCAAGGCAGTGAAAAATAATCACTGCGCCTTCATAATAAAAAAAGTATAGCGTGTTTCAAATCGATAAGCGAGATTGGCTCACAACTAGCGAGATGAGCACACATCTTGCTCAGTATGTTCTTCGAACGTAACCTTTCTTGCAAATTTATCAACGCCGCGCTTACTGTCCCGCCGCTTACTGGCCCCGCCGCGGTGCTCTAGTGGCCAAAGTACTCGGCTGATAACGCTCAGGTCACCGGATTAAATTCCGGCCGCGGCACCTGCATTTTGGATGGAGGCGAAAATACTGCAGACTCAGATTTTGGTGCACGTTAAAGAACCCAAGGTAGCCGAAATTTACGGAGCCTTTCACTAGGCGTCTTCATAAACATATGGTGGTTTTGGGACGTTGAACTCCACAAATCAATCAATCAATCAATCGCCTGACCTTACCGGAAGTTGTCAATTGTCTTGATCTTCTGTGAGCGTGGTTTCGCACTGTACGGAACCGAAGAAATGCTAACTTTCTGCAGCTCACGGGCCTCCAAAGTCGGCCCAACTATAACCAAGTGGCAGTGTCATGCGATGAAATCATAATTTCAGGTCACATTATGCGGTGTCACAATGACGTCACTGTGACTTCACAATGACGTCACAATTTCTGGAAATATGTGATGCTACGGTGACGTCATGGCGGCATAAAATGGGTGATGGTGATTTCTTCAGATCACTCGCATTGGTATCAGTTACCTTTTGTGTTTCGTGAGGTATCTAAAGTGTTCGCCTTAGCTGACACCGACTGCGATCTCAGATTGTCAAATCCCTCCAAGAAACGAAAAAAATGGGAGATGATTGAGAAGCGAAGAAAATATCCATAGCCCAATACAAGAATGCTGTACGCTGCAGGGATATGTGAGGTATATTATATTTTTCCTGGGCCCTATGCTAATGGCATGTACGTGATTTGAAAAAGGTAAATTTTTAAATGTGAAAGCTTTTAAGCGAACTTTGGTGACTTTGACCGTATCTATCTATCTATCTATCTATCTATCTATCTATCTATCTATCTATCTATCTATCTATCTATCTATCTATCTATCTATCTATCTATCTGTCTGTCTGTCTATCTATCTTTTTTTCTTTCTTTCTATTTATCAGCCACCAACGACCTTTAGCTGTGTGGGCCGTTTCGATAATGCATCCATACCAACATTGGCATGACATAACATGGATGTGTGAAGAGCATAAGTCACTAGCCATGACTTGTATGGCATGACTGTCATGATTTGCATTTCATAGTTGTGCTGCTGTTGCGGTGGTTTCATTCACATGACATATTGCAAAACTTGTATGGTGTGACATGAGTGTATCGCGAACGTGACACACTCTAACGTGGAAATCATGACATGTATGTCATGTAAGTCATGACTACACGCCACACTCATAATGCGCTCAAGGCCGTTTCGCTTGCTTCACATATACCGAATTCGGTATTACGTGACGCGAACGGATGACGAAGGTAAATGACACGTGCAAACACGATAATCATGACATGCGTGTCATGTAAGAACATGACTACATGCTACGCTCATAGCGTGCTCGCGGCCGCTTCGTTAGCTCCATATACAACAAATTTGTTATTACGTGACGTAAACAGACGACGAAGGCAAATGACACGTCCAAACACGATAATCGTGATATGCGTGTCATGAGAAGATGACTACATGCGGCGCCCATATCGTGCTCATGGCCGCTTCGATAGCTCTTCATATACCGAATTTGATATCACGTCACGTGAATAGAAAACAAAGGTAAATGATACGTCCAAACATGATAATGATGATGTGGAATTCATGTACCACAAAATTTACGTCTGCCTCGAAACGGTGTGCTAACTTTTCCTATCACCAATCCTATCACCACCCTACTAGCCCACACTGCACGAAAAATTTCGAAAATATTCTAAAATACCCCATGGTTGGCAACCCTGGTGGGCGATGGAGAAACGCCGTTGGTTCAAGTGAAAGCTGCAATTTTCTCCCGACGCGCCATCACGCGCTGAGACTATACAAAAGGCTGAGCACGAAACTACATCATCGCTGATTTCAATGAGCCCATTCACCAGATTTAACCGACTGTACAGAATGTACGTCGAAAACCACCACTGCGGTGAAACTACTGAAGCACTCTCTGTCGCTGCTAGTTAGTGTCGTGCTGCAATACATCAACATTCCCAGACGTTATTACCTACCCCCTCCCCGCTCATCAAGAGCACCATGCGAGAGAGGTGCGAAAGATATAAGGTGCTTTTGTATATTCGTGTGAGTGTTGGTAGCGCACATTCGATTAAAAAAATTTGGTCCCAGATATGCATGTTACACTGCCAATGTCATCGAAAGACGATAGTCTTGCGTCCGGAGAGAGTGAACAAAACATTTATTTGATGTTCCGCGCAAGAAAATTGGTTAATGGTATTCTGGAGGCGCTGCGTTAGAATGCCTCGAGCGTGCAGCGGAGGCGAACGAGCCAACCAAGGCACGTTATACACGAGCGCCATCTGGCAGTTATCTTCGAAAACGAAGGAAGGCTTGCGTGCCTGCGGAGAAATATGCGTGCCATTCTCGGAGGCGATAAGGTGTACAACGCAAAGCGACGGACAGGTGCCACCACCGTATCCTTTTAGCAAAGCGTTGGTAACACTTACCTTTTCGAGCATCGCGCTGCACTGTCAGCGCAGCGTGTTTAACGCTACGGTCATTAGAATTACTTGTGTGGGCTTTCTCTAGTATAAACTCACACAAACGAAACAACGATGTGTTGTTATGGTACCTCAGATATGCTTAATGATTGCTTTTTTATTTGAGAATCGCACAAGTATGAACGCTAAACCTAGACCAATATTAGTGGGCGCTGCGGATGGGGTCAGCCGTTTGAGGTATCGTTAAGGGCGGACAAACAGACAAACGTACAGACAGGCAGACAGACAGACAGACAGACAGAGACCAAACTTTTTTCGTCGAAGGTCTTCAAGAAAGACCATCGTCTTTAAAAAAGTGGCAGTAACGCAGAGGGTAGAAAGCCCAGCATATTACGCTGCTGACCACAAGGTCCTTGGCTCGACACTCACGTCATGTGCGTCATGAGAACTTTTCTTTCGGCTTTTTTTTCATATAATATTGCATTGTACCAATGTGCCATCGATGACGGAAATGCGTCAATGAAGTCTTGGTGAACCGGCATAACACTTTTGTTTTAAGAACGTTTTAAGCGCAATTGTTAGACGCCCGTTCCCACGTTGAGCTCCCTCGTTACCGTTGGCGTAACCGATGCAGAAAACAAGGGCGAAAAAGAGGGTAGGTGATCTTTGTCAATATTCCGAGCAACTTGTCTCTAGCATCGCTTTCTTTCTTCATCACGCCCTCTGGCCAATCGGTTGGAGCCCATGCGCATGCAAGGTTGCGAGGTGCACCACGGCTGGTTTCGCTTGTCGTAACGGGTTCTCAGCGAATCACTTATAGTTCTCGACGCCTGCAATGCACATAAAATAATGCGTAACACTCGATTGCTGACCGTTGCTGTGACAATATGTAAAGAATGGTACATTGCTGCAACTGCGGATGGCCAAAAATTAAAACACAGTTGACGTTGCTCCAACATGAAACCTGCATCCGTTGTTTGAGAGCACATTTTTTAGGCTCCCATTCTTGCATTCAGCAGTGTGCCCCGCCGCGGTTGTCTAGTGGCTAAGGTACTCGGCTGCTGACCCACAGGTCGCGGGATCAAATCCCGGCTGCGGTGGCTGCATTTCCGATGAAAGCGGAAATGTTGTTGGCCTGTGTGCTCAGATTTGGGTGAACGTTAAAGAACCCCAGGTGGTCGAAATATCCGGAGCCCTGCACTACGGCATCTCTCATAATCATATGGTGGTTTTGGGGTTTTAAACCCTACATATCAATCAGCATTGAGAAGTGTCGATTCGGCGTCGTCATAACCAGCAAAGGCAACGGTAACACAACATAGCGAACACGCAGCGCAACAGAGGATCAAAGACAGCAATAGCGAGGAGAGTGCGAGTAGGTGAGAACGACAGGGGCAAGACCACAAGTGCGTGGCCTGCCATACGCTGATACATGGTAGAGGGCGCCTTTTTAGTCCACGATGACCTAAACACAAAGGTATGTCGTGAGAGTGGCCACCGTTACATCATAATGAAATAAAGCACTGCATAAACGTAGGTGTTCCTACAGCTGCTGCTGTGAAAAGTGTCCCAGTCTGGCCTTTCGCAGTCTTCCAATGCGGTCTCCCACACTACGTTCCGTTTGTGGCAGTTGTATTGAAGTGGGCAGCTGAAAAATTGTCCGTGCCAGTCACACTATTCACGGCGTGGTATGTAACTGTACATACATATATGTCTCTCTCAAGTTGTTTGCCACAACTTATCACGAAATTAAAACACCTAAACAGCAGTACTCAGAATTTGCATAAAACAGTACGGTAATAGTCGGTGAATTTTGTTGTTTCTTAGAAATTTAAAATCGCTACGTAGCGATGCTTAAACATATTTTCTGGCCTATAACCCACGCTTGACAATGTAATTGGGGGCAAAAGCTGAAAGCTAGAGGAAATAAAATAAGAAAACAAAGGACCATTTCAGATTATGATGCCAGTTTCCTTATGAAATTCTTCCGTTAAGACATGCACCAACTCTGCGAAATGTTCGCGAAAGGGATCTATACATTGAGGCGCCCACGCAAGGGTAATGTACGTTATGCACGGGTGATATGACAGGCAGCCGATATGCAGAGGTGGGGAGAACGAATGCAGTGATTGCACGAAAAGGTTGAACAAGAAAGCTGTGAGGAGAAGATCAGTGAAATTTGTCGCAACAAACTATGAAAGAATTCGCCGCGTATCTGCTTGCTTCACTGTAAACGTCGTCGAAACAAATTATTTTGCTGCCAGCTGTACTTCTTAAGTCCTGGGGCATGTCTTATATGTATGTTTTATTTCATCCCGCGGCCATTTATGTCTTGCATTGCCTTAAGCAGCACCTCGTTTATGTTTAATCGGCCACATCTGGCTGGCATTGATAAAATCGACGAGGCGCCGCGTGAAATATGTTTTCCATCGATTAGTAATGCCGGGAAACGTAGCTTGTGCACAACCCAGGGTGACTGAGAGGTGGCAGCTCCATATATTCGCAACGCCCACGGGCTATAGGTAGTGCATTGTGCAATCCAAGATGGTTTTGGGAGGAGGGTCAACCCGTGAACTCGCTCAAGAAAAGATCGGAAAACGGACTTAAGCCCCATGCCGGTTTTACCGTATGAGCTCTTGATCGTCAAATGAATGTATATTGGACCAAAGTACTTCACCAAACGATAAGAAGTGCTAAATAATTGCTACCTCACTTCTTGCCGCAGTGTGAAGGGTGGTGGTGTCAGCTGATTAACAGTGCATCAACGATGAATTGCGTAATCCTGTACGTGCGACAAAAAACTGCTTAAACTAGAATGGACGTATGAACTGAACGGTACTTAGTAAGCACCGAGCTTGACTGAAGGATTTGCCGCAGTAGTATGCAGCTAGCGAGTAGCGCCATCGCGACTGCACAGAACCGAATGTTTAACGTGACGTTGGTATGCAAACATATTACACCGTCATCATTACTTGCACTGTCAGAAACATGGAGTTGCTTCTTCAACGGAGCAGAAGAAGTTAATATCACATTAGCTAGCACTTGCGTTCTCGCTACAATCAGACTCTAATAGCCGCGCGAAAATCACTGCACTCGAACGTTGCAGGTTCCATCAGCGTCGTCAAAACAAGAATATCGAGAAGAATACATGCGCATAATTTTCAAAACGTCGCAATAGAAAACTTTATCGAACAGCAACGCTGTTTGTAAAGTATACCAGTGAAGTGCAACAGAATTAATTATGCAGAGAGTCGTGCATTGTTCTCGCAACTGCACATTTCATCCTTTTAATTATTTCGCTGCACTGCTCAATCTCGAGCGTGTTAGCGGCATGCTGAGTTTCATAAAACAAAAAAACAATGCTTTTGTTTGGATGTCCGTGAATGTTATTAAACAATAAATACAATAAAATAATTTACGAGCGTGAAAAAGACATAAACGCACAAGGGGAATTGAAGTGCCACTTGCTCTGCGTGAGTTAGCAACTCATCGTTCATCCTCGCTGTCATTTGAATCCTGGCGGCGTCCTCGCCCAGCCGGACAGCCCTGAGCGATCCGTGGGGTTACAGGGGGCCCGTCTTTCCGCCCTCCGCTACCTTTGACCCCAGCAGGGACACTTTAATAAAGTTTCTTCTCTCTCTCGCTGTCACTTTTAGTCCATTGACAACCGTCTACGCCCAGTAAAAAAAATTGATGACATGCGAAGTCCATGATATCGATGATAGGCGAAGCACGAATGGATAAGCTTTAATTGTCACATTCAAAACAGCACAATACTATGAGGCGGACGTAAATTATGCTGTACATTACTTCCATGTCATGATTATCATGTTCGCGCCTAGAATTTGCGTTAGTCATCCATTCACGTCACGTAATACCCAATTTGGTATATGTGAAGCTAACGAAACAGCCGCGAGTGCGCTATGAAAGCATGTAGTCATGTTTTACATGACACGCATTTCATAATTATCATGTTCAGGAGCGTAGTCAGAAAGGTTTTTTTTTCTGGGGGGGGGGGGGGGGGGGTTCACACCAGCTTGTGGTCACAGGCATCAGCTTTCCTCAGTGATGTGACTATTAATGGTAGTTTGAGCCGATTGTATACATGATGTATATCAAGGTCATGAGACTGCTCCCCCTCCCCATGCATCTGCGGGTCAAGAGAGTAAGTATATGTGAAGCGATCGCAGTAAAATACAGTAAACGACAGGTAGAGTGGCCGTTTGGAGCAACGGTCTCTTGTCGCACCATTGACGGGACTAGTCTTCGACTACACAATATTGCTACGACCCGCGCTATCAGAGGAGACATAGTTAATCGTTAATCTCTGATAAACGTATAAGGCTTAGTCTTCGTGTGGTAGAACAGCGTTTCACAAATCAAGAACGGCTCCACTTACAACGTGGAATAACAGGTAAACACTCGGCATGATTTTGTACATTCATAGTTAAACTTTGGTGTTGCTTTCTTTGCTGAGGAAATTTCTTACTGTCAATATTGTTGACGAATGCTTATGGGAACAATTTTTAGGTTAATCTCCATATGTCAAGTCAGCCTGGTCACAGTGATAGCTTTAGTCAACAATTTGATTTTTCTTTACTGGGCGCATCCAAGCAATTTTACTATAGTCATTAAGTAATTATTTTGTATGTTGTGCTGCACTTTAACAACGCCATTTCCCAAGCGTTATTGTTGGTGCAGGTTTCCTCACAACCTTGGTTCACCTCACAGTTGCAGTGTGACTTTTGATAGCAATGAAGTACTGCAATCGTAGAGGTTTTATTTTGCAATCTGGGAGGGCAAAGTAATTGTTGTTAAGAAATGTTTACTTGGTCTCCAGCGAAAATTTACCTGGGTACCATACTATGCGACCATATATATAAATAGCCGGTTCACTGCCTATATTTTATAGAAAACGGAAATACGTGAAAACAAGTGTAATTTTCTCGTTGATTTTTTTCGTATCTTTCGTCGCTCTATATACTGCCTGAAACGATAGCGTTACGGCAAGGTGTCTTCCGTTGTTTGCAAGCATGCAGCCGTTATTTCCGCTTGCGTCAAAAGACTCAGCACTGTACAAAATACTTCACCACGCAGCTTTTATATACTATCTTTACACGGTTTTGACTAGTACGTGTATTCATGTTTGAAGCACTTACAGCTGCACAAACAGGAGCAGCCTCGTACCACACAAAATCTCGAGTGATCAGTTCACTAGTGATAGAGGGATGAACTCCAGTCGTATTCAGAGCATAGTGCACAATAATCACTTTTTCAGAACGCATGAACTCCGCCGAGAACTTCCGACGCACGCAACGCGAGTTTACTTACGCTGTACTGTGCAATTTCACTGCTGGGATCAATTCCTTCGCGTTCATTCACGGTCGTGGTATGGGATCACAACGCAGCAGAAACTACTGGCCCTCCGTAGTGGCGCAATCACGAACGCGAGACTTTTCGTGCGCAGAGTAAGATACTGGGCTTGCGCATCCTTACCAGCGCCTGAAGAGAAGTGCATGGGGAAACGTATAACGGTGAGTCTTTCCGCCAGGGGAGAAACGAGCACTAGTGATTAGGCCAAAACTTTACCAGCCGACTTGTATCGTCACCGAAGTTCTCATTTTTTGCTTTTAGTTTCACTGCCTGAAGTTTTCTGACCGCGTTGCTTCCTACAATGAGAGGTCAACCTTTTGAAATACGCTGCCTAAACGTATTGCTGAGCAGTTCATGTTCTGTGTCAATCAGCACCATTCTATAAGACTCGCTGGTCGCGCCGAAATGCCGTAAGGTAACAATTGATGATTATTTCTCGAAAAGCGACGATGCTCCCAGAGAACATGAACGACTGCTGAAAAAAATTACGTCAGCCGAAGAAACGGTTCCAAGTTGTAGTTCTGCACTGCCTGAATACGACTCGTGTGCAGAAAGAACTCCGAAAAACCGATCAGAGCACGATGCTTGCACGGAAAGCGTGATTTCTGGAAACGACATTGGTCTGTAGGTGTTTAACGGGCCAAGAAGCTACGAGTTGCAAGTTGACGAGACTAGACGACGCTTTCTAATGAAGTCATGAAAACCAGACGCTATGTGCAGCTTTTCGTGAGTTAGTAAGCGCGAACTGAAGTTCCAACGTCACTGGCAAGGAATGTTTTTTTTTTTTGCTTGTGTATTCCAAATATCTGGAGGGAGATCCCTGCAAGACATGTGTTTTCCTAAAAAACGTGCCGGAAAGGGAACCCTCCAAGTTCTTGGTACCTTGGTCCTCTTGCCGTTCACATGTTGGAAGAACGCACTGGAACATTTTAAAAGTCACAACGAGTGTGACTACCACAACACCAGAGCTCTATACGTGATGATTTTCGTAGAAGCACTAAAAGCCGAGTCAATCGCTGAAAGGGTGGAGTCATCAGCAAAAGCACAAAAGAAAATAATCAGAAAAAACCGGTCATCATACACACTGTGATCTTCTGTGGGCGACAAGGTGACTATAAGAGACGATATGAGAGCCCCATTATGATTATGAGAGATGCCGTAGTGGGGAACTCCGGAAACTTCACGACTGTTGGTCTTTAACGTGCGTGTAAATGAAAGCGAACAGACCTCAAGCACTTTCACCTACATCAAAAATCTGACAGGGAATCTATTTTGTGACATGTGGGTCAGCAATGAAGCAACATAACCACTGGACCACCGTGACGGGTTGTAAAAAAGATGGTATTGGTAAAATCACCATGCGCTACTTTCCGTATAGCTGTAAGGGCACAAGTTTAACTGATGAAAGTATATTGCTGAAAATCACTTTAACACGTCATGGCAGAGTTATTCCGTTCTCTTCTGTTGCCTACTCCTTGCTTTTCAGTGGTACCTTTCACTTGCAGAAGTGCTTAGCGGATACGAAAGATGTGAAAGGCAATGAAACAACCCATGCTTGCATGTAACAACTCTTGCAAAGTTTGTGTAACATATGTTGCATATAATATGACATGTAATGCACATGCAGGATAATCTTCGTGTCAATCGAAAAAGATAATCAACAGTATTTTGATATGTCATGTGTCTGTTTGCCACGTGAACCATTGCTTGCACATAGTTTATTTCATTTCTTATAAAAGATAATGGTCAATATGTATATTACCGCGATAGCGTTAAAGAGCTCGTTTTGCAGAAATTTCAATGTCGGCATCGGCGTTGTTGATAGACAGCCAAAACTCATCTTATCCGGGACCAAAAAATCTGGAACGATGCAAATAGAGTTAATAAATGATAATAAAATTTCTCTAGCAAAGTTGAAATCAAACCCGGGTCATTTGCGTAGCAAGCGGATGTTCTACCACACAGCCAAGTCTCTGCTTGTGAAAATACTTAAAATAACTTTTTTTTTGCTGAAAAATGCAGTAAAAGTAGCTATCATGGTTCACAGACACACACGTTTGGTACACATGCTTCCCAATGCAACATGGAATATTGCAGTAATAATGCGTGCTACAAGCGTCCGTTGCTAACGGGCGTCAGAATATGTGATCATCATAATGGCTCCTTGGTTCAAAGCCGGTACCCCACAGCAAAGAGACACACGCTACTGCGACTATACCCTTAAGGCCACGTAGTGAGTGCATGGAAAATTCGAAAAGGTTTCATGCACTAAGTGTTCGAAGAACGCACTAGTAACAGGATGTCGCTGTCGCGTTCAACTCCTAAAGACGAAATTTAAGGGTTTCCTACTATTTGAAGGCAATAGTCTTTCTTGGGGCACTTCGACGCAAAGATTTTGGTGTGTCTCTCTGTCTGAGTATTTTTCTGTTTGTCTGCAGAAACTATACTTCAACTGGTCAAAATCCAACTTCATTCGTAGCGCCCACCAATAGTGCTCAAGGTTCAACTCTCATACTTGTGTGATTGTCAATGAAAAAGCAATTATTGCGGATATTGGAGAGACAAGAACGACACGTCAATATTCGGAATATGTGTCTTTATACTAGAGAAGGCATACATAAGTAATCTTGAGGACCGTAGCGTTTATCATGCTGCGCTGACAATATAACCCTATGCACAATGAATGAATGAATGAATGAATGAATGAATAAACTTTATTTAAAGTCCGGCAGTTTTACCGGGTGAGGTGGAGGAAGAGGGGATAAACCCCTGTTCCTTCACACTCTCTGTTTATTGTGATTGCGGTACTTCAGCTGACACACAAAAAGGCAAGTATTTCCAAAGATTTGCTAAGTACACACATTGGTGGCACCTGCTGGTCGCTTTGCGTTGTACTCCTTATCGCCTCCGAGACAGGCGTGCATCTTTTTCCGCGGGTGCTCACGCCTTCCTTCATTTTCTATATATATATATATATATATATATATATATATATATATATATATATATATATATATATACAAAACATATGGAATCTAAATAGGAAGAAAGAAAAACAGGGTGAAAAAATAACCAGCCGTGAGCAGGAATCGAACTTACGACCTTCGAATAACGCGTTCAATGCTCTTGGCATTATTGTCTGTTAGATCTCATTAATATTGTGTCAAAACACGGAAAAACGAGCCCTTAGGTACACACTTCTTTCCCTTATATATATATATATATATATGTGTGTGTGTGTGTGTGTGTGTGTGTGTGTTTGACTCTGCATTGAGTATATCTTGCCACACGTTCGAAGAGTCGCACTGTAATATGGTTGAATGTGACATCACGTTGAACCCCAGGTGGTCAAAATTTCTGGAGCCCTCCACTACGGCGTCTTTCATAATCATATGGTGGTTTTGGGACGTTAAACCCCACAAATCAGTCATTGAATGTGACATATCAGACATGGACTCGACCATGAAAACGAACATCTGCCGAGTAAAATTTATCGTAAAGATTTACTCCGACGAGATCGAGATCTGTTCCGGTGGGTACAAGCATGACCGAGGCTGTAGTATAATACCGTCGCTGAGCTAACTTACAACGCTCGCCACCAAGACTTGGGCCCGAATTATCACAGAATGCTACAGCCCTGACAAACACCGCGACATGGTTTTAAAGACAATAGTGTTTATTGGAGATCTTCGGCACGAAAATTGTGGTCTGTCTGTCTGTCTTTCGGTCTGTTTGTCCGTGGTAACTATCCCCCTAAAATCACCGAACGATACCTCAAACGGCCAACCCCATCCGCAGCGCCCACCAATATTTCTCAAGTTTAAGTGTTCATACTTGTGCAATTTTCAATTAAAAAGCGATTCTTGGCATATCTGAGGCACCATGACAACACGTTGATGTTTTGTATCTGTGTCTATATACTATAGAAGGCATACACAATTAGTTTTAAGGGCCATAGCGTTTATCACGCTGCACTGACAGTGCAACACGATGCTCAGAAAGGCAAGTGTTTCTAACGCTTTGCTAAGACGACACGGTGGTGGCACCTGCCCGTCGCTTTGCGTTCTACTCTTTATCGCCTCTGAGACAGGCGTGAATCTTTCTCCGCGGGCGCTTACGCCTTCCTTCGCTTTCGAAGATAACTGCAAGATGGCACTCATGTATAACGTGCCTCGCGTGCTGGTTCGCCTTCACTGCACGGATCGAGACTCTCTAACGCAGCGTTTTCAAAATACCATTCACCAGTTTTCTCGCGCAGAACATGAAATAAACGTTTTGTTCACTCTCAACACGCAAGACTATCGTCTTTTGACGAAATTTGCAGTGAAACATACAAATACGGTGCCATTTTTTTTCTGTATGCAGACACTATTCACTGTAAAAGCGCCCAGAAATAATATAGCGATTGTAACACTGCTTAGTTTGTAAAGCATGTATGCGCGAACACACACAAAAAAAGGTGGGTAAGTGGTGAGGGGGGGGGGGTACCTTCGTCGTTCGTTCTCGTCACGCAATACCAAATTCGGTATATGTAAGCGAAAAGACCGCGAACGCATGATGAGCCGGGCATGTAGTCATCATACGCAAGTCATTAACATCAGGTTTGCGCAAGTCATATACCTTCGTCAATCATTCACGTCACGCAATACCAAGTTTGGTATATGTGAAGATAGCGAAACAGCTGTGAGTGCGTCATGAGCGTGGCATTTATTCATGTTATTACATGACATGCATGTCATTATTGTCATGCTTGCACCAATCATGTACCTTCGTCACCAATTCACGACCCGTAATATCAAAGTTGGTATCAGTCAAGCTAGCGAAATGGCCACGAGCGCAACAAGAGCATGGCATGTAGTCATTTACTTACATGACACGCATGTCATGATCATCATGTTTTCACCAGTCATATACCTTCATCATCAATTCACGTCACGCCATACTAAATTTCGTATTTGTGAAGGTAGTGAAACAACCGTGAGTGCATCATGAGCATGGCATGTAATCATATGATTAGATGACGCGCATGTCATGATTATTATGTTTGGACGAGTTATATACCTTCGACATCCATTCACGGTACTTATTACTAAGTTTGGTATATGCGAAGCTAGCGAAATGGCTTAAAAGCGACTTGAGCGTGGAATGTAGTCATGTTCTTACATGACGCGCATGTCATGATTATTATGTTTGGACGAGTTATATACCTTCGACATCCATTCAGGATACTTATTACCAAGTTTGGTATATGCGAAGCTGGCGAAATGGCTTAAACGCATCTTGAGCGTGGAATGTAGTCATGTTCTTACATGACACGAATTTCATGATTTTCACGTGAAGGCATGTCACTTATATTCACCATGCAGTCATGTCATACCATACAAGATTTGCAATATGTCATGTCAACGAAACCACCACAGAAGCATTAAGACCTTGATATGCAAACTGAAATTTATGACACATATCATGATTTTCATGTTATGACTAGTCACCAATGCCACACCAATTTTGGTATAGATCCCTACATCCAAATGGCCAGGAGAGCTAAAAGAAGATAGATAGATAGATAGATAGATAGATAGATAGATAGATAGATAGATATATTCTTTCAACTTCACTGCTGAAAACATCAGGAATACCCTCCACCGAACAACTCTGAGAACACTATTACCGCTCACTCACCACGTACACGACCAACACCGCGTCACTCACCGTGTTTATCTGGAGTGTGCTGCCATCTATCTATCAAAAAACATACCAAAACGAGTGGTGCAGCGTTGGCCAAGTTTTCGAAGGGCAAGTCGCGAACCCGCGTGGTGTATAATGATTGTTATGGAATTCTTTTCACTACAGAAGCACTGACGACTGCTATGCGCACGTAAAAGAAGGCGAGTTTCAACTGCAAAGGTAAGACGATTACGTTTAACTAACGTACGCAGCTGCAAAAAAGATTCGCGAAACTGATATGTGTAAACTTCGCGGGCTATCAATGAAAGCCCAAGTCGCAATGTATTTTTCCGAAAACATTGATTCTCAAAAAAATGGATCAGATTTATTGTGTCATGGACGATCGGGTTTATTCACTGATGCACGAAACATGCAAAGTTATTAGTGTTTGTTTCTTCCTTATGCGTTAATACTGAGGCTAGCACAGCTCAACAAAGAAACGTCTACCAACTGAGAACCCTCAAGAGGACGCCCCCGATTTCCATTTGGCGGCGCGACAGTCTATGAACATAGGGAATAGCGTCACATCTTTAGCGCAGGTAAAGAAACACCCGCATTTCATTCATATCATCGCAATTGAGGTGCAGCGTAAGAAACATTGTAGAGGTCCCCACAATTCATCCCTTTGTATAACACTCTGTATGTGTGGAGTCTTTCTGCTACACAGCAATAATCGTCATCTACTTCAAGGTATTTCCTCACGTTATCAACGTGGTTCCGGTAGATCGCGGTCGCGAACATCGCGCGCGTTGTAAGTATGACATAGCATTCTCGACAAGAAAGTGGCAAGCGCCGGCTTTTTGAGGAAGAAAACGCGAGCAAGTCAGATCACGATTATTGTTGTGTAGCAATAAAAATTCCCCAAACGTTCGATTTTTTCGAATGCTGCGAAATTGGGCCGATAAAAATTTACGGGAAGTCCATAGCAAAAAATTGTCACGCGCTAGGCGCTCGAGTAAACGTACAAGGAGACACGACTTTCAAAATGTCAGGTACGAAGAAGGACGTCTCCGGTGGGCACGCCTTGCTCGTCATTGTCTTCTTTGTTAACAGGCACAAAATAACAGGTGACCTTACTCCTCCTTCCAAGAGAGCATCGACCCGATGCTCAAACAAAAAAGCGTACACAGCAGTTGGTCGAAGTAGGCAACATAAACAAACAATAAACAAACTAGCACACGACAGAATATGCAATCTGAAGCCTGCAATTAGAAATAAATGGCATTCACTGTTGACAAGAATTCACTGGCACATAAAGAAAATTCACATCACCGCTTAAAGTATGGCATTAGACGAACGACGTGTACAGTCTCTAGGCGTGGTAGTCTGCGCTCGGATGATGGCAAGCCTCTGTGTGGAACCACTTCGTAGTTCAAGTCCCTCACACGTCTGAGTACTTTGTAAGGTCCAATATACTTCCTCAAGATTTTCTCGCTGAGACCTCGCCGCCTAATTGGTGTCAAAACCCAAACTTGGCCACCAGGTTTATAGTTAACTTCTCGATGGTGGATGTTGTGTCATCGTGCGTCTGCATTCTGTTGCGTTATGATGTGCACGCGGGTCAGTTGAGGCGCTACCTCAGCTCGCTGAATGTACTCATTGATGTCGGAGGCTAATTGGTCGAGCTGGTTGATCTGATTGACGGAATCATGGTGTCTAGTATAGTTCTGACATCTCGACCATAAACGAGCCGAAATAGCTTGAAGCGTGCAGTCCGAAGTATTCTACGCAAATGTCACTTACGGCTGGATGCCGTCCCACATTTTGTGCTGCACATTCACGTACAGAGAGATCATGTTGACTAGCATTTTGTTGAGTCTTTTTGTCAAGCCATTGCTCTGTGAGTGATATGCAGTGGTTTTTCGATGGCTTCTGTAACTCAACTTGATCATATCACCCGAGAGCTTCGTCGTGAATGATGTCCCTCGGTCAGTGATTACATATGACGGGGTGCCATGCTGCAGCGCGATTTGATGCACAAAAACTCTAAAATTCAGATGTGGTCCCCAGTGGCATGCTTTGGTCTCAGCGTAACGCGTCAAGTAATGGGTTGCGACCATAATCCACTTGTTCCCGGAGAAAGACAACGTAAATGGCATTAAGAGGTCCGTTTCACTTGATCAAAGGGTTTACGTGGTGGATTGATCGGTTGTAGATAGCCTGCCGTCTTTAGGAGAGGTGTCTTGCGGTGCTGGCATTCATGGCATCTCTTCACGTAGCGTTTGACGCAGGCAAATATTTTAGGCGAGTAGTAGAGTTGTCGCACTCAATCTAGAGCTCCCGAGTAGCCCAGATGGCCGCAAGTTGGCTCATCGTGGCAAGCTGATAAGATGACTGGCTTCAGGTAGGAACAAAAGATGAGATCTGCCACCAGCACCGTTGTTCCTTTTGTATAAGACGCCATTTTGTAGGCAGAATGATGCCAACATTCTCGACATCGGACGAAGAATGGGCGTGGTGCCACCTTCTAAAAGATATACAATCAGTGTTAGATCGATCGGCGTCATTTCATTGATGAGACGTCAGATCCGGCCCGCTTAGAGTTGCCACGAAAATGCCGTCCTCTTCTGTGGCTGTACTAGGGAATTGAAAAGGTACTCGTGATAAGGTGTCGGCATCTTCGTGCGTTTTGCCCGACTTGTAAAAGATGGTGACATCAAATCCCTGTAGGTGCGCACCGCACCGTTCTAGTCAACCTCAAGGATGTCGTAGATTCACCAACCAGCACAAAGCATGATGATCAGTCAACACTTTAAATGATCTTCCATATAGATATAGCTGAAACTTTGTAATTGCCCAAATGACCGCGAGGCATTCTTTCCCTGATGTGGAATAGTCGCATTCTGCGCTGGACAGTGTGCGGCTTGCGTAGGCTATAACCCATTCAGTCCTGTCTTGCCTTTGTAATCAGATAGCTCCAAGACAAATATTGCTGGCATCAATGCGTACTTCTGCGTCAGCATCTTCATCGAAATGGCCGAGCACGAGAGGGAAAGACAGCCGGTGTTGTAGTTCCTCAAAACAATCTGCTGTTCGTCTGTAAAACTTGCGTTGGGCCTAGTTGGTAAACAGCACACGCTGTAATCTGCTCACAGCATCGCATATATATGCCAAAAACCGCATAAATTGCATACACACGCACAGCTTCGTATTTTATACGTACTAAGTGATAAAACTTCATCGCACCACAACAACTGAATGTACACGCCTGGTGTCATATTCCACACGTAACGATATATTAACCACGATATGCACGCAAAAATTCATATTCTATAACATGCAAAACAGCGGACTTATCGCCGATACAATCAGCTGCCGTGTTCTCAAAGTGATATGTTTCCGAAGCAGCCCTTGCATCTCTATTCCTGCTTCTGCCTAGAATCAGCGTATCACGAAACCACGGCGAACAGCCAATGCCGGTATTCAACAGAGCAAGAAGATGTGCCCCTTTGTCTAGTTTCTTAGCGGTTTTTGCGCATGTTCCCTGAGATGGTCGTTTATGTTTAGTCCCGTTTGCCCGATGTAGAACCTGCTGCATACAAGAGGTATGGCATATACCTCAGAGGTGATGCAAAAAATGAATCAGACACAGTGTTTAATTTAGCACCCAGGTTTGCTACCACCGCAAGTGCGGGAGCACAACTTCGAGAGCTTGTTGGACGCAGTAAACACCAAGCGGACAGCATGACTGCTAGCAACTTTCTTGAGTTGATGTGTGACTTTATGTAAATACGGCATCACAACAGGCCCAAACGGTTCACCTTCACAGGTCGCCTTCTTACTGGTTTTCCTTTTCTGAAGCAGGGCTTCGGCTACGGCCGTCATGAGCGTCATAGGATAACCTGCAGCCAGTATACGGCGTACCTGATTTTCAAAGCTCTTCTGCATTTTATGTGCGCACGACTTTTTGAGAGCCGAATATTTACAAGTTCAAACTATTCCTTTTTATCCACTTTCGGGTGGGCTGACCTAAAATGTAACAGCTCTTTTTGTACGCAGGGACTGCAAGCTGAAATCACATGCTGGTCACATAATTCTAGACACAGGTCAAGAGCTTGTAAAACATTATTCTATGGCAGCTCATGTGTAAAAGTAAGCCCTTGTGCGTGTTGCTCAAAAACATTTAAAATGTCAATCACTCTCCCGGTAGTCAGAGGCCACATTTAAAAACACAATGAGATCATCAACGTATCTAAAAACTTTTAAAACCTTCAACTCTTCAAAAATATACACATAGGCTAAAAAATAGTTGACAAGTACTGGAGCAACACAGGGCGCCATACAAATGCCATTTCGCTGAATTAAAGGCTGGTCATTAAATACAATAAATGCGACTTGAAAAGAAACATTCTAACAAGCTCAGAAAATTTATCACAGTCAGCCCGACTTTGTTCTGGAATGGGATAGCATCATTCCCTTCAATGCATTCACGCACAGCTAAATGCATAAATCCTGGACATCAATCGAGAAAACATAACGCACTTTCTTTATTCCCACTACAAAATTGAACCATTTTATCAGAATTCTTAGTGCGGAACTAGTCATTGACACCTAGCAACCTAAGCTTCTTCAGCAAAAATTAGCTTACGTTGTCTTGCCAACATCCAGACTCACTAATAAAGGTTATAAATGGTGTGTCTGGCATGTGCGTTTTAGCTGTAAATAACACCATTAAACAATTAGCTTTACTTCTCAGAATACTTCTCGGCGAGCAGCGCGAGTGCCAACTTGTTACAAAATTCCACAAATCTGGATTTCACTAGGACCTCGCTTTTCTTTACTGCTACAAAGTTTTTTGTTACCACTTGTACCAATTTTCATTAAAAGCCCCACTTTCTACCACAACAAAACCACCTTCTTTGTCTCCCTGCAAAAAACATAGACAAGTATATTTAAGTAAAACAACATCTGTTAAACAGTGGCATCGATTCGCTGCGCGCCTTGCTTAGATACAGGTTTATCTAGGCACTCCATCCTTCAAGTAGGCATCGTTCGCTTACTTCTTGCTGTGCCTTTGAGGCCACACTTCAATTGAGAGCCACCGATTCATGCTCAGAAATACTGGAAGGCATGGAAAACTTGGGCCCTTTTGAAGCAATCGAGTAACATTTTCATGAAGGCTAACATTACCTAATACTTTGGCGTTACTTCTGGCACTGGGACTGTTCTTCCTTGCTGCTTTGCACAAAACCTGTAAAGTACACTTCCACTTAGCTTCAATGAGCTGGGACGTTCGTCGAATAGAAAGATTGGCATTTTTTAAGAGTCAGCCAGTAGGGAACACAAGAGACGTACATATTCTACAGCCAGTCTCGGAAGAGATGAACTTGTTGCCACATCTCTCAACGTAGAAGTTTACACGGTCGTTTGCGTGAGCCCACGAGCGAAGTATAGAACCAAACAGAGCCCTCACTTCTGCCGGAATCAAGTCTTTGCGTAGGTAAAACCCACTCCCTTTGGCCCTGCTGGTTTCACGAATGATTTGGTTAGCAATGCATTGACGTCCGCAAAAGAATAGGGTGGAGACACACAAAAAGAAGGCCCCACTGTACTAGAAAGGAACTTCATTAAAACTTGCGTTGGGTCTAGTTGGTACATAGCACATTAAAAAGAGCATTTATTTGGCGCAAGCAATACTGAAAAATGAAAAAAAGGAAAAAAAGGTGAGGAAAGAAACAGATTGACGACAAACTAACAACTGCTTTAATCTTCTTACAGCATTTCATAGATATGCCAAAAACCACACACATTGCATGCGCACGCACAGCTTCCTATTGTATACGTACAAACAGGTGAAATTCTACGATACATCGCACCACAACACCTGAATGTACACGCATGGTGTGATATTTCACACGTAAAACATGATATTCTAACCAAGATGTATACGTGAAAATTCATATTCCATGGTGTGCAAAAAAAAAGGAGCTATCGCTGATACAATCAGCTCCGCTTTTTTTTTAATGTGACATGCTTTTAAAGCAAGCTTTACGTAAAACTTGGCGTCAATATGGCGCCGATTGGCGTCAATCTGTTTCTTTTAACACCTCCTCTTCATTTTTTGTCATTTTTTTTTGTATTGCGTGCACCAAAGAAATTCTGTTGATTCTGAAAGAAAAGAAGGTTGATATGTCACTTTGAAGTCAGCCGTTACGAGGCCGACCGAAATATTGCCGCTCATGACTTCAGTGTCGTAATTATAATGTTTGATTGATGATTGATATGTAGGATTTAACAACCCAAAACCACTATATGATTATGAGCGACGACGTAATGGAGGGCTCCGGAAATTTCGACCACCTGGGGTTTTTTAACGTGCACCCAAATCTGAGCACACGGGCCTACAACATTTCCGCTTCCATGGGAAATGCAGCCGCCGCTGTCGGGATTTGAACCCACGACCTGCGGGTTAGCAGCCGAGTACCTTAGCCACTAGACCACCACGGCGGGGCAGTTATAATGTTTGGGCATGTCATTTATCGTTCATCGTCTATTCACGTCACGTGATACCAACTTTGGTATATGTGAAGCTAGCGACACGGCTGCGAGCGTGCTATGAGCATACCATGTTGTCAAGTTTTTAATGACACGCATGCCATGATTATTATGTTTGGCTATGTCATTTACCTTCATCATTCATTCACGTCACGTCACACCGAATTTGGTATATGTGAAGCTATAGAAACGGTCGCGAGCGCATCTTGAGCGTGGCATGTAGTCATGTTGTTATACGACAAGCGTCAAATGATTATTATGTTTGCGCCAGTCATATACCTTCGTCATCTGTTCACGTAATGTAATACCAAATTTCGTATATGCGAAGCTAGAGAAATTACTGCGAGCACACCATGAGCGTAGCGTGTACTTCCATGACATGCATGTCACGATTTCTACGTTAGGGTCAATGACATGTGCTCCACTTGCAGTCATGCCATACCATACTAGTTTTGCAACATGTCGTGTGAACGAAACCACAGCAGGAGAAGCAAGACCATGAAATGTAAATCGCGTCATTCATGACAACCTCTCATGATTTTCATGTTATGACTAGTCACGCATGTTCGTCATACGGTAATGTTATGCTATACCACTTTTGATATCGATACCATTATCGAAACGGCCAGGAGATCTAAAAGTCGTAGGTGCCTCTATAGATAGATAGATAGATAGATAGATAGATTAGATAGATAGATAGATAGATAGATAGATAGATAGATAGATAGATAGATAGATAGATAGATAGATAGATAGATAGATAGATAGATAGATAGATAGATAGATAGATAGATAGATAGATAGATAGATAGATAGATAGATAGATAGATAGATAGGCTCAAATTCGGTGGATTTCACTAACAAATGCTTCGCATTTAATAGGATGCAGAACCAAGTTTGTTTTGTTAATTCATGTCAAAATATGTGTGTCGATGTGTGTGTTTGTGTGTTTGTGTGTGTGTGTGTGTGTGTGAGTGTGTGTGTGCGTGCGTGCGTGCGCGTGTGTACGTTTGCGTGACGCAACCAGGTATACATGACGCAACGCCTCGTATATACCTGGAGGGGTGTTCATTGCGTTTATAGCCAGTCGCTTGTAGGCTTTTATGCCGAACGATACAACTCGTTGAAGACGCGCAGCGTGCGTGCGCTGCATTGAAAAATAAAGTGCACTTGGAAGGAGCGAAGCATGTAGAGAAGGAGGCATTAGCTCCCCTAGCGTGAAACCTGGGGAATCACGCAGTGTTTATGGAGGGAGAGTGAAACTTTATTGAAGGCAAAGGGTGGGATCTTGGAACCTCTATGACTGGAGCCCAATGTCAAGGGCTCTACTGGCCGTCGCCACCCGGTGGACTTGATTCTAGACCACAAGCTCGACTCCCGGGTACGAGTTGGCGAGTTGTGCCCCACACTGCTACATACTAGGCGTTAGAGGTTTCTGACAAAAATGGCTAAGTCGTTCTGTTTATGATCGCACCATAACCAGATGTGCACAGTAGGCCTACCACCGCACCACGGACACGGCTGTTTTGACAATACGTTTCTTTTATGAGGCATTGGTGGGGGGAGGGGGAGCGCCAAGCTGCAAGACGGGCATGCAGGAAAGAGTGTTTCCGCTCAGCTAACGTCGTCACAAAACTGAGTCGGAATGCCGCTTACCCTTTCTCCTTTTTCTCCTTTGTTCTCCTTTTTTTTTTGTCTACATGCCTGATTTCACTTACCTAAAACATGTAGGCAAGGAATTTTAAGCTCCACTAACCTCGTCGGCTATTTTTTGGTCTAATATGGTTACCTTCTTCATTATTAATAGGCTGGTAGTCAGTAGTGAGATTTACAAAATGTTCGTCGCACATGCCCGTGTTTTTATGGGCTGTGACTGCGTGACAGCATGACGTCATAAGACGCTGACAACCCGTGACCTTATATGGTGCTTCGCACCTAAAAAAGGAGTACGTACCATATCAACCAGATTCCTACGATTGTTCTCCTTTTAGGAAGACTATAAAGAGAAAAACGATTTTTTTTACATTTTTGTAAAGTACAAATTCGCAATATCAAAAACACCTCTCTTACCGCGACACAACTCTTAGTAAGCGAGATAACGCGCGAAAAGGAAATGCGGCTTGTAAGGCCACTTTGCAATTCTTTCGCCTAACATTATGACATAAGAGATTTCGAAGACATTTACTGAGTCCTTCGTAGCTTCCGATAGAAAAAAGTTGAGCTCATAATCATCTGCTGGTGCCGTACACTCAGCATACGAAGTTTCGATAAATTTTATTCAGACATTATACCGAAAATACTAAGTTTACGTTTTGAAAATTCTTACTCCAGAGGTTGAGGTCATGGCACGAAATTTAAAAATGAAACTTCGACCTTGATTTTCTCCGCTACTAATCAATTTAGGAAAGTCGAACGTATGACATTAGAATTCTCAGAGTGCAGCTTGTCAAGCTAAATCAATTAATTGTTCTGCTTTAGTGTCCCTTTAAGTCACCAATGCCGCATGCATGTTTATTCTCGCAAACAATCGCTTTCACACATGGGCAGCAAGAGCGAAGAAAACCCGATTGATCACACCTTTTTTGCGTGCATGACGTCCTTCTGTTAGTAACCTTCATATAATTATCTGTAACCAGCCATTAGCTAATTCACTCCAGCGTATACTGCTGGGAAGGTGCATGACATGATCGAGAAAATGAAAAAAAGGAGTGGCGCACCGACCACAGTTTTGGACATGTGCGAAGTGAATTTTGTAGACAAAATTAGTGCCGCAATGTTTACGGCACCTTTTCTTCGCTAAATAATTGTTGACATTGGTTAAAAAAGTGTTGACCTGTTTACTGAGTTATCCGCAAGTCGCGGGATTGAATTATGGCTCTGGCGGCTGCATTTCGGATAGAGGCGAAAATGCTGTATAGGCCAGTGTGCTCAGATTTGGGTGCACGTTTGAGAACCCCAGATGGTGAAAATTTCCGGATTCCTCCACTACGGCATCTCTCATAACCGTATGGTGGTTTTGGGACGTTAAACACTACGTATCAATCAACCAGTTTGTTGCTCGTTAAGTTCTCTCGTTGCGTGCACAGCTACACGCAGCACTGTAAATGCATCGCAACCCAACGAATTTAAAACAACACAAAACTTTTGGCCAATCTCAGGCGTTGTTGAAATCGACTCCATGCGAAACAGGCGGCGATTAGTACAACATGTCATATTCTTCTGCTTTATATCAAGCGTTACTCTGTGAATTGATATCTTTGAATAATCTTGGTTTCTGCGTGCATATCTTGTGGTTGTCAGGCACGTCAATCAAAGTGGCCTATAAACGATAAATCTTAGTCTCGCGTAACGCCGGCACTGACGTTAGAGCAAAGGCGTCAGCTTTATCACAGCGAAGTGCGTACTAGGCTGCGATAACGTGCATAAGTACTGGTCGTCAGTGGTTTTGGATAACACTTGACAAAGGTTTGAGGAGTTAATGTTATTTCACATTGTTACAGACACGGATAGCTAATAACATTGCAAGCACGGTTTCCGTTACCACGACATGACATGTGTACAGGGTGTTGTAAATGCGATGCATTTCTTAGCGAACTTCGGCGTCTTTGAGCGTATCTATCTATCTATCTATCTATCTAATTAACCGCTTACGTTCGGGTGCCCTAGTGGTCACCCCCTTAACTTGGCGTGAACCAAATTAGCATGGCAGGGTATGATGGTTTGACGAACATGACGCACTGGTCAAGACATAGATAATCTCACAATCCAGTCGCGTACGTTGTCAAACACTTCCCGTCCGACAGCGGCACATACCCTGCGTGAGGGTATGTGCCGCTGGTATGCGCCACAGGGAATTGACACGTAGTATCTACCTAGGAACGACGAGAACACACATGGGTAATTTTAACGCGTGAGCGTTAAGAAATACCCGACATCAGTAGCGTCGACCTAATGAAGGCATAGAATAAATGTCAGTGTTAAAAGAACCTGACGTAGGCAGCGCTGACCCCCCAATGAATGCAAATAATGAATTTCAAGATTCAAGCAGGAATCGAACCCAAGCGTTCTGCGTGGCAGTCAAGCATTCTACCGCAGAGCTACGCCAGGTCTCGTAACTACTTTTGAAATAGACGCTAATCTTCGTGAAATGTCCATAGTGGTTGCAGTTCTGCCTACCTAATTCTTTTTAAATTACACATGCACTCTTTTGATACAGCCGTCACGTCAGGTTAACGTCAATTGTGGTTAGGCACCGTGCACTGAAGTTGATTTATATAGCAGTGTCCAGGGTCAGCATCTTCGCCAGCATCAGCGCTTCATATTAGCTTCTGGTGTTGTTAATACGCATGTTCCAGTTGACATCGTTGCGCGAGTGCAAACAACTGATTATATAAACATCTGCAACTCTTCAACATATGTCTGTGCGTGCAACATTTGTACGGATACTTAGCGTCAATTCATGATGTGTCGCTCAATAGTAACACTGTAACTAGGTCACCTTCCCTTCTCATTCTTCGCATAACGTCGATTCCTATGTAAGTGGGATCTGCCGAATTTTTTTTTCTTAAGGTATTTGATGCACTGGCATCGCTATTTTGTAGAATACTTGAGAGTCCTGCAGAATGTTTGGGTTTTTTATGCGTCTTTGTAGTCTTTCTTTACGCGTCATTGATCTAATTGGTATGTGGGCCTTTATAGATGGTTTCAAGGTTCCAAGCGTTGTCACCCAAAAATAGTTCCGGTCACCTCATTTACAAGCTCTTAACGTCGAAACTGCAAGCACGTTTTGAACTTCTTTTAAAGGGTGAGGAAAGTCTCTCTTTCGTTTTTCACATAAAAACAACGTGCGTAAAGTACAAGGGAATCTTTCATAAGGTTTTTGTAGCTCAAAAGAACATTCATTTGAATATATTTTGCTAAATAACGGATGGAAACAGTAGAATATCAGCAGGCTATATTCTAAAGCTCTTGGGGTCCACCGATGCTATTAGGGCGCATCGGTGGACAAGACCAGATATCATCAAGGGCCTGTGTTCGTAAACATTGAAAGGGTGTACAGGACACAAGAATTGGGCAAACCCCACTACCTATTAGAGCAAGCGCGAGCGTTAAACAGAACACCTGTTCGGTGAAGTGCAACACGTAAAACACGTGAAAGGTAGTGAAAGAAAGAGACAAAAAGAAAGTTAAACAGAAAGTAATGAGGGATAGAAAGAAAAAGAAAAAGAGGTGAAAATATAAAGCAATAGAAAGATGGAGCAAGTGAAAAATAGAAAAAAATAACGGCAACAAAGATATAGTAATAGAGGCAAGGAGAGAGGAAGATATGAAAAGAAACAGGCACAGAAAAGATATGAAAAGAAACAGACACAAAAAGATATGAAAAAGATAAAAACTGAAAGTAAGGCAAAAGGAGGAAGAAACCAAAAAACGAAGGCAAACAAATAACAACAGAAAAAGAAACAGAAAGGCAATGAGAGGGAGAGATAGAAAGAAAGATAAAGCCACAAATCAGCATAGAGGAAGAGAAGAGACAGAAAGAGTGAAACTGAGATTGGAAGAAAGATAGAAAGAAACGTATTGAAGCTAACAGGAAGAAATGGACAGAAAAAGATGCAAGAAACAAAAAGAAGAACAGAAGGAGAAACAATAAAACCACCCACCTCAACTCTTTCTACAGACTTAATATTCCCAGTGTGAAGCTTCAACAATTTTCACTAATTTTCCACACCTTCGACGCCCATACCGAATTTCAGCAACATGGGCTGCTTAACGTTACTGAGTTAAGATTTGCACGGTATGTTCCCGCTGCACCTGCTCTGATATAGACTACGAGTCACCTGTTGTGCGTATACGTGTTTGCCATCGGTTGTTTCAAGAGGGTTTGCCCCCTCCCCCCCGCACCCATGTCTGGTGGAAGTCATTTTATAACGTGCATGACACGCAAGACACGTCATTGATGCATTAGCTGCGAAGCGCGTTCGTCACACACTGATGCCATCCTATGACAATTTTAGTATGTGCTAAGGTGAAAAGGTGACCCCACGTAAGCCGGTAGAAATGAATAAGTAAATAAATAAACGAAAGAAAGAAAGAGAGAAAGAAAGGAAGAAAGAAAGAATAAAAAAAGAAGCAGAAAGATCTTTTGGTTCGCAAAGAAATACCTAGCATTGAACCGATATACCGAGATGCAAATAGTTTCGTTTTTCTGCGCTCAGCTAAAGACTTGAACAGTGTTTGCTGGGTTCTAAACAGATGAGTCTCTATGTTTTAAATACCCCTCCGCCCCTCCCGTTAAAGCTTCGGAGTGCAGTTGTCTTTAGAAAAGGCGGCCGCGCTCTTACGGTGTGCAGCGCAGATCACGTTTTATGCGTTTTCTTCAATCAATTTATTTGAAGTCAAATTACTCTCGGTTAGCAGGCCACAGTAACATAATTTAGTGCTCTAATGGGCGGAAAAGTGAAAAAAAGTAGGAGCTAGAACGAAACTTTTGCACGATTTGCCAGCAAACTGGCTCCTGAAAGAAACTTTCCCGCATCATATATAAGTCATTTGCGAAGTAGAATTGGTGCTAGGGTAAGAACATGCCGATGACAATCTACAAAGAAAATGGCTGTAATCTGGACGACAATTTCTTGATATAAATAATTGTTCACGGTATCGTTTCAAAACAAGGTGAACGCATGGGATGCCTCACCGAAACAACATACTTTAAACCAGTAAGGCGTATGTAGCTCACGAACATACCTAAAGCGGCCTATAGAGGTAGAGATAAAGGAAGGGGCTCTATTAGACCTCTAAAGGTGTGAAAAGTGGGCTTCAAGAGAATATTTCGGGGCAAAAGAAACCAGACAAATGGCCGGCTGCAAACCCCACCCACTGCCGGCGACCGCCATTTTGCTGTGGTGCGTGTGACGTCATTAGCTGGAAGAAGTGGAGCCGTGGCCTTCAACCGAAGTTTCAGCCGTTGTAAATTGTTCGATTTCAGTGCCTAGCTGAAGGAAACTCAAATATCTCGATTTGACGCGCAGCTTACCATAAAACAATATGATTTGCCGGAATGCAGGCACTCACTTAGCCAACTGCTTGTTACGTCACAGCTCGCGAGGGAACCAGTGTAGCCCGACCCACAGGCGATTCGTGTGCTTATAAAATTGTTCAATTATAAATTGAGTGCTTAACCAAACGCACAAAAGCTTGGTCATGTTATTTGTAAATGCGAAAGGATTAACCCACATAACACTAATTATGATTGAAAATTGGGTGTCATGACCACTTTATAATAATGGTCTCTCGCTGAGCTGGCGGCTTCATTTCATCGCATGCAAGAGCGCGCAATACCATGTGCGATGGCAGAGACTGCTCCAGCGTTTTTTACACCCTGTAGCTGTCTTCATATGCAGTTTTTTTTCGTTCTCAAATATTTTGAGGCTTTATAAGCACTTTTTTTAAAATGTGAAGTGAAAACAGTCATGTTCGGGCCGCACGTCTGAGACCCTTGATATATGTGATAAAGTATGCAAAAATATGTGGGACGTTTTGGGATACTAAAGTAAACGCATATACTCATCAGATTGAGTATATTTATGGCCAACCTTACCAAGCTGGTCCACTCCAAGGCGCGAGGAGATTACACACAACTTCTACCTAGGCAGGAGGGTCTACCCCGCTGCTCGCAGAAACCTACACAGAGCTCAGACACTGACGCTTACACTGGTACAAGCGAATCCATATCCAGATACAAGGCTCTGGAATGCCGCTTATAGCATAGCCTTGTATCTGAAGTAGAGCAAGTGGGCGAGACCAAGCCCAGAGATAGGCAGACACAAAGAGAAATATAGATATAAAGAAATAAGAAAACAGAATTGAAGAGAAAAAAAGAGACAAAAAGATAGAAGATACACTACGAGAGATTGAGAGATAAAGAATGACAAAGAGAAAATAAAAAATAGAGGGAGGAAAGAGAGAAACATCCTGGGCCTAATATGAGCCCCTATACCAGCTTGACATCCATGATGAATAACGCCTATTGGCCCAAACCCGGCCTAAGCCCGAATAAGGCTGTTCGGGCAGCCAGATTTTGGACTTATGACCAGTCCGAGCCTGTTGACATCTCTACTATAGTTATTCAAAGGCAACCAAAAACGTGACAGCACAGCAGGCATTTCGCAACTACTTCTATGGTGAATTAGACATTCCATTGGGGGACAATGGTCAAACGCACACTGATTGTGGCTGTTGGCCTATATTGAGCTAACCTGATCACACAAATGCAATACCATTCACTAAAGAAAAAATTCAACAACGAGGAAAAATCACGATCGCACCAGAGCGAGGCGACATAGACTATAATCGTTCAGCGAACTGCGAGCGCGGGGGGGGGGGGGGGGGGGACACACACACGAAGCAAAAAAAAGGCACACAGCACAAGCTGTGTGCCTCTTCCCACGCTCTAAGTTGGCTGAACAATTATGAATTACCAACTAGCAAACGTTTCTATCCAGACGTAGAATATAGCACCGACATTCGACTAATTTTTCATTCGAAATGGGCTCACTGGCAATTTCAGACATTGGAGGGTGCATCGCAAGATGTGTGCGGGTATTGCTTCTGACAACAAAGCGATTTTCAAGAGTACAAATATGCTTACTACGAAGGTTGTAAGGCAGCCAAGATTGCCAAGATTGTTGGCCCATCAGAATGCCCATATTTTAAATAAAGGACTTTGCATTCCTTATAGCGGGAGACGTGGTTATGCGCGCAATTATTTTTTTTTCTTTCTTTCCTCGAGTTGCGAACAAACGTATATTTATGGCAGTTCCACAAAAAAGCTGTTTCAGTGCTTTCCACTGGTCACCCCTGCTTTGAAAATTGAAATCTGCTTGACAGTCTTGCTCTCAGTGTGCTCGGAAACGACCACGTCGCACGTCTCAATTTTTCTGTTCCAGCCACCGGTCACTTACACTAATCTTTCTTCGTTGCGACTGTACCAAAGGGGCACCAACGTACAGCCCTAATAGAGCGGTGTGGACCAAAGGTAGTGACTTCTCGCTTTGCAATGTCTACGATTTGAAATTTTCTGTTACTGCGACCATTTATTGATCGTAGAATCCGTAAATATGAGTGGCACGCGGAACAACTTATGTATCGACAAAGGTGTGCCCTAAAGAGCCCCCAGCATCCTCCAAAAAATAAAAGGAACGAGCGCAATATTCTTTCCTGCCATTTTTTGCCTTTTGCCACACTTCATCAAGCACCAACAGTGATTCCCGTAACGTCTATAGTGTACGTACTCTCGAATGGTTCACATTGGCGAAATATCAGATTTGAACTGTCTCCTGCACTGCTTTGCCATGCTGCTGTCTATTCGTTCTTCGTTCTATCGCTATACTACCATGCGCGATCAAGTGATTTCAGTTCTTTTTGTATGTTTTCGAATGATCAAGCGCCGATGAAAGCATATAGCTAACAAATGTGAAATCTTGATAGGTTCAACGCTTTGTGCTGACATTGTATACTTGCCAGGGAATACGTTAACTGGTATCGTAAGTTCAATAAAAGCCCATGGATCCAGTATTCAGCGGCTGGTTGCCGCTGTTGCCATCTAAGTGAGGAGGGGACAACCAACAGCTAATGAAAAAGAAAAAAAAAGTTAAATATCACGTAACAACCGGAAGCGATAGTGACGTAGCGCATTTGACTTACACTGTGCGAATTCAAAATTTTCTTAATCACTTACCTTTTACATGCTGTTATTCCTAAACAATTTATGGTGCCTCGTGCCTCGCTAACTGCATGCGGGAGACAAAAACAAAAATTCAAAGGTTGAGGAAGCAAAGTCGTTTTGTTAGACAAATGACGCACTTGTAATATGCACAAGAAACTTCGCAAAGGCAATTGGGAGACAACTGTTCACGAGCGCCATAATAGTTCGAAAGCTCACGTTGCCCGATCGTCCAAAACTACCGCTGTGAGGCAACAGCTTTGAAAATATAGCTCTGGCAGCCGTATAGAGTGCAGCGTCTCGTTGCTTAGCGAGTCGCGTTCACCGTCACCAAATGCGAGGGCACGCCAGCCGTACGCCAGCGAAAGGAGTCGGCAGTTACAGTAGTGGCTATCTGCACATTCTGTGAGCTATAGTTGGCGCGTTGAGCTCTGAAATGTCACACCATAAAGAAGTAAATAAAAAAAAAACAAGAGTGGACACTCCTATAGACCCCGGCGGCCCAATGGACCTTAGCGCACCTGGTGGTTGGTGAGAGTAACTGGCTTGTGCTTCCGATTTCGGTTTCACTGGCGCGATTTTTAGATTACTGTGCGCAACCGACGTTTGGCTACGGCGAAAATTATTAATTTCACAGCGTTTTTCCCTTGTCCAATCGGCAATGCTATTTCTTTTCGTTTGGGTTTAGTAATTCCCTGTTTTATCTAGCTCAAAATTATTCGTGCAAATTGAGGTCATGACGTAATTTTTATTTCAACTAAGTTATAATAGAAACAGATGCAGGTAGTCGTAATTCACTACAGCTTTATTTATCGCGCTTCTTTTTTTTTACAACAAGCGGTCAATCTGTACATCAACCAAACAAAGCGGAGACAGAGCGTCCGCAATGTTTTATATACAAGGCAATGTAGAGGCCGAGCATATATAAAGGACAAAATGAGAAGAGCTTCACACAGAAATGCTTTGCTATACTGCATAATTTGCACAATGTTAACGTCTTGCCACCGCATACAGCCAGAAGCTGTTTGTTTAGCGAACCCAGCCGTCGTCACAAGCTTCAGAAAAAGGTTACAACTGCGCGAAAGGAGACACCACGTAAGAAACAAAGAAACACGCCCCATACGAAGCGCAACGTCTGTGGGCCTGTTTATGTTTCTTAGATGGTGTCCTATTCGGGCTGTTTCAACCGTTTTCTGAATCAATGACCCAAGTAGCCCAACAACAGGTCATTCAACAAGCTTCGCTTGAAAACCTGCCTCACCTGCTGTCTCACAAACAAAAATACCAACGCAGCTGACGTCGGCAAAACCTTCCCGATGTAATGACTGGGTTTGTCGCATGCTTGTATGACGTGTACTTGAATCGGCGCGAATCGTAGATGCTGTTTGGGGCAGTGCGGTTAAACAAAAAAAGCACATAAGGTAAATTTAATAGGTTGCTTTTTTTATAAAAAACATGCCAATTATTGGCATATAATATTTATTTTTTGTAAAAAATATTTTGTTAAATTGATGATAATTTTTTCGTTTGGTGCGATGTTTTGTGGGTGCGATCGCGGAACGACTCTATTCCTTGTGAATGCGAAGCATTTCTAAGTAGACTTCGGTGGCTATGAGATTGTCTATCTATCTATCTATCTATCTATCTATCTATCTATCTATCTATCTATCTATCTATCTATCTATCTATCTATCTATCTATCTATCTATCTATCTATCTATCTATCTATCTATCTATCTATCTATCTATCTATCTATCTATCTATCTATCTATCTATCTATCTATCTATCTATCTATCTATCTATCTATCTATCTATCTATATATCTATTTATCTATCTATCTATCTATCTATCTATCTATCTATCTACCTATCTATCTATCTATCTATCTCTCTATCTATCTATGTGGCCGCCTACACCTTTTAGCTCTCCTGGCCATTTCGATGATGGAATTCACACAAAAATTTTGATGACGTAATGTGACTCTAAGACGAGCATAAGTGACTAGTGATTAAATGAAAATCATGACATGTATGTCATGAACGTCATGGTGTACATGACATGGTCTTGCTGCTCTTGCGCTGGTTTCGTTCGCATAAAAAAAGTCACAGCTTTGCCGCAAAGGCGAAGCCATGAATGCGATAGCCACAAATTGGAAGGTCCCGCACCGAATGTCAAGAAGATCGAACCGCGCCCTGCGTTTCTCACGCACAAATGACGCACGAAACGAACTCACAGCTACCGAAGAACACGAATAAGGGTCTCAGTTGTTACTTCGCTGTGTATGAAAAGCAAACCCTTTTAGCAAACGTATACTGTCCAACGATTGCAGTGACCTTTGCGCACCCGGTAACTACAACAGTGTAGCGAAGCCACACTGTTCTAGTGTGGCTTCGCTACACTAGAAACGTTCTAGTGAAAGCCTAATGCCAGCAAAGACCTACTATCATCTCACCGCGAGATAAGGGCGCGTGAGCGAGCATCAACCTTCTCTACCACGTGTTCTCCACTCTGAGGGGCAAAGTACGCGTAGAGATGAGAACGTGCGTCGTCGCGGGCCATTTGCGCCATCTTGTCGGTACTGCTGAACACGCGATAGTTCCCCCCGCCGCTGCACTCAATACACCATCTTGCTGTAAATGCTGAAAACACGATACCCCCCCCCCCTCCCGATATGCTCATCACTAGCGGTAAGGGGTAGATATTGATGTAACCGGGTTTCTACCCATAGGACCGGAGCCAGCCAGAGTCGCAGGGAGATGTCGATGAGAGGAGGCCGGAGCTATTAACAGTAATTTTTAATTAAAATATATACAATCAGCGTGTCATTACATGATGAGAGCATCATCATAGAAGCTCTCAATGGAAGCATGATGGGAGCTTCTGGAAGTTGTGAGAGCTTTTCAGGAGCGCCTCGGCGCTCGCAATTTATGCCCTGGCCTTCCCAGGATCACGTGTCCAAAGGGTTTCACGAGTGGCAACGAAGGCCAGGAATAACTAGAAGAACGATTTCTCTGTTGTCACCGCTCTTGGTGCATCTCTGGGAGCGCTGACTCAAAAGAAATCAGGGTAGGCTCAGCCACAATGTCTCATGCGTCAAAGCGGCGTCAAGCCAGGCAGACAGATCATAACAATATAAATAGCTTGACGTTTGAACGTTTAAGGACGTGCTCCTCGGTGACTCAGTGGTTAACACCTCACATGAACTACTCATAGGTTTCACGTTCGATTCCGCGTGCCAGGCTTTTTTTGAGGTTTTCTCTGTCTTTTTTTATATACGTAGATACGTGTACATATAAGGTGAGTGACGGTGACGCCTACCTCAACGCCGACGTTGACACCACTGGCAAATTCCTCTGGAGGGTGTCCATATAATTGCTAGCGCCATAATATTACAAAACTGGTATGGTATGACATGACTGCATATGGCGAGCATAAGTGGCAGGCCCTGACGTGGAAATCATAACATGCAAGTCATGCAAGTCCTGACTACACGCCATACACTCAAGGTGCGCTTGCCGTCGTTTCGCTAGCTTCACATATACCAAACTTGGTATTACGGGACGGGGATGTATAAAGAAGATATATGACTTCTGCAAACACGATGATCATGCCATGCATACCATGTACGAACATGGCTAAATGCATCACTCATGATTCGCTCGCGGCCATTTCGCTAGCTTCACATATACAAAATTTGGTATTACGTAACGAGAATGAATGACGAAGGTAAATGAGACGTCAAACATAATAATCAGGACCTGAATGTCATGTAAAACATCATTACATGCTACGCTCATGATGTGCTCGTGGGCGTTTGACTAGCTTCACATATAGCAAGTTTGGTATTGCGTTACATAAACAGATGGCAAAGATAAATAATGACTGCTTCAAACGTGACAATCATGGCATGCCTGTCATGTAAGAACATCACACGCTACGCTCATGATGCGCTCGCGGTCGTTTTGCTAGCTTCTCTTATACCAAATTTGGTATTACGTGACGCGAACGGATGACGAAAGAAACGACATGTCCCAACATGACAATCATGTCATGCGTGTCCTGTAAAACATAACAACATGCTACGCTCTTAGCGATCATAGCGTGCTTGCGGCCGTTTCTCTAGCTTCGCATGTACCAAATTTGGCGTTACGTGACGTGATTGAATAACGACGATAAACATGAAGGGTGCAAACACGATAGTCATGACATTCATGTCATGTAAGAACATGACTATATACCACGCTCATGATGCGTCTCCTGGCCGTTTTGCTAGCTTCACATATAGCAATTTCGGTATTACGTAGTGTGAAAGGATGTCGAACGCAAATTCAAGGCACAAACATGATAATCATGAGATGGAAGTCATGTGCGGCATAATGTAAATGCCTACCACTGCAGGCGCTAGTATTGCATACATTAGTGGTGCCGTCATTACGCGACACTAAACATCAAACTTGCATCTTATCCAGATACCTGAGAACGCATAACATTTTCATTTGTGTTTTCTGTGTACTACATCCATTGGCCTCGTAACGTTGTGGTGATTTTACAGTGACATATCTACCTTCCTCATTCGTACTTCGCATATCAACGATTCCCGCTGTACGTGGCATCTGCCCAATTTTTTCTCTATGCTTTTCGCCGTCATTAGCCGTTTGCGATTGCTGGAAGCGTGCCATTAGTCGTCTGTCGCTTTGACAACTCGCAGACGAGCAATGGTGGCTAAAAGGAAAAAAAAACAGGAATTGAATTGTTCCACAATAGCATGCATGCATGGTCGCCGTTTGACACGCCATTACCCCGCCGTGTGGCCGTCTTTCGTGTTTCATCACGCCGCATGCATGAATACTGGACCAGGAGGGCGCTGGACTTCAGTGTTACTTGCGGAAAGGTTCAATTTTCTAGAGAGAAGACAGGCCAGCAATTGGGAAGATGATACGCACATGATTCGATTATACTGAAATGGAATCTCAAGTGTCTTCTAACTTATTATTTTTTTTAAATGGTTGTGAGCTAAACTAACTTCACTGGTTTCATTAATCATCTAGTTCGCGAGACATCCGATGCTGTCACTATGTGTTAAAATATGAGAGTTGAACAAAATCTGTGTATTTGAGTATGAACACCTGGATTTCAATCATTGGAAAGCAGCTAGTATCACTATGTTTCTCGAACACCGACGCCAAATTACTCTAGCAAATGACCCATATGTGAGATATGAGAAAAATGCTTTTAAATGGCAAATTTAGCTGTCTAACCTCACCCCTTGTTTTTCTGGCATTTCACAGATTTTGTGAGACCATTTGTGACAAAGGCCCACTAGCTCAGGCGAGCAAGAGACCCTTATGTTATACACTAGTCAAACCGGCTGCTGATTGCAAGAAATAATAATCCGAAGTGTGAGGTGCGTAATAAAGTACCTTGACAGCTTCATTAAATTGCGTCATTCATCACCCCAGTCCCCCTCTGAAAACTGTGCACTTCATTTTCAATTGGGTGGCCGCCGGGATTGGCTCACCATTGACCAAGTGTTTACGTCATATGATAGCATGCGTCACAATCTGACGTCATCTTGACACCATCTAATGGCTCTATGCAACGTCGTCATAGTGATGTCATGCTATTACACTCAGCGACGTAATGATGACGTCATAACACGTCGTTGCCTCTCCACACGGCTGATTGATATGTGGGGTTTAACGTCCCAAAACCACCATATGATTATGAGAGACGCCGTAGTGGAGGGCTCCGGAAATTTGGACCACCTGGGGTTCTTTAACGTGCACCCAAATCTAAGCACACGGGCCTACAACATTTCCGCCTCCATCGGAAATGCAGCCGCCGCAGCCGGGATTTGAACCCACGACCTGCGGGTCAGCAGCCGAGTACCTTAGCCACTAGACCACCGCGGCGGGGCCCTCTCCACACGGCTCTCGATCGAAGAAGACCACGTGTTTTTCGGGCGGGTGTTAAGAAAGTATCGGAAAAAAAATATGCCCCCGACCTTACTACGAAAGCTAATTTTTCTCTAGAGTCACTTCAAAACGAAACACACACACACACATAAACATACACAAGCACACACACACACGAATCCACACAGCACTCGATTGTGTACTGTTGAAGTAAGAATGGTAAACATTCTGAAAACTGCCCCAATGAATAGTAACGGCTAGGCTTTCTCAAACTCGGGCAACTTCATTGAAATACCAATTTTGAATTATACTTGATATCGAGTGCCATGGTACGTTCAATTTGTCCCGCACGCACTACGGAACGCAACGCATGCGACCTATTCTTCAAACAACATTAAAGGGGCCATGACATGGTCATGTAATAGTTTGCTTTTTAAGCGAAAATAGAAGTAGTGGATCTATTCTACCTACATATGCATGAAAATGCAATGTGCAGAAACTTTTCAGTCCAAAAGAAGCGCAATTATTCAACAGGTATTAACTCCACCCACCTAGGGAAACCGTCATTTAGCATAGCGTGGGGGATGTCATGTTCGGCATCGAGTGCAGATGTCGTATTCTACTAAAGTTTCAGATCCTGCAAATAACTTACTTTTAAAGCAAAGCTGAAAAGGGCTCGATTGCACGTGCAGTTTACGAGTAAATCAAACGGGTGAGCGTAATGCAAACGAAGGCACAGCAAAAGCCTGATTCCGTCACGGCTTGCGAGTGCACCAGTACTTCTCGCGTGCTTGTAAAAACACTCAATTACAGATGAACTGCTCGACGAAATTCGCTTGAATTTCGCCAGCTTGTTTTTAAACGCAGAAACGCTTACCCGCATAACAAGAATTGTGATCGAAAACTGGATGCCATGGTCCCTCTAAACCCCAATGATTTGCTAGAAACAAATAATTTGTTCCTTTTAATAGATAATTAAGAGCATTGTTTATGCATTATTTGTTTTGGTTTGCATTTAGTATTGCATTTTTTTGCTTTTCATGATTTTTTTTGTGTACATATCTTTTAAACTACGCATAACATGTTTCCCCATATTCGATGTGCTGGATATTTTGCGTTGTATTATTTTTTTCTCTCCTTTTTTGCGTAGTTTTCACAAGTCTATATTCAACTGGTCTGAGAATATTTGAGGTTGCGAAATTAGAGTGTATGCGTACATGGTGGGTAGACTATTGTACCAATGAGCAAATGTTGGGCAACTGCATGTACGCAATTTCCTATGTCAGCCTTTCATGTTCTTTTCTCACTTCTTTTTTTTTCTCCTTCTTTTTACATTTCAGTTGAAGTGCTGTAGCCTGCCACCGCCACCAGGTGCATGGGGCTTTGTAAAGATGCCATTGCTCAGCTTTCCAGCTGGCCACCTTTTTCACAAATATATATTTTTTGTAGAAGTAAAGTTCCTAACTTTTTATTTATTAATTTATTACTTGGTACTACTCGCAGTGACGCAAACGGCTATCGTTCACACGTCCAAAGTCATGATTATCACGCTTGGACGTATGACACTTCCAAACGTGATAATCATGACATTGAAGTCATGCACGGAATAATTTAGGTCTGCCACGTAACGTTGAGCAGATTTTGAAGTGACATATCAAACTTTCTCATTAGTGCTTCGTACATCATCGATTCCCACTCCATGTGGGATCTGCCAAATTTTTCTGTCTTTACTTTTCTTTCTATTTGTTTTAGCAGTGCCCTTTTTACCTGTTGCTTTCTAATTGCCCTTAATTTTTTATATGTTTTTTTGTTCTCCCTTACCCTCTGTTTATTTTTGTCTTTTTCGTTGTTATTCTTTATTTCTCTCTCTCTCTTTCTGTGAACTTTCATCTTGCTCCTTGTTCATTTCTGTCTTTTACGCGTATATTTTTTTTATTTCTCCTCCTCTCATCTGCGTCTTTCTTTCTCTTTCTATGATTTTCTCTGTCGCACTCTGTCTCTTTCTCTCTCCTTCGTTTATCTATATTTGTTGCTTCTTTTCTCTACTCACCTTGCTCTCTGTTTCTTCTAACTATTTTTTGTACCCATTCCTATTCTACTGTTTCTCCATTCTTTTCTCTCTTTCTGGGCCTTTCACCGTCTTTATAACACTTTATGCCTTTTTTATCCTTTAGTTCAGTATATTTTTTCTGTTTTTTTCTTTTTTATCTCTTTCTTTCTCTATCTCTTTTTGACGTGTTTCACGTGTCCACTCCTTTGAGCAGAGTTTTTCTTGCTATACTCCGTAGTGTGTCTTGCCCAATTCCTGTGCGGCCTTGTGGTTATGTGTGGACACCAAGGTTTTCACGACTGGATTAAAGAGGTCCGCTTGTAGAGAAGCAATAATAAATATTACGCAGCGTGGAGCAAACTTTTCAAGAGCTCTAGACAATACCAGTGTACTTTCCGCTACTGGCGAAACTACGGACATGAGAGGATGAAACGATAAAAGATTCCGGGCTGTTACGTAATGTGAACATCGTTTCCTTATCCCTGTCAAAAACACGGTGCATAGATGGCGTGAAGGAGCCCACATCTCTGGCGAGAACAGATGCACTGACAAAACATTGCATGATCGTGCGTGGTGGTATGTGGTCTATGCTGATCACGCAATCTTTCTCGCTAGGCCCTTTGCGTTGACTGAATTTCTCTCTGTGCCTGTATGCCACTGGGACTGGCCCTGAATGAAGACAACCCTTCTTTGTCATCGACCACGCCAATCAGTGAGCTTTCGAAGCCCACTGTGAGGGATGACTTCCACTGTCAAAGTGGAGTAACGTTAGTAAACTCTGAGCGCTTGCACAGGTTGCATTCTCCTTGTAAGACACCCCAAATTCTCAAAATGAATTGCCTGAGCTACTCCATCTCTTTTCCTGTCTAATGTGGACCCTATACCGACGAGATAACCATGCAGCTTCGGTTTTGAAGTTTTCACCTTTACGAAAAGGTGTTACTGTTATGAATAATGTTTTACGCAGTTTATTTTTAACAGCGAAACTGTTTTACAGTTGACGCTGTCATGTCCGGTAGCCATCGTAAATCATAAACGAGTATGTCCCACTCAAAGTGGGTAAATCTCGCTATGAATATGTAAGAAAGAAATGAAAATTTAAGCAACCGTTTTTCTTTGGTGGACATTATGTTAATCAGGACTGAGACAAGATGCCAAATAAGATATAGCGAATGCCAGTTGTAGTAGATGTAATAGAATTTAAAAGAAGAGTGGACGAAAAGATAACTTGCCACTGGCAGGGAACAAATCTGAGACCTTCCAACAACGCGTCCAATGCTCTACCAACCGAGCTTCAGCGGCGGTCATTCCACGTTCAATTTATGAGGCATTCATGGGCATTTGAGGGTTCCTAAACTACTCCGAGTTGCGAGAAAATATAGTGGTTTCTTTTCAAATCTACAATTCATATTTCAAGTGTGCCCTCTTCTCCTCGCCACCTATTTTTTATAAGACTTGAAGGCATTGTCACCACCAAGCGTTAAGCTTATATATCAAGATTCTTTTCATTTTTTTACTACAGGCAGTTATCTCCGCATGCGCAGCCGAAAACGCACGAAAAAAAGTAAAATCTGTTGATCACGCTCGATTGTCATGCAAGGCAAAGAATTGATTGATATGTGGGGTTTAACGTCCCAAAACCACTATATGATTATGAGAGACGCCGTAGTGGAGGGCTCCGGAAATTTCGACCACCTGGGGTTCTTTAACGTGCACCCAAATCTGAGCACACGGGCCTACAACATTTGCAAGGCAAAGAAGAAAGGGCGTGTTACTTCATAGCAACGCAGGGTAGGCAATGCACAACTGTTATCTCTCGTACGTGAACAATCGAGAGCTTCCATTCTCCTGACGTCCCTTAAACAAACTGCGTCACTGATTGCATCACAAAACCTTCCACCTCCAGGAGATGTTGACCTGCTCACTTTTTGTATTTTCAGAGGTTGTTTATAGGCCTTTTAAACCAGGAATAGTCATTCATCGCCACAACTAGCCATGATGGCGAGCGTTGAATACTCTCTGCCTGTTGGTATCACTTCGCACGCGATTTTATTGCAAGCTGGCACCTGGCCAGTAATATCTCTCATACTGCGTGATGGCATCACAATTACATTAAAATTACTACTAATAACATCACCTACAGTTTCCTAGTATCCATATCAAATAGTTTGAGGGCAGAGAATTTCTATCGAGAAACGCGCCTTAGATCCTTTCACCCGCAAGTCAATGTTCTGGTATCCTGTTTCCATTGAGAACGTCTGAACTTCGTATACGAGATGTTATTGATTCCTGGGCTATATTATTGACGGAGCTCTTTGGTGAAGTGCTCACACCTCGCACTTGAAGAAGCTCACCTCTATTGCCCAATTAATGAAATGTCTCACCGGTAAAACATGGAGCACATCCGTGCCTGCCATGCTTGCACTGTACAGAGCGCTCTTTTTAGGGTATTTGCCGTATAGCACACCCGTGCTTTCAAATTCCTGAAAAACTAACATCCGGGTCCTCCAAAGCATTCAAAGCCGAGTTATTTGCACATGCTTAGAAATACCTAGGTGTGCCAACACGGTCGCAACTTTTGCCATTGCCTTAGACCACCCGATTACGACATACATCATTGTCGACATATTCCGAACGCTTATTCAACGTATGTCCAAACTGCCTGACCACCACCTTGCTACCCTGACACTAGAAAGACCGAAGGCAGAGTTTGTCAGAGTGGTTGCGGCTAACCAGCATTCCATCTCTAGGAGGTTATCACCCGCTGCCACTATGCCCAGAATAGTGCCTGCAAGGACCCCCTGTGCACCTCGAAGTGCCGGGGATGTAGAAAAAGGCTAGCCTGTCACCTGTAACCCTCAAATAGATTAAATAGGGCCTTTTGCATATATCGTAAGGAAACTGAACGTAATATGTATGGAGATGTCACAGTCTCGAAACGTTCTACGGGTGCCTTTGTGGTTTCCTAACTGTCAGTCACCATCAAGTTCAAGGATTCACATGTCACAACGCCTACGGGTACTGATACCGAGATCTTTCTAACCGCAATCAATTTTGTTAGGTAAAAAATCCATGTTAAGTGGGCTATACTCAGTCACTCCAAGGTGGCCTTTCAATGTCTTCGAAGTCTATGCCGTGGGAACTTTTATCAGATAATGTCTCAAACCAATGAAATCAGTCAACGCACCACTAACATTGGATATGCAATAATCTTTCAATAGCTACCGGATCTCTGTGGGATCAATGATAACCACCTCGCCGACAATGCTGCCCGGGTCTGCCCCCGACGGAGAACCCACACTGCTCCTACCCCTGTCAAGGCTTGACGCTGCAAGAGCACTTCGCCACATTGCGCATAATGTCACACCTATGCATTATAATCTTCCAGTGAGTTCATTCGACGCCCACAGAATCTCGGTTCATTACTTCAATTATAGCTGCCATCAAAGACTTCGCGACGTGACGCTACATCTGTGTCGGTTGTGGGTCGGCGTTGGCTATACCAATTAAATCAGTTATCGCATTGGTAAGGCTGACTCCACCAAATAGGATAGCTATGATTGCGCAGAAACTCTCGCTCATGTCCTGTGTCATTGTGCGGACTTCGGAGAAGATCACTGGACTTTCCTGTGTGTCCTAAGAAGACTGGATGATCGACTCTATACTCTGTAGAAGGTCTTGGGCGCGTGTCCTTGAAGTACATGAGCCCAGAAGACCACACGAGTTCTTCTACAATTTTTGAGGGAAACATCACAGTGCGACCGCCTGTGAAACCTGCAATGTGTGTGGTGTGTGTGTGTGTGTGTGTTATGTGCCATGTGTATCTCCTCCTGTATCTCTCTTACTCCCTATTTGCCCTCTCTCCACGTGTGGGGTAGCAAACAGGACTTCTTTGAGTCAACCTTCCTATACTTTTCTGATATACTCTCTCTCTCTCTCTCTCTCTTATCAGTTAGTTTGATTTATATTGTGTCTAACGAATAAAACTGAGTCCTTAAATTTCCACTTCTTTCTTTCATTGAAATCGGGCCCTATAGTTTGGCAGACTTGATGCCTTGAGGTGGTATGCGAGCGACTATGGTCAGCTGCCTGGTCGTAATAAAATCACGTGCTACATGACGCCTACAGGCCGAAACAGAGTGTTCCACGCTTGCTTTCGTGGCTAGCGGCACTGACTAATGCTTCCAGGATTCAATGCAAATGTATACGCCATAAAGTATACGGAGGGATTACCACCGCTGTACCTGAGTTAGTACATAATAAAACACGTTATTCGAAGGTCGCAGGTTCAGCCCCTGTCAGTGACCATTCAGCTTTTAGTCCACTTTTCTTTCTTCACATTTAGTTCACAACTACTACTAATACCATTCCCTATATTTTTCTTGGAATATTGGTCTGTTAGTTGTTTTGATTATTGTGTCTAACTACGGATATGTGCAAATTCTTCTACTCACTATTTCCACAACTTACCACTATGTTTCTGCTACTCCCACCACTCCTCCCAATTTAAGCCACCTCAATCGCATTCCATGCCACTTTATTAAACCCGATTCAATACAATCCTGCTTCATTCGATAAGCTAAAACAATTAGTGAAGCCAAGGATTTTTTGTAAGTTACCAGCTACGCCGTTTCATCAGTGTCCGCCAAGCAAAGCAGGCAGATTTTTTTTTTTCACAAGCTAACACACTTAGGACATACGTGGTATCAAGCTATAATGCCTAGTTCACACTGAAACATCCGCTTTCTACAGCGACCGAAATTCCCTTGTCGCCGAAACGCAGCGTCGTTCGCACTGGACGCGCCCCGCGCCGCCGAATATGCCATCTACGACGGGGCGAACGCGGGATGGATGCGCTGTCACCCGGTTGTTGTCGCGGCTCGCAAACCCCACTACGCTCTCCGGTGGTGTATACTTCGACGATTCTCGTACACAAGAAAAGACAGTACTGCTTACTTTGCTGGCAAGTGGCTGTCTTGTAATGCACGAAGAGCAGAAAAACCATCGACGCCAGTGGCGTTGGTGGGTTCGTTTTGCTCTGCAAGACCGCAACGAGCTCGGTCACGCCAACAGCAAGCTCGGTCACCTCTTTCACGAAATACGGAGGCGAAGTAGGCACAGAGTAGGTTAAACTCCCGTTGGTTTCAACATTCAGTTACTTGCACTGCGGCATAACAAGTGAGTAGGGCTTGGCCGACATTTTTCAAAATTCCTTGACTAGCGCTCCTATTGGTCTGCGGTGACCAATTCGGCGGCAGACGCCGCAAAAATCGGTCCGAGAGCGATCAGCGTGGAGAGGAGGGCCCTTTCGGCGGATCTCGCCGCCGCCGAACCGGATTCGGAGCACTTTCGGTGGCCGGAATGCTCAGTGTGAACGCGGCCTAAGACGTATTTCTTCAGTTCGGATTTAAAATCAATGCATTGCGTTTCGACCCGGCGCAGATAATTTCTACATACAGCAGTTCAGAAACCAGTTCAACACAGTTGACCTAATCTTCCACGTATGTACTGAGCTGATGACGTAAATGTGCTAAGATGAAGCACTGAAAGCAACGCTCCTGTGAATGCACACGTCATTCTGCAATGTACTTGGCGTTTCTAGTTTTTCTTTCTACTTCAATCCTTTTATCTTCTATGGGGCGCGCGAATAATCGACATTTCGTATCTGAATTCATAATTTTTATTTCAACACTTTAGTGCATAATAAAACAAAGACAAAAAGAACAGGGCACGCACATAGAAGTGCAATCAACAATTGGTTTCTTTTCAAAATGAGAAAAAGAAAAAAACGCTCAAGTAGTCAACATGATCTGCGTGACATGACCAATACCTCAGCGTGATGATGATGGTGATGCTGAGATCATTGGCACCTACCCACTCTGGGGATCAGCAATGAGTCGGGCGGATCACACATATTGAATTTATGATTATTATTTAGCAAGATCAACAATTATCTTAAGATGATTGTTTTTTATTGTGCCAGGCTCTTCTCCTTCTTCTTCTTCTTGTCAAAGAGAACATCGATCATTTGCGCATATAATAATCAATAATTATATGCCGAACTAAGCTGGCTTGCAAATTTTCTTCCATTGCTTTCTTATTCAAGGCGTATTAAACTGAAAGAATGCATATTCGAATTTGTCTAAATATTCTACAACGGCCGAATATGTAGTCACGAAGGCGTATAGACGTATGTTCGAACAATTTATGGCCTATGAGCTCCCCCCCACCCCGCATTCTTAATTTAGGAGCTTGCTGTTTTTGCTAAGGGGTTGTTTGTCGTCGTTGGGCCGGGGTGAACGCCAGTGCTCTATGCTCTCGCTAGAGGCGCCGAGGTGCTCTTCGTTTCAAGAGCAATCACTAGATGGCGCGCCGCCGCTTAGGCGACGCCCGCTCGACTCACGGCACGTGCTCTGGTTTGATGGGATCATGGCTATATATAGCGCGCGCTCGTGCGCTCCTCTTTTTCGCCAGACATCACTCAGTGCGCTTCCAATAAAGCTGACCACCGTGAACGTAGAATAATTGGTAGGTATAGGAGCGGAGCGCTCGCAACATGACTGCAGTGCGGGCTTCTCCAGGTCCGCGTGTTTTGGGAGGGGGGGGGGGGGGGAGAGTCACCCCCTAGTCACCTAAAGGGTAGGGGCAGGAATTTGGTCATGCATTGACCTAATTGGGGGGAGGCACTGCAACGAACCTTTTCTATAATAATGATAATAATAATAATAATAATAATAATAATAATAATAATAATAATAATAATATTGAGTGATAATTGTTGGAGTTTAAAGTCCTAAAGCTGTCGCTGCCACTGATAGGGCACGTCTTTGTATGACGGTCTGGTGGGTGTATGGAGTATTCACGGTTTACTAGATATAACCTTGGGAGCATGCTCCTTGACCATCATTCACTTCGGGAATATGGCGTCATTTTATAAAATATAACATCTCTAATATGTACCACTTGTGTTACCTTGATTTCGCGGTTACTGAATACTCAAGCTCGATGTACGTCCCCCCCCCCCCCCCCACAGCAACTACTGCCCTCCGTACACTCGTGCATCTCTATTGCAATATTTATGCTGTGTTTTTGGCACAAAGCGATGCTTTACTGTATACGCGGTGAAGTGCGCGTTATGTGAACATAAAAAACATGCCCCATTTCAACCTGTCCGGCACGCCGACGCGATAGTGTCGCTTTTTATCTAACCAAGTTTTATTGCGCAGTTCTTTTACGCAGTCACTCTAAGAAGTAAAGGAGGAAGAAATGTATCAAGCTTGCTCTTTTGTGGGATCGACTTGTCTGTCACAAGCATTCTTCCCTTTTTCGAGTAGTTGCGAAGGAATAGACTTATGCCCATCCCCCCTCGCAGTTACTTTTTAACCGTTGCCACTGTATAAGAATTACTTAGGTGATGACACTGCGCCCACGCCACGTCCACTTTGTGTTCGCCGCCTAGGCTGTTTCCTTTTGATGTCGCAGATGATGCTTGCGAAGGGTTGACCAAAAGCCCCTTGATTTTTTAACGGGCCAAGGCGCTCACTGGTGAGCGACTCAATCCGCGCGTAAAAGGTTATTGCTGAGGAGCCTCGCTAGTTTTTTAAAGGCAATAATCTTTCTTGCGGTACTTCGGCGCAAAAAGTTTGGCCTTTCTGTCTGTCCGTTTGTCTGTCTTTTTGTCGGTCTGTACATGTGTCTGTCCATCGTAATTATACCCCAAATGACCAACCCTATCTGCAGCGCTCACCAATATTGCTCAAGTTTCAGCGTTCATATTGTGTGATTGTCAATTTAAAATCAATTATTGCGCATATTTGAGGCACCATACAGACACGTCAATATTTTTTATGTGTGATTTTATAGTAGAGACGGCATACATAATTAATTCCAAGAACCATAGCGTTTATCACGCGGCGCTGACAATGCAACGCGATAATTTAAAAGGCAAGTGTTTACAACGCTTTGCTAAAATGACATGGTGGTATGGCACCCGCCCGTCACTTTGCGTTCAATTACGCTCGATATACAAACCTACATGGATGTCAATAAATTAATGCACTGTGACGATGCTGTAAGAAAATTGATTTCCTAATTTTATATAAAGGTTATTTGCTCGCAGTGTTATTGTTATATAAATGCACCAACATCAGCTAACGTTGGCTTGCAGAAAGCGGTGATGAATTATTTGTTCACCACTTTCGCAGCGTAGTCTGTGAGAGAAAACATTAGGTATTTGCAATAAGGATAGCAGCGCGAGGGCAAGGCGCGGTGGCTATTAGGAACGCGATAGGCTGCGTGCGTGCGTGCGTGCGTGATTTCACTATCGCGTTCTGTTGCTAAGCAAAATGAACAAAAAGCTTCGCCATAAAACTTTCAACTAATGTATCAGAAAACTTACACGCATTCTATTAAGAACCTGATTTGACACGCTAGCCTTGGCAGTCTTATTGTTAACTTCACGCAGATTTCGGCCTCTGGCAGTGTACGCAGCATGTTATGGTGTAAAATTTTCAATGCGCCCTGAAAGTCTTCCCTGGGTTAACCCGTACCACACCAATGTTGGCAATGTTGGGCCAAAGCCATTAGCCATACTTTTTGCTATTTTATAAGGCCGTGCAGAGTTCAACTTGATGACGTGCTTATGAGACAGTGGAAGTGAACGCACTTACTAAAGCAGTATATATTGTGCAGCTCAACCCTTACGCCACAATCATATTCCGCGTTTGATGAGGCATCTAAAGAAATCTAAGGCCTTCGCCATAATATATAAAAGGTGTTGTGTCATAAGTTTTGTGGTCAGAAGTGCTCTACATTAATTTTTGCTTGGTTCAAATAGACGTACATGAGGCATATCTCAATAATGTGGAATCTCTGTTTAAAACAAGAAATATAATTTCCCGGCGTAATGAAGAAATGAGTCGGTAACGCATATATATGCCCACAATATCAGTGCCGTGTTGAGCAGCATCCTTCTCTTTACGTGGAGGAGGCCCGTCGCTGCTGAAGTCTAAGCGCTACCTTTTGCATGCGTGCCTGCTGATTCATCATGACCAAGCTGTGGAAAAGCTGTCTCCACGCGCGAAAAATTCGGTGTTATTTCAGTGGTCGTGTCGGGCACTTCAGATGCAGTTGAACCTTTTGGCCCCCATCGATTTCAAGAAGTCGGCAGTAGAGCCAGCCGTTTTCTCTGAGCTTTTCTGTTTTGTTTTTTCTGCATGGTCAGGTATTCTGGACAGCCAGGTGAAATGGCAGACAGGCATCTAAAGTGTGCCTTGCTTTCTTTGGTGCGTGAAAAAGAACGCTTTCTTTGTATTCTGCACTATATGTAGCCGAGATCGCTTTTTTCTGGGAAAAAAGGCTTCTCGCCCATATGGTCAGTAGGCTGAAAGGCTCCGTCAGCTTTCGGTATTGCCCGTCGCCACTTATCCAAGCGCTCTGGTTCACGCGGAGCCTTGAAAAGTGACACACGCTTCGTACAGATTCGATACCCATACTTGAAAATTGGCAGAAAACACCACTTGCCCATTTCGAGGCACAGTCAGCGACAAGGACGCTGACGCGTACTCAGAGTCATATCTAGCGCCCAGGTATACGTGCACTGAATCACAAAGCACGAATAAGCTGAACAAATGCACTGCCAGAGCTTACAGACACAGGGGGACACGTTTCTAAATTACGAAATCCCATGCACTCAAAGCTTTTAGGATGATGTTCTTTTGCGCAAATTTCAGAATGAGCGCCGCGCGAATACCTGGTGCCCCAAACAGTAGCTCGATCTCCATTCGCGCGACAGGACTCGCTCGCTGGATTCCGTGCCGACCAGTTGTGCCCTCGCGATCTCCGACGACAGCGCAGCTCTGGCCGACTAGATTACTCCTACGCCATCTCCTCTCGCCGACAAGAGCTCTCGCAAGTGGTGCCCCGTCCTCGGGCTCCTGTGACCGTGTTTCCATCATTCATATGTCTGCTATCTCTCTTATGTCGTCGCTCGCTGTCCTAACGCATCTCGGTCTCTCTCTATATACCTTTAATCATATCCTTTTAATCTCTCCTCACCCTCATCCCTTGTGAGCTACTGTTGAGGTGTCGCACGCTGATGCACACAGTTAGGAGGCTCACTTTCCCTCTTATAACCACAATCTCTCTCGTGCGACAGCAACTACTCGTAGCTCAAGGTCATCGGCGAACACAATCTGCCCGCACTCTCTCTTTGCGCGGAGTGGCGAGTGTCAGCACCTGATTCATTGATTTGGGGGGGGGGGGGGGGGCTTAACGTCTCAAAAGCACCATGTGATTATGAGAGACGCCGTTATGGAGGCCTGCGGAGTTTTCGACCACCTGGGGTTCTTTAACGTGCACCCAAACCTGAGCACATGAGCCTACAGCCTTTTCGCCTCCATTGAAAATTCAGCCGCCGCAGCCGGGACTCGATTCCGCGACCTGCAGGAGTGTCAGCAGCTAAATTATTCTTACACCGTAACCGTTGCTTCTTCTAGATACTCATTAGAGAGAAACGAATGATCTTTGAAGGCTCATGGGCGCAACAGTTACTTTTATGAACTAAAAAAAACAAGAAAAAAGCTGCTTTTGTTCTTCTATCCAGCATTTTGTGGTTTATATTGAAATGTGACAGATTTACTATACATATAGAAACGTCCCATTCAGAAGTGAACTTCTCAAAATTGGCAAAAAGCGCATGCGTGCATGCTTACCACTATAGACCCATTTTATGTTTGTAAACACAGGTAGGCTGATGTCGACATTATGGGTAAAATTGTAGAGACGTCCGCACGTAACTTCCGCCATAAGCACTGAGGGCTGCGATGTGCGCCAACAAAACGACGTTGTGAGACGCCATCAGCGTTGTGAAAGCCTTAAGTGCTGAGGGCTGCGATGTGTGCCAACAAACTATTCTAAGTTGTGAGACGCGACTCACATTCAACCGCGACGCAGCTCACCGGCATACCATTCTTTTTTTCTCGTTGCCTGACTGAGAACACCAGATGCACCATTGAAAACGCAAGCAGAAACTGCGTTAGGCAGAGCGTCTTTTGCCCAGCAAGACAGCGCCACCGCATTTGCGTGACGTAAGTCCGGTGGAATTTGTCTATATATACACCACGTGACGCTACGGTGCCCTGAGGGAGGAAACATGGCTACAAGGATGGGTCATTGCGTGTTCTGACACGACAGTGCAACGTAAATAGGGATGGGCACAGGGGAGGCAGAATAGTGCGACACCTTCCCAGCTCTCTCTCCCTTCACGTCATCTAAGAGGAGCCGGCCACATGTCCCCATAGCTTTTCTATGTTGCCAAAGGCCTGCTACGCCATCCCTAAATGTTCAATGCTATGGCCCCACAAGCTTTTTGCCGGCATGTAGATACGGGCCAATTTTTTTTTTGCTTTCTTTTCTTAAGGAAGTCGAGAGTGGTAGTGGTTGATCATGCAGACGCTAACGTGGAGGAACCACGGGTAGTTTGCGACCACTGAACGGGTGAAAATGCGCCTCCGCCCTTGCGCTGTTGCGTAATCAAGGAAATATGACTAGAAAATTGTAATTTGTAGAATGTTTACATTGCGATATAAAAACTAGAAACTTAGTTCGCAAACAAGCTTCACAGTATTAGCTACCAGTTACACCCGTGTGAAGCGTAAGCTTGAGATGGCCGCTTTTCGCTTGTTGTGTATCCCCCCATACCACACTTCTTTCTTCACAATTGCTCACCAGAGTCACACGTGTGGCTCGAGCATGTCACTTGATTTTTCTTACCGTGATTTCGGAAAAAGTGAGTGCCGTGATTTACGCAGACTCTCTGCTCAAACGTAAAGAAGCTACTCCGCTGCATATGATGCAATTGTTACGGTACATAGGCATTTGTGCCGGCGCCACGGCTGTTCATCAGACCCAACATCGCAACCTTCAAGCGTAAAAATAGACACCTTGCTTACATACAAGACTCCAGCGCAGCTTCCATTCTTCAAAATGTATACAGAAATAGGCACCGTCACTTTTATTTGTGATCAACATTTATTGCATTTCCTGGATCTGCCAACCGCGTGCCTAAGTGGATTATTTTTGAAGGTAAGTTCGTCACTTTCATTGCCTTCATACGTTCTATTCGTAAGTTATGAAAACCTAAAAAGTATCGTGCATAGAATGTTCTTGGAATATTCAACTGTGCAATTATTTGGGTCTTCGATAATAAGCCATCCTCTCTTTGATACTTTATTTTTACAAGACCTTCTCTCCTTCTTGCACTTCTTACAGGTAGGCCTCACCCTAGTTATTTGGAAACAGGCGCTCCACCAACTAAATGATCCTATAGTCGTCTCTATTGTCGTTTTGGTGAACATGAACCTAGATGCTAACAGATCTGTGTTTTGCTTTTTGCATTGAAAACTGAACACCGTGCAACACTGTGTACGTGCGTGTGTAATATTATTCATGTGAATTACGTACGCGTGTCCTAATTCATAATTATCGCCCAGTTTATACCTTGTTGGATGAACTAAACGTGTTTCCAATTGAAATAACGCACGCGAGAAGAAATTTTCGCTCGGGTGAGTTTTCAATGATCAGCCTAATTTTATTGCTTTCCACTGCTTGAAGAATGCACTGATAGCAGTTAATTTGGTACCGCTTCTGACACAAAATATTCAAGTGGAAAATTTTGCAATGTTAGCGTGATTTTTTGACAATTGAATAACACGCTTGCATATCAGATGATTTTGACCAAACGCAATAAGGTTTGAATATATATACACTCCTCTGAATTGTTTCAGTTGACACTCGGTACAGAAAGTCACTAGCTGGTCAATAATTGCATTTGACTCGCTCAAAAGACGCGCAGTTTATTCGCAAAGATGATATTCAATAGAAACACGGTGGCCAATATCCTTGTGTAACTCAGTAGAAAAAGTCAATAGATGCTTAATTTTAACACAGAACATTCTATGGAGAAAAGTCAATTTAGCCTCAAATAAATCACCATGAGCGTTTTTGTAAGGGTAACGACCACCATTATGGCCGCAAAACCGGCGACCTGTGACAGCTTGCTATGAAAACACTAGCTCTTTTATTTCTTTTTTGCATTCATTTTACACCTTGTTTCTTTTCGGGTTTGACCCCCCCCCCCCCGCCACTTTTTTTCCAACAAAAAACAATAGAACACTGCTAACGTTTATAGGGTAAGACTAAGGTAAGCAGACAATTAACGCCAGTTTTGTATTATTTGTAAGTGCTTGTCATTATCTTCATGAAAATCTGGTGAAGTTCTAAGTCATGCAGCAAGCTTTCAGCAGTGGTGTCATACTGTCTGCAATATTCAATCTTGCTCCATATTTACATTGGTTATGCTTAGAGACTGTCTGTGTGCAATATGCCTCCGTAAATATATAGGCAGTGATGCACACACGTGTAAGGAATGTTGATGTAATAATATGCCAGTCATATGCTCGGTTGACATGCGAAAATAACAGGTGAGTAGAAATATGTCAAACTTCGCGCACTGTTGCTCCTATCATACCTCTCGCGCAAATAGTTGGTGCTTATTGCTGTGCTGACGTATTCGTGGAGCACGCACACAAATATAAACATGCAGGCATTTATTCCTACAGGCTAATAACAAGTACTTTCATTTATCTGTTTGAAAATAGTAATAAAGGATTTGTCACTTCTTCTTTTGCCCCTTTTTAACGATGGACATTGGGCCGAGAAGAGCAAGGGGTGAGGTGGGGGGCGACATTGACAATTTCGCAGCCGTAGTATCCAATTCACTGACATAGAATGGGGGGGGGGGGGTCGAGATCGCTGGGAAAGGTTTTCGCCCTGCAGTTGACAGCAAATTGGCCGTTGCTGCTGCTGTTGTTGCAACTACTGTTGCTGACAAAGATAAGGATAATAATTATACGTTCTATTCGATATTTTGAGGCATCTTTTCTTCTCTCATTCCTTTTCTATTTATGCTTGGACATCGAAAAAGTTCCACACCCCTAATGTTGAGTCATATACTGTGTGGAGTGGTTGTTAGGTGCTCTATAGTTTTGTCAGGGGGTGGAACGAACCATCCCGTAAGCAGATTGCAAACAATCATTGGTGTTTTGACATAAAATATAATTGATATTTTAGGAACACAGCGGGGAACACTAAAAAATGGTTGTTTCATGTGCGTTGCGTTGAATGAAAAGCACGCGTGGCCCACTGACACCTTAGTTTTCGGGGTCTCTCTTTCCCACAATTCTTTGTATTTCATATCTAAATGAGAAAAATTTGAACGCTCTAAATTCGACGTTTGAATATTGTGTACATTTAGAGCTAGGACAAAATCAAATATTCGAGAAAATGGTTGTAGAATTTCAAATGAAACGAAACAAAATAAAAAGTTTCATAGCGTATGATAGGCAACAGGACTTTACATATTTTGTTACATGCGTATACTTCATGTAACATGGCAGCATATTGTGTCCGTGGCACAATCTAATTGAAATCAAAAGGCCCCTAAATCACACCGAGGTAAAAGGCGATACAGTAATTTCTTCCCCATCTTCAATGGCCTTCCTACAAGCGCTATGACCTCCTCGTCACTTATTTCTTCAGAAAACACATGTAATATCAGCACTAAGAGTAGCACTTGTCAAGATTTAGTGCTTCTTGACTAGACGCTGTCATATCCGCATGCGCAGTCACAAACGCAGTAAACGATGATAAATCAGTTTATCAAGCATGATATTATACGAAGCACGGGAGAACGAGCACGTGACAGCATGGAAAAGCAGGATACACGACAATCCACTACAAATATAGCTGATCTATCGACCAATCAAAAACCTATTTCATCCTGCCGTCAACTGAACACATTGCTGACGTGAGGAATTACACCGCAAAGACGGGAAACACTGGGAGAGAATAACACGTTCGATTTTAGTACTTTCGGGCAGGGTTTAGGAGCCTTTAAGGGCAAATAGAAGAGCAGTACAAAGTACGCACTCAAACTGTGGTTTGCAGTTCTCGATCAGTTGAGGCAATGGCATCGTGCAGCATTTTTAAGGATTATAGATGAAATCTTCATTGAATGGATGGAAGAACGTAATCGAGAATAATTAGGTCACATTTTCCCCGCTACGGTGGTCTAGTGGCTAAGGCTGCTGACCCGTAAGTCGCGGGATCGAATGGCAGATGCGGCTGCTGCAATTTCGACAGAGGCGAAATTGCTGTAGGCCTGTGTGCTAATATTTGGAAGCACGTCAAAGAGATGAATTGTAGAAGGGTTGATAGGCGGGCTAGTTGTTGTATATTCATAATAAAAGTATTCGGAGAGCAAACTAACGGGACACAAGAGAGGAGACAAACAAGTGCAGACTGACATTAGGTTTATTCAACGAAGATAATATATACCAGAAAAGCAAGAAGGCGATAGGAAATACAAGGTAGAAGGTTCCACCGTGATCAAGTGTCGTCCAGAAACGAGATTTCACAATGTAACAATACTATAAAAGGTGAGGTTACACAATTGTCAATACTCTTTTTTATGCCTGATGTGGGCCGCTTCCAAGTTGAAATCCAATGACCTATGCTTAAGAAGTAAACATTATTACAAGGACAACTGAGCGAAAGTATAAAAATTAAATAAGGAAACAGTGTTAACTTCTAAAAGTCGTGGAAACAGTGAGTAACACAGCTTACAACTTCATCCCGTGATAATTCGATTACATCATCTATTTAGTAAAACCTGTCTCTTCATTATTAAAAAAACACTGGGGATGTATTCGCTTGAACGGAACCAAGTCCCGAAATCAGAGGAGCTTTCACAATTCCACGAGATGGTTCACATTGTGCGAGTACACCAAAAGCTCATATTTATTTTTCTACAGCTTATTCATAGGAATACTTCCAACCATTATACATTTGTATGTTACGTGAAGCTTAGTGTGTAATAAATTGTTCTGTGTAGACAAAATTTGTTATTATAAGTTGCATTTGAAGGTTATAGGGCAGGTTTGCCACGTTTTCAGTTAACAGTTAAGTGCAGTTTTGTAGGGCTTCTGATTAAATATCACTTTGTCTCCACATTAGGGTCATTGTGAATAGATACGTGTGGCGCATTAACAGTTTTTATTGTTTGATTTTGTAATGTTTTCTTCTTGTTGTGCTTGCCTTGACACGTTCTCTGTAATATTTCTCAATTGATATCCCTTTTATAATAATAACATAGGAGAGACCATGCTCCTGCTATTTTTCCAGAATTTTCAAAAGCGTTTGCTTTTTCACCCATAGTCGTAAAACTACAAACTTTGCTTGCCCTAATCTTAATCCCTGATTATTGTTCTGGATTGAATGCTTCCTCAGAGACCACTCACAACACACAGTCATTGATACCATTCAGCCATAAAGTAGCCCTGTTTTGTCAGGCGTGCCACAGGGCTCAGTGCTTGCACCTTTTTTGTTTCTAATGTTTATAAATGACCTTTCTAATAACATTTATTATTCTACTCGGTCATTCACTGACAATTTCGTCTTCTATCGGTACATATCCTCCCCCAATTACCAACTATTACTCCACGAAGATTGTAAACAAAATTGTGAATGGGTGTTTTCTTTGGCTTATGTCTCTCAACGTTTTAAGTGCAAATACATGAGGGCAAGCACAATATATTGAACCATCAGCACTCTATGAATACCGCGGCGATCTCCCAAGTCGACTTATACTGCTACCTCGTAGTCAGAATCGCAGATAAATTTGGGTGGTTGGCGCACAATAAAAATCTTAGAAAAGACTGCTCCAAATCACTTGGCCTACTCAAACGAATAATTTTCTGTGGCTAATTTTGTATGCAAGCTCGCTCATACAGACGTAAATCTAGTAGGTCTCAGCAAATCGGAACACTCGCCAGGCTTTTGTTAATAACTAGCTCGAAGCAGTTCTTAATCTCGCCGACCATTTTATTGCTTCAAGCTGTATGTGGCGCTCTATCATCACTTGCATGAAAGCATTCTTAAGCATATGTATAGTCTGACACTTCCTCGTAACATTTCACAGCTTTCTTCTTTTATAAACTGTATTAATATTCCCTGATTTCAGAAACACTACTTTGCTGCCACACCACCGCAATTATTACTGTGAGATTATTAACCTCAGTATACTATCAGCGTCTAATGAAACCCGAACAGCGCCAAGCCTTCGCGTTGGTGTAGTGCACACCGTCTAGTTCTCATCATTGACACGGGCGCGTCCTGTTCGGCAGCTCTGCGCATATATGAGTGCCTGTCCATGGTGATAACTGATTATTGAACTGTGAGAACTATATACGATCGCGAAAGCTTGCTCTTGTTGGGTTTTATTTGATGTTGTCGCACAACGCTTGCACGGTACCACCAAAGCCTTCGACAAGTTCATCCTACCGACTGGTATTGAGCTATGAAATGCGCAACCGAAAGATTTAGTTAGTGAACAGGACTGCAATAAATTTAAACACATACTTTCTTGTTTTTGAAACTTTTTATTTGCCACGATACCACATTATTTTATGTAGCATACTTTTGTGACTCCTTATTAGTATTTTTTCTTCATATTTCACCGTTATATATCGCTTTTTGAATTAAAATTGGTTTAGTGTATTTTACATACATTTATTTTGTGTCTGCTTGTTTGCTTACCTTTGATGTATAATTACTTGCATTATAATGCCATGCTATTATGGATGATTTTGTCCCCCCTCCCCCTGTATCGTTTATGTGAACCCCGGAAAGAGTTTAAGGGAAGTTCATGAAAATTGTCAGGGTTTGACAAACCACCATGTGAATATGAGAGACGATGGAGTGTGGGGGTTCCGAAAATTTCGATCATCTGAAGCTTTTTAGCGTGCATCTAAATCTAAATACACAAGCCTCAAGAACGTTCGCCTTCATCGAATACGTGGCCACCATGGCCATGGCGGGATTCGATCGCAGGAACTGCAGGATAGCAGTGGAGCACAACTAGATCATCACGGTGGGTTGATATCGTTTTCTTGGTCTTCACAGATGCGGTCGCAAGCTTACACGGTAAATTAAGAAATTATGACAATTACACTCTACGCCGAAAAAGATTAAAGTGGGCTATGCCATTAGTCCTTTAGGAGACTAAATGGGCTGCCACAGATACAGAACGAATTTTGCACTAACTGCAGGAGCAACTGCAAGGGCTCAACTGTTACCACCTAGCCCTTACTCCACTTGGTATAGATGTTGGCCCTTGTAGAATGCTCCGGTGGGAGAAACAGGTAAACAGTCTGGACGAATGGATAAAAAAAAATGGCTCCCCTGCTCATGTGGGTTGTATTAACGTGACAGCGTGAAGAGCTCGCTTTCGCGAAAATTACGCCCCCGGCGTCAGTGTCGGTGTAGGCAACGTTGGTTCTGAGCGAAAAATCATCATGTTATGCGTGACTGAAAAAATGAAGAACGATGCATATAAAAAATAAATGATAAAAAGTATGTAGCAGAGTGCATGGGGACTGAATCAGGGTTATTTGGATCCAAGAGCAGATCGAACCCGAGTCTTTTCCGTGGGAAGCGGATATTCTATACCACGCTCTGTTTGTGAAAACGGTGAAAATAACTTCCTCCAATTGGAAATGCAAAGAAAGTAGCTTTCATACTTCCCAAACACACGCATCCTGTATACATGCTGTACATGAGTAACGTGAAATATTGCGTGGTACAAAGTGTCCAATGTCAACGGGCGTCAGAATATGTGATTATCATAATGGCTTCGAGGTTGAAAGCCAGTAAGCCACTGCAAAAGACACGCACGCCATTGCGCATATTTATTTAAGTCCGCGCAGTGGGTCCATAGCATATTCGAAAAGGTTTCATGTACTAAGTGTTGGAAATACGCACTAGGAACAGGATGCTGCTATCGTGTTCAATTCCTATAAAGGCAAAGCTTTAGGGTCCTCTAATTATTTTTGGGCTCATTCCAGCTTAGTCGGCGCTGAAAAACTCATTATATTTGGTATTGAACATACACACATTTATATATACATACACACTACAATTCCAAAATAAAATATCACCTACACACGGCCCGCCCGCGCTACACTGCAAAGAACTAACTAACGAACATATATGGGTACAGTATTTTGACCTCCGATCTGGTGCCGGTGAGAGACTTCTGCTTGGCGTAAAAGAGAAATAAACATTGACTGTCTAGTGCATGAAAACTTACGTTGTCTAATTCGTAGCACCGAGGCACACCAACCTTCTAATATGAATCGATAACCTTCAACATTCCTCCTGTTAAAGAATATAGATTATCAGCTGGCCTTCGATCGTGTCGGCCAAACTAGCGTTCGTTCAGGTCGGCCGAACCACGAGTCCGCAAACGCAAACATAGTAGCGGCGCTTACTCAGGAAAGCTGGCGAAGCAGCCAGGCGCCCCGCCAGTGCCACCGTGTCCGCTTGTCGACGGCGTCGCTATGCTTACGAGGAGTACGGCTAAACTACCATCGACGATCGCAACATGCATCTCGTGTGAAATTTCTGATATCGTTACTTTAGAAACAAATGAACAATAGGTAGGTGCCACTCTTTAAGGCGTATCACAGTAGACATTTGTTCATCCTCCCGGCAAATATTGTATCTCATTATTCACGCAATATCTTTCTCTCACACATTTGGCGCGCTGATTCTGGGTATTGGTCAAGAAAGGGCCCTTGCCAATGTTTCTCCGCGTGTTATTTTCATGTGTTCGATGTAAACCCACAAAGACTGCCAGCAATACTACGTGCACATCGCACCTCAGTGTTCGAAAAGCTTCACGTTTGTAGAGGACCATTGTGTTAAGATTGAGCACAAAACGCGAACACTCAATATTGTTCCAGAGCTTGCACGACAACCAGTGGTAAGGCTGCAAAGTTCGATGCGTGATGTATAGAAGACGGCGAGCCCCAATGATGATAAGTTGATCAACGGCTGACGCTCTGTTCGCCGCTATGTATGAGTGACAGTGTGCATTGCTCTCAGCCGACTTTCCCGTTAACTGGCACAAGTTTGGCCAAGATAAACAGTTTTAACTTGAAGATACCCACTGCTCCCTCCATCAACATCATGACTACGTGATAATATAGTACATGTACCGACAAAATAGAGCGGAATCGGTGAATTAATATGGCCTACGGCCGTACATTTGAACTTTGATTCGCAGTTATGCTACCAAGCACAATGCCGAATGATGCAACGGCATCATACATTTTCCATCTTCGCACAGCACTTGAAACTGAGCACCAACGTGCACCATTGTTGCTGCAATATTGTTTTCTGTCATTGAGCTGGTATAATTAAGCCAACAAAAAAAGTAATTGATAATTTGCAGTGTTCCTGCCAATTTTTGCAAGTATTTTGATACCTTATATTTGCTTGTAGGCACGTGTCGGTACGAGGTATATTTTTTAGTGGCTGCTTTATCTTTCTCAAGTTGAGTTTGCTCCCGTCGAGTGTTCTTGCTTTCCTTCGCCTGTTTTTTTTCAGCAGCTCTTCGATAGGTGTTCCAAGACTGCACCAAGCAGTTCAAGCAAGATCTTTAACGCACAGGTACTATTGAGGTTATCTATGCGGAGCCAACCTATAATCAAAGTTTTATGATTGCCCAAGAGGTAGCAATGGCCAACTTTACTTTTCAGACAAACAAACAAGAAAGAGTCAAGTGTATACCCAATGGCCACAGCTAGCATAAAATTTGGGTGACCCGGTATGTGAAAGAGGTTACGTGCGAGATTCATACAGCAAACTCCTCTAACCTTTCGATGAATGCTATAGTCATACTAGCAAACAAGTAATATCTGCAGCGTGATAACGCGCACACAAGACAATAGAAAGAGGGGACCACCAACAAGCGATAACGCTCAACTAAAGTTTACTGTAAAACGAGGCAAGAAATATTCGGACTCATGGTTCGTGTATTGTTTGAACAAGGTTATTTGCAGAGGTCCTTTACCGTGTAGGGCCTGCTGCGTTGGTCAGACAGCAGGTGCCTAAACGACGGGCTTCGTAAACATGCAAATAACATTGGAAAGAAAAATAAAAATTTGTTTTCGGCCACTTCGCTTCAACCAATGTCTTCCGGCAGTAGCGTAGCCAGAGGGGGGGGGGGGGTTCCAACCTTTCCCCCCATTCTCAGAAGTTTTTCAATGTTACATGAGTATTTATATACACACTCATACGAACGCAATTTCGAATATACATAAAGTGCAAGTTATCCCCCCCTCGAACAAATTTTTGACTACGTAACTGCCCTACGGAATTTTACATTAGAGTTTTGTACCTGGTTTTTGTACCTGCTTTTGTACCTGTTTTGTACCTGCACAAAGGTGACCACACTTGCATGATTGTAGCGGCTCATAAGCGGGAGAGATGCTCATGCGTGAGAAAGCCGTCCATTTCACTGCCTGAGAAAGAGTTCGCTTTTTTGGAAGGTGTTGGTTTGAGCATGTGGAGACCACTCCTGCTTTGGCACGTCCCAGGTTCTAATACGTGCTCTATTATTTTGCTCACGCTTTTGTCACTACATGCCTAGTTTTTCTGTTTTAAATGCAAATACGTATTTTAGTTGGGCTATGTCAGGCATCCGGCGGCGGCGGCCACGCGCCAGCAAGTGTAATGTGTTTACTCTCACTCCCTCTCCTATAGCAACAGCTGCGGGCGCACGTGCTTATCCTCGGCCCTAGCAAGCAGAGCAGGAGGGGGTAAGTGCAGTGATTCACTGCTCCTTCTCTCACTCTTTCTTTTACCTGCGCTTCACTCTGCCGTACACTGGCTCCTCACTCTCGACTGTTCACTGGCTGGGCACCTCTCAACAACATCGGGAAATGTGTGCTCGGATACACCGCTGTGAAACGCCACTGCAGAGCTGAGAACGCTGGCGCCCCACTTTCCCGTCCACTCGCCAATCTCTGGCTGGGCCCCTCTCAAGGCGATGGCAGAAGTCAGTGAAGGTGAATGTCTGATGGCAGCGTGGCCCCCTCTTGGCACAAAAAATGCATTCGTACTTCCTAAGGATTCTCTTCGAGGAGGTGGGAGCATTTTTGTCATTGTTCCCTGATAATATTGCCTGCATACACTTTGCTTCGTTTCACAATAAACGTCAGTTGGTAGTTCGCTATCGCAAGTGTTACAATTAGGCTTTTGTTGATTCGGTGAATATTGCTCAACCATGCAGCTTTAACTAGCCCGCGGATTAACTGATACTGTGGGATTAACAACACATTTCATGATTCAGTCACCTGGGCGAAGCACCGCACTTCTAATATAAAATATGTGCTTCGGTTGGCTTCAGAGTCACAATGCAACACTCGTACCCTCCCCCCCTTGCCCCTTCTTCTATTTAAAAAAATCAAGAGACCTGGTCGCTTTTGAAGTTTGAAGGAGAACTCTTTTATTCAATCCATTTGAACTAAAATCTGAATCCAGGCGGAAAGAAGCGCCACATTTCCAGTGTTGCTGAAAGAGACAATTGCATAGCATGATTGGAGATTCAAGCTTTTAATAGCAAAGACAGAAACCACTCCGAATACGCAGCTACTGAATTCGCATCTGACTTAAACGTAATGAGCGCGAAAATCACATGATTAAATAGATACCCTGTATAAAGCCTCAAAAGTAGCTGAGCAGAAAAACATTTAGAGGAAAGAGTTCATTGTTTTTGGCAAGGTAATTGTTACGTCATATGAAAGCAATTTTTCAAAATATGCAACAAAACGGTGCTCATTGGGTCGGGAATGCGTTGCTAGCACGTCTTTAGGTAAAGTTCCCACTTCCTTTTTTTCGAATTCTTTCGTGCTTTATGAAATGCGTTTGGAAGATGAAGAGAATAAAGAGAGTTTGAGAAAGAACTAACAGAAGACTGGTTTTGAGATACAGAGTGGGCAATGGTTCTGATGTCGAAGAAAAACGTTCACGGAGAAGAGTTCGGAACAAGTCCTCGTTCCACAGTGCAGGCTTCAAGGCATGTGAAGAGGAGGGGGAGACACAGGGCACCCAGAGTGTGTTGAAGACAGAGTCGATGGTGAGGTACAGTGGAAGAGTGTAGGACTCAGGGGGCAAGAGCGAGTGCTTAATTGTTCCTACGGTTGCCGCCGAATCCGGGGAAGTTGCCGCCGAATCCGGGCACGTTGCCTCCAAATCCGGGAAGGTTCCCAAATCCAGGCAAGTTGCCGAAGCCTGATCGTCCGGACAGGAAATCGTCGTTACCTCCGAAGACACCTGATGGCATGGGGATGGAGGGGGCTGGCCCTTTCAGCTTGCTATCCTTGGGGTCGATGTAGCGGCGCTGTCCATTGCGGTCTACGGTGTAGTGGCGGTCGTAGTTTACTCCCGAGCTGTCTGCGTAGCCGCTACGACCACTGATAAGGCCATCATTATCCGAAGTCTCCTGGTTGAAAGAACTGTGGCCCCACGAGCTGCTCTCCATGTGTGTGGTCGAACCGTCAGGGTTCTTGATCACGCGGCGCTCGACAATTTGCGCAGCGGAAAGTCCGACCAGCGCGGCTGCGACCAGCAACTGCGTACATCACAAGGAGGAACAGTCAATTAGGCGGCTGCAGTTGTTCAAAAGTAGCACAGAACACGACAGTTCTGCATCCCAACTTCTCGAAGAATTCAGATGGAAAAAAATACGTCGACAGGTTAACACAAACACAGCGCGGAAAACTCGTGTAGCGAAGCCCACACAAATAGGGCTGTAGCCAAAACTTTTTTTCGGGAAGAAGGGGTGGCACTTGCTGAAGGTGTTTGCTATTCTAAAAAGCACCTCTTTCAATATTTATTTTTGGTAAGACACCACCTCCACCTAAATTTTGAACAGGGGATGGGGGTGTCTGCAAGCCTGCAAACAAAACTACCCTATTGGTTTGCAAGAGGTATATTTTCTCGGGATTTTGGAAGACGCAGTCCTGCTAATTAGTGAACTCGTTAATAACATTAAATAATAACCTTAACGACCAAGAATAAAATGAGATCTTTAAAAAAATATGGGAGTGTCAGAAGTTTTGATGAGTCTTGTTACATATGCTTTGTTTAGATCTCCAGGGTATGATCTTGAACGAAATATTGATACACAGAAAGACACCTCAGCATTCTGTGCCTAACTGTACTTTGAAGCCTATAGCCAGAAACGTGCAAACGGGAGCTAAGTATATGACTTTGTTACGTGGACATGTCATCAAGTGGCTGTCACAATTTAGGGCACAAAGAGTAAGTGGATCAGTTAACAAAAAATATAGAAACAAAAAATGACAGTTTTTAAAATTATTATGTTTGCCTCACGTCATAACACGACGTAAGCCTCATATATGCACAGATATGATTGCCTTTATATACAAAACACAGTGAGAGGCACGCAACAACCACCGCGCACTGGTATCAATCTTTGCTATACCGTAGGTTGAAAAATGGTGCAAACTAGGTCGTTCGAGCAATTTTCAGGACTATCATCTTTGCAAATTACTAGAAGCTATCGTGTTCCTGAGAAAAAAATACACGTGAAACGTTCTTCATCATAATGCCGCGTGCACGTGTGCTCCCCGATCCCACGTCAATACAATATGTACTTCAATTTAAAGAAAAACAACCAACGCATGAGCCTTAGCGTCGAGTACAGGTGGTTTCCTTTACCTATAGACTGCATAAAAATTTTGAGGCTGATGTAGCAGTGAAAGCAATAGCTATATTTACCTAAACTTGCACCGCCTCACCTTAAAAAAAAAACATAGGTAGTATTCAGCATGAGATGGCTTTTGTTTAGACGCTAACTGATCACAAATTGCAATTCTAATCCCCTTTTTTTAAAGCTGTGAAAGGGCGCTGACTGTTCAATATTGAGTGTAGTGTGAACAAAGGATATTTTAAAACGTAGCCCCCCTTTTTTCGCCCAGTACTTTTATCTTCGATGACAGTACACAGGCTACTTGAAAGATTACAAAATATATAGTGGCGTCTTTATGGACGCTTTTTAAAAAAAACACTATTGTAATTATTCGTTTATACGCAGAAACTGATAGAATTTACGCTTCCTTGTAGCGCTTCTATTCGGTAAATGGCGAGAGAAAGTGACAAGGCCTGAAATATTTATCGAAATTGCTGGAAAGTACTACTTCCTCTATAATTTCTGTTTTCCGGTCCATGAACCGCTTACAGGAGCCCTCGGAAATAGTCCGGCAATAACGTCAAGTCAAGTGAACGAGTGAAGAAACGATTGAGGAAGCCTGAAATGAAGCAGTTCCCAAGGCCAGCCGTAAGAGTTGTTGTGAAATGCTTGCCGCCGAACAAAATCAGAATGATTCACATGGTGGCACCGGCTTGCTCGGAAAACACCCGCGCCTCAACAAGTCCTTGGGTGGAGAGTGAAAAAAAAGCAGGAAAGAGCAAAAGAAAGCCAAAACAGAGTGAGAGAGATAAATACAAGAAACGGAGCGAAGTGGAAGGCTTAAAAAGACCCGTCGCTGCTAGTATAGGCCTAATTGTCCGGCTTATGCTGCCAACGGACGTCGCAATTGCCGCTCTGCTGCAATCGCACGCTAAGTGGCGACTATCGTCGGACGGAGATTGGAGAATTTTGCGAGGTCCTGAACGACGGTTCTTCTTTTGATGTCGAGTGTAGATACGCGTCACACGCTTCTCTCGCAGGCCCCGCGTTTCAAAACACCATTAACTGGCATGGTTGGTTGGTACATAGAAGAGCAAGAATAGAGTAGCAAGGAAACTTTGGAGAGAGAGAGGGAAAAAAGATAACAAGTCACTTGCCGTGGGAAGACTAATTGGGATTCGCATTGCGACGGCTCGTAGAAATTCTATGAGGACATGCGTAAAACGGAGTCAATGCGGCAGCATTTGCTTGGGTGCATTTATAATTTGCGCGCCTTGATCTTTTCACAAAGTTCATAAGTTATCCCGTCCAAAAAGTTTGATCGCGTGGCGTAAAGCTCCTCCTTATTCCAATTAAAATGGGGTATTGCGATGCTGCGTGAACTTGATTGCATGTTGAGTAAAATGAAGAATTGCCTGCGCCTATACTTTATCTGAATAATTTAGAAACAAGCAGTAAAGCGCTCGTTTGCCCAAAAGCACATCAAGTGTGCTTGTGGGCAAAGAAGCTCTTTTGTGATTCTTTTGAAGAAAACTTGGACGTTAGCAGTATTATGCATATGGGTTTAATGTATAAATCCTTTCCGTCACGATAGTATGCCGAACCTTTTGTTTAAGGTTGTAGAAAATATCGCAGCAAGCAATACCAAATATTGGTGTTATGATACACTGTTTACCTTAGCGCTTTTGCTACATTTCGTGCTTCATTCTTTATTACAAAGTAATTATATGAAATAAATAGCATGTAGTCATGTTTTACGTGACACGTGCGCATGTCATGGTTATCATGTTTAGACTTGTCGTTTACTTTTGTTATCCACTGATCTCACGTAATAGGAAATTTGGTACATGTACGTGAGGGGCTAGCGAAACGACAACAAGCGCTTCATGAGCCCGGTATTTTGTCATGTTCTTACAAAACACACATGTCATCAATATAATGTTTGGACCGGTTATATATATTTGTCATTCATTCACATCCCGTAATACCAAATTTGGTATATGTGAAGTTTTGCGATATGTCATGTGAACGAAACCACCGCAGGAGTAGGAAGGCCATGACATGTAATTCACGGCATTCATTGCATACATGGCATGATTTTGTGCGATGATTAGTCACTTATGCTCGTCTTACGATCATGTTATGCCATACCAATTTTAGTATAGATCCAATTATCTAAACGACCAGGAGAGGTTAAAGTCGTAGGCGGATAGATAGATAGTTAGATAGATAGATAGATAGATAAAAAACAAGGCGGGGGGAAGGATGCAAACGGGGGGGGGGGGGGGGGAGGATGCAGACGGGAAGCTGTGACTTGGCCCCAGCTCCTATACAGGGCATCTCAGCGTTAACGAGTTCTGCTACTAAGGAGTCAGACGACGATGTGGTTCGGCAAATGACGATAAGTCACGATATTTCCTTTTTTGGAACGAGTCACTGGCATAATCCACCACTTTGAAACTTGTGCGGTAACAGCGTGCGAAGAAAGAGCCTTGCTCGCACCAGTGAACTCGGGCAAGGCCGCTAGGATAATTCCTCACGGTGCTCGCACACCCTTACCACTCTCACCCCGGCATGGTCGCACGCTGTGCCCCCTTTGCGTCATTTCCTGAATGAAAGATCAGGCAAGGCGTTTCTACAAACGTGTCAAATACCCGAAATACGATGGCCGAGCCGCTGTTTCATCCGCTTCAAACTTATGCGCACTCCTTCCTCCGCAGAACGAGTATATTCTTTGTTCCTTACACACAAGAAACCAGACACAATAACGGCGCTTACATGGAGCGGGGGTTAGGCACTGCACCGTGCTCCCGACCAGGTTGCAGAAATTAGGCGCCTTTTTCCTCTTCTAACCACTACCACCACCCTTGTGCGGGAATTCTTCTCGGCAGACAGTGTCTCCATGCGCTAAGCTTAAGGGTGAACAAAGTGAACCCAAGCGAGCGTGCGTGAATGATTATGTCTTGCGGAACCAGAGATGGTTTATAGGTGCGAATCCACACACAGATAAGGGGGTAAATAGGATAAATATGTGGGGTTTAACGTCCCAAAACTACCATATGATTATGAGAGACGCCGTAGTGGAGGGCTCCGGAAATTTCTACTACCTGGTGTTCTTTAACGTGCACCCAAATCTGAGTACACGGGACTCTAACATTTCCGCCTCCATCGGAAATGCAGCCGCCGCAGCCGGGATTCGATCCCGCGACCGGCGGGTCAGCAGCCGAGTAGATAGCCACTAGACCATCGTGGTGGGGCGATGGGGTAAATACCAACATGTGAACACTGTAGTGAACATATTTCATTTTCCTGATGCCTCGATTCGTAAAAGCTCAGGCATGCGCACAACAGCGGAAGCAAATGAGCTCACCTGGAATGGGACGAAACCTAACCGCGTCCTATCAGCAAGAAAACTGAAGTTACTCTTCTAAACAGACAATGGAGAAACGTAGGTGTGTTGGTCCCGATTGTTTTTATATGAATAACCCCATGTTATTGCAGAGTCACCCTATTTTAACCTTTCTGGCATAATAATTTGTTATCCAGCAAACGTTCACGTACAAACCTCGCAATGATACGGCAGGTGCGAGCCTGTCCTGCTTCTGACTGAGAAGGTGTGCTATCGCAGGCGATTATTTATACGAGGGCCAGTTTGTCGAGTGTATGTCTAGCTGCAGGTCGGCGGTAGCTTATACACAACCAAGGCTGAAGATTTCAAATACCATCCTGTGTGGTTTTTAAATCGTGGCCGCCAAACTGGCCATTCTATAAATGATCGCCTGTGATGGCACGCATTATCAATGAGAAATTCAACAGGTTAGCATGTAGCGTATGATTGCAAAGCTTGCAAGTGTGTATGTTCACACGAAACACTCGCATTTTTTGAAAATGTTGAGGTGCGGTGGCTCCAGAGCTATTAAAGAGTCTATGCGTATAAAAAAAAGTGAACAATGTCATCGGCATTCCGTCGTTGCTTGTTAACGAGATTAGTTCAGGTTTTATGCTAGCAACATGTGATTCAGTTTGCTTCAATTTAATTTAAACCCAATTTTATAAGTACTTTTGCGCATTTCTCACGCTATATGAAGTAAAATAGCGCAAAAAACATTTGTTTATCGCTCTCGCTTCGCAGCTGCTAAATATCACTAAATGCGTAGCAACTAGCAAAACAAAAGACGTTGGTAGGTTTGTTGTGGGTATAATGTCTTGTTCAGAATTACTTGCACTTTTCAAATTACTTCGATGCTTGCGGTAATGAGCTTATGGCGCCTGTGTTTACTCTGTAGTTGGATAAGGTCGATTAAACACTCATTTTACGTTAGCATATTGCAGCGTTTTAAAATATGTCATGTGCCATGACGCTTACGCTCGACAATACACCGGCGCACTGGCTTCCAAAGCCGTAGATGGTGTGCCGAAGTTGAGCAGTGATTATGGGGATCGGCTCCCGACCCGCAGATCACGGATTGGATCCGAGCCGTGGTGGTCGCATTTTGATGGAGGCGAAGTGTTACAGAAGTCCGTGCACTTTACAATGTCAGCGCACGTTAGAGAGCACCAAATGGTCCAAATTTTCCGAGCCCTCTACTACGCCGTTTCTCATAATCATCCTGGTTTTGGGACGTAAACCCCCAAGTAATATTATTGAAGCCATGAAGGATCGCAGTGGCATCTTTTGGCGATAGTTTTAACATTTTCGTAGCAGCGACAATGCAAGAGGGGCTCGTAGCATAGGTAAAAGACGACGTGCTCATATATACAACACCGAAACGACAAAAATAAACACCCCAGAGGTTTGGTTAGCGACAGCAAATGTGCTCGGGAACGTACAAGCCACGACATTTCGGGCTGCCTACTACTGCGTGGACGAGTTTCTTGCGTGTAAGAATCGCTCATCACGCGCACCTGTGCGGAGAAGTATGAGTTTCCCCGTGGACACTTGTATGCGTGTTTCACGTGATGGCCGCACTATTTGGTCGGCGCGAAGCAAGCGAGCATCGAGGGCATGGAGGTGCCATCGCGGCGGGCATGCCACCTGGGCAGGCAGCCCAGCACGCTTTTGATCGCGCTATTTCGTCTTTCTTTTTTTGGTCTTCTCGCTGTATGTGCCAGTGCTACGGAATGCGTATTGTGCCTCCGTAATGCATCACTCGCATTATGGAGGCACCTTCTATGGAGCACCTACGCATGTGTGGTTGCAAAACAACGCGAAAGTGGGAATTTCGACTTTTACTGTTCTTGCAATAAAATAGGACGGCCGTAAAAAAGACAATCTGCTACTCCATATAACGCAAGCGGTTCATACATGTCGAACTGGCGATATACGAACGCGCAAAAGAAATAAAAAAAGCGCCCGGTTGCTTCCCATTTCTCTGGATGTAACTCGGCTTCAATATATCTGACAATAACCTAGACTTCTTTTTTTACCGGAAGAAAACCCTGCACAGAAGAGAAGATCACTGCGGTATTGATTTATGCAGAGGGGTGAAATAAATATCAGCCGCCCACAAGAACTCATTGGTAATGATGTTGCCGTTTTCTGCACAAAAGCTTTCTGGTCTACCGTTTGGTTATAACGCGAGCTTTACGAACACAATCCTGACGTGCGCAGCGTTCTGATGCAAATTGTTAAGCTTATTCTTAGTTTCATTATTGAATGAGCACACGCCTGCTGTCTTCTTCTTTTTTTTTTCGTGGACGCTTGTTTCTCTTCGCTATGTTCCTCTTTCTCACAGTGTAGGGTCGCAAATCGGATTTTCTATAGCCTCCCTGTTCTTTTTTCTGGCATCTCTATTTTTTTTAAATGGGCCAAATGAGCTCCGAAAATGGCATCCAACATTTGCGTAAAAATGCGTAAAACGATTGAACGCGTTATTGGCACCTGTCGTATTGTGCATGATTAAAATAAAAACCCGCATAAACATTTCAGATAGCTCACATGCACGACCAGTTGAGATGCCTTTATGTTTGTTTTGCACCCGCATTAAAAAAACCAACGTGACCGAGTTTTAATAATATTTAGAAAAAGCGTCAACAAAAAACTAGATTAATTATCGGCAGTTTAAAAATAAGTGACAAACAATGCTATCTGCGAGGCTCACTCGTGAAGCGTTCTCACACGGAAAACTCAATTTGATAAGCAGGCGGTACTGGCACGAGATGTTATTAAAGTTTCTAGACACTCTTTGCTCAGGGTGAACGTGGGCCAGGCACGAAAGTCCCAAATAAGATCGTGCCACGCCAGCGTCAGCAGTGGCAACTAGTGAAGCGAAATTGAAAGGCGGACGTAAAGCTTCAACACACTGTGTTCGCGTCCTGCTTGCAGACAAATACATGTAAACCAAGGTCTAATTTTCAATGCGACAAAATTAAGAAGCCGATTGATAAGAATGCAATAGGAGCTGCACTACTGCATGGCCGAGGGAGAAATGATTCGAAAAACAAAAAGAGGTTGATCGTTGCCGTTCGAGGAAATGAAAGGTGACTCGCATCTGAAAGGCTACAAAAATAGTCGGAGCGAAATCGGTAACGGCATCATCGAAAACGCACAAAGACGCGCTCGGTGCCGGTGTCGCTGATGACGGCACGTAGCATCCCGGACGGACGCGTGGCCCCGCACTTCCTTTGCCGGAAAAGAGAAATATCCTGCACGCCTCGCTGATTCGGAAATCCGTCGTTGTTTGTCCCCGGCCGAGTTGGGACGGTGCCCAGAATTGGTGGCTGCATCATTCGGCGCCTTTTTTGTCGTGTCGCAATTTTATTTTATTCAACTTTTTTTCTGTCTTGGATGGCGCCTCTGTCACTCTGGACGCCTTGCCGGGTAGAGCACGCACACCTTCGCGTGCGAGGCCAGCCGTGCGTCGGGCTCCTCGGGGCGATGGCCATCGGTCGCCTACCGGGGAACTTATGCACGTTTACAGCCGCGACTACTGGTGCTGCTGTATAGCTACAACATTGGGGGGGGGGGGGGCGATGGCTAGAGCTACACCTGCCGAAAGGACAGAATCTCAAATCGATAGTATGGGTGTCACATAATGTCCTTTCTGGTAGGCGAAGCTAAAGGTGTGAATAAGAAACGCCTGTGTGAAAGTACAGTCCCGTGCAAGAAGAAAATTATTGATGTCCCCGAAATTAACAAAAATGCGTGACGCGGTGGCTTCCACCCAAGGTGTTCCTCTAGTTGCATGGGACAAAGGTTAATGAACGGAAAGGCACGTGAATGAACATGTCATGGTGATGACAACAAGCACAGGTGATGACAACAAGCACACATAATGTGTAAGCCTCTCAGTGGTGCAGCTTTCTGTGCTCAAGGAAGAGTGAAGGCATGACAAACCATCGCTTAGATTCGAGAAAACAACCTGAAGCATTGGCTCAAAATATTCTGACTGTTCGATTTCGCTCAAGTTACTATATCAGCGTCGATTTCTATTATATTGTATTTTTGAGATTAATGACATGTTAACTTATCTTGTTTTGTTTCGTTTTTATCACTGGTTCATGCGGTTTTAATTAGGCGTGACATGATGTTACACTAATGACCCTACCCGAATTTAACAGATAAACGTGTAAAAATGGGATGTCAGCCTTGGTAAATGTTTTTTTGTGGATGTGTGGAAATTCAGGTCAAACAATAAAGCTTTGTACCATACTGTCCTAAGTAGGTTAAAAACACATTAGCCAAATAATAAGTTCATGAATTTACATTTTCTATAGCATTTCGTTCTCTTAATTATCATATAAAAAGGCAGCAACAGATATAGCCAGCACCAGTAAGCGGTGGCTGGAAACTGGGCACCTATTTCACCCTCCATAATATATTCATATATCTTTCTGCTGCACATCTATTCAAAACAAAGTGAAGGCACTATTCTCCAATTACATGAGTAGTCCTTGATAGCAAAACTGCCCTTGTTTACGCAAACTATTGCGCAGTTGATCGACTGAAATACTACTTTTATTTTCAATGCACGTTGCAATTAGAAAGGTGCATTACCTCTAAGGGTGTACAAATTTAGGGGTACTCTACGTGTATGTATACTCTGTTCATTACGTCGTGGATTCTGTCAGTCGTCCTTCACGTTCGCAACCAGTTTGGCAAGCGTGCCTTCCATCTCTCAGCGAACAACTAGTCATTCTTAGAAAACAAGTTGGAAAAGCCAACTTGTTGTTACGTGTTAAGCGTGTGAAGTAATGAGAGGCGTCTTCTATGCGAGAAGGAAAAAAAATAATAGGCGCGAGTGCTCTTGTCCTTGGGAAGCATGAGCCAGTCAAGTAACTCGCTTGAAACGCCCGGCGGAGAAGCAAGCCGCACGATGCGTCCACAACAACGAAGGCACAAGCGAATCGGATAACTTAACCACGCGTGTCACAACAGCAGTACTGCGCTCGAGATATTTCGATAGAAAGTGAGTGGACGAGGAGAGAGGGAAAGTAATGTGGGAGGGAGATAAGTGCACTGCTTAGGCGGGAGCAGGTGCTTTGGTTCAAGGCGAGAGCCCACTGTATGGCCCGCCCCGGGCGGCTCTCCGGAGCTTTCGTGTCCCCGTCCTAAGTGCCGTGGGCTTTCCCCGAATCCGGCCGATGCACCTCCGGTGTCGACAGGAGGATTTTGTCTCTGTCTTGGTGGCAAACCAAACATCGGCCAGGTCTGTGACTGAGACCCGGTTTTTCCCGTCAATTTGCCACGCGCTAACGCGTCCCCTCCTCTCCTCTTCAGCGAACGCTCGTGCTTTCTCTTTCAAGCGAGAGCCATTCTCCAAGGTCATTGGCTTCATTCACCGGACGATGTGGTCCTTTGTTGACGCCGCTACTCTAACCGTCGGCATAATTTGAGCTTGGTCCACGCCACCACCTGTGATGTTTGTTCTCTGCCTGGGCATGGCTGTTTGTATAACTCGATGCTAAGTTAAATGAGAGACACTCGATAACTTTATCGCTTCGTTGCTCTAGGTTTTGCCAGTTGTCATGTAATGATATATGTTAAGTCACACGCTGGGATACTACACTCGCCTGCTGAGGTCCATAGATTTGACCTATCTCCACAAACAATAAATATTAAGGCAAACTGTTGAGGCCATTGCCAAGTAACACATGCAAAACTCAATGCCCGGGGCTCCCACCTTATTGAGTGATAGATATGTAGAGTTTAACGTCTCAAAATCACCATATGATTATAATAGACGCCGTGTAGGACTGTTGAGGCCATTGCCAAGTAACACATGCAAAACTCAATGCCCGGGGCTCCCACCTTATTGAGTGATAGATATGTGGAGTTTAACGTCTCAAAATCACCACATGATTATAATAGACGCCGTGTAGGAGGGTTCCCAAAATTCAGACCACTGACCACTTGAGGTTTTCTAACATGCACCCAAATCTGAGAACATGGGCCGACAGCATTTTCGCCTCTATTAAAATGCAGTCGCCGCAGTCGGGATTCGATCCCGCGACCTACGGGTCAGCAGCCGAGTACCTTAGCCACTAGACCACCGTGGTGGGGCTGGGGCTGCCACCTGACGTTCTCTTCAAACCAGGGTCTCGTATGACTACCCTAGTTACATCTGTCATGAAATGCCGTATTAATAAAGCTCTGCGAGTGAGTTCAGGTCTTGACTGGCCATATTAATGAATGCCTATCTTCTATTGGAGTATTGCATCATTCGAGGGTAAACATGCGATGATCAAATGGTTGCATGTGCTATGTGGCGAGCCTCCATTCGTACCTGAGGAGGCTCGTAGTATTCCTAGACAGGGCGGTTTCACGTGCATGGCCGGGGTGTGAGTGGCTAACTTGTCCATTTGTTTTACGAATCTATAAACCGCTGTATATTCTTGTTAGCATAATGACACGATAGATATAGTTATGTACTTGGTAGCGCTAGACAGCCATGTTTTGTAATAAATTATACATGAATAAATAAATAATTGAATACATAAGTAAACAAGTGCACAAGTAAAGTGAACGCAACTAGAAAAAGGTTAAGGCACAACTCAATGTCTGCAAAAATGAAGACAACCATGTAACAAGTGTCAATTCTATTCTTCCATATGAAGGCCGTGCTTATTTCAAGAATCATAAATGGCAGACACCTAGTACATTTCAGCGAAGTTCTTGAACTTCTGAGAGGTGAGCACTGAGCATGGCCAAATCAATGTGCACGAGCTCTTGCGCCGTGTGGCTCCGAAAGCTTACAAAGGACACGCTTTCAGGCTGCTTGGTTAAATTATCGCAAGAGTTCATAATATTTACTATTAAAATATGAGTGCACACGCTGAAATGCCGAAAAATTGTATAGAAATAATTAAACATTGATTTGGTCTTTCAGCATCGTGCAGGAAGTCACATCTTAGTTCGTGCAAAAGATAAGAAAACAATCGCTAATTATTTCCCAGTAATCATTACCAGCATTGAATTCCATTTGGAAATAGGTATATATATACCTCTCTGCTTAGATTGCACCTGCAAAACCACCTACGAATTATTAAAACACCTATACACAATTCAGAGAGAAGGCCCAATAAGATTCCTCGGCGCGTATTGTCTTGGTGTGCTACATTTTCGCAATTACAAGGGGCATGGACAAGATTAGCATGTGCGTTCGAGTTTGTGGCCACTCAGACCTCTTTTTACTGACCTGTAGCATTAAGGGAACACACAACCAATTTTTATGGTAAATACTTTCTTTAGCGCTAGGAAAAGCTTACCGGTTGGAGTGTCTATTCGTGGAATGGTAACGTGGAAAACACCGAGAAGAAGTTGCAAACAGATTTTTTCTTTAAATCGAAGTAACATATACGCGTGACAACGCATGCTGCAAACAGCGATGGCGAGAGCAGTTTGTGTTCGACCATGATACTTTACTGCGCATGCGTGGCTTGACGTGGTCCATTGGCTGCCGCAAAGGCAGCACAGTTTCTCGTCATGCAACTCCTTTGACCTCGTAAGTAGCACAGAATAGAGCGGGGAAAGATAATAGTGAAAATACACTTAAATATGGCACGCATCACAAGATCTGAGTAAGTGACTACGTCCAGCAAAATATTCGACTCCATAATCCAGCTTCAAGTCTCTCCACACGGCTGCGTGACAAACCATTTATTTATTTATTTTTACTTTTAATCACTGTTTAAAATTTTGTCATCTATTCACAACCAGAAAATGGTGCGGAAACATGTTACCATATTTCCTGGTCATTTTCTTTCTACCAGAGTGTAATCGCACGTTCTACCACTTTATTGGTCCTTTTACGGCCACGTGCAAATAGAAGAAAACAAAATAATGAAGCACACGAGAAAACTGCAACTCATTGCGAACTAAATTTATTTAAATTACGAGTGCAGTCTTTATAGAAGGTTGAACTAAAACCCTACAAACATCAGAAGAAAATATGATACATTGCGGTGATTCACAAAATGGAAGAACTTAAGACGAACAGGCCCCGTATACATTCGAAATGGGACGAAATTTTGGCAAATGTGGAACATGAGAAGTTGGCAAACGATTGAAACGGTTATTGTCATACGATATTATTTCAAGTCGGCGGTCCCTGAAATTGATGCTATGCGGATGATCATTTTGCCATGATGCAAGGATACTGCTACACATGCGTTGAGTGGGCCGAGAATGAAATAATAATAATACCAATAACAAATAAGGAAGAATTGGCTAATAGTGAATTTTTTTTAACATGTGTCTATATGAGACTCAAAGTTTACGATTCACTTGCTCATCCTATTGTTATAGCTATGGCATAACCTTGAGCCACTGCTCGAATTTAAGTGAATGATGTTATCGATTTTACATAGACTGTCGTAATACTTAACTGTTTGCATCGCGTATCGGGCTAAAATAACTGTCACTGTAGCACAAAAAGGCGCTTCATTTATTCTGATTTATCAATGAGGACACCATTAGAGAGAGATATGGGAACCTTAGAAGTAGGATAAACGTTTTTGAACCATTATATATATTTATAAAACCACGAGATGGTTAGAATATATTCGTCAGGACATAGCCAAAAGACTGTAGAAGAGTGAAGAACTTGTATTGGGTGCATCTCAGTTACGTTTATATACTCATGGTGTCGTAAAGATCGCCAGCGGTTCGATGGCGTTGAACACCCTGAATATTCTTCAAAGAAGGTAAATCAAAGCAATAACCAGCAGATGACACCACCTGAAAGAGTAGTAATGATAAGAAAATGTCTAAAACTGGCCCCAGGATTACAGTTGGTTTTTTTTCTGCTGTCAGTGATGAATAGAGCTGACTTCTCTACTTGTGATACTCATAGCTCGCTGTGTTAAGTGCACGTCTCGTGAATTCTTTCTGAAGTACTAGTCCACCGAAATCTGCTTGCGGCTTTCTGCGCAGCTGGAGAAGACGGCGGCAAAACTCCCGGCCTTTCTCTGCATCTCTCTCTGGAATAAAAGCTCCCCCCCCCCCCCAAACAAAAAAAAATCATGATGCCCAGCACCCTTCCTACATTTGCGAAGTCTCCATAATACTACACGTACAATATGAAAGTCGCGTCTGTCCGAGAATCCACGTATTCCAATTTATACTGATATGTTTCTAATTCGAATTTACTTTCCCGATAGTGCTGATGGCGCACACACATGTTTACGAGGAAAGCTCGTAGGTCCTAAACGAGGGGTGGTTACTTTTCACTTTCCCGTTCGCCACTTCAAGCCCTTTCAAGGGCAAATGTCATTTTCAGTCTTGATTTTAATTATTCATTGTTTTCCTTCAGTTAGTAAGAATGTCCATGGTAGCAAGAATGCCACTTTATGAAATTTAGTGCTTGAAGTTAGCATCCTTTGAACCGTGAAGGCCTAATAAAAGCACTGGGGTGTTGAGTACATTATTGCTAGCCTGTTGCAAGCGTCGCATTATATAAAGTAGTCTGGCTTCTAAGCTTACTTGCCATCTTCAATATAGGGACAATGTTTGAACCAAGCACGCTTGCTCTAATCACATGCGGAGGCATTAGCTCAGTCATCTATATGTGACTTTGAAGTTGGTAAAACCTGTAGAAATAACGAAAACGCGTCGATTACCAATTGGAAACAACAACAAAAACCGCTGCCGCTCTTATGACGCACAACAGCTCTTACAAATAATTTAGCACAACAACGTGCCGTAAACCGTAACTGAACGAGAATCAAATCATTTAGCCAAAAAGTGCTCGTGCGAGCGCGCATCTATCTGGTAGTTGTCGATCGGTAGGCGTGTCCCGCAGCCGCTCCCCAGACCAGCAAGCGTGCCATGACGCTGTTCGGTGGCAGCGGCACGGGACGCCGCCGCTTGGCTGCGGATACTGGCGGGGAAGTGGCGTGGACCACGACGAAAGTTAATGGAACCGGCGGACTCACCAATTTCATGGCGCCTTTGTTTACAGCCGGTACTCCCGGTCTCCAGACAACGAATGGCAGAAAAACGACAGGGCTTGAAGAGCAAGGGACGACTTTCAAGGTCTCCTCCGAGCCGCTTGGTTTTTATACCGGTTGCCTGTTGCCCCACCTCTCCAACGGAAACGCGAGAGGGTAGGGGCTCACGGACGGGGCAAGAGGACAGATCTCCGGTCGTTGGAGAGGGCTCAAAAGAAAAAGGGTTTTTCCGCCGGTTTGGCGCCTCTCTCGCTATCGATGCGGCTGCGATTGCACACCGATGTGTATGTGCACGTCTATAGCGTGCACGTGTGAGTCAAAACCCTCTCGTGACGTTTGGTGACCGCGGCTTACTTGAGGGAAGGATGTGGCGGGTGAGTGCAAAGGCTGCCCGGCCGATTTCGTACGATAAGGTGCAGCGACCTCACCACCCTACGCACCAAATTGGCAGTTACAGTACATGAGACCGAAAGTAGAGCCGAGATTATTGTCAGTGACGAAGGAAAATGAAATGAAGATCTAAAATAGGGCACCTGTAATTATCTTTCGTGGCTGAAATAAGATCCCAAAGCATATGATTTCTTCTTGCTCATCCTTCACCCCATCGTTTCAGTTGCCGTCTGCGGGTTTTCTTAAACTAGGATTTGTTCACTCTTAAACGACCAAGAGCCGCTTGTTCGAATGAACCGGTAAACTGCTCAGGGTGGTGACATGCCAATGAGCTTTCAGAAAAAATGTTTAAACGCAGGAGTCCTCGACTGAGTGTCTTGCAAAGTTGACTAACCATAGAATTGTCATATGTAGCTAGCATGCCTACCCATAAAAGAATACCACTGCCTAAACAAAGCTGAACAAAAATAAAAATTTTTAGCAATTGGTTGTCAAAGAGAGGTCCGCGCAGCAATTTTAAGGGTTTGCAAAACCTATTCTCGAAAAAGGACAAAAAATGCTTTTCTGAGGCCCACTATGTCCAAAAAACCACCTTTTTTGTACGCTTCAACGCATAACTTTTTTTACATTGCAGTGTGGTAGACTTGTTTGTTCATCTCCTTGAGATGACTGTAAGGCTTTCGTTGCAGTTTCCTATAGTTTATGCACGACCAGCAGGCTTTTTTCTAGGCTTGCATGGTTGAAGAGCAAACAAAGCTAGGAACAATTTGAACGTGGTTTCACCCACCCAACTTGTTGACAAGCTGTCGAGACCCAACAGTCGCGGCACTTTAGTTTGACCATTCATTGCCAGTAATAAATGGAAGGCCTGCATGCAGCGTTAATTTCAAATTTCAAGCTGCATATTGTGTTATTTTATGACTTAACCTCTTTTCTCTCAATTCAAGGGGTTCCTCATCGCATCCACCTACAAGGGGTCCCAAAACATTCATGATTGAGAACCACTGCTCTATCAGCACTGTAGTCGCGAGAAGCGTTATTTGAAAAGGAAAAATTTAATGGTCACATGAAACTAACAAGTAATGTTTCGCTGTCATGGCATGGTTAACAGAAAAAAAAACAGACATCATCAGAAGTTCTGAGGACGTGCTGTTCAATCTGTAAAAAAGCTCTCCGCCGTATGCGTGTGCATGTGTGTGTGTTTTCACCATTTGATAACTTGAAGGACATTCACTTTCTTTTACTCTGGGATCAGGTAACTTGTTTTGTAACGGTTTCACAAAATAGCAATAATTTCCAACCGCTAACGTGAAAATACAATCGGATTCAGCGAATCAAACCTTCAAGGACTTTTCATACCTCTTTTTTTCTCTAGTTATTAACTGGTGGACCCAGCGTGCAGCCGAAAACAAGGAGTTACCTAGTATGTCTGTGACCTAATTTCGGTCAAAATTTGAATTGTTTGCCAGCCTGGTGATTCATCCGGTGGTTTCATTATTCCCGCTCGAGAAGACTCGCTTAAATTCAATTATCTGTGACGTGCTCCAATGGCACAGAAGCTCCGGTCTAGGAAGGAGCACTTTTTTTTTGTTTTGGCACTCGGTACCTTCTTTCGAGCGTTGGTTGCGTGGTTCCCTTGTAATATAATTATGCGTGCTCTTTTGGTTGTTTCTATCTGGGAGAAATCTTGCTCTTTGCCCCGTGTGTTGAGCAGAGAGCGCAAGTACGCAATTGCTAAGTAATCACCGAGGAACTGCTTCTTATGGCTTTGTGTAACACCGATACTTGCCTAAGGGTCGATATCTTGTGCCGAGAGCGTATACAATAATCAGAACTCACAATAAGATTGGTAACAATACGCTTGATTTCGCAGAGAACGCCTTCTATCAAAATTCTTTTCGTGCGCGAAGCTGCTTGCCGACGCGATGCGCATGCGTCCATGGGCTGAGCTGCACGAAATTGTACGTTGCCGAGATATCATAAAATGCTTATAGTAAGTAGGCACTACGCACTGGAAATCCTTAAGTTTTTCTTGTGGTGGCGCTTGCGAAGGGAAAGTCTCATGATTTTCAATATCTTTCCAAACAGAAAATGCCATTTTCGTAAATGCTGGGCTCCACTCGACAAAACCTTCAGGATGCAGAAGTGCCTAACGCCTAAATACCCATGACTTCTACCACGCGTTACGTTGCGTCTATAGACACGGAACAAGGCAAGGGAAGCAGCGAGTTTGCTTGAAGGGGCTTTTGAATTTTAAATATAGCCTTTTAATCATTTAGGTTTATTATTGTATGACCTATTATATTCAAATATAAAAATAAGATTCTATAGTCCAGTTCAAAGACAAACTACTCGGGGCAAAGCATATGAGTGCACGATGACATAAAGAGAGACAAAGTAAAAACAAACAGCTTGCTGCGTTTACTTAGAGCACGAGACTGCAGATGAACAAATAATGAATTTTTAGGCACCTAATTCACTCACTACATTGGAGTACAAAACGATAGGAATGCAAAGAATTGACAGCAGAGCGACAAAATGTCACAGCTTTGCCGAAAAGGCGAAGCAATGAACGTGATAGCAATAAATAGGAAGGTCACGCACAGAATGGCAAGCTGACAGAAACGTTCCCCACGTTTCTCACAAACAAATTAGGCACGAAACGTGCTCACTCACAGGTGCAGATCAACGCGAATAAGCGTCGCATTTCTTACTTCGCTGTGTCTGAAAAGCGCGCTCTTTCCCCATACGGAGACTGTGCAACAATTGCAGCGACCTTTGTGCGCCCGGTAACTACAACAGAATCGTTCCGAGCAAAGCCACAGGCCAGCCAAAGCGTACAATTCGCCCCGCTGTCAGATAAGGGCATGCGATCGAGCTTTCACCTTCTACTCTCTGTGGGGCAAAATACGCGTGGGAGATTAGAGCGCGCGCCGCCGTACGCTCATTGCGCCATCTTGCTGGTAACGATGAAAACACGATCATCCCCCCCCCCCCCCGAGACGCCCACCACCAGCGGTAAGTGGTAGATATAAACAGCTTCCCGTTGGAACGTTGAAGGAGGTAACCCTCGATGGCTTAGTGGTGAACGCCTCACACTCACGATTCGGAGGTCCCACGTTCGATTCCTCGCACCGGAGTCTTCTTGTGGATTATTTTCCTTTATTGCGTTCATATATATATATATATATATATATATATATATATATATATATGGTGAGTGACGGTGACGCCCATGTCGACGCTGGCGGCAAAATCCAGCCGAGAGTGTCCATATAATTACTATCGCAATAAAACAGGCCCACCAACGCTACTAGGGTAGGGTGATGTGGCGTCGTAGTTACTGAACGCGACGCACAGAACTACTGCTTTTACGAAGGGTTAAGGTGAATGTAATGAATTAGCGGTGCAACAAAAGAAGGGAAGTCAATATTTAAGTGAGCGGCAAACTATAGGTCTGACTGTGAGTTCGCCAAGGCTAACGCTCTATGCAAGAACTTCATTTTCGCTGAATGACCTTGCTTTCTGCTGCAGCAAAAACTTGGCAGTGAAAAAATTCGTACCACCTAGTCATTGCGATCCATTTGAACAAAGTACCCTTAGAGAAAACTAGACGCAGTGCAATCATTATGGGCCCGCATGCTCCCACCTCACGTCGTTGAAGTCTCGGCTGCTTGAACATTTCAGTACCAAGCGATTGGCGTCTAATACCAGGTACGATATTTCACCATAATGACTTCCCAGGAATCGCGCTTACTTAGAAGCGTTTTTTTTCTATTGCAAGTTTGATTTTCCTCTATTTCTTTTTTTTTTGTTGCAGCCGAGTTATCTATATATAGAGGCAGATTCGCTTTACCATAGCCACGTGTATATGTACCAATAACGTTTCTGTAAGTTATCAAATGGTTACTTTATCGCGACTTGATAAAGAGAGTGACTTCAATACGAATGTGAAAAAAAGAGAAATAAAAAGCAAAGAAAAGTGCGTCGAATTTGCATGCTTTAAAAACATATGATACATAAGTGGGGTTTAACGTCCCAAAACCACAATATGGTTGTGAGAGACGCCGTAGTGGAGGGCTCCGGAAATGTCGACCACCTGGGGTTCTTTAAAATGCGACCAAATCTGAGCACACGGGCCTACAGCATTTTCACCTCCAGCCTCAAAAGGAGCGCTTTGGGGAAAGCAGCAAAAAGTTATGCACGATCGTGCATGAATTAAGTGTTTTTGCGAGGAAACAAGCACGACAAGAACAAGACCAAAAAAGAATAAAAAAGAGAAGCGGGGACATTTTACTTAAGGCGAATAAGTGTTGCAAGATGCTACCGAGCAATTGAGCAAATGTACATAACAAAAAAAGCCCAAGAGATGTTGAAACATAATGATTTTTTCCATTATTGAAGATATTTTTATTTAGAATAAAAACATGCCACAAAAGTACAGAGGGCAGTTTAAAGAATTACCTAATTGTTTCGTTCAGCGAAAATATGCGCAACTATGAATGAAAGCGAATACCTACTTTTAACATTGTCTCCAGGACAGCTTCCATTAGGTGGAAGTTATGTTCGCCAGTCCATGATTAACGTTAGTTGTCGCTTTCACCAACGTATGTGTAACTTCAATACTCATCTACTCAAAATCACCGACAAACACTCTATTAGTGAAGAAAAACGCACCTCAGTGAATGCAATTATCACTTCATACCCTATACATGCTTGCTGATAAAATTGAAATAAGCCTCCCTTTTCGCTCCTCCCCCCAAAAAAAAGAAAAAAAAGCACACCTACTGACTGGACACTACTGCTAGGGAATCAGTAAAAAAAAAATAAAAACGAACTGTTATAAGCGGAATTGGCAACTCGGGGGGAATCAAGCATTATCAAGACTTCATATTGATATTGTTTTTTTAATCATATTCTGCACTGGGGCCGTGGGGCCAAACTCAAGTTTACTCGTTCGCAGAGAGGGCACAAGCAGTGTATAAGCGCCATTCAATATACAGATATATATATATATATATATATATATATATATATATATATATATATATATATATATATATATATATATATATATAACACTTTAAATTAGTTTCCACCTCTGCTGGCAACTGCTATAGTGAAATTGCAGAACTTTACAATGCTGAAATGTCGGTTTTCCGCCTCTGCACCATGTCTAAAAAGTGGCCGCGGCAACTCCATGTGAATTAGCGTGCCGTGGCTCGCCCATGTGGAGAAGTCAAATGCGCGGCTGCCTTTGCTTTTAATAAAGAATTAGGACACAAGAAATAATTATTGTAGGGCGAACGTTGATGGCTTTTTGCTCGTGATATCTGTTTATTTGTTTGATGTTTGTTCCAGGAGAACTTGATTATTTCTCGTGAAAACGCAGCCAACGTTAGGCGAGCCAACATATAGGAGGCACGAACACATCTTGCAGGATGTTTATACCGGAGAGTTCAAACGCGACGCTGCGGCACTCGCGCCGTCGTCCGCTCCTCCCGCACGTCACTGAATGTTCGTGTCTCTGACACTCTCCAACACTCATTATTTCCGCCCCATCCTTCCCGAGAAGTGGGTCCCGTATTCGCAGCAGGGAGTGAGCCAGAAAGCTTCCTTATTCAACACCTGTCTCGTGGCTTCTAGAAACCACGAAGGCGAGCTCTATCCACTGTCATCACTGCTGAGGTCAGCAGTGGAGCCGATAGCGTAAACCGAAATCATCAATACGTCAAAACAGCCAGGAACCGGAATCGAAAGAGATCCCGCGAAGTGGTCACCGTCATTCGAGGGAAATAACGTTGCGCCCCGCAGGCGTCACTCTGAAATTGCGGGAAACGAAAGCTCCGCAATGGGATTTCCTGCCGACGCCACGATACGCGCGGCACGTGCGGCGGACATGTGAGCGGTGCAACACCGGTGACGCCAAGCGTTCCTTTGTGCACGACCACATAAGTTGAAGAAAAAAAAACACTAACACAATGGCAGTAAACCATGCGTCAGGGTTAACTGCCATGAATGATGAGGTATCAGAGGAAAGTACGAAACGTAAAGTCGAGATATACGCGCGCAGTAGGTTCGGGTGTGGAAGCACTCCGAATCATCGATTACCACAGGATGCAATGAATGGCCGCCGCATGTATAGCACTTTCTTTAGGTGGGCATAGTGAATCTCTTTAGGAGAGTCGTGGCGCTCACGACCTTCAAACAGACAGTCTCTGCACGACTCTCCAAATGAAGGTCGCTGTGCTTCTCTAACCGAAGGGCTACACACACGGCTCTCGTCGGATGTGTATAACAGGAAAGTCAAGAGATCCTTGGTTTTTTTAGCATGCAGTGTTCTTTTAAACGTCACATAGAATAGCCTAATGTACGAAGAGCACCCTTCCAACGGCCATAACAAATCACCAGCGAGACGTAGCAATGCAGAGAGTGCTTCGCGCAACATGACGATAAGGTTAACGAACCCCAAATCGTAATAACAAAAAAAAAACAAAGCACGCAAAGAAGGCAACAAGTGTAATTGTTTGTATAGACCCGATTTTTTTAGATCCGAGTTGTATAGACGCGAATATTCAGCACTTGCATGGGGCATTCATCTTTTGTAGGGAGGCTGGATCAAATGGGTGACCCCAATACCATCCGGCCTGTCCTCATTGCATAATATCCGCTATTGTTCACGCGCCATCAGTTGTAACGTAACCAAATCCGCCGCTCTATATGCTGGTCCCGCCACCATTTGATCACTGGGGTGAAAATTATGTGTGGTAACTCTAAACGTGTGTACGAGGGTAAAAATATTTCGCTATATATACTGAGGCAAAAGACAGTGGCGTTCGGTTTTCGCATACGCCTGCTTGCCTTTTTGCTAAATATCATTTACTGTCACGACTGGCGCGATCTGATTTTTAGCAGAAGGCATCTCTTTTGGGCGCCGTATAATGCATCAGGGATGAAGAAATGCGCTTCACGTTCGCACTAACATTTCAAGTGCTATGACAAATAAACAGAGAACAATTGAGTAGTTGTTCTGCTAAACAGCGTGCGGCAGTGATTCCGCAGTTTATCTTCTGCACCAGGCGCATCCCATGTTAACTCCATAAGGACCGGAAATTTAACGTCACCCGTTTAGGAAGCAGGGGTAAGTTTTATGAAAGACAGAAGATTTGTGTTTGAAACAAGTTGTGTTAATACCTGCCTAAAATGGAAACTCGACGGCCCTCAGTGCTTTCCTTGTGCGCTCTTTAGTTACCGTTCTCTGGCGTTTATTTTAAAGAGATCAACTAGTACACTGTGCCGCTCGGTGAGCTACAAGAACAGAAAATAAAAGTAAAAAATATGTTGCTGTATCACAAGAAGGAGAAGTTTGACGGAGAGAGAAGGAGATGCAGAGAGGGGGGATGGGACAAAAAGTTGAGAAATAGTGATTCACGCGATTGTTGGGGCTTCATAGCAAACACACTCGCATCGTCACCGCACGATGTATGCTATAATGCACAAAATTTGCTTTCGTAAGTTCGCATACGAAAGAGAGCATATGCTTGCTGGAAGTACGCTTATTGGAAAGAATGTGTATAGCGGCATAAAAGGTAGATAATTCTAAATATATACTCGCAGAAAAAATAAAATTAAGAACGTCTCAGCATAAGTGAGTGCGTGTTTTTCTTCTCCGAGTTTTCTATATTTTTTGGGCTAGGAACACGCATTTTTTTTTCAACTTGCGCTACAGCTGTGGCGCAAATTGCAGCGCCATCCAGTAAGTAAGGGGTGCCGAATGTTATGAAAAAGCACATTGTTGCCTGGTACAGCCTGTTGGTTTCATGAAACATCGAGGCCAGCCAATGTTTATCAAGCCTGTTTGCTCTATAAGACGCCAAGTCTTTAAAGAGCGAAATATTGATTCACAAGCAAAGATGCATTCATCCGTTATATAGCCTTCGTCTTTCGCCAGCGGCGAAAAAGTATAGTCCTACACAAGACACGTGGCCGCCACTACACAGAGCGCACGTTATAATTATTTATGCGAGCATGTGGAGATGTTACAATCGACAGAAAGGAAGGGACTACGACGGGGAAAACAAATCTTAAAATTTATTATAGCGATGGCCGAGCAAAGACTGGAGTCAAAAACTTCTCTGGATTTTTGTTATTTACGAGTGAGCAGAAGTAAGGACCATCAAGACACTGAAGTTAAACTTCAGATTGCATCTGCCAAGCCGGTGATTATTACTAAAATTCTAGATTCTTATTGATGAAGAACTTTTCGAATCACGCAGCTGAAGAGCCAGGGTACAAACAACATGTTTTTTTTTTGTGTTTACACTTAACAGCTTTGAAACTGGGCAAACATAAAATTGCAATCGTGAAGTTGGCAGAAGAATCAGACAGTGCATGTAGCCATGGTAAACAGCGTAATAATGCCTATCACTTATCATCGACGAAAGTGCTTACTCTCCTTGACACTGTTGACCTCCCTATGAAAACGTGATTATCTGTCAATGGGTCAGCGATGTCACAAAGCTAATTGCACGAAAGGCTATTAAGATCCACGATCATTGATTTAATCAGGATGTCAATGCTTTCCCAATGAGTACAAGAATAGAAAGGATCATGAACTAAATTCAGAGTTTTTCGTTCGTAAAATCTGCTTGGCGCTGACCGACCTGCGTCAAGAATAGCATTACTAGAACTTCGTGTTTTGCCGCCCATTTGCTATTACGAAGAATGCAAGCAGACCTCATCAGCATTTTGACTGATTAATTTCGTTAGTTGAGCGCAGTGATGTTGTGACATTTGTTGTGTGATGTAGAAGTATGAAGTGGTTAGTAAATAAATGGTTACAAAATAATAATTTTAGCTGGTCCACTCACCACGTTATTCACTGAAAACCAGCCCTAGAGATTGTCCGAGGTCAGTGAATAAAATAAAAATCACTGGGTACGTTCCCTTCACACTTCCGCCATTTATGCGCAACAGGCTTGAAATGTGCGCATATTTCTCACAAATGAACTTTAGCAATCACCAGGAACCATCACTCAATTTCCGACCCAAATTTTTGGTCACATTATGTACTATGCATGACATGCACGCTCAAGGCCTTCCGCAATGAATAATAGAGGATGGCGATGGCAGCGTGCAACATGGAGGAGTACGTTGCTCGTGAGCTATAGTCGAACACAAGTTACAAACTAAGAGTAAGTACCGGCTGCGCCAACTGATATAACAATCAGACCCAGAGAGAATTCACTTAGACATTTCATACAATGCACCTTTCTAGAAATCGCAGCGCCACGCCTTCCCCTGGTGGATCGGCGCTGGGGCATAATGGGAAAGCGGAGCGCCGGCGGCCAGATGACGACACTTTCCCGTTTTTGCCTGCTTTCATCGCGTGCCGTGAGAGGTTTTGGCTGGTGTAAGGAACTGCTATTGTGAAGAAACACTTCTTCTGATCGCTCTGACTTTCATTCACGCATACTATACCGCGTTGTTGATCGCAAATAACCGCAATCACCACTGAACATACCGAATAAGGAAAGCGGTGGACACGTTGGCTCGGTTCTGAGATGTGATAATACGCGAAAGTCACTGGACGTTTCATTCGTTGCTTACCCGCCACGGTGGTCGAGTGAATGAGGCACTCGGCTGCTAGCCCACAGGTCACGGGGTTGAATTCTGGCCGTGGTGGCCGCATTTTCGATGGTGGCCAAAATGCTTTAGACCCGCGTGTGCTTAAATTTCTGGAGCCATTCACTACAGCCCCTCTCATAATCGCATTGTGGTTTTGGAACGTTAAACCCCAACATTTATACTATTCGTTCATTGCTTGGTGCTACTTCATGGCTTCGATGTTTGTGGTGCTGCAGCTAAGTTGAACCTTTGTTATCTGTGTCCTCTCTGTAATTACGGGGCTGGGATTTTGCACCTGCAGCTTACCCTGTAATTAACTATGCGAATTTACTAAGGCGAGAGGCTTAGATACCTCGTTAAAAACGCACAGGTTACCTTATACATCCACATAAGACGATTCAGGCGAAATCCATCTTCTTTTTTCTTCTCAGTCGATGTACTGATCCTACCACGCCAATCTATGACTGTCAGCAGGATTTTTCCGTGGTTGCAAACCCGTCTTGCATCGCGCCTGAAATAGAGCACGGGTGTAACTTGGGCATGGGCTGGTGAAAGGCTTGAAAGGAGCCAGTGCCCTTTTTGCATCCACCGGCCGACGACCCAGCTGAGCACCATTCACACCACCCTTTGAAAACTTGCTGTACCTAACAAGGTTTGCACTGCCTCCAAAAATCGGAGGCACTGCAAAACTGATATTGCATTGCCTTCATGCTCACACCACATTGCATCAAGCTTGGATGTCATGCGATGACGTGTTCACGTGAAGTCACGTGATGTTTTAATGACGTCACAATTTTTGGCGATGTCTGACGTCATATATGTCGTCATCACATGATGGTTTTTTTTCGATCCCTTGACGTCGCCGACGCGGGACGCAATTGGTCAGGTTTCACGTTCGATAAGGCATCTAAGGTTTTCGCTTAAAAACAAAAATTTACCGTTGGTGGCTTTGGCGCCCCGCAGCGTCGGCGTCAACAGGAGTGATGCAAAAATCACCGTGTGATCGCGTCACCACACGACGTCATCGTGACATCACGGACCACCATAATATGTAAGGTCATCACGACGGTTCTATGATCACGTCATGAGACGACATCGTCGCTTTGCACTGCTTTGTTTTCATGTGATCGTCCCGCCAATAACAAAGGCCCAGCAGAACCAGGTGAGGTGCTGAAAGTTTGGAATAAATCTGTGTGCCACTTTGGATGCAGAAAACACTCGCAGGCGGGGGTACCAATAAGTTGACTGAACAAAAAGAACAAGACGACTGTCGCCTCTGGTCGCCTTGAGTGAATGCTTAAGAAACCCTGTGAGTTCCTTTTTTTTCGCTGTTACGTTGTTCTTATTTTGCTGTTTACTGCATGGTTATGTACAATCACATCTGCTTTTATTCACCGTAAACCTAGAGGCCTAACATATTTCAGCTCCACGCATCTCCCTTTTTTTTTTCTGCTGTGTTAAGGCAAAGAGCGCTAGCTGTAGTTTCATGATTATCCATACAAAAGCTACACTCGCTGTCAGTTTATTTCACATTGTCAGCTTATGTAAGCGCTAATGTGGCCTTTATACCTTTCCCACACTGAATGAGGCTTTCATTATTGCTTTTAAAGTCAATCTCGTCGATAACAGCCTTCCACAGCAACGTTTTGTGGCTTAAACCATCTGTTACCCGATAGTGAGTGCTTATTAGCACCGTAAGATTGTTCATGCTGCACGATTGTTCCTTCTGAATACACCTGAGGCGAGTTCTTCAGATGTTTTGTCCTTGGCCCTCTTGGAAAAGGTGACAGCAACGGTTGTATGTTTTGTGCGGCTTGGAAAGGCAGATGTATACAAACGACAACTTACTAAATTAACATAATAATAAACTGTATTGAAACAAGAGACCACGGGAGCTGAAACAGTAAAATAGGATAGTGTGTGAATCATGCACACTGAGGCATATTCTGTTGTATATTTCTTCCAGTTGTTAGCTAGTGATGACCTTTTGCTCAGTCAGGTAGGAAATTCTTAAGTTAATTTCCAACTCACAGTTGTGGAAACAGTAGCTACGCCGAGACAGCAGGTTTTACGCTGTTTGAAAGCAATTACTGCATGCGAAGTATCCGCTCTTTAGACGTGCTGTTAGCTGGTTTTTATTACTTTCAGCATCCCAAGTGCTAACTTTCTCACACGCGCAATTCGAAACAGGCAATTAGTATTCAAATATACACAGCATAGTGGAGCTCGAACTCATTTTTAAGGATGGAATTTTGACATTATCAATCGCGAAGTTCACGGTCTTGTGCTTCGTATCGCGCGGACGCATATCACAAGTGACAGTCCCCGACATAAACTATTTAATAATGAAGCTCTATGGTCATACCGACAATAAAACAAATGACAAAAACTTCAGCTACGCGGAAATAGGATCAACGTAGCACCGAGGATTCGCCGCGAAAGCCGAGAAAAATTTCCAATTCAATGGCCCTTTTCGCGGCTACGTGAGCAGTTTGCCAAGTCAAGAATACTAGTGTTTCCTGACTGTATACTGCTGCGGGTGGTGCCTCTTCTATGAGTGCAGATTGAAGCAGGGTTATGACGCGCAATTCCCGCAGCGATGTAATAGTACGCCCGCGCGCTGTGTGAAACGGGGTGAGCCAACGCTTCCGCGAGCCGACGACACTTCGCCGGTGCTCCGGTTTCCATTAATGCTTTGCAGTCGCCGTAGGAGGGCACGCGTCAATTTCTGGAAATAGCCATTGCACCAGCTGATTTTCGTGACGTTGATTAAAATTAGCGCTTTTAACGTGCTTCGGAACGTTGATGTACCCGTACAGGCACATATTATCGTCCATAGTATTAAGTCGAAAACATCAACGTGTTTACAAACTTCATCAAAAATTCTGAAATCACTGCCTGGCCAAAGCTCACTATTAGGATAGAAACTACAAACCTTTAGTTTTAATGTGCCTTGTGTGGGTATGAGCACCGAAAAAAAGTAATCTTGCATGACACTTTTATAGATAGTGGATTGACAAGCGTGCTGCGGTCTTGCCGGTGCAATCCGTATTATCGTCCCCACAACGGCTAACTCAATAATACGAATCATCTAATGTGAAATATGGGTAAGTATTCTCGTCTAGTAGTGCAATGTTTACTGTTTGCAGGTTAGAAATAACTGGTTTCAAATTTGTGAATAGTCTACAGGGAGTTTGAAGAGCGACCGTGTAAGCCACCAGAATAACAAAAAATCACAGCATATCCACGGAGTGAATGATGATGAGTGGGGCGAAGCGTCCATGCGTCCGTCCTTCCTAGCATGCATCCGTTCGTTCGTGCGTCCGCGCGTCCATCTGTCCGTCCGTGCTTGCGTCCGTCTATGCGTCCATCCGTCTGTCTGTCTGTTTGTCCATCCGTCCGTCCATCTGTCCATTCATCCGTCTATCCATCCGTTCATCCATCCATCCATGTCATGAAAGCTTCAAGTACCGCCATCGCTCATCTTTCCATCATATAATCATGGTATACAAATATGGCAATCCAGCAGACACTCTAAGGACTGAACGAGAGGTGGCTACTACTACAAACACGGGACGTGTGACCCACGGTCTAAGGTGATTCGCCCCTGAAAGATCACCGCCCAAGAACTGCGTACAAATGATTAAGTGATTCCGGAGCCCTCCACTACGGCGTCTCTCATTGATAAGTGGTTTTGGGACGTTAAACCCCGCATATCTTCATCATCAATCAATAAGCAGTGCAGCTGAAATGTGAAGCCACAAGTGGTTGCAGATGTCTCAGTCGAAGTCGAAGTACCGCTACAGAAACTACCTGAAAGCGGGCATTGGCCTCGGCGAACGCATTTCCGTCATTGCCACATTGACGCAGCACTTCCTGCAACGCCACTTCCACGAATCGCCGTTGTCGCTTTCATTCGGCTCGGAAGACTGCCGGATTCTCGATGCGCAGTTGATGCTTGTGCTTCACCCCCCGGCCTGTTTCTGTGTCCTGACTGCTGCAGTGGCCCGGCGAACAAGAATTCTCCGCCAAATAAGCTGCCAGCACTGTTCTTGGAAGCTTGATTGGTGTTCGACTGTTCATACGACCTTTGCCCTCCCCTCGTGGAAGTTGTAAGTTCAAACCTCTGCCTGTGGGCTCAGCGACACGACTGCGAAGGAATGAACAATGACCCTGATGGCCCTCCCAATGGCACGCGCTTGGTTGCGACGCAGAGAACGACGTAACTGACGGAATAACTAACAGATACTGTTATATTTTCTCTTTGCAGACACCTTTTTGTTTCACCTAGCCATATGCAGGTTTTGCTGTAATAATGATAGTAGAATGAGATCGTTGTTGTATTCACAATTTAGATAACGGTACTCTTGCCCCAAGGCCGCAAGTCCTATCCTTCGCCACTTTTTTACTAAAATAATTTATTTTCTCTAATGTGCGTATAGTAAGACACTCCTTATTTAGTCAGCTAGGGTTGATAAATTTCAGCTTTGATCCTCCTGTGACCATAATCTACATGGTTTGTACTTGTGACGCAAAGGCCTGCACATGAACTTCAAGAACGCTGTAGTTTTCATTTCCTTTCCGAACTATTGAGCATTGGTTGAAAAAGAGTATTGAAAATTCAAGTATGATGCAGCTTATAGTCACAGATCGATAGATCAAGAGAAATGTCGCATCGCTGAATTCGGAATCAAATTCGTTATATGGAAGTTTGCTTTGAATAGTGTTTCGGCGACTTTGAGCATGTCTGTCTGTCTGTCTGTCTGTCTGTCTGTCTGTCTGTCTGTCTGTCCGTCCGTCCGTCCGTCCGTCCGTCCGTCTGTCGGTCCGTCTGTCTGTCTGTCTGTCTGTCTGTCTGTCTGTCTGTCTCTCTGTCTGTCTGTCTGTCCCTCTGTCCGTCTGTCCGTTTGTGCGTCAGTCAGTCAGTCCGTCTGTCTGTCTGTCTGTCTGTCTGTCTGTCTGTCTGTCTGTCTGTCTGTCTGTCTGTCTGTCTGTCTGTCTGTCCCTCTGTCCGTCTGTCCGTTTGTGCGTCAGTCAGTCAGTCAGTCAGTCTGTCTGTCTGTCTGTCTGTCTGTCTGTCTATCTATCTATCTATCTATCTATCTATCTATCTATCTATCTATCTATCTATCTATCTATCTATCTATCTATCTATCTATCTATCTATCTATCTATCTATCTATCTATCTATCTATCTATCTATCTATCTATCTATCTATCTATCTATCTATCTATCTATCTATCTATCTATCTATCTATCTATCTATCTATCTATCTATCTATCTATCTATCTATCTATCTATCTAGAAATACTATAGAATTTCTTCAAAGCGAAGATTTATGCTATCATGTTCGATAATTGATGTTTCGATTTTTTTTTGCTGAAGCGCCGTAATTACTTACATACACACACGTCATCATTAGTAAAGTTATAAGCACCCCGACTCGTTGGTGTAGTCGTTTTGCTGTTTGCCTGCCGATGCGCAAGTCGCGGAATGGAATGCCGGCCTTTGCGGCCGCATTTCTGATAAAGGCGAAACTGCTTGATGCCCTTGTACTCATGTTTAGGGGACGGTAAAGAACAAAAGATGAAGAAAATTTTTGGAGCCCTCCTGTACGGCGTCTCTCATAATCATATCGTAGGTCTGAGATGATAAAACTCAATATTATTTATTATTAGGTGATAAGCTAAGAAAAAGCTATGAATAATCATCAAATGGAACAGTTAAGCAGATAGCTGTAGATAAACTCATGAAATTATCTATCTGCAGCGCAGAGATGAATTTACGAGTTCCATGCACAACTGAGAAGCTCTCAAGAAGAGGCCTCCTTGGTAGGCGGAGCACAAGCCCATGCACTGAAGAAAAGTGCAGTCCATATGCATAACTGCAGCCCACAACTGTACATCTACGCGAACTACGGCTGGGAGTGGGTGGCAGCCGTGGGCGGCAGCAGCAGCTTGCATTTCTTGCTGCTAATTCACAAAAACAGAATCTCTTGATTTCTGTGGGCCTGGAAAACCTTAGAACCTACAAGATTCGAACATGTTTATCCAGTAGTCTTGCTTTCTTTTTAAGGTCGTGAATGCGGAGTCAGAAGTGAAATTGACACTTGCTTGCCGTTCATTGTATTAACTCATTTTATCTTCTTGTCCACTTGTGTATGGCAAGTTGTGTCACGTCATTTTGAACAGAACAAGAACGATAAATGAATGAATGAATGAAAGAACGAATGAAGGAATGAATGCGGCATTCAGCTTTCTTGCTACTGCATTACCAGAGCTGTTATTAACGTTACAGCCTAAAATGTTAGAATCAAGGTGTACTCACGCGGCTTAATTTCAACCCCGTCCCGTGCACACACCTGTGCACGCACGTGATGGCCACCATCAATTGAACTCAACCCTCAAAAACCAACTATAGGAGGTGGCAAGACCATCACGCCACACACGAAAATTTTTGGTCTCCTTAACATGAAGCCAATTTTATTTATTTATTTATTTAGTTATTAAACACTGCAGACTCAAGGTCCAAGCAGAGTAGTTAATACATATAGAAATACAGACATTAATAGAATAGCAATTGCAAAAAAGAAAAAAATAAAGGTTGAAGAAGGTTGTCTGTAAATGCAATCCATTCATCACATGTAATATTAAAAGAGTTCCATTCACATAAGTTTTTAGAAAATACGAAAACATAAGCTGTTCGGTGCGAGCAAAATATGGGGTCAAGGTTTTTGGGTGGTGGTGTCGGGTAGGCCAGCTACTTAGGTGTGTCAAATACGGGGATGAGTCTATACCCAGTTTTTTTTTGTTGAAAAGTTGATCAAGAAATTCAAAAAATTCAAATCTAGCTTTTCATCTTCGCCTCTGCAATAAGGAAGTGTTGTTGGTTGCTTTAAATCAAAGGGTGAGCCTAACTTTGAAAACTTGTTGAATATAAATGGAACAGCGAGAGCATATATTACGCTTTGTATAAGGGTCCCATACTATGCTCGGGTACTATAGTTTGGTCGCACAATTCAGAGCCACAAACCGCAACAGGCATGAAATGAGACCACCTTCAAACCAGTTATATTTGTACTGCAATCGTCTTCATGTGAACGGGAATCCCAACGCGTTAATTGAATAATCTACGTCAAGAACACATATACAAAACAAGCTCCCAAGCAACGTCGCGATATGAATGAGCGCAGGGCTTAGCATTCCACTGCCCGCGTCGATAAAGTGGCAGTTGTCACCAATTAGGAAAGCTGTCTGCTGTCTTTTTGTGTGAAAGTGGGTCTAACACCCAGTCCGCTTTCAGCTCTTTTCAAAGGCTAAGCATTTCTTAGTGAACTTCGGTGACTTTGAGCGCGTCGATCAATCAATCAATCAATCAATCAATCAATCAATCAATCAATCTATCTATCTATCTATCTATCTATCTATCTATCTATCTATCTATCTATCTATCTATCTATCTATCTATCTATCTATCTATCTATCTATCTATCTATCTATCTATCTATCTATCTATCTAGCCACCACTGCCTACGACTTTTACCTCTCCTGGCGGTTTCAATAATGGTATCGACAGCAAAGCTGGTATGGCATAACATGACTGTATTAAGAGCATACGTGACTAGTCTCAGCATAAAAATCATGACATGTACGTCATGAATGTCATGATTTACAATTCATGGTCTTGCTGCCTTCACGGTGGTTTCGTTCTCAAGACATATTGCAAAACTGGTATGGTATGGCATGACTGCATGGGGAATATAAGTGACAGGCCTTCGCGAGGAAATCATGGCATGCGTGTCATGTAAGAACATGACTACATGACACGCTCATGATGCGTTCGCAGCCATTTCGCTAGCTTCACGTGTACCAAATTTAATATTACGGGACGGGAATGTGTGACGAAGGTATATGACAAGTTCAAACATAATAATCATGACATGCGCGTCATGTAAGCAAAAATTGCATGCCACGCTCATGATGCGCTCGCGGCCGTTTCGCTAGCTTCATATGTACCAAATTTGGTATTACGTGGCAATAACGGACGACAAAAGAAAATGAGATGTGGAAACAGAATAATCATGACATGCGGATCACGTAAAACATGAATACATGCTACTCTCAGCGCGCCCGCGGCCGTTTCGCCAGCTTCACATATACCAATTTGTTTATCACGTGACTTGTATAGACGACGAAAGTAAATGACACGTTGAAACATGATACTCCTGACACGGAAGTCATGTACGTCATAATTTACGCCCAGATTGCAGCATTATGGTAGTTTTGATGTGACATATTAACCTTTCTCAATCGTGCTTCGCACATCATCGATTCCTACTGGGTGGGATCTTCCAATTTTTCAGCTTTCATCAATATACGCAAAAAGGTCCATTTTGAACACTTTCATTATCAATATCATATCGCGCTTGATAATAGTGCCTATGTTTGCTTATATACGAACAACAAACCAACATTTTTTTTATTCCCTGTTTTCTACTGTAGCTATTTACCTTGCCTGCATCCTTCCTTTTTCCATGCACACTATCTCCTACACCCTATATTGATCAAGCACTATGGTTTTAGAGATCAAGCCTAAATGATACACATGAAGGTTTCGTTTCATTTGACTTTTCAACATACTCAGTGACTGCTTATTTAAAGGCTGTTGCCTTGCAACACGCGTATACCACAGACCGAAAAAAAAAACGCATCCAGGGAAGTTAGGGAATCTACATTTGTACAGAGAAGAGGATTGGACTGCGCGAGTTTGAAAATACTGGAAAAGTTCTTGAACCAAACAGTGGCTCCCCCATTACTACGTTTTCTGTTAATGTGTTTTTTGTTGTTGTTGTCGTTGCTGCAGCCGTCGTCGTCGTCGTCGTTGTTGTTGTTGATGTTGTACTCAACCCTTTCAGACGTCCCGGCGACGTGGCAGTCTGATTAGCGCGTTTCAGGACCAAAGCTGCATAATTTCCAGACACGGCACATACTCGCCTTCTAGAGTATAAAGTTGGGCATGTTGGTAAGACATACTTAATCGACGTAGCGCGTTTTGAAACATAGGACAAAGGAAGGGACAGAAGGGAGCGCTTACTTCCAACAAAACTTTATTTCGAGAAGCGTACATACATATGCTCATGAAATTCGAAAACAACAGACAAACAGATGAAAAACCCTCTATTGCCATGCGCTAAAAACTTATGATCTCAAAAACGACAATTCTTCAGAGAAGGATTGCTGACGCAGTTCAGCCCTACTCTACTGATCCTTTCTGCTTCAATAATCTCCCTTGTCACTTTATTTCTGTTTTTTCCTATGATTACCGTACCATGAAAAAGTGGTTTGCAGCCACACGTGCTGCAATGTAGTGCCAAAAAACCATCTCGACCATTTTTTACGTTGCAAGCGTGTTCGCGGAGCCGGTCATTAATACACCTGCCAGTTTGTCCTATGTAGTGTTTACCGCATGAAATAGGTATCTGATAGATTACAAATTGCGCGCATGTGACAAACAGTGTTAAGTGCTTTTTAGAGCATCCCGGTTCAGCATGTGAAACAAATTTCATACAAAAGTACGAGAGCTTTTTCGGGGCAGAAAACACCGCCTTTACATTGGCCCGCTCTCCAACCTTTTTCAAGTTGTGGGAGATTCCATGCAGATAAGGCACTACGGCCAGCTTCTGACGTCTCACTGGCTCAGCATGAGGGAGACCTTGATGCAAGGACTGAAGCTTCTTGACCAGAATTCCCGCGACGGAAACCTGTACGTGAGAGGGGTAGCCAGCGTCCAGAAGTCATTCTGCTTGTTCCTTGAAACTAGCTGCCATCAGATGCGGACAAGACTTCTGCAAGGCGTTACTAAAGCACATGTTTACAATGCCTCGTTTTACGAGCTTAGTATGGGCGGAATGGTACGGAAGCAAGGGTTTGTTACTCCTCGGTTCGTACATTCAACTAATGTGGTCTAGGTTCTATAACGCCTTCTATAACGTTCAATGTGCTTTTGTTTATCGTAATTATAATATGGCACGCGCAAAGGGTTCACGAAGGGTAAAACATGTCATTTTCGTACACTAAGACAGAGATTCAGTTAATACATAGCTGGCGATTACTGTTAGTTGACGTCATTTCAACTGGAAACGAGAGTGGTTCCTTCAAATTTTGTTCGATAAGTCACTTCGTGACAAACACACTTCTGTATACTCAAAACACGAGAAAGGTAATTTTAAGTTTTGAGTAAACAGGAGGGTATACATATAGTAAAAACGGCATACGGGAATATAATTGCAGGTGAGTGGAGACCTGGACAAGTTGGCATAGACTGATGCTATTATTGCGCAAACAGACGCTGGCCTCCAGGACACAGCAAACATGATTTTTGTCTCTCGAGCAGGAAATAGCCACTTAGAAAGCACAGAAGAAACTTATAGAGAAAACGCGTGAATGTTTAAAAAACAAGAAAGAAGAATTATGACATGAATCTACAGCAGTTAAGGGGAAAACATTTACTTTCTGAAAGCGACATGAACGAAATTATTTCTGTGGTTTTCCGAGTTTCAAATATTGCCGTAAAAAACGGAGCTGAGAAACTTGCAACCGAGTAAAGTGAAATGGCTCGAACCGATGACGACGAGAGCTTTTACTGCCTCCAAATCAAGATTTCTTATTCCAGATGTAACCGTTTCCCTTATAAACGCAACTGTGTCAGGACAAAATGTTTTTTCAGAAGCTAGTGAGAGAGCCAGACAAACGTCATCTTGCTTAGTGGTGCGAAGAATCGAATCAATTATGAATTGATAGACGTCCAGTGCTTGTGAACGTATCAATACTTTGATATATTTGGTAAATAAAATCAGGATCTGCATGATTTCGACAGGTGGACTTGTACCATATGGTGCCTTAGGTGTCTTGGCGAATACATTCCACTGCCGAAACGTTAGCTTCAGCAATACTCTCTGTTCTACGATTTTTCATCAGGTGCAAGACAGGTTATTCCACCAGGTAGAATAGTGCGTAGACTTGAATCAGTGTAGTTATATTGGCACTAGAATGTGGTAGATCAATTGACGAATCTTGATGTCGATGTCAATATCTCCGCTAGAAACAAATACATAAAACATCTCTCAGATTGATATATCACGTGAAAACTATAGTCGAAGAATAGGCCAGCAGTTTCGGTGAGGCGTTCTGTTGATCGATTAGTATCGCGCACAGGCGTACGCTCTTTTACACAGCGCTGTGTTGCTTGCTTGCTTACCAGTGACAACAATCCAAAAGTGAGGGTCGTACTCTACCTTACTGAAGCTTGTTTTTCAGGGTACATATGTCATTAACTACCGAATCGAAGCTGCTGATAGTGAAAGAAGTGCTATGTCCAAGCTGTTTGAAGGAGAGTATAATTCAGCTGACTGAATTCCAAAAATACCGTCATACATGGCTTAGAAAAAAAAAAGCAGTAGCAGCAGCGGACAGGCATTATATTCATTTCTTACTCACTTAACTCTGTTTTACCTGCGCTACTCGTGATGGTGCCATTGGTGAACAACCAGGTGGTGTGAACGTTAGCCACTCCTCAACTTGGTACGGTGGGAAGTCAAAACTTGTTAGCTTGAAGAGCAAGCTATCAGCTACGTTAATTAAATGATAATAAGCCACTAGATTGAATATGTCGCTATGACAAGCTGCCCGGCCGCGGTGGCTGACCCGCAGGTCGAGGGATTGAATCGGGCCTGCGGAGGCTGCATTTTCGGTGGAGGCGAAAATGCTGTAGACTCTAGTGCTCAGATTCGCGTTCACGTTAAAAAATACCAGGTGGTCCAAATTTTCGGAGCCCTCCACTACGGCGTCTCTCATAATCATATGGTGGTTTTGGGACGTTAAATGCTACATATATATCACTATGACAGGCTACAATATATGTGGGAACCACTAGCAGGGTGAGTGATATTGCAAAAGTTGTTGCAGAGTGAGTGGTATTGGGAAAGCAGCCACAACTACTTTAATTAATAAGTTTCATGATTGTTTTTGCTGCTTGCATTCTACCATCGAACAAAATATCCCACGTGTCATGCGGCTAAAATTAGCAGAATGGGCAATTAGGTAACAATAAAATGAATATTTGAATTGACATAGTGCATTTTAGAGGCATTAAGAACCGAGATAGGTTTAGGAAGTTGAACGTACCTCCAAATATGATAAAAAAGAGCGTTCAGCTGAATTCTTAAGTGACCGTTTGGTCTGAAACTCATTATGAAGTGAATTTAATCTTTTCGCTTATTCTCTTGAAGACTAAGCCGCCATCACAATGACTTGGTTCAAACAAAAACATCCGATGAGGGTAATTAAAGTAATGCCACTTTTAACTCAATCGGAAATATTGCTGTAATGCCTTCGAAATCGGGACAAGTGTCTAAAGCAAATACATCTTTAAGATGTTGCTAAATACATATACAACGTGTACGATACAAGTGACAGTATCTCAATTCATAGTCTTCGAAAAAAGCATATAGTTGTTTTGGTTGTGTATTTAAAAATATAGATATGGAAGCACTACTTAATTTGTACTTTCAGTAGGTCACCATTATTTTGGTTCTCCTGGGGCCTCGAGATTTAAATGTGGGCATAGATATTCAGGGTATTTCGCGACAACAATTATTTCTTAAGCGTTCTTGAGAAATAAAGTAATAAATACACTGGTTCTCTACATTTCTCTATCACACTGTCTTGACGCACGTGTTCGAGAGTGCAGCAATTGACGCACGTGTTCTGAGAGGGCAGCAACTGACGCACGTGTTCTGAGAGTGCAGCAGAAGATGAAGAAGACGTCCAAGAGGGCGTGTGCTGGCTCATGATAATGAAAATACGGCTGTGACAATTGCTTGTTGCTAGCCACATACTTAAAAAAATAAGTCTTCATAGAATGCTGTAAAGTTTGTGAGTAGCTGCTGTTTCTGTGATCAGTGCGGTGTATGATCATGCGCTTTGTTTTTCAGGGGGTTAATATAGACGTTTGTTTTAAAATACTTAGCGGCGGCATCTACTGCAAAGCGGTGCTTCCATTTTGCAAACAAAAATAAAAGAAGAGAAGAATGCATGACAGCAAAGACCAAGCCTTAACTTTTAGCACTTGATTGAGATAGATGAAAGTGTATGACAGTAAGCGAAATTCGAAGTCCACGACAGACTGTAAATTTTGTTTTTGCTCTTGCCTTAATTTTGTGCATAACCACATAAAGGAAAACAGTTTTAACAACTCTATGCACTGAATCCGAGGGTCGCGCTGCAATCATCGACCATGGGACGTACAAACTCCTCGAGCTTGGCGTACATAACACACTAAAAGAGATTGCCGAAGCTCAGGAACGCGTGAAATTGACCCGACTAACCACCACCAAGGCGGGCCGCCATATTCTGTGCGAGCTCGGCTTCTCCTCCTCGAGGGCCAGGGACCCCCCAGAGTTGACTCTGATTCCCCATGAAATCTGCGACTTTATCGCGATCGCTCCCATTCCATGAAATGTACACCCCTAATACAACAGAGGCAGGCGCCTTGCGCGGGCGACCGCCATTTTCAAGCGCATAGACATAGAAGTGGACAACGTCTCCTTCGTGCACGCCGCTGCCTATCACAACAACCGAGCCTTCGCCGCGGTCGCGGTGTCATCCACGCAGCAGACTCTTAACTCTGCCACAATTCTCACCCGAAACCCCGAAGTAGCGGAGCAAGTAGCTATAGCTATAGCTATGCTCGACAGCAAACGGGAATTCATCTACAGCGACTCCAGGCCGGCCATCGAAGCCTTCGAACGCGGAGTCATCCCCGACCAGGCGTTACGTATCCTGCGCAAAGCGGCCCCGAGTGCCCTGAAGCACCACGCTGTCATCTGGTTCATCGCCTATCTTGGCCAGGTGCCGGGTGCCTTATCCAACCTCAACGAGATCGCCCATGATGCAGCGCGCGCACTTACCGACCGCAACGCCACAGGGAAACCGCATCTTGCTGGGTTCGATACCAATCGGGATGCACCAATTACGTACAATGAAATAACAAAGCACTTTTACCTGGAACGCTGCATTTTTCCACCCCCCCCCCCCACCCGAAACTTAACAGACCGCAGGCATTATCCCTACGCCTATTACAGACACACACGTACCCAAACCTTGCCATGCTTCACGCTTATTATCCTCATGCACACCCCAGCGACACCTGCCCATCATGTGGACACACAGCAACACTCGCACACATGCTCTGGGAGTGTAGAACAACTCCTCCCGACTCTACCTTAAGCAAGTGTGAGCGGTCCCTCAGGAGCTCACTTCTCGCCGACCAGAAATAGGCCGTCCAGCAGGCCCACGAAGCGGCCGCCAGGTACTCCCTGTCGGTCCCTACGTGGGAGACGCCCGCTACGCGCTAAGCGCGTCCTGCAGAACTGAAATAAAGTTTTTCATTCCATTCCAAGAATAGAGGACCGAATGCTTTTGTTTTCATGGCATTCTGTCCTAAATACTGGGAGTGCGACAGGGACATAGAATAACAGAACGAGACAACACGGGGGATTTCTTCTTCATCCATCCCTATTCAATACAACAGTTTTCATTAATTTATGCCTAACACTTAGGCCGTTATACAATGGTTAATAATGCAAAACGTTTGTAGGTCATACCAGTCTGAAATTAAAATAAGCAAGTTCGCTAGCCAACCGTTATGTTAGATGGTAAAAAATGGGCACTCAAAAAACACTAATGTTCGCACGAAAGGCGAAGGTCAAACTTATTATCTCAAGGACGACTGGCTAACAACGGCTGGCATTTGCGTATTAAGTGATGCAAAAAGAGCAGCTCTGATGGGGCAAAAATCACTCCCCTTGACGTTCCACTTGGGGAAGCCTTACAGCGATCTATGTATACTATACATGTAGGCAGGCCAGCCACTCACACCGCGAACAGCTAGGATAAGAAGGTGAAAAAAAGAATGAAGTAGAAAAAATGAATGCCATTTAGCGCTTACCGCACGTGGTGGTTCGTTGCGTCGAGTTTACTCACCCAGTGTACTGATTTTCAGGTGCGAAGCTCCTTAAAGCGGCACCCGTTTGTCCCTCGTCGTAGTCGCAGTGCGCAACCAGTCTTACACTTTGACCTACAAGGTGGTGCCGGTGGGAGATTTCTCCTGTGCGTTAATAGACAACAAAAAATTCGCAGCGTGCGCATTAACTAAAAGCCGAATTAACCTGGCTCCCATTCCCAATTAGCAGCCATTGGCATGTTCATTGAGCACTATCTTACAAGAATGGGTTGCTAGGTTATATTCGCTGGGTGTAACCTCCTTGGGGTTAGAAAAGTGCACATGCCTAATTTTTTGGCGTTTAGCTTTGTCTTACGAGGTGGGTTGGAGTCTTTCTGTGGATTTAGTAGCCTCCAAGAAACGGTGAGAGTTAATATTGTAAATTGTAGAAGGAATTTTGCGGGGGTTAAGCAAGAGAAAGACATGCCGTTTGTTACACTCGCTGATAAAAAAGTAGGAGACAACCATTGACGACCCACAAAGGTGCTGCAATGACAAACACGGGATGCAGATTGTAAATAAATCTGTTAAATCAATGGTTGTTTAACCTCGGTTTTTGTGGTGGTGCTTATACAGCAGATTTATTATTGCAGAGTCGGCTATCTGCGTTATAATAACGTGACAAACATTGCATGTGTGGTCCAATAATTGAGCAATCTATATGCTTCGTCCCACAGGGATACGCCAACAAACTCTGCTTACGCTCAATTTAAATAAAATTGATGTCTGTGTTGTAACGCGAGTGCGAAGCTTACGTTGAACCAGAAGCTACCCTGTACACACTCCAGGCTGTCGACATGCCTGGAAAGCCTACAGTATGAACACCGCTCAATTTACACAAACACGTGGATCGGCGTGATAATACTGGGCTCTAAGTGCAAAAAAAAAAAAGGAAAGCGGCAGACGCAGTGGAATTGAAATCCCCCCATAATAGCAGCACGTAAAGGGCACTTGCCGTAAGTGCTACAATCTAATGCAAACTAGGCAGTTAAGTATATCTATACAAGACGTTTTCGTGCTGTCTATTGCAACAGGTGTGAGCTGAAAAAACTATATATGTGACTCTTGACGGACACATCTGAGTGTCATGACATGGCTCTCTTAAAAGAAGCGCGTTGACTCTCTTGTGGGTAGAACAACACTCGGAAGAAACTATACTGAACCTCAAAGAGAAAGAACGTGTCTCTTTAAAGAGAGGCATATACATGGTAAGAAAGAACTCTCAAAAAAGAGTCAAACAACCATTTTTTTTTGTTACAGTATGTATGTGCATAACTTGTGATTTTTTATTTGGCTAGAACATCTAACAACATGAATACTTACGCCCTCGTAAAAGTGCAACGATGTTATGTATTATCACGGCCAAGTTCATTGCGATTGAAAGAAAGCCCGTTGGCTACAAGATTAGACGGTGATCAAGTTGCTTCATCTCTTTCTAATTTGATTTTTGAGTTACCTTGCTTTGCCACGTCCTTCCAGAGGCACATAGCACTGTATGAAACCGAACTACGAACGTAGGAAGCGCAAAAGACGTTGCTGAAAGAAGGCGTTCGTGCGATTGCCCAGCTAATGATTCCCATTGTGTCACTTCGTTGAGTGCGAGGAAATCGTCACTACGGCAGCCGTGACGAGTGCCTTGCGGGAAGACGTATACGCGCTGGGCAGCCACGAACCTGACTCAGGCACGCGTCGCTTGTTTAGCCGTCAGGTTCACCCTCGCCACACGGCGTGCGTCGTCGATGACGAAACCACTTTCTCCCGAGGCGCGTCTTCTGGGAAACCTTCTTGCCGAGTATCGCAGCAAGCGGCGCCGCTTCGGGCAAGCCTCGGAAGCAACGCCGCTAATCGGGGGCAGCGTTGTTTGCGATGAGGATGTCGTGACGTCGACTGTTACCATCGGTGCACCGATGCGCGGGTAGCAGATGGGGGTGGCACACACGTCAGCATATAACAAAGGTAGCGAGAACGGTCGACCTTAAAACGAGGAGTGTGCAACTTCGAAATTGTATTACTGCTGTTGTTTTGCAGTTCTTGCGTTTTGTTGCTCAAAAAAAAAAAAAAAGCCCGCCTTCGCATCGAGCGTGCGTCCGTTTGGTTGAGGACCGAAACCGCCCACTACAGGCGCTCGTTCAGCGTTTTCGGCTAACTTTGTCGGCACAACTCGAGCCAAATATTGGTTGTGCGTTTTTTTATTTTTTTGCCTATTAAACACAATAAAAAATGGTTCCTATTGCGATTCTTTCTGTTTTCGAGTTTCAAATATCGTCATAAAAAATTAGAGCTGAGAAACCTGCAATCGAGTAAAATAAAACGACTGGAATTGATGACGATGAGAGCTTAGTGTCTAGAGCTCTACAATTCTTATTCACATGTACCATTTTTCTTATAAATGCAGCAGCATCAGGGCACGTTGTTTCTATGATGACACATGGGCCAACCAACAAAAGTGATTTTATTTAGGTCGACAAAAAAGTGAATAAGTTATGAACACATTGACGGTTCAATGCTTGTGGCTATATAAACACATTCATTCTTTGCTAAACCAAAATTAGAATCTCCACGAGGCAGTAAACATTGCAAAGACCAATCCTGCATTTTGACGAAAACGCTGCTAAAGTTTTTGGGAGGTAACCACCCCGTAAACCAATTCACCAGTTTCACAGATGGTAGAATAGCCATACGCCAGCCGTCATGACTTGTGTTTAGGGGATGCCCACGCAACCAGCCCATGGCGGCGTTTAGTCTGCTTCACTTTGACGGTTCGCTGGTATTAGGCCGCTGGCGATTCGTACAGTGGCTTTTCTGAATCTGGTAGTGAACTACCGAAGTTGGATAGATACTGCGAGTCATAGTAGGAATGGTTAATTTTTTATTCTTTTTTCGCAGTGAGCTACAAGTACAATGATAAGACAATGTGTTGAATGCCACACTGCCACGCCATGCAGTCAAACACAAGGTTTTCTGTTTTGGATGAGCATAAACCTACAAGAGAAGGAGAAAATATTCTTCGTACTTGTGGCATTTGAGTCGAAACATAAACGTGCGCAGCAGGGTTCATCTTCAGAAGGTGGCGAAATTTCGTCGAAGCACCCCCCCCCCCCCCTTTTTATTACATCACTGTATGGGAGAGACATTGGGCCTCTTTCTTGGGTTACTAGGGAGCACGGGTGCCCACCTCTTCTGCACCCGCCCGTGTGCCGGCGTATGATTAGAAGCGAAGAAGTACTTGCCATCAAAGAAGTTTTCATCAACATGTTTCTTTTGTAAACTGTGCTGTTTTGGTTTCTTCCTGTAAAAAATAATTGTGAAATAAACTTGAAATTTGAAACCTGAAGCATTTGTTTCTGCACTCATAGCATATCTTCATTTGCTCATAAACTGATTTTCATTGCTGTGCACAGATGCCAACCATTCTGTGGGGTTGCTGATTAGTAAAGCAGCTTATTGGCAGATATATTTTTGTTGTTGTTATCCTTTATCTGTGAGACTATACTGACAAGAACATAAAAATTCGATTTGAAGATATTATATCTATGGTGATTTGATCAGCTTACAATCATACCTAAGATATTTCTACGTGCTGTGCTACTACACTGATCACGCTTCAGTTGGCAAATATAACCAAGGGCCTTCTGCTTACAAGTGCATAAAAGCAGCGTAGTTTGATTGATTTGTGGGGTTTAACGTCCCAAAACCACCATATGATTATGAGAGACGCCGTAGTGGAGGGCTCCGGAAATTTTGACCACCTGGGGTTCTATAACGTGCACCCAAATCTGAGTACACGGGCCTACAACATTTCCGCCTCCATCGGAAATGCAGCCGCCACAGCCGGGATTTGATCCCGCGACCTGCGGGTCAGCAGCCGAGTACCTTAGCCACTAGACCACCATGGCGGGGCAAGCAGCGTAGTTTCTGCCACGCAAATCGATGAGTGCTCGAACACCTACGTCGTGGTTCTATTAGCTAGGTGATGCGAGTGAACGGCTGCGCTCTTCCGAGAATTACTTCTTTTTGCGTAGCCGATGGCCATGCAACAAAGCTAAAAGGCATAGGACGAGAAAATGGAGGTTTAAGTTGCTCTATACCTGTGGTACTTTTTCTTCCGTGCGAAGTGCCTCGAACGCACTGACCCTCTGAAGGGCACAGCCACCCGCTCGCGTGATCTAGCTAAGAGTGAACAACTGTGTGCATATACTCCATGCCACATAGCAGCAAGCACTTCTTTCGTGCGCAGCATTTGGGCCGGGTGAGCAACAGGTGTATCTGTACTATCTGCTGCTAAAAATGTAACTATACTTCCAAAGGCGGAGTTACACACTCAAAGTTGGCGAGAATAACCGATCTCAAGAAGATACAACCCACTTAAAAAGGTAAATAATCCCGTAGAGTACGTGAAACTGCCTTCTTTGTTTTCTCGCTCCAGAATTTGCACGACGGCTTGTTCGGGTATTTGCATGGTTGGGAAGTTTCCAGGCACAATGCTCAGACAGTGTTCACGAAGTGGTATACGGGCATTTTATGACATCACAGCAAAGGATGTGCCCGGCGTTCTAAACTTCTTCAAGAATACGCCGCATACGCTCATAGAAGGACATAATACACGCTAGAGTCAATGACCTTCTAAGCGAAGCCTTGACAACGCAGTGGCTGCAGCCGAAAAGACTTCGCAGTTCGTTCAAGGCGACGGACACGCTATGTCGCGGCAGCTGCACTCCCCCCCCCCCTCCCCCTCCAATGACAGCCATGTTGGGCTTACATTAGCGCCCTCTCTATGTGCGACGAAAATTGCGAAATATAACACTTGCGCGTGGTTTTTTGTGTGTGCGTGTGTGTGTTTGTGTTTGTGAGTGCGTGCTGGTGTTGTGCGCATGCATTTACCCTGACTTGTCTACAAGCTCACGACATGAGCAAGGCGAATACAAGCAAGAAAGATACCAATAAAAGCTTTGTGTACCAGTGATACAAATTTGTATGTCTAGTAAGAGACAAAGTCCAACAAGATCTAAATACACAAATACTGAGAAGTGGTCCTTCACTAATCGAAAATTGAAATAAAAATAGGGAGAGGCTTGCACCCACCGCGCAAGACTTGAAACAATGAAGGTGGTCCAGGTGGCTGGCTAGGTTAGAACTAGGCTTATGTTAGGTTCGAACATGGCTGATGCTAGGCTTGAACATGGACATTGCTATTGTCTGGTTCGAACTTGGCTAGGTGGGAACTTGGATCATGTTAAGCCTGAGTGTGGCATATGATAGCCTTTTTCTTAGCTTATTATGCACATTGAATCGACCAGCATCACTGTTTAAAGAGTGTTGCAGGGTCAATGCAAACGTCTGCGTTTTATTTAGGCTTAAACCTTATTAATACACAATAAACAAACCATTGATTTTCTAAGCAAGCTTTGTATAACCACTGAGCACTCACGAGCCATATAGGTGTCCTTCATCGTTCTCTTCTTGGAAGAAATCTTGGTCACCATAATCGCTACGCATGCACTCTTCATCATCAAACGGTTGCTGGGCGACACCAATTTCAAGCATGGCGTGGTCTCTACACAACTGCTGCAGCGCGCATGTAAAGTTTGGCGTGGCATCACCCCAGCTGTCGCGGTGGTAGAGCATACAATAAATTACAGGTAATGTGCGGTGGCTGTTTCGTCGACTTGGCAGTGTGCAAGCTTCGGCCCTTCCACGGCTTAGCGTGAGATCATGGTCGCGAGGTGCGGTGAGGACAGGTCACTGGAGGCCAGGTGGTGCGCAGCTGTGACGGCTGTTATGGCAGCGGCAAGGTTTATTTTTTTTTAATGCGAAGCGTTTCCTGACAAACTTTGCTGAGTTTGACAGTATCTATCTATCTAGCTGCCTACGACCTTAATATCTCCTGGTCGTTTCGATAATTGGTATAGCAGCAAAACTGGTATGACATACCATGACTGTATGACGAGCATAAGTGACTAGTCATAACATAAAAATTATGATATGTATGTAATGAATGCCGTCATTTACATTTCAAAGTCCTGCTGCTCTTGTGGTGGTTTCGTTCACATGCCATATTGCAAAACTGGTATGGTATTACATGACTGCCTGGGGAACACAAGTAACAGACGATAAGGCAAAAACCATGACATGCATGTGATGTAAGTCATGCCTAAGCGCCGCGCTCATAGTGCGCTCGTGTTTGTTTCGCTAGCTTCACACCTCGCCGCCATAGAAAAACTCATACCTACATAAAGAGCGGACACTCCCGTAGGGCCCTGCAGCCCAGCTACTGTGCTGCTTTCAGCGCCATGAGTGGTTGATCAGACCCGATATTGTCTTCAGCATAAATAAAATAACAAATTTTTTTCTTTCGACGCTGGGATTTCAACCCGGACGCTCATGCTCTGAAAGCGAGCGTCTTTATCACTAGGCCACTCAACCAGGCTTCCGCTTAGGGAGGGCATGTACAGCACATCTAAACCACATGAATGTGCCTCTTTGTGCAAACAAAATGCAGAAAGACAACACTTTCCAGTAGTGATTTACTGTTTTATGTTGCGATGCAATAAATGTCTTCAGCGGGACACGAAGTAGAGCGGATATAGAAAACTGTACAAGTTAATAAAAATTTTTTCATTGCGAAAAAATTATGCCAATGTTGGCGAACATTGCCCTCCCGAAGAGGTTATTACATATATTAGAAAGGGAGTAAAAGCGAGGATGGGTACGTTATTTATCAGTTAATCAAACCCTTTCTTGCTAGGCTTCGAATCAGCTCCATGCAGTGGCCCCTCTGAACATAGCACAGATCTATGCCGCAGGGGTGGTCGAGTGGCTAAGGACTGCTGAATCGCAGGTCGCGGGATCGAATCCAGAATGAGGCTGCTGCTTTTTCGGTGGAGGCGATAGTCGCTGTAGGCCCATGGGCTCAGATTTGGGTGCACGTTAATTGATTGATAAGTTGAGTTTAATGTCCTGAAACCACCATATATATATATATATATATATATATATATATATGATTAGGAGAGACGCCGTAGTGGAGGGCTCCAGAAATTTCGACCACCTGAGGTTCTTTAACGTGCATCCAAATCTGAGCACATGGGCCTACAGCATTTTCGCCTCCACCTTAATCACTAGACCACCGCGGCTGGGGAGTGCACGTTAAAGAACCACGGAAGGTCTAAATTTCCGGAGCCCTTTACTATGGCGTCTCTCATTATCATATGGTGGTTTCGGGAAGTATGATTTTGATATTATTCGCCAGCTTCATCTATACGAAATTCGACATTACGTGACGCAAAGGGACAATGAAGGTATATGACTGGTGCAAACATGATAACATGATAATCATGACATGTACGTGATCTAAGAACATGGGTATATATACCACGCTTATGATGGGTTCACAGTGGTTTCGATAGCTTCACATATACTAAATTTAATATTACACGATGAGAACGGACGGTGAAGGTATATGACTGGTGCAAGGATCATAAACATGATATCGTGGGATATAAATTATGACTACATGACACGCTCATCATACGCTCGTTGCCTTTTCGCTAGCTTCGCATATGCGAAACTTGGTATTACGTGTCGCGAACGGACCACGAAGGTACATATCTACATGACATGCGTGTCATGTAAGAACATTACTGCATGCTATGCTCATGATGCGCTCGCGGCCGTTTAGTTTGCTTTACTTATAAAAAATTCCGTATTACAACCCGTGAATGAATGACTACTACAAATGACATGATAATCATCACAAGAAAGCCGTGTACGGCGTAACTTACTTGTTTAACACTACTGGTGCTTGTATTGAAAACGTCAGGGGTGCCGTCGTTACGCGACTATCAACAGAATACTTGCATTTTTCACGTGAATACACCAACAACTTACTTGCAACATACGTGTGTGCGTATAACATTTCTACTTTTGTTTGCTGTGAACCACGTGGGTCCGCCTCGTAACCTTGTGCTGATTTTAAAGTGACATATCAACCTTCCTCATTCGAGCTTTGCATATCATCGATTCCTACTATACGTGGGATGTGCCAATTTTTTCCTGAATGACAGCTGGTTTTGTGATTTCATTAACATATTCGTTGTCAAAAATTAAGCCAGTTTCCACCCGGTAAAACCATTGGAAAGCGAAACTGTAAGTACGCGTGTCTATGTGAATAGCTGTTGAGATTGTCTAGTGTAGCAAATTCATTGCTACATATGAAATACACGTTCTTCACTTGATTGGGCAAAGCGAGATCCCGTGACCAGCCGGCTCGGGCAATGGGGTTACAGGTAATGAATGCCTTGCGGCTCGTGATTTGGTGCCGGAGCAGCCAAAATCCTGCCAAGTCTTCGCTCCCTGTTGTCTACTTGACCCCCTTACGCACTCATGTGCTTAGCCTTGGTTCATGAGAATTAATCTTCGTTTCTTACGAAAAGTACAAATTGGACATCTGGTATTTGGTACCGAATTACCATAGTTTTTTTGTTTTTTATTCACTTCCACTCCCTGGTAACGTGACCTGCGTGACGGCTGCTGTTATAGTACAATAGCTTTATGACAACGGCGGCACGGGGCTGAAGATTTACAAAGCCGCGCGCTATAAATGTGGCAATGCAGTTTCATGCACGGGAAGGGTAAAAGTATTAACGAAGTGTAATCAAACAGCCAATGTAAGTCAGACAGCACATATTGCAGAAATTCTGCAAACGCTTCTCCAGATAACGTGTTTTGTTTCTTTTCTTTTTTTTGAATGCCAGGAAGAGATAAAGCACAAAGAGTCACCGTACACGCATACACAGCCCGCCAAATACACCAAATTATTCGAAAGGAGAAAAAAAAAACCTTTCGAGTCGTGGCGACTAGTCGCCCTTCGAAAAACGCTGCCAAGGGAACTGTGCTGAGTTCTAAGTTCTTTTTGAAGAAGTTTATTTCAGAACATGAAAGTATTGGCTGAAAAAAAAAGAAACTGAAATAAATATGAAAAAAAGAAGATTGAGAAAGAAAAAGAAAGCGTTCATGCAACAAAAGTGCAATGTTGCTATTTCCATTAACAGATCCCATCTCAATTATTATTTGTTTCAAAGAAGAGCCTATATAGTATTCCACAAGTTGAGTCGCTTAAGTATTCGGGAATGATTTATAATAATGAATTGAACTGGACTCCTCATATAGAGAGTAGGGCATGTAAGGCACAACGTTCCTTAAGCATGACTCGCAGATTGACCAGCAGACGCTATGCTTTACGCAAGGACACTCTGCTTATGATTTACAAAATGTATATGCGTCCCATTCTAGAATTTGGATGTGTGTTATTCTCAGGTGGCCCAGCTTATAAGCTTAAACCTTTGATTGTTTTTGAGTGTGAGGCTCAGCGACTATGCCCAGGGCTCCCTAAGTTTGTTGCGAACAATGTTTTGTACCAGGAGGCGCGCTCACCAACCTCGCCATGTCGGTTCCGTATCCTGACAGTTCAGGCTTATATAAAATTTTATAGCTATTTGGTAAGACGATCAGAATATGTATTCATTAACGACCCAGACTCTTTCTTTCTTGCTCATTAGCCACGTTTTCATACACCACAAATCAATTTTGTCCAGAAGCAACTAGACAGAATAAACCTAAAAATTCGAGATATACCAGCAGCAAGCGAGTCAAATCAAAATCTCATCATAAAATATGATGACATTTTTCCCTGTAAGCCTAAATTTCAATCACACCGGGTCCTAAATAGCCGCTTGCAAGATTACCTGGCATACGGGGAAACAAAGAATGTTATAGCCACTGATGCTTAAGTAATAGATGAAAAGGCAGGAGTAGGTATTTACTCTACTTCACTTGACTGGTCGTTTTCAGTAAGAATACCAGACTTTACACCTATTTTTGAAGCTGAACTTTTGGCAATTGCTCTAGCACAACAAAAACTAACTTTGGACGCCCACACTGCAATAATACTTACAGACTCCCTGTCCGTATGTACGTCACTGATAGCTTCATCTCAATCAGATGCCTTAAGGGCATTCCTTACGCTAATTTCTCCTCAGCTTAAGCTCTTAAAATTATTATGGGTACCTGGACATTGCGGGTTAGAGTTAAATGAAATGGGGGACTCATTAGCTCGAATGGCAATAAATGGCCCAATACTTTCTGTGCTTCTGGTGCTGCCCAGTATAACGGCTATAAGATCTCGAAAATTTGCACTCAGTGCTGATGCCATAGAGTCAGTAACACCAAGCACTGAATTTAGACATTTGAAATATCAATGTAAATCTGGCTGGTGTCATACTAGACAACTGGAAGTCATCCTAACAAGACTGCGATGTCGTGTGCCCCCTTTGAATCTATATTCACACAGGGCTGGTCTGGGAATATCTCCCCTATGCAGCTTTTGTACAGATCTGGAATCAATAGACCATTATTTTTTGTCATGCCGCCAGTACAGTCTATTGAGAAAACGTCTCCTTGCCATCCCATTTGCTAACCTTGGGCGGCCCTTCACCATTGAGAATATACTCTCCTTTGGTGTTTCGGTTCTGGGCTACAGCCACAGCAATGCCTTTAATGCCGTTTGCAGTTATCTTCGTGAAACAAAACGAATGCGCCTCTTCCAATTTGCATATTTGTTATTATACTAATAATAGGTAAATTCTAAACATTAGTTTTAAACTTGTTGCACTTTCAATTCGAGATGTATATTATTCTGTCTGGTCGAAATGGCAAAAAAAAAATATTGAACTCTTTCTGTATTTACGCGTGCTTTATCCTCCTCCTGCTAGGATTAGGTATCATTCGAAAGGCTTTAAATTTCATATACCCAATTCTTGGCCAATCCCCCTGAGTAAACAAGAGCCATAGGGGAGGCATCATCATCATCATCATCATCATTATCATCATCATCATCATCATGTTTTTATTGGTACATCAAGCAGGCAGCATGCACTGTGGGTATCGAAGTGGCTAACCTCGCACCTCCTCTCCGAGCTAGTGTTCAGCGGGTCCCGAATCAATCACCCTGTTTCACCTGCCGCGATCGAGGGCTTCTCCTAGCCCTTAGGACCGGCTCCGTGTGGCCAGCGGAACGGAAGCATATTCTGCGCAGTGCGATCTCACCAAACTGCGCTGATTGCGGCGCGGTGGAAACATTGCCGCACCTCTCGTGTGAGTGTCGCACTCTCGGTGATGCCCGCCAGCTGCTCGTCAAGAAATACTGTTTTTTCGGTTTGCCATGTGTGACCCTGCAGGACATCCTACATCCCACCCGCTACGAGGACCATCGCCGCTCCGCTCTTGCGGCCCTACTCTACTTTCTTGAGGACATCAACTTGACCGAGTGACGTTTATGAGGCACTCACCATGGCGAATCGTGTTCTCCTCGAATATCGCGAGTTTTTTTTTTCTCCTCCTTAATGTGATTCCCCCTTCCCTTTTTACCTTTCTTTCTTCTCTTCCTTCTCACTCTCCTTTCAGTCTCCGTTTCCTCTTCATTGTATTGATGGAGGTGTTTTCACACGAGAGACAGTTATCATGCACTACACACCCAATTTCTTCACCTTTCCGCTTTTTTCTAAAGAACCACCCCCCTCCCACCCCATCTACAGGAATTATAGGGCTCTTCTTGGTGGAAGGGCACGTCCCTACGTTGACGGGTAGGGGTGGTTGTAAAAATGAGTGCCGCCGTGGATGAAGAGAAAAGAAGAATGAAAATGCAGTGTTGACATGTTTCTCATAAAAGCCTGCTATTGACACCGGGATTTCCAGTGTTAGAGATGGTAGTACACAGGTTTTTAAATGGCACATCTTAGGGATCCTCAGGCTTTACTGTTGTGAAAAACCATGTTGTTATGACCCTGTACGTCAAACATTGAGGGAACATGTACGAATGAATAGAGGATTCTTGACCACCTTCTTCTACCATGAAAGGGGGGGGGGGGAGATGCTGCCACTCTTGTCATTCTCAAAAAAACCTGACTATAGTGGCAAGTTGCCCTTGTTGATACGTAATTCTGGCACACTACTTTGCAAAACATAGACAACAGATAACAACGACACAAACATAGACAACAAAGACCACAAATGCCGTAGCACTTTACGCCACACGCCACAGTCGTTCTTTCTATCATCCGTTACGAAGAATGGAGTGTTTTCCACGATTAACAATCTTAAAATACCGGGCCTGGTTTAGATAGCATCTCCGTGAGACATTTAAAACTAGTTGCACGTTTCATCTCGGACACGCTGTGTAACATTACAAGTCTGATGTTTAAACGAGGAATATTTCCTTCCTCCTAAAAAATGCAAAGATTATTGTTCCTATTTTTTAAAAAAAAGGACAAACAAATAGTTACAAAACTTCGCCCAATTGCTATTCTTTCCTGCCTTAGTAAACTCATTGAGAAATTATTTGTTAAGCGTCCTAACAACTACCTAAGTTTCAGTTGCTCAAGAATAACCAATTTGGTTTCCACCCTGGAAGTTCTACTAATCTTGCAGTGTTGTCTCACTGACTACATTAAAAAATGCATCGATTCTGGAAATTTAGTTGGATCAGTTTTTCTTGACTTTACTAAAGCTTTTGACAAGATTAACAATCACGTGCTGTTTCATAAACTTCAGTGTTATAGCATTAATGGCCCTGCGCTAACATTCCTAAAAACTATTTGCTTGATAGACAATATACAGGACACGTAACAGACGCATATTCGGCAAATTAACCAGGGTGTGCCACAGGGCTAAGTTTTAGGTCCTCTGCTTTTCATTTTGTAAATTAATGATCTTCCAGATTCTCTTAACCCCTCCAAGAACGATCATTGCATCTTTTACGCTGATGACACTACCATATCTTCATCCAATGAATCTATTTCTGTTCTTACTTCTAGGCTCAATATTGCATGGATTAACATAATAGATTGGTGTAGCAATAACTACGTAGTTCTGAATCCTTTTAAAACAAAATATATGGTGTTTAAGTCTGCTCAAAGCCCCTAATGATGATTCCCGAACTAAAACTTGATTCTCACTCTATACCTTTTTGCGAGGATGTCACTTTTCTAGGCATACATCTTGACCCTAACCTCACATTTCACTGCCATGTCCACCATCTCAAGCATAAGATTTTATTTGGCATCCCTGCGTCAATAAAAGCTCACCCTTTTTTTTCTCGCAAGGCTCTGCTCGCGTTGTACTTTGCTTTTATTCATAGTCACATTAACAACAGTATCGCTTCATGGGGAAACACGTACGCTTGTCACTTGTTATCAATTCAGCACATCCAAAATAAGGCAATACGCATCATCACTTCCACGTCCATGCAATATTCGCATTCCACTGCATTACTCACTCATACAATATCTTGACGGTTATTTATTTGTTTCAATTTAACATAGTCGTACTATTCTACAAACTGCTTCATAACAACCTGCCTCTTCCATTTATGTCGCATGATTGTTTGCACAATAAAAAACGTGACGGGATTTGCAGCTAACAAAAATTTTTTGTTACCCACAGTTCATAGCAATTACGTCAAAAAAAAAAAACATCGGCATTCTGTGCAATTTAACTTTGGAAGGATATGCCTACAGCCACCAAGTCTCGTGTTTCCGTGGCAACCTTCAAAAATGACCTGAAACATCTCTATCTTAACTGAGTTTATCATGTCATATCTCTTTTCAAATAGACTTTTTGTCTCATTACTTGTAAGTTTTGTTTTCTCTTGACACGCTTATTGATGTTCCATTGATACAAGTGTAAACGCTTTAAATCATTTGTTTTGATTTTGCTCCATATTCCGTTCTTTTGTTGTACTAGTAAATACACCCTGTATATGCATAATTTACCAAAAGTCCCACTACAGTTTCTTACTTTGGGACCCTTGCCTGTATAATGCTCATGTTGTAACATCTTGTTTTGAAAGCAATAAACTGAAACTAAAACTGAAGGAACACAAACGACGAGCTCTCAACTTGGCGCAACCTGCTCTGAATAACTGCATCTACATTTATACCGTCTAACACCAACACTAATATGCGTAGGCAGGCCATCTCAATATCTGTAAGTTGTGGGGATGCCACGCTTACAGAACCCTCCCTCCGGTTGCGCAGAATGGGTGATCGCACAGAAGGGGTTGTTTACGATTTTCCTATAAAATGCTAATTTAGTACATATACCTTGGCCAAAGTTTGTAACGCATTGGCAATATGTCAAGAGACGGTGCGAAGAGTGTATGAAGCACGCATGATTGAAAGAACTTTGAAAGTTTTGTGGTATAACCTGTCAGGATTGCTTCTCCAATCTAAGCAATACTTTCTTCATTTAGACGAGCGAAACGCCGATCAACCACGGTAATATTGAAGCGCATTGAGTTGCCTATCTTGGGTAAGATTGTGTAAGAATTGCAATCCTACAATTTACTGATAATGAGATGGCCCACCTACGCATGTGCAGTGGATGAAGTAAGTGTCGGACAGTACAATTATATGTGCAATTTTCCAATAAAGGAAGTTGAATTTTCAGCGCTAGCCGTTAGATGCCAAGAGTATCAGGTTTTTACCCTTTAATGAAGAAGACAATGGAGCACCTTATGATACTTCTATGTTGCTCAGCCTTAATAGCATTTGAAAAAAGTACCTGGCAGTTCGCCATGCCGACATAAATACACTGCCCATTCCTGAATACTTCCTCCAAATGACCACGAACTAATATAGAAGGCTGTAAAATTGGAGACCCCATTTTAGAGTGGCTCGAATTTGAGCCACTTAAACGTGTAAAAGAATTCTAATCCGTATATAAGCTTTCTATTTATTACCTCTGTATGTACTGTTTATGCACTGCATCATTGTTGTATGATGTGCAAAAGTATGTAATAAAGAAAAAAAGTCGTCGTCATTTTGTTTCTGCCGTTGTTTGTCAGCGTTTTGCGCTGTAGCGTGTCAGAATGCAATCAGCTAGTTTTAGCTGCAGTACGCTTTCAGTTCACATAAAAGTTGGCCTAGAAGTGGGCAAATATTGTGGTAAGCGATATCAAAACGCCCACGATAGCACTTTCAAATATACCTTTAGGGGCTCAGCTTCATAAAGCATATGCTAGTGCCTCGCCGTTGTAGTAGCCACCCCTACCTAGAACGCGGAGTGCACAATCGGCGCTCGCTCCGCTAGTTCGCGAAATGCGCATCAGATGGCACTGGGGGTGCTCGCTCTACTCTGATGAGCTGGAGACACGTGCTTGGTGCGCTTACTTTTTCGCCGGCAGTCCCTACACTTGTGCGCGGGGATAGAAAAATCAATGAACGACTGTTGGAGTAATCAATTGGTTTTCGCCTTTCTAATATTCCAATTATTCAATTAAAATTTTCAATCGATCAATAACGGCAACATTCGCCGTAAAACCTAACACCATTTTTTGGCCGGTGCACATGAGTGCGAGGCGAGCGATTCCGAGGTGCAGAAGTGGAGCTCACCTCATCTTTTACAGCGAAAGCTTTTATGAAATCACAGCTCGAGTCGCGCGCAGCACCGTAGTTGTCCGCTGCCGGTGTTCGTAACATTTCGGCGAAATCAGAAAAAAAAGGAAACGTAGCCCCAATGACAAAGTGGAGCTCAAACCCGGGTCCTCTGGGTGCCAGCCCAGCATTCTAGCACTAAATCACACTGGTGCTTGAGACTTGCTGGCAAATTTGCCTTAGGCAGGCTTGATGTCGGAAAAGTAATCGCGTTAAACGACTTATAAAGCGTTTTAAAACAGCGAAAGACCAAGCAGTCGCCGCAAAACGCGAATAGCGTAACAAGTTGGCCGTCAAATGTTGCAACCCATTGCAAAAGCTTGTTTTCGTTCAGCTATAAACTCTTGCACATAGCCACTTCTGGCATAATTCCTCATCGTCTTCAGCCACTGCATGAACAAGTGGTACAAAATTCCTCGCAATAGCTTAGCGCATACCATACTTCTCAGAAAAATGTCGAAAAATAGCATAGCAAATGCCAGCCTATAGGCCGTCATTCGCTATGCTACGGCATTAATAATAAATCTTTTTGGGTAGTATGCTGCCCCCTAAAATTCAATATTTGTGCCGTAGTAGGCATCAGGCAAGTATGCTTGCAGCAGTTACCTAATGAGTGTTTAAAAAAGGCTCTCAAAGGCCGCTCTTCTAAAGCTTTCACTTTGACTGTGCTGCGCCTTCCGCACAGACCTGGCGTAATTTTTCGCTATAGGGCATATTACTACGCCATAGCAGAACGAGCCCCAAGCCGCCTGCAGCGTTACCTCATAGATGAAAAAATGAACTCGTTTTCTCAGTCGGACATGGCGTCTACCTCCAAGCCCACCCCAAAGTTTCTAGCGTCAGCAGGAGAAAGCTGGGCATTCACTTCATCGAAAGACAGCAGCAAGGCAATCCATCAGCGTTCAACAGAGATGTTTTTAGTTTTTTGTAAACATTTCACTCGTGCAAGCGCATTATCTTGTTACTTATTACGACTTTGTTTGTTTTCAGCTGCGCACTATTTTATCGCATATCATCGCACAAATTCAGCTCTCCTGGCATTTATTAACAAGCAAGCAAGGTTCTTTTTACGTATTTTACCTATTTAACTCTCTAGCCGGCCATAATAAATAAGTTTGAAATTCATCAGAGATTACAAGAAAGGAAACTGCATGGATATAAACGCTAAACTGCTTATTTTGATGGAAGACTTAATATTTCACTATCTGGAACACACATTGTTGATGCGAACTGGAACATATCTAAGAAACAGATTCAAGAATGTATTACGCGACATACTTTCCTACGACAATTACGCAGAAGCAGCTGAGCTCCGTGGTTTGATATCCACTAAATAACAAGAAAAAACGACTATATCATTAGTTTGAAAAAGCTAACACTCCAGACCACTGGTTCTTGTGAAAAGAAGCTGTTGCACATTACTTGTTCATACAAAGAACAACTAAATTAACAATTTATAACACAACTCTTGATAATATACTTAAAACTAAACCAAAACAATTTTGGAATATTATTAGGCAAAAAGATGGAAACGAAATATGGCTTACTACAACATATGGTGCTCCAGTGTGTGATAATAACTGCGCAGCTACATTAAATAACGCATTCGTAAAGACCTTCTCACAGACAATAATTCATGATCATCCCCTCTTTCGTCAATATACCCACTCTTCGATGAATTTTATTACATTCGATTCTTCTGGTATTCGCGAAAAAATCAATAAGTAAAAACTGTCGTCTTGTGGAGTCAACTATATAAACTCAAAATTTTTTAAGAAAATAAATGAATACTCTTTCATCATATTAAAACGCATTTTCCCCCAGTTGCTTAATACGGGAATACTAACAGTGCATTACAAAACTGAAAAAGGTTCTGTTCTGTTTTAACTATTTTGCTGTGGAGAGGTTGAGATGCCTATTCTCGGATACTCCATATCACAAAGTTCTGCAGCGAAAAATAAAATATTAATACAGAACGGTACCCAAAAATTAACAATACGGAAAAGAAAAAAAAAAACATAATAGCACACTGAAACCAGTTCAAATATTATGCCAATACACAGTTTTCTTCGCGCAGTTCACACAGTCATAAACTACTTACACGCACACCTTACTATTCTAATGTCAGTATATACATGACCACATTTTATATAATACCCATCTCTGGCTGTCTGTCATAGGCGCTTGTCCAGTCCGGTCTCCACTAAAAAGTCTGTCAGGAAGATTATTGCCCTTTTCTGGAGATGCATCTCAGACCATGGTCCAAGTAGTTTCTTTATTGTGAGGGGCCGTCAGTCCAAACTTGCTAATTTGTTCTTTAATTTTTCTCTTTCATTCGCGTATTTAACGCACTCCAAAAAATATGGCGAACATTTTCTTCTGCATGACCACGATAGCATTCCGGTGAGTTGCATCGATGTATCTTGTGCAGGAAGCTGTTTGTGTATGCTACTTCCAATCTAAGTCGGTGGATCAATGTGTCCAGGTGTCGTGGGAGGTCTGTCGCTAGGGAAAATTTTCTGTGTGGATCAACTTCATAAAGTACCGTTTCCTTTTCGATTCATGAATTTGGTGATACGTCAAACCTGCGTAATTACAGACCAATGTAACTTACATCAGTCTCATGCAAAATAATAGAACATGTAATGTACTCACACCTTGCACTATTGAAGATAAGAATTCTTTTACTCCGCTTCAGCATGGCTTTCGTAAAAAAGTTTGAGGTGATACTCACCTTGTGTTGTTCACTAACGATTCCCATGATAATGTTGACCTTGGCCATCTTACTGACTGTGTGTGTCTCGACTTTTCTAAGGCTTTTTAAAAAGTAAACCACTGCCTACTCTTATGTAAACTAAAAATACTTAACATCTACCCTGTTGTAATTGAATAGATTGAAGCTTTCGTGATTAACCACGCTGGGTTCGTTTCTGCTACACATTTCTGGTCATCGGGGCTGCAGGTCGGAGCGTGTGATGCAGTGTGGTGAGACTAACGTTAACCTCACAGTTGACCAAGCAACAGCCGACGTACCCGCACTGTTCGTGCGAAATGATTCACAGGCGATTCCTATCATCGTGGAGCCACCGTTCACAAAGCAACCTCACGTTACGGTTGTGGGGTGATGGAACATTGTGCGTATATTTGAAGAGGAGAAGAACGGGAATGAGAGCGACGACACATTACAGTCCACAGAAATTGCAAATCTTTCGACGCGCCCAGTCAGCCTTTGGGCCAAAGAGTCAACAATTATACGGCCAAACTACGTAGGGTTTGTCAAGACCTGCGTTACGAGCAGTGAACCCAACGCTGATCTTTTCGTGGACGACCATCCCAGGTGCCAAGAGGGGGTGACCATTACTTACCGTGTTGCGTTGTGAACGCAGATGCGGGAAACGAGACCTGCATATTTGTAATGAACGTTTTGGACCAGGAATTGAATATGCAAGCCCTCGAGTGGGTTGCGTGATCGGAAGTCTGCTATCTCAATGAAGGTCCAATGCAGGGCGTGAAATCAAGTTGCAGTGTCACGCAACCATATTCAACGGTGACCGCGAACGTCACAACGAGACCAAGCGTAACCCCGGAGCACCATGAGAAACTCGACCAACCCATCGAAGAGTATCGCAACTGTTTTGCTGATAGCATTTTAAGAGACTGGCCGCACCAATTCAGTGGAGATGAAGACCAAACTAACCGGAGAACCCGTAAGGTTTCGCTAATGTCGGGTTTCCTTTGCTGATAGCAAGCATTCGCGAATTCCGAATGAAACAACAGACAAGATAGAACAAGAAACATTCAACGATTTACTTACCGGGCGATGTCGCATTGATCGTGCGAGAGCCTACAGATTGTGGCAAATCAGGGAGAAATACAGAAGACCATATAGCATCACGGAAAAACTACCCAATGGCCAATATTGCGTCGAGAGGCTGCTCAGTACACAGCTTGAGAGAAATGCATGAAGCAGCATCGCTGCACTGGACAGTCTTAAGCTGTAGGGCCAGGAAGCGACAGACTCGGATTGGTCAGACAAAGGACGTCGACCTGGATAGTCGGTAATTGCAGGACGGCCGAGTGTCGGTAATTGAAAACAGAACTCGAAAGATGGCGCCAGGCCACGACCATTGCGCGAGCCGAGCCAGCCGGAGGCCGGAGCTGTAACCTGACACTCAATCCCTTGTGGCGAGTGCTAGTGAGCGATTGTACGCGGGTTCCGATAGAAGGCAGAAGAGGGATGGCTGTGTAACGGCAGAGATGCCGTAATCTTGCATCTCCAGCAGTTTTTGTTTACTTTACCCTAAATAAACGTAATTTTGTTAAAGTAACCGTTGTTTCTTTGCCAGTATTTTCCCTCCCATGTCTCAAATTATTATCGCCTTTTGCATCTCACACTCGTCTCTGGCGTATTTGACAACCTTTGTTGGATCTCTTTACTATAGCTAGCCGCAAGTATAAAGCTTGAAAATTTTGCCGTCACTGACCAGGAATTAGTAACATTACTAACCAAGGGTTTCGTGTAGGACAACTTAGGGTTGTGCGAATGCCCTGTACGAGTGCAGCCAGATTCCGCTTTACCACCATTAGCAACTAAATTATTTATTTATTCAGCCAAACAAATTCTATCTGAAGTTTTCATTTAGGGAACCATCGCCCACCACATCTGAACACCGAGTAGCGAGAGACTCATGTTGTAGCAGCCCTAAAAATCGTCGTCTAGTATGCACCATGAAATGGGCATGATTTGCAGAACTGTGGTGACCGTGGTTAATGTGGACCATGGTGAATCTGTAGCGCTAGTAATTGAGCTAACTAATGCTCGTAAGCATCAATTGAGGAGCAGAAGGAGGAGGTAGAGGAAAATAAGGCAGCAGGGTGGACCTAGCGAGCATCCGGTTTGCTATAATACACCATCGGAAGGGGACTGAGGGATGAAAAAAGAGAATAGCAAGAAGAAAACAATATTTAGCAGCATGCGAACCATGAATAGTCATGACATTTTTACGTGGGTTCACTATGATGGCGATGGTTTCAACTGGCACCAGTCCCTCGAGCCGTGCCGGAACAGATTGCCTGTTAGAAGCTTCACGTTGCCGTTGGGCTCAGTAGGAACGAGAATTATGGTTTTGGCCTCTGGCTCTCGTGGCGCTCGTCTATCCGGTGTGCTCAGAAAGGAAGAGGTGCTAGCGTTACGCCTCTCTGTTTTTCGGCTCGTTACAACTTCGAAGTCGGCGTCACATGGTCCCTCACTAATACGTGACCTTGCTGTTGCAGTTGGATCGCTTCCGCGTCTTGGACGTGGTCACCGCGTACACCGACGAGCATGAACTACATCGGAACTGCTCCTTGTTCATCGCTGATGACCGCAGCAGCAGACTTCGTGAGATGCACATGTTATAGCGCAAAAATGGCAAGAGATACTCGAACAGCGGTAACGCTATAGGCACACTTCTTCATCATCGTCCAACCAGTTCAGCAACATTAGGGGCACCAAGGTGCTTCATTTGTGGCTCCTTGGGTGTCGTCGTTCCCGGGGCGCAGTTTTCATACATGGTGATTGACACTGAACTATGTCGGTTTTGTAAGCAAAACGCGTAACTATAGCACTTTGATGCATGGAAGAGGCGTCATGCTGTGTCAGCTGGGGGCTACATTAGATTAGCCTTACACGGCTTAACTATACGACTTGTGTATCGGTCAACTTCCATTTTGCTGTGCAACCAGCTTGCTTTTTTTTGTTTCACAAAAACGGAAAAACGTCTCAAGTATGTTCGGCGCTTTGTTCGCGTGTCACAGACTCACAGCACATTGCTTGTGGTGCACGGTGCCTGAAACATGCCGTGTATGGTCGGGGGGCGCACTTCACTGGACGACTCGCGAAGCAGTGTGGGGAGAAATCCCAAGTATATATATATATATATATATATATATATATATATATATATATATATATATATATATATATATATATATATATATATATATATCTTTACATGTACTATCGAGAGTGCTACATTTGCGGCAATAGCCTTCGGTAATAAAGAAAGCAGAACGGCTAACGTGGGCAGTGGGAGAGAGGAACAGAAATAGAAGAGGAGGGCAGGAAGGTTAACCAAAAAGTAGTATCTGGTATGCAACTCTGCCCTGTGGTTCGGAAACAGGGGGTTGAAAAAAAAAAAGAGAAAGAATATTAACGCAGGCAGTGATAATACTGTGATTGCGTGATTGGAGACGCATTATCAACACCCATCCTATTTTCGTCATCGCTTTCAATTGTCTTCAAGCTCAAGAAAAAGTTTTAGCTTCCGCAGCACTTTAGAAAAACCATTGACATTGATTGATTTGTGGGGTTTAACGTCCCAAAACCACGATATGATTATGAGAGACGCCGTAGTGGAGGGCTCCGGAAATTTTGACCACCTGGGGTTCTTTAACGTGCACCCAAATCTGAGCACACGGGCCTACAACATTTCCGCCTCCATCGGAAATGCAGCTGCCGCAGCCGGGATTCGAACCCGCGCCCTGCGGGTCAGCAGCCGAGTACCTGAGCCACTAGACCACCGCGGCGGGGCAACCATTGACATTCTCCAAGGCCAGAAAGTTTGAGAACCCCTTGCTTAAACGACAACGCTATACCAGCTCAATCACACAATGCACAAACGGCAGCGAGCTGAAACAGAGGTAAATATATTGTCGCCATGAAGCAAAAGTGCCTGCAAAGGTACTTTCTCACGGCACGAGTGCTCCACATAGTAAAGTGTATAAATAGCCTTCGATATTTCCTAAAGTTATCTAAATAAATATTAAACCTGAGCGCTTGTTTTGAATGTTTATTAGGCGTGTGTTTGATTTATATTGCGACTATTACTAGCAATTCACAGTGCTAATTTGGGCCTATCAGCAATTAGTTTAAAAGGCAACAATGACAATGGCAATGTAATGGTGGTTCTCGTGTAGTCGGTGCATATATGGACTCCACATGGCGATGTGCGCTGCCTTCATGTGCCTTCTCGTCTCCGCGTGTTGTTTCACGCTACATAAAAACTGTCGAAAACGTTCACGAGTAAGCCCGAATCGTCACCATTTCCCACTGTTTTGTACTTTAGACTATGTGCCAACTCTAGGGTGCAGATGCTCTATTAAAGAAAACATTTTCCGTGCCCCTCTCCAAGTGATGTCCAGTCCTTTTCGCCTACAAAGAGACGTAATGCCCATTAGCAACTTTACCTAGCACTGGCGTTGTTGATTGGTAACTATGCAACGCGAAACAGTGCCCTCAGCTCGTGGTGACGCGGTTTTGGCCGGGCAGTGTCGCACGTGCTTCACAGTGCCCCCCCCCCCTCCTGGTATAATCTACTGTACCCTCGATACACACTGGGTCATCGCGCTGCTATATATGACACGAACGACACCTAGAGAAAGCCTTAATCGCTTATTGACTTCAAGATGAAGACGCAATCGCTCACATCTGATACACTGCGGTTTGTGTGGTGTTTTATATTTCTACACGTGTTCTTTCCTTCGCACACTTTAAATAAGCGTGGTTTTAAAAGTGGGCGTGGTCATGACAAGGGCCTACGCTTACCCCTCTCCGGGGCAGAGAAGGATGGCGAGGATGAGCTAGAAACCGACACCAGCGGAAGCGGATTGTTCCAATCCTTATCACTTTCTTATTGCAACGCGTATTAACCAAAATATTGTGGCAGCATGTTGACATCGTACAAGCGCGCCGTTATATTTTGCGCACAAAATTTGGAAGGTGGTCTCAACGAACGGCGCGTTGAGCGAAACACGGAAGACGAACGGAGTAGAAAACCCACGGGATCTATGCTACTGATGATGTCACAGGTCACTGTCATATTTGACGTGCTGATCAAGTTATCTTAGCGTCAAAGGATTACATCATTACATGGCGTCACATCAGGAGGGCATCACATGACAGCGTCGCTTGGTGAGAGGTGGGCCGACAAGGGAGTCAGTGTAACACCAAGTGAGGTGCTGAAAGTTTCAGAAGGGTGGATCATTGCGCTCTACTGAGAACGTCAAGGTAATTTAACTCCTTACGTGCCCTGTCTCCCTCGGGCGGCTTGTTGTGTCTTACAAAGAACATTGGATAACTAAATGCTTTGCCAAGTGTGCACCAGGCTTTCTCCTTCATTAATATTATGGAGAGTGTAAAATGCAGCCGAAATTTTTCTTGCTGTTATTTGGGCACTTCCCACTACGTGGCGTTTCATATTGGAATACGTTACATAAACTTCCATCTTCCCCATCCTGCTAATTTTTGAATTTGTCCCACGTCGCTCCTAAAAATGCATCACCACCTTTTCGACGAAGGACATCGAATCACGTTTCAGTGGCTTTCAAGTCACGGTGGCATATTCGGCAACTAAGATGCCATTGAAGCTGCTCGATCAGCACACGAAGATGACGAAGAAGAATCTATTCTATCTTCAAGGACTTATGCTGCATTGAAAATTGAAAAAATCGCCGAAGAAGAAGTAAAATCCCTGTGAAACACTGAATGCTTATGGCACACGCGACTGCATAGGCTGGACACGTCTTGACGACTTTATTGATATGTGGGGTTTAACGTCCCAAAACCACCATATGATTATGAGAGACGCCGTAGTGAAGGGCTCCGGAAATTTCGACCACCTGGGGTTCTTTAACGTGCACTGAAATCTGAGAACACGGGCCTACAACATTTCCACCTCCGTCGGAAATGCAGCCGCCGAAGCCGGAATTCGATCCCGCGACCTGCGGGTCAGCAGCCGAGTACCTTAGCCACTAGACCACCACAGCGGGGCACGTCTTGACGACTTAGGCCTTCGTCCGCACTCTCTCGGCTTGAGACAACAGTGCTTTGCTGACTGCGGCTGGGTGTCGCTTTCACCAAAGTTTTCGCCTTCTGAATCGGCATGGAATACAGTGCTGCTTGAGATCATTGCGGCAGCGAAGAAACGATAGAGCACGTTCTTTGTCACTGCCCTGGTCACAGCGTGGAAAGACGGCAGTTAGCTGCTGCGTTAGCTCGCTTTGACGACAGACTTTTGCCAGAACAATCAGTGCTTGAAAGGCGACATTATCTGCTTTCGCACAGACAATCAGTGCAAGTCTTATTTAACTTTTCCCGTGGTAGTGGCCTATTGTATAGCTATAGCACTCCAGCTCACAATTGTTTTCTTTTTTACGCGTCTATTTCGCCCTTCGCTTTCTTTTGCTGTCTTTCTTCCCCATTTTCTTTCCCTAAGTGCAGGGTAGCAAACCGGAGGCTCCAATTTCTGGTTAACCTTCCTGCCTTTCCCTCATTTTATTCTCTCTTTGTGGTTGGTTACAACAGCTGTTTCTTCATGTATAGTGCTAGTGCTAATGAACAGAACAGTTGTCTTGGTTTGAACAAGTATTATTTAGCCAGTGCTATGAGTACGTGTACAGCAGAAGCTGCAAGAAAGCTGGCTTGCTACACGAAACACTCAGCACGATAATCGCTCAACTTTTGCAACACGACCACTGTCTTGCACGGAAGACGTGGGGTATTGTGTAATACTACGGCTCGTGTAAATTCTGCATAAAAAGTTGCGTTGTTGACGTCAAGGATGGTTTTAAAATATTTACCAGAACTTCAAAGCACAGCGGGATAATTGGAATTGCATGTTATTGTTATTATATACTGTCTTTTTCACTTGCAGAAGTCGCGGCACAGGCTGCAACTATAGTTTTTGTGTTCCCTTATTCACTAAGCAATAATTCTTTCTCTCTCAACGTTTTCTGCGTCCTTGATGCGGTGATTAACCATCTGACGCCACCTTTCAGAGCCGGCTGGTGGCTGATTTGTGTTTTTCTGCTTCTCAGTGCGTGTCATCACGAGAGCGGAAAGTGCACCTGTGTGTGAAGGCGTAGAAGTGTTCCTAAACGCTCGTATTGTGCGGCTAGGCCAGCAGACAAACCTGTATTGGGCAGTTTTTCATTTATTTCTGGTCTCTTTACCTGATGACAAAGTGCACTTTTTTATGAAAGAAAATAACACAAAGGTGCTAGCATAATAAATTAGGACGCGAAAGGTCGTCGGAAGAATGAATAAAACATTTTCCCGTGTATAAACAGAGAAAACAAGTCAGACGGTGTATACAATCACTACAAGTTGTGAAAGAACTAACGGCCTAACAATTAGAGTGTTGCATGACAAGTCCGACGAAAACACATGCGACCTTTTTAGCGACACGCAGCTGTGTGTGGGTGAGAGTGAGGGGGGGGGGGAGTTAGGTCATTGACATTCTGATATATCAGTAGACGATGCACCTTGTTTTAAGCTTTCACGACTGATTGTAGAGGTGTTGCTCAGTGCAATCATTTTAAAATAAGTTGGAACCGTAAAGAGAAAAAAATATTTTGTTGAAGAAGTTGTCGAACTTAGGTGCATCAAGAAACGAAGGTTATTCTTATCATGGTGTTCAATGAAGTTCCGCCGTGACGACAGCGTGCTCTTGGGGCCCCGAAATGCGGCAAGGAGCGCTTTCTCTTCCCACTCTGCTCTAACTACTACTAAACGGACAACACTCACTCAGTTTAGGCCTGACGGCACAAAAGTGTATCTGCAAGATTGTAAACGAAGTGATCTTGTAGGATGGCCAGAAAATTCAGTAAGACGGTTGTTTTGTTCACACTAACAGTCATTATTTCGTTTCCAGGAAGAGTATGGGTTAGCAATGTAGGTGGAGACTCACCATGTGCATTTAGATACGGGATATTGACAAGACAGAGGGAAGATGTCGGAGGAACGTTAAGGCCAGACTGGAGAGGGAGGTCTGCTCAAGTGTTAAAAAAGAATCAAACCCTAATTTGGAAGTTTAAAAGGCACGCACGAAAATAGGCGGATGAACTATCTGTAGTATGCAGAAAGGGTAGATATCAAGATAATGTTTATTGGCTGTTGCATATGGTACTGTACAAAGAACTTGAAGGATCCTAATAAGTGCCATTCCTTAGGGCGACATAAATAAAAAAACAAGCCAAATGACACGGCTCCATCCTCGTGTTTCCTGCAGCGAAAAAAAAAAACGGTGTTCGCAAATTTCACGCAATCGTCAGCACGCTAGTGGCTACGGGAGCCTACGGCAAATAGCACGCAATGCCGTATGTATGTCGTGGCATGAGACTACGGCATGAGGAATAACGGAAAGGTGGGTTAGTTGGTTAGCGTTCATAATGAATTGAATGGGGCAGCGTTAGGACGAATACACGATCGAGAAAAGTCAAGACAACCACTGCACTCACAACTAAACTTTTATTGAAAAAACGCCACCCATATACCCAGCGCCATCCAACTCATTGTCATCAAAGGTGCCACGTGAACAATGTCAGGGCAATATCAGCTCTAAAACAGCTTCGTGGAAAACATGAGAAACATAAGGATTTACAACAGATAGAAGCAATACCAAGTGGCACTATGCTATGCACGTTTGCAATAGATAATCTCATTATTTTAATAAAAGGTTTATAGATGCTTGACTAATGCATTTTTTTAATCAGCTGATGTGAAAGCTTCTCTTATTTTTCTTCTCTTTTTATTAGGATGGCGTGATTTAATGGCAGTTTCTATAACATGTGGGTTACATCTACAGGAGTGGCTATGGTTGGCTATATGATAACTCGTAAGATTAGCGGAGGAGTGCGAGCGTAGGTGTTCTGGCAGTCTTATATTGATGTACCTCCCAATTTATCCCACACACTCTTTACTGCATGACAAAGCTATCATATACACAATACCTATCATGCAAGTTATAAATTTGTGGACATGGTTGGTTGTGCATTCAACTTTTACAGATGAACTGGCTTTATTTAATTATTTATTTTTTATTTATACCTTAACCACAGCGCCACATGGCATTACAGTGGGGGGGGGGGGGGGACAAAGAAAAATTCAAAGCATACAGTTGGTAACAATCGCTAACAGCATCAGGAAAACAAATAAATACATATACAAGAAGATCATGAGTGTACACAAATATGCACCATAGTGAATCATTGTGCAAACGAAATAAGAAAACAAGATTGCAAGTAAACAAGAATACACTAATTAACTATACAATGAAACGTATTATGGTGATAAAAGCATAATTACATAAACAAGAATGCACAATAAAGAAAAATACGAGTACAAGCATATAGCAGTCACCACTAGCAGTAACGTGAGTGAACAGCAACTCTAATACAAGAAGAATTATTTTAGCAGTGCAAAAAAATATGTCATTGGACGATATAGTTGCGACAGATTTGTCTAATTGATTTCAGTCCCGTGTTGTTCTAGGAAAAAAGACTTACTAAAGAAATGTGTTTTGCAGGAAAACTCCATAACCTTATACTCATGGTCAACCCTAAGGGAACAGTAATTAGGTGCCTTTATGTAGAGATACCTATCAATGCCATCTTTTGAATGAAAGATGTTGTCAAAAAACTTCAAGCGAAGTGTGCGTCTTCGACACTATAGTGTATCCCATTGCAATAATTCTTTCGCGAGCGTAGGACTGAACTTTCTGTCGTAACGTCCACAAAGAAATCGAGTGGCCAAGTTCTGCACCCTTTCAAGTTTTTCTGTGTCACATACTGTTGAGGGGTCCTAAACGACACACACATAGTCAAGAACGGAACGCACATATGTTTCATAAAGCAATTCCTCAGTCGACATAATAAAGTTCTTCGCGATACGGCGAAGGAACCCAAGCGCTTTCCCGGCCTTGCCTGTTACATATTCAACATATCGCTGCCAATTTAAGTCAGAAAATAAGTATACTCCTACGTATTTGTATTCATTAACCTTACCTATAATGACATTGTTAATTGTGTACGATGTCTGAGACTGTAATTTCTTACGAGTAAACTCCATGTAAACTGTCTTATTCAGGTTCAACTGCATGTGCCATCGTGTACACCAATCACTGATTTTGGCCAAGTCTCGGTGAATGAACGCTTTGTCCCGCGAATCCGTAATTTCCCTATATAAAAAACACAGTCGTCTGCGAACAACCGTATGTGGGACTCTACGCCGTCAGTTATGTCGGTGGCGTAAATCAGAAATAAAAGTGGTCCCAGTACCGACCCTTGGGGGACGCGCGATGTTACCTGCGATGCGCGTGAACGGGCACCATTAACGAATACAGTCTGCTGGAGTAATGTCAAATAATCAGTGACCCATGTGATGAGCTGTGAATTAATGCCATATATAGTCATTTACTCAAGAAGTAAACGGTGTGGGACAGTATCAAAGAGCTTCTTGAAGTCTAAAAAATGCAGTCAATTGTTTTTCTTTTGTCTAACGCGTATGCTATGTCGTGCGTAAATTCTGTCAATTGGGTAGTACAAGAAAAACCTCTTCGAAACTCGTGTTGCTGTGGCGTAAATAGTGAATACTAATTCTTGTGTTCAACAATAGAGGTGTATATTAGGTGTCCGAGAATTTTACATGCCACACTAGTCAGCGATAATGGTCGGTAATTAGAGACGTCATTCCGTGGACCAGACTTATGTATTAGGACAATCATTGCTTTCTTCCAATATGAAGGAAGGCTGGCATCAAGAAGTGATTTATCAAACGGTACCTTTAAAAACTGTGCTAGTGTTGACGCACAAAGTTTAAGAAACGCGTTTGTGAGGCCATCTGGACCACAACCTTTTGAGCTGTCTAATATTTTCAAGAACACTTGAATGCCGTGCGTGCTGATGTAAATATCCTCCATATTATCAGTTCGTAATTGATTTAAGTGGTGATCACTATCTCAAGGTGCTATCAGCGGTGTAAAAACAGAACTGAAATAATGATTGAGGCATTCAGCTTTATCAATGTCGTCATGGAAGATATCATCACCAGAAATAAGCGTTGGTATCGACACATTGCCTTTACCATTTCTTTTGACATGTTTCCAGAACTCTTTTGGTTTACCTTTGAGAAGGGATTGCAAAGATTCAGTGTAATCACGTTTTGCTTTAAAGGTGCACGTCTTAATTTGAAGTGTTACATTTTTCAGTCGTGACTTATTGATATCGGTCGGGGTATCACAAAAAGTACGGTAACATCTCAACCATTTTTGTGTAAGTCTGCGCAGTTCTTTCGTGAACCACGGCTTGCTTTTCGCTTTCCTAGCCGTTTAGTGCCACCATGGAGCGAACGCATCACGTAGTTCAGTCATGTTGTATTTCAAAAGAATCCACAACTCACTGACGCGCAGTTGTTCCGCAAAGGTCCCAAATACAACAAAGTTTTTGTCCAGAGGCTCGCTTATTTTTTCAACATTAGCTTTAGAATAATTGTATACGTGCCTTTGGTCGCACACTGATGTTTTAACGTAATGTACATTCATTTCACATAGCACGGCATTCTGATCACTAATCCCGGGCAGGACGTAAGTAACAGTTACGAAACTGGGTTGGTTGTAAAAATTAAATCAAGGATATTATTTTCCCGTGTGGGCTGTAGTACTATTTGATGTAGTGCATGCAGATTCGCGACATCAATTATCTTTTGATCACATGCTCCATATGGCGGCATCGTGGTTGAGTGTTCATGTCAGTGATGTTTAGCAAGCTAAACCCCCCCCCCCCCCGATAATCATGAAGTCCGAATGCACCTCATCAATGGCACTTGCAAGCTGTGACATCACGTCTGTGGGAGAATCAGGTGCACGATAACAACTACACACAGTTAATAGCTTCTTATTTGTTAGCTCGAGTTGACACCAGACAGCTTCACATGTTCCGACGACCACGCCAAGGTTGGAAGACACTATGCCACTTTTAACTAAAATAAATACACCGCCATCATGACCATTCCTATATTTGCGGTAGCACGTACAGTCTACCGGAAACACCTCGTCATCACGTGTTTCATCATTTAACCAAAATTCAGTTCCGAGCTCCCCAGACGACTCGGACATCCGAAAAAATGCACAAAATTCATCCACTTTGTTTCTAATGCTTCTGCAGTTAATTACCAGGATGGAAAGGTTCACTCCTCTAGATTGACAAGGTCATTGCAGTGCTAGAGCTTGCTGTTTCTCTGTGTCGTAACCACGATTTTTACCATTCAGTATCAGTGTGTCATATTTCAGTATGGCCTTTTCACCTTCCTTTTTGTGCGTTTTTGCGTAACGCCACAGTATTTTTCTTTTCTGACGTACCTGCTGAGAAAAATCTTCAGAGACAGTAATTGTCGAGCCTTTCAGTTTACTAACGTTATGGAGAACGTCTTGCTTTTCCTTGAAATGCAGAAACTTGGCTATTAAATGTCTATTTCTGCCAACTTGGAATTTACCGAGTCGGTGCGCACGTTCTATAGTTAGAGAATGGATAGCCAACTTGGAGCCACATAACTGGGTTATGTGCTTCTCCGATTCTTTACTTGTTTGGTTAGCTTCGGTATCTTTTACACCATAGAAGACGAGGTCATGGCGTCGACTACAGTTCTCTAACTCATACACTTTTCGTGTCAGTGACTCTATTTCTTTCTTTTGGTTTTCCTGCATTTTAACGCAGTCTAATATTGCACCGTTCAGGCGATTAATGTTCGACAGTTTAGTTTATAACGCAGTGATACGGCCACCAAGCTCACCTATTGCTACTCGATTGTCTGCATGCACGACCTTGATAGCACTAAGTTTCTCTTTAATAGCACTTTCACCATCTAGAAGTTGTTGCAATTTTGAGTCCACTGCTGGCCCCGGGTTTAGTTCCACATCCCCGCATAAAAAAAGAAGTAGAAAGTAGAACTAAAGACGCCGTACGAGGCGAAATGTACGCCTCGAACGAACGGCATCATTTGAGTGGGACACCACACAATCAAATAACACTTGACGTGGAATAGGCAAAATAAATACCCCATAATTTTGATCAAGAACTTCACCACTGACCTGCAAGAACAACAGAAAATGCGTGAACGACATCGCAAAAGCCATGCCAATTCCACGCCGCGCTGACTAGGTGAAAACGCCCGCCTTATGTAGGCCATCAAACTCAACCGATTTGTGACGTAGGATCAAATGTTTGTAGTCTAAAACATGATAAGTGAGCAAAGCTTTCCAATCTTCTGGGGGTGGGGCGGAAAACACGAAATCAACCTTCTACCGATTGGAAACATTCTTGAGACTATGGGCAAAGCGATGCAGGTATGATACAGCAGTCAAATCGCTGGAGCGAGTTTTGCGCTCAATATAAAATCTCGCGGTTTTGGCCTTTACCCATTTCGTGAGCTTACTTCATGCAGTCGGGATCGCTGCGTTGCCAGAACCGGCCGTCTTCAGCGTAAGAAGGCGGTTGTTGAAGCTGTCTAGAACCTTATGATGGCATGACTTTTTGAATGAAGAGCACAAAGTGGAAAATATTACCATTTTACATGTGGAGCCCCTGTTATACTAGAGGCTAGTCATGCGCCGTCGTTGTCCGCAGCCTCCCCTCCTCCTCCACCAGCCATATGTGCATCCTTTCCTCCTCTCAACACAGCGCACGCTGCGCTCACTTCTCCCCTCCACGCGCCGCGCGACCTTTTGTTTTACGTGCTCCAGCTGTATGCTAACGCGCGCATGCGTAGGCCGGGGCCGGCGCTCGCTATAAATAACCGAGTGTCGGGCGCGCCGCCCTTCGTCGGTTGGTTTGTGCGGTCGCTCCACGTCCGATGTCGCTGGTGAAAATGTATGCTAACGAATCCGCAAACACACTTACTGACGTCCCTTCCAATAGCGTCGGCCAATGTGTTGGCGGAATCCCAAGCAATTCCGAAGACACTTCGTCCGTAGACAAGGCTGCGCTGAGAAGAGCTCGCGATGCGGAACGCAAACGTTGGCGTCGAGCGGAAGATTCTCAGCTTCGAGAACGCGAAGCCGCTGCGAGGCGTAAGCATCGGCAAGAGAATCCGGACGGTGAAGCCGCGTGCAAGCGTCGACGCCGCAAGGCCGATCTCGATGATGCCCGCAAGCGCGAGCGCGAGCGCGCCGTGATAGCGGCCTGGCGAGCCAAACAGTACACCACGCCCAACGCTCGCTTCAAGCGTGACTTCCGACCACTGCAACCAGACCCACTCACCCTTCACTTTACGGACCATAAAGCCATCTTGCTCAAAATACCCAAAGCGTCTCATCAATAAACATCGTCTTTCGCAGCATACGTGCGTGCGTGTTCACTTGTGTTCACACGTGTTCACTCATAACACACACGCATGTCGCAAATTACAAACAACATTTATCGCAGTTCTACAAATATGCTCCGCATGCTAACCAGTGTTTTCACTCGGGAAACTTCCGTCATTTTTTGATGAGTTTTGAGTGTGCTGATTAGCATGTAACAGTGTTTTTTTCGATCGGGGTTGGTACTTCCAGAATACATGCTGTAGAGTGAACAGCAGGCATAAACCAAGATACTGCAGCTGCTGCTGCTCCATTAATTCGGAGGTGAACCAAGACCACAATCCTGACAAAATGTTATAATCTTGTCGGTCAGCAGCTTGTGATTGTTCTGATTGTGAAAAGACATCAGGTAATCATCAACATACCTACAAACATAGCGGAAACCTTCACCCAGGTGGCTACTGAGCTTCCTGTTAATGCGGCTCAAAAAAGATATTGTTAACACGGGTGCAACTTTGGATCCAATGCAAACGCCTGTTTTCTGACGTAGAAATTTATCTTGCCAACCAATGACGGTATCTTTTAGGTACATCGACAAGATTTTGAGGAAGGATTCCAGCAAAACGCCACTCCTCAGCCCAAACTGAAGCTTGTCATTGATTTCTGAAATGCATAATTTAACACTTTATATGAGTTGATTGTGCGGTAATGGAAAGAACAAATCCCCAACGTCCCACTCAGACTAGCGAAAGCCTTTAGAGACTGCTTTTCAAGGTGCTGTACCAAACAAGATGAACTATAGATCAGGTATGGATCTTCCATGTCAAGGCCGGACAAATTATTTTGGAGATACGATGACACAGCTCATTGCCAGGTATTTCTACCAGACACTATATATCTAATGGGCATATCTACCTTATGTGTTTTAACACTAAAATATGTAGAGGCTTTTTTTGCTTTCTTTATGTCTTTGACAAGATGATCGAGTCATGCAACTTTCAACGAAGACACAGCTCGTTTTCTAATCTTGTCAGATTTTTCAAAAACACATGTGAAGTTTTTCGCTACGGCAGACTGTGCTATTTTGATGTACTTTCCTTGGTCTAAAACAACAACAACAAAAAAGCCCTTGCCTGACTGCAGTGCAAGAAGACCATTATCTAGCATATAGCTTATCACTGGAAGAATGCTAGGTGGCTTACGAGTTGGAAGCCGTGGAAGACACCACGTCCATGGCTTCCGCGATGAAACGTGGACAAACATCTTGAACTTGGCGGGCGATGTAGCGCACACAGGTTAGTCTTTCGGGTGGTGAGATGCAGGGTTCAGTGGCAAACTTGGTGTAGAGAGGAAGAAGATCTTGTGCCGCAGTGGGTCACGCCTTTAGCAGGAGGAACCGAGCGCGAGCGGTTGCCCCGAGTGCTGTGATTCCTGGGTCCGTTGCTGCCGCCCGCTTTCCGCATCAATAGACCAGCTGCGCAAGTACTACTTACGCCAATAAACCCCGTTTCAGAGTGGTGGAGGTGCTAGGTAACTACACCTGGAACTCCGCAACAGTAAACTACCTGCCATCCGAAAAATGGCTGAAGAAAACACCCAGCAAAGTACGGCCCAGCCTGCGATGGTCATCGTGCCCACTGCGCGACGCGTGCGCGATCCACCTTTTTTCGACGGTACCAATGAGCAAGACGTAGAATAATAACTGTTGAAATTCGAAAAGGTAGGCGCAAGCAACAAGTGGAACGACACATCGAAGCTGCAATATGTACCCTTCTACCTGAAAGAGGCAGTGAGTCTGGTTTAGCAACCACCACTCGGAATTCGCCACTTGGGTGCTTTTAAGCTACGCATTACCGATGTATTCTGTCGCCCCAAGGTACGCAAGCTCCGTTCCGAACAGCGTCTACGGGGACGCGCACAGCTTCAAAGGGAAGGCTTCACTAGCTACATCGAGGATGTGCTCGACTTGTGCAAGCGCCTTGACCCTTCAATGATCGAAGCGGACAAGATCAAACACATCTTGAAGGGGTTAGACGACGACGCCTTGCAGATGCTGCTGGCCAAGGGTCCACGTAGTGCCCGAACTGGCCCCTCTTTGCCAGAGCTTTGAGGAGGGGGCAAACAACGGGTTATGACGCACCGACGAAACTCGAGCGCCATTGACCCTAGATGGAGACCACAACACAATCATGTCGGAAATCAAAGGATATGTGCGCGAGGTGGGGGCCATACCACTTTCGTGTCTGTCGTATCAACCGGCAACGGAACCCTCTTCTGAGCGTCTCGCGCCAGCCATTAGGCAGATATTACAGGCGCAGGTCTCTGAGGCACTGCCGTCCGTCTCTCAGACAGCACCTGTCACCACGCCATCGACTTACGCTGCTGTTGCTGCTACTACGCCACGACCTCATCTTGGGCCGACTTCCCAGCTTGTACGAGTACCAACGACACCATTTCCTGCAACACAACAGGGCTATAACGGAAACCCTTGGCACACAGTTGACAATTGCCCGATCTGTTACGCATGCAGACATTCAGGTCACGTGGCGCGGTTTTGTCGCCGGCGCTTCGCAACGGGCCCTGCTGCAGCTCCGAGGTACTCTGACGACCCTTTCCCGGCCCCGTACAAAGCGCAACGAGAAGTGCCCCGTCAATGCGACCGACAATCAGTGCAACGCGGCCCGTCACCATCCTAACTAGACTACCACCCTGCTGCCGACTACCGACCATTCGGTCCCCGTCGCTCATCCTCCCCACGCCGCTACCGTTTTCCGTCCCCTCTGCGTCGCCGACCGAACCCCGTGGAGACGGAAAACTGACTGCCACAGCTCCGGAGGCACGAGCTGCGAAATCCTGGCAAGTAGAAGTCCTCGCCCGTCTCCCACAAACGTTCTGGAACTATTTGTTGAAGGTCTACGAACTCTTGCGCTTGTTGACACGGGTGCCGCCGTCTCTGTGTTGAGTCAAAAACTCTGCCGTTCGATACAAAAAGTAACGACGCCGCCCTTCCGATGTTTTGCTGAATACCGCGAGCGCGCAACCAATTCGACCAGTCGGAGCATGTACGTTGAGAGTAATCATTCAGAACGTCCTGTACCACATCGAGTTTCTCGTGTTGACCACTTGTTCCCACGACGTGATACTCAGATAGGATTTTTCGGCGCGCCACCACGCCGTAATCGACTGCGCTCGCGCACAGGTGAAATTTTCCGTGTTTTCGGATGCGCCATCTACCAGCAATGAGCGCACTCACCTTGGCAAGCTTCTTGTTGCTTCCGACATAGATGTTCCCCTCTTGGTGTCATCGTTATCCCCGTCAATTGCACTGAATTTTACGGCTCTACCGTTGTGTTCTGCCCATCCGACGTTTTCAGTCGCCGCCATGGTACGTCTCTGCCATACGCCGTTCTGCCACATCACCAACATACTTCCGAAATTGTCGTTTGCAATCCTAGCTCATTCCCTCTCACCTTAAGAGCTCACAAAACACTGGGCTATGTTCTTCCTTCTGTTGACAACGTTATTGTGCCTATTGAGTCCCATGACCCTGGCCAGCAACTTCAACTGAACGCTGTTGCTCCTCTTTTTACGCGGGATATGACTACTCCTCGGATATCTCCGATCGTTCCATCGACAGCAAGCTTCCTCCGGATCAACGAAACCAGCTAAAAACATTTATGCCTGAATTCCGAGATTCCTTTGACCGTCCTCATAAGGCACTGAGTCAAACTAACACCGTCACTCACACAATCTACACTGGAACGCACCCTCCTTTGCGGCAACGCCCCTACCGCGTATCACCCAAGGAACGAAGTGTAATTGCAGAGCACGTGGACGATATGCTTCAGCACGGTGTCATCCAGAATCATCTAGCCCCTGGTCTTCACGTGTTGTGCTAGTGGAGGGAAAAGATGGTTGGATTAAATTTTGTGTCGACTACCGGCGACTGAAAAAAATTACACGGAAAGATGTATACCCTCTTCCCCGCATCGACGACGCTATCGATTGCCTACAAGGTGCCGAATTCTTTTTTTCGCTAGACTTCCGTTCAGGTTACTGGCAGATTCCGATGGCAGAGTGTGACCGTCCCAAAACAGCGTTCGTTACGCTGGATGGCCTATACGAATTCCCTGTTATGCCATTTGGTCTGTGCAATGCACCTGCAACGTTTGAACTAATGACGGACAGCATTTTACGCGGCCTTAAATGGCAGATATGCTTATGTTATCTTAATGATGTTATCGTATTCTCTCCTCATTTCCCTACCTACGTCGACAGTCTGCGCACAATTTTTCAGTGCCTTGCTAAGGCAAACCTCCAGCTTAATCTAAAAAGTGCCGCTACGGGGCTCGCCAACTTACTATACTTGGGCACGTTGTGTCAAAGTATGGGATTCGCCCCGACCTGGACAAACTTCGAGCCGTAGCCGACTTTCCGAAGCCGACTTCACTCAAAGAACTTAGGAGCTTCATCGGCTTGAGCCCGTATTTTTGGCTTTTCGTCCACAACTTTGCATCAATAATAGCCCCACTTACGCAACTACTGAATGGTTCAGCTAATATTTCTAACTGGACCCCGGCATGTGACGAAGCCTTCCTTATACTGCGCCGCCTGCTTACGTCGCCACCCATTCTACGCCATTACGACCCAAGTGCCCCCACTGAAGTGCACACAGATGCCAGTGGCATTGGTCTGGGAGCAGTACTCGCGTAACGAAAGCCCGGTATTCCAGAGTACGTCGTCGCATATGCAAGCCGCGCACTTATGAAAGCGGAAATTAACTACTCCGTAACTGAAAAAGAATGCCTCGCACTTGTTTGGGCGTTAAGCAAGTTTCGTCCTTATTTGTACGGATGGAGTTTTGACGTTGTGACAGACCACCACAAACTTTGTTGGTTGGCGTCGCTAAAAGATCCTTCAGGTCGCGTTGAACGTTGGGCTCTTCGCCTACAAGAATTCGACATTCGTGTCGTCTACCGCTCAGGACGAAAACACTCTGATGCGGACGCCCTCTCACGATCACCAGTGAAATCCAGCACAGACCTGCATTCGGATGCCAACTTCTCCATCGCTCCCGTTTCCGTCTCAAGCATGTTGCCTGAACAGCGCAAAGACCCATGGATAAAATCTCTCCTTAACATTCTTTCCGACTCCTCAACGTCTGCGTACCCACGCGCTCATCGCCGCCAAGCCACACATTTCAAGATACGGAATGCGCAAATATACACCAGAAACTAACACGCGAATGGTCGCAAATGGCTCTTGGTTATACCACGCCACATTCGATCTGATGTCTGTGCGTATTTTCATGCCGACCCACAACATGCTCACGCTGGTGTGTTAAAAACATATCACCGGATCCGCCAGCGTTACTACTGGCGTGGTATGTACACCTTTGTACAAAAATACATTCGGTCCTGTTCATTATGCCAAAGACGAAAGACAGCAACCCATTCACCCGTATTAATACATCCTCTACCGTGTCCGGTGCGCCCTTTCGACCGCGTTGGAATCAATCTATATGGTCCCCTTCCGTACACCACAACTGGAAATCGATGAATCATTGTCGCCGTCGACCATCTGCCAAGGTATGCTCAAAGAGCTCCGCTACCTATGGCTGGTGCATTTCACGTAGCCAATTTTGTCTTGCGACGCTTCGTACTGCGTCACGGGGCACCACGTGAACTACTGAGTGATCGAGGGCGTGTCTTTTTGTCCGAAGTTGTACAACAACTCCTTCGGGCATGCCGCACGGTGCACCGCACCTCTACAGCCTACCACGCGCAGACCAATGGTCTGAGCACTTCAACAGAACGCTAGGGGACATGCTCGCCACGTATGTCAATTCCGACCAATCGAACTGGGATGTAATTCTTCCATTTGTGACTTATGCGTACAACACCGCGATGCACTCAACCACAGGCTTCTCGCCTTTCTTTCTTCTATATGGGCGTGAGCGATGCTCCACCCCTGACGCCATTTTGCCGTATCGTCCCGCCGTCTCAGAGTTCAACCCTCTTTCTGAAATTGTGCACCACGCTGAAGAGTGACGTCAGTTGGCCCGATCATTCCCCTCAGACATGCAAGCACTCGTAAAAGACCACCACGACCGCGACCAACAAGTCGAGACTTTTGCCGTGGGCTCACTCGTCTGGCTCCGACTGCCCTTTCACTCCCCAAGGCTGTCGTCTAAGTTTGGCTCAAAGTATCACGGTCCTTATGGCGTCGTTGAACGTCGATCTCACGTCACATATGTGATTGAACTGGTCACGCCATCTACAGACAGGCGACGCCTTGTTCTTGAGAATATCCACGTGAGTTGTCTCAAGCCCTATTACGACCCACTCCTACTCTCGTGACCTTGACTTGCCAGGATGGCTCGTCTTCGTCGTCGGGGTATTGTAGAGAGAAAGAAGATTGTGTGCCGCCCTGGGTCACGCCTTTAGCGAGAAGAGCCGAGCGCAAGCTGTTGCCCCGAGTGCTGTGATTTCTGGGTCCGTTGCTGCCACCCGCTTTCCGCATCATTAGAGCTGTTGCGCAAGTACTACTTACGCCAATAAACCCCGTTTCAGTGCAAGAAGACCATCATATAGCATATCGTTTATCACTGGAAGAATGCTAGGTGGCTTACGAGTTGGAAGCCGTTGAAGACACCACGTCCATGGCTTCCGAGATGAAACATGGACAAACATCTTCTTGAACTGGGCGGGCGATGTAGCGACCACAGGTTAGTCTTTCGGGTGGTGAGATGCAGGGTTCAGTGGCAAACTTGGGACTTTTTTGAAGCACTTGAATGTGTCTCTCGGGAACGCAGTGATCACCTAACACCAACACTTTACTTTCGGGAGGAGTGGCCTTGACTTTTCTGGGAAGAGGCTGCAGAATGTGCGACCAAAGAAATACTGTAGTGCATTCAACCGTGCCACTTCACTCACGGAATAGTCGCTGTCCTCCAGGACCGTCTCGATTCTTGTAGGTTGCCACCCGCCAAAGGTCTTTGTTGTAACGGGCTTAACACCACATTTCTGAAGACATAATGTGCAGAGATAATGTGGCACATTCGACGGGAATGGCCCAACGAAAGCGTCAAGCCTCCAAAGAGAACCTGGACTTCATTAGGACACATATTCTTTCTTCTATACCAAGACGCAGTTCTGGCTTTGCACACACAAATCACAATGAGGGACGCCAAGCTGGCTGGGTCTTGTATTTGGGCGTTGAAACAAGGAAAAAGGCCCTGTATACTAAAAGTGCATTGCAGAATAACGGAAAGGTGGGCTAGTTGGTTAGGGTTCATAATGAGCCAGCTTGACGTCCCTCATTGCAATTTGGGTGTGCAATACCTGAACTGCGTCTTGGTATAGAAGGAAGGGTCTGTGCTCTAATGAAGTCCAGGTTCTCTTTGGAAGATTGACGTCTTCGTTCACCCATTGCCGTCGAATTTGCCGCATTATCTTTTCAGAAATGTGGTATCAAAGCCGTTACTACAAGGACTTTTTGCGGGTGGCAAGCTACAAGAATCGAGACGGTCCTGGAGGACCGCGACAATTCTGTTTGTAGAGCCGCACGGTTGACCGCACTACATTTCTTTGGTCGCATCTTCTGCAGCCACTTCCCAAAAATGCCAAAGTCATTCCTCCCGAAAGTAAAGTGTTGGTGTCGGGTGATCATTGCGTTCCCGAGCGACACCTTCGAGTGCTTCAAAAATGTCCCAAGTTTGTTACTGAACCCTGCATCTCACCACCCGAAAAACTAACCTGTGTGCGCAACATCGCCCACCAAGTTCAAGAAGATGCTCGTCAACGTTTTATCACGGAAGCCATAAACGTGGTGTCTTCCACTGCTTCCCGCTCTCGTAAGCCACCTAGCAATCTTCCAGTGATGAACTGTATGCTAGATAAGGGTCTGTTTGTACTGCAGTCAGACAAAGAGGGTTTTTTAGTTGTTTTAGACTAGGGAACTTACAACAAAAAAGCACATGTGCTTTTCTGATATGGCAGCCTGCAGGCAAGGAACTTCACTTGTGTTTCTTCAAAAGCTGCCAAGATTAGAAAACGAGCTGTGTCTCTGTAGAAAGATGCACGACTCAATCAGAATGTCAAACCCATTAAGAAAACCAAAGGAAAATCCCTGAGCATATCTTTCGTTTTAGAACACATAAGGTAGATATGCCCTTCTGATCCACAGTGTCTGAAAGAAATACCTGGCGAGCCGTCGTGTCATCGTATGTAAAAAAGAATTTGTCCTGCCTCAACCTGGAAGACCCATATTCTCATCTCTAGTTCATCTTGTTTGGTACAGCACCTTGAAAAGCAGTCTCTGAAGGCTTGCGCAAGTCTGAGCGTGGGCGTTGAGGATTTGATCTTTACATTACCGCAGAAGGAACTCATGGAAAGTGTTAAGATATGCAAATCACAGTTCAATGACGAGGTTCAGTTGAGGACGATGACTGGAGTGTCGCTCGAATACTTCCTCGAAATTTCATCTATGTACCTAAAGTCTACCGTCATTGGTTGGCAAGATAAAGTTCTGCGTCAGAAACAGGCGTTTGCATTGGATCCAAAGTAGCACCCGTGTTAATCGATATCTTTTTGAGCCGCGTTAACAGGAAGCTTAGAAGTCACCTGGGTGAAAGTATTCGCTGTGTTTGTAGGTATGTTGACAATTACCTGATGATTTTTGATAACGAGCAAATCACAACCAGCTGACCGACAGGATTATAAAATGTTGTCAGGATTGTAGTCTTGGTCTCAATAGTTCAGGTTAATCTATTTCAGAAAACAATTACAATTTTTGAAGGTGTCCATAAGGTGAGAAAAATCGTTTCTGTGGTTACATACGCATAGTTTATTTAGGAGTAACAAGATTTTTTATAAAATACACCCAAAGGTGTGTTAAAATTATGTCTTGCAATAACAGTCTGTGTAGTTTATAAACGCACAAAAATACAGAGATTATGTGGTGTCACGTGGCAAGCAGAGACAGAGTCAAGCAATTTTTTAATCATTCAGCATCCTCTCAGTACGCCCGCTTTTGCGAATTCCCTTGCTCGCCAATACGGCTATTTTAACCTCAACTTCAACTTCAAATTTATTATTTATTCTAATGCAGATTAGAAACGTCCCCAGGAGCTAAAAGCTGTCGTCAGCAGCTTGACTGAGCAAAAGAGGCGTTGTACATAATAGTGCGAGAATATAAACCTTCTGGTACCAAACTCATTTGATACTCAGATGCATATTATACTCGTAGGTAACACCTCGCATAACGGGATGACATTTACTCAGTCAAATTCTGATTCTGAAGAGTCACTGTTGTCTCACTTGGAGCAGAGAAACTGGCGCGCACAAACGTAGCGCAAGCAAATAGCTTGGGTGAGTGTTCCTAACAGCGCGTCCGGAAAGCAAAAAAAAAAAACAGTCTTATATTTGTAATAATCACTCCTCTAATCGCCGAAAAAGCGTTTTTTTTTTCGTTTTTTGAGTCCCTTAAACAGGAAACGCAACCACAGCGGCATCATTTGTGTCAGTAAGTTCCTGCATGAAAACAAGCATAATACCGTGCCGGAGAGTAATAAAGGAAAAAAAAAAGTAACAGATTGGTCACTTTTTCAAAGATTATAAATCAGAAATCCATCAGTATTGCGGTCGCAGAAAGTGGTAACAGTGATGTTCCGAACTATGCCGGAAAAAAATCCATTTTAGAACATAAAAATTCTCGATTTATGTTTTTTTGACTGCATACGTTGACAAAATTAATGTAACATTTTCCAGCACAATAGTATCCCCCCCCCCCTGCCACTAGTAATGCATGTGAGTGACTTGTTTCCTCCTGCTGAAACCATGACTAGGGCCAACGCTCACGCGAGAGAAAAGCATGATTATCTTCACTCACATCCTGTAAGTACTTCACACAATGTTGGCTTAGTGTCAACACCAGTTGTGAACTAGAAATCCTTCACATAAATAAATGAAGCAATTTTCTTGGGCTATAAGCTTGCGTGCTGCATGAGGCAGAGCCGATTGCAGAAGCTGAAGGCACTTTGGCCGCAATGTTTTGGTCCTCATAGGCGAATTTAACCCTTCCCTGAAGTCTCTGGAATATCACAAGGATTCTCTTTTCTCTTTCACTGAAAATTGAAGCTGTAAAATTTTCAAAACGGGAAAAGTTCCTGCACGAAACATCACTGAGTGGAAAACACAAAAAGGATGAAAGCGAAAGTAACAGGCGAACCATTGCAGTAAAGCAAAAAAAAAAAGGGAGAGAAAGAAATCGGTGAAACAAAAAATTTCCTGTACTCTCGCAAAGTGAACGCATATGCTAAACAAACAAAAAATGCGTGAAAAAGACGCGTTTTTCAGCATTGAAGCGATGATGTACTTGCAAGTCATTGACCCTGAAAGGATTCAACCAACTACAGCCCGCGCTTGAACTTTGCGTTCTTACTTTTGTGTTGCTTTCCTTGTGGCTTGAGCAATTAGCTAGCGAACATAATTATAAAGCAAGTAAACATTACAATTAAGGCGTAATCAATGGTATCTTAGGCTACTTCAATACATTTGCAAATTGGTAATACATTTTCAATACATTTGCAAATTGGGCGCTGCGGATGGGGTTGGCCGTTTGGTGCCGTTTGAAGTATTGTTAGGGCGGACAAACAGACAAATGCAGAGACAGACGGACAGACAGACCAAACTTTTTTTGTCGAAGGTCCCCAAGAAAGACTATCGTCCTTAAAAAACAACGTTGCTCCAAAATCTTAGCAACCTGGAAACTGCGCACGCGCGCACGGTTTCATGAGCACTCTGAAAAGTTGCTGAAGGCGCGCTGGCCAGCATAGGATCATTACATCACGCGAAGGCAGGGTCTCTTTGATGCATAGTTCTAACGCATGCTTATTGGTACATTTTTATGCAGTATTATATTTTATTATCAAGAAAAATATCTTAGTGCTAACAAAAGAAATCGTCGACCACGTGCAGTAATCAAGGCTCACGTTGCCAGGTACATTGAATTGTTCACGTTTTCGCCGTAAGAGGTGCTACTGGTCCTTTTCGCGACTTTTAGTGAAAAAATAAACTATAAATACCACCTCTCACTCAAAAAAGAACAAGATTGCTTTAAGTCAATGTGACGGACAATCTTTCTATCAGGAAAATCATCTCATTTCTTATTCTGGGCAGTGGTCAGTCTCTTTATTATATTACAGGATACGTTTTTCGATACGTCGGAAATATAGATACCGATAAACGTCTTGCAAGACATATCGCGATACAGATACCAGATACTCGAAGAATATCTAATTTACTATCCAGATGCACATGTCTTTGATACAGCCCGGCACTGCTCACTCCTCGGCCTACATGACAATAATAACAGTAATATCTGGGGTTCAACGTCCCGTAACGATGATATGTTTATGAAAGACGCCATAGTCAAGCGCTTCGTAAATTTTGATCCATCAGGTTTTCCTTGTCGTGCACTGATATCGCACAGTATACGGGTCTCTACCATTTCCCCTCTATCGAATTGGGGCCACCATGGCCGGGATTGAACGCGCTACCTTTGAGTGAGCAGCCGAGCACCCAAACTGCTTCACCACCGCAGCAGACTACCTCACACAGAATACCCAGCAAAGTTTTACAATTCATGCGCTGTGACCTCACGTATTCCCATAATAAAACACTTCTGCACAGCAGTAATGAGTACGTTTCCATCACGTTGAAGCTAAAACGACGTATATTATCGATCATTGGTGGTTACATTTCACCGAGCGGAAGATTGCACGCTGGGAACCTGAAACTTGTCATTGACTTGAGTCAAGTGCCTCACATCATCGTAGGCGACTTCAATGCGCATTACCATCTTTGGGGTAGCAGCGTCATAAGTACTCAGAGAAGAGACCTTCTAGACTTCACAAGCAACAATGGTCTTCATATTCTTCACGACGGATCACTGACTTATCTCCCTGGCTCAACGTACAGCAGCTGTCTCGACTTAGCTATCGCTTCTCGGTGCCATTCAACATCCACCGCCTGATGCGCAGACGTTGAAACATATGTAGTGATCACCTTCCTACTGACGTACAACTACGATGGTATGTCGGCATTGCAAGCATTCGAAGGCGATGCACAGATCGGGAGGCTTTTCAAGAAGAGCTAGAAAAGTATTGTAGCTTTACAATTTCTTCGACGGAAATTGAAGAAAGAATTGCCACAGCAATGTAGACCACTACACGTGTTGTCACAACATCTAATTCCAGGAAGCTGGTTGATGTGGTATACGAAAAGCTGCGGGCGGTTCGTCGTCGAGCTCAACGCAAACACAGGCGTTCGAAATCGATCACAGACCTCAGGATCTCTAGTAACGTGCAAAGAAAATTCAGAGGTATTCAGAAAAGCTTCGCCGCCAAAACTAGAAGTTATTTTGCACCACCCTGCACCCACGAAAACCACTGTCTGAGATATGACACGCCGTACAAGCTCTACCATCTTCTCCTCAGCAATTACGTCATTTCCGTGCATTAGTCATCATAAGGACATGCAGCGAGAAAGAGATCGCGGACGAATTTTGCTTGCAACTCTCTGACTCTGCAACAACGAATGGCTCACTGCTTCGATGCACACCTCCTACGGCAGACGTTTGTCTCGACCATCCTTTCATGCTGCAAGAGCTTCGTGCGGCTATGTCCCCTTCGCAACGTTCCAGTACACCTGGGCCTGATAAAATCACCTATGCTACCCTGCGCCACCTTGGTCCTAGGGCAACCAAAGAACTGCTGTCCTTGTACAGCTTTCTTGGTCATCTGGAACTGTGCCGGCACACTGGCAAACTAGCAAGATTGTGCATTGCTGAAGCCAGGCAAGTCTCCCCATGATATGCTATCCTACAGACCTGTGGCGCTAATAGGTTCTGTAGGAAAACTCACAGAACGAATAGTTCTGACGCGCTTGGAATGGTTACTAGAGAAGCAAATAGTATATCCAGGCACCATGACTGACTTTCAGAAGGAAATGTCATCAATTGACAGTGTGATTGATTTGGTAACAACAGTTAAACATCAGAAACGGCGACGCCGATTAACGGCTGCAATATTTCTTCATATCATTGTGAGAAAAAAAAAGGCTGAAAACTAAAACAGTATTCATACAAATAAAAAAAGGTTGTGACAGTTGAGTTATTTTCAAGCAAACTTTTTATTTAAGTGCGGGCGTATTTGACAGAGATTGCCTGTTTGGGTGAGTAAAATTATACGAATAAGTATACTTACCTGTGATGTTTAGTCTATACTTTTAAACGTTAACTTAAACTTGATGATTGCTCCGTGTACAAATACAACCGATTAGCTAAGCTTCTTGGTAATGGGACGCAAACGACTATGCCCGTGATCTCGCTGCTGGTTTTCGTGAAGGCAGTCTCTTGGGGAGCTGTTGGGGAGAGCGTGTACTGCGCTCAGTGGAGAGAAGTACTGAGCGAGTGAGTGTGCGGCGCGCACAGCGCAGAAAAGCTCCTTAGGCTCGCATCCAGCCGTTGCCGTCGAAGTTTCCCGCCACATCATCAATCGCACCTCTCTCATATCCCTCTCACACCTGTTTCTCTCTTCTTTCTTCGTCACTGCCCCCTCCCCTCGAACCATCGAACACGTTGCCTGGAATGGTGGTGGTGGTAGTGGTTAGGAGAGGAAGAATGCAGAAATTAGGTGAAGAATACAACATTTTTTAGCACCGAACCACCATAGCCCGTGCATTGGGAATGGGCCTACATTTGATCAATCAAAGATGTCATGGGATGACGTTAGTGCAACGTCAGAGTGATGTCATGATGACATCGCACGTTTAATTTGGCGACATGGGACGTCACGATGATTTCGTATGGCGATGATTTTTCGCATGACGCCGGTTAACGCCGTCAACACGAGACGGTGACGCCGTCAGTGAAATATTGCGTTTGACTTGATGCATCTTAGTCTTCCTTCTGAAATAACATTTATCGAAATTCGCGAATAAGTAATCACTTGAAAAGGTTCTGTTTGGACTGTCATCAGATCCTACTCTTCAAAGTACAGTCTTTAAGGGCGCTCAAGAGGTTTTCGTGTTAGAGTGGATCGAACAAGAGCGTTTGTAGAGTTTTTTTTTAGTCAGCTTTTAGACCGTTATCTTCTTCCTCATAAAAACCACGTTTTCTGCTTCCTCTCTTTTCACACCCTCTATCGTTAGCCAAAGTTGTGTAGCAGGTCAGAAGGTTACTTCAGGCTGGTGTGTCAGCTTTTATACTGCAATAAATAAAGTTTTATTTACTTGGATGCACGTTCTCTTTGTTCACGCGTAAACACTGTCAGCCCCACAGATACTCAAACACGTGTTCCTCTCGATTGCTATATTAGAATATTAAAAGCCACAGCTGCAGAAGAGAAGTTGCGGTGCTCAGCTGCTGACCCGGAAATAGCGGGGGGGGGGGGGGGGGGGGGGGGGTTCGATACCGGTTGCGATGACCGGCTTTCGATGAGGGCGAAAGGCTAGAATCCCATTCATTTAGCTTTATGTGCGCGTTAAAGGGCACCAGGTGATGGGAATTTCCGGAGCTTTCGACGATAGCGGGTTTCATAATCACAGCTTCCTCTTGATACGTAAAACATTGAGAAATATTGTTAAAATGTAGGCAATTTGTTAGAGAAAAGATTGTATCTTCTGAAGGATTCACAAGTTGACGACCTTATAAATGTGGCACATTTGCGGGGAAAGCTCCCTATGCATGACCTGCAGTACTTGTAATACCTAAAAAATTTTGTCACCGAAAAAATGCAGGTTTCCTCTTTACCGAATGTTAAATGAAAGGGTATATAGCATGAAAGATTTACCATAGCATTCATGACCTGCCACTCTCTTTTTCCAGTAGTGTGCTCTTGACGTGTGTGCTCTTATTGGATCGCGAAATACTGGTTGATTGATATAAGAGGTTTAACATCTAAAAACCACCATAAGGTTATGAGGACACCGTAGTGGAGGGCTACAGAAATTTTGACCACCTGGAGTTTTTTATCGAGCACAAAAAGCTGAGAACAAGGGCCTACAGCATTTCCCCTTCCATCGGAAATGCAGCCGCCGCAGCCAGGTTATGATTCGCGACCTGCGGGTCAGCAGCCGAGTACCTTAGCCACTAGATCACCGCGGCGGGGCGAAGAAGTACTGGTGGTACCACACCACTCAATACCGGTTCATTGATCAGGTGTAGATCAAGGTTGCCATTCGCAGCCTAATTACAGGATTTGTAGTTTATTTTCGGTGTTCTTTTCGATAGTAGTAGGGTGGTATTGCAATTTTTCTATAAAACGTAGGGTAATTTAAACATTTGGCTCGTCACTAGTCAGTGAAATTTTTTAAATATTCACGCGACATATCCGAGGTTTACATTCCTGAAGAATTCCAAAATATAAATCGTTCTTTGAAGAGATTAGACTGGTTTCAATTCACTTGTCACAAGCACATGGTACATTCAATTATCAGAAAACGCAGCATAAAACATTTGACAGAAAACGTTGCCATTTGAAAGCAAACCTTTCGATTATATCTTAGAGTGGCCATTTGTGAAGGAGAAATGTGTCAGAATTCCAACAGAATGTCTCCTAAATGATTAAAAATGGACTCAGATTGAAAAATAGTGTTGGTCTCACGTCGTGTTTCACAACATAGTTACCCCACTGGGTGCCTCACAAAAAAAATGCTTTAAAACAGTGATGCTTCTGCAGTTCACAAACATACCTATTACGAGGGCTTTAAAAAAATGTCGGATGATGACAATAATAAGAGGCTCGCAGGCTGCGTGTTTGATACTCCTTGCGTTTGTGGGTACCATGCAAGTGTACAAGTAGTACCTGAATACCGTTAAAAAAGGCACCGAAAAGGTTGCTTTTATAACTTTCATTGGAATTATGCTCTGTAATATTGGCATTATTTATTTTTACATATTTAATTTTTTTGCCTGGTTACATACTTCGTATTACCATGCCATTTTAAGCTGAGAGTGCCGCAGCTGTAACAGCGGTTGCGGTAAAATTGCATCTTGACAGCGTTTGTGCTGTATCAATCTACGCTTGCTAAAAAAATTACTACTACGAAATGTTTCGTAAGAATGTCGGCGAATGCCACCCTCTTTGAATATTTTGTGAACATTTAGTTTTCCACAGATCTCGCTGTGCGTTTAGAAAATAATGAATGCTTAAGAAAGACACCTGAAGGAGCTACGACTGGGGGGAAACATGCAAGAAGAATGAAGTACCCTGAATTTTTTTCAGACACCAAATAACTTGGAGCGTTATCACTAGCTCCAAGTTATTTGGCAGATTTTGTTGACGTTTGCGGCAGGTTGCACGAATAGAGACCACTTTTCTACCTTTACGAGGGATACTGGATACTTGAAGTAAAGCATTGTTCTTTCACATTGTGGAATACGCATTAACAAATCATTGATGAAAAACCCTTTTCTCCGAGATCTCTATGCAAACATACGACAGGTATACGAAAGCAAATTATTGATTTTGCCGACCCATTTCCCTGAGCAGGTCCAAATTTGTGAAACGCCCTTGCAACACGCAGAGTAGCATACCGCATGCTTTCCAAAAAAGAGAGTGACCCATCATTTAGAACGTGTTTTAATCAACACGATGCGGAGATTGGTCGGCATGCTAGAACAACGAGTGGCATTATGCACAAAAAGCGGTAATCTGTGTTGAGCTTTTAAGCTGCAGATCTTGCAGAACTTGTAGCGAAAAGTAGAAGGAAGAATAATTCTGCTACATCGAATGACACAAATGACAAAAACGAACTGATTTATTCCAGGGCGCGTGCGAACCTTCCCGCGCCTCCTCCTCGCGTCTGCAGCCACTTCGTCCTCGTCACTGCGTAAAGTCACGGCAGCACGCGACCGACTAGTGATCGGATTAATTCTCCTTTGAAGCATTCTTTGGGAACATCTCCACAAAAATCTTGCGAGGACTTGCCAAAACTTGTGAAGTGATGTCAAGTGAGTTCTGGCCAAGACTCGCTATATATAGCCTACCAAAACTTGTGAAGTTATGTCAAGTATGTTCTGGCTAAGACTCGCTATATATAGCCTAGTATTGAAAAGTATTAAGAGCTTTTTGTTTCATCTTAGCAAAACCCAATAAACATAGCCGGTGGATCTGCGTATATGTATCAAGACATGAATTACCTTTTTATGTGTGCTGACAGTTCATATATACTGTTCTCAGCCAAATAACGCAGTAAAAGGACGCAATGTGCCAAACCCCAAAGCAAGAAAAAAAATCTTACGTGATAATATACAGTGCTGGCGGTGGTGTGAGAGCTACAACGCAGCCGCAAAAGCTCAAAGATCTAGTTTGCTTGTTGCCTTTACATTCTCTCTGTCTTGGGTTTCCCCTCAAGCACCCTTACTTTGATAATAAAGGCGTATTTTTCTACTGTCTCATAAGGCTAAACACAGCTCAACGCGCTTGTGTCTCACCACGCTTGTGTACACAGCTGAACACGCTTGTCTGGATTTCGAATTTGTGAAGAATGCTGGAGTGGGGCCCTCTGGACTTCGCGTGTGACATATAATGATAACGTCTGAATAGTTTGAGACAGCCCCCAGTTTAGCACTCGTGGCCATCAGCGGTGCTTGCTCAATTATTATGAGCTATCCTAAACCCCGAGTTATCCATAGCCTCTGGCTGGTTGGAGTCTTTAACATCCACAGAGGGCGAAGCATACGCCAGGAACGCGATGTATAATAATAATAATAATAATAATAATAATAATAATAATAATAATAATAATAATAATAATAATAATAATAATAATAATAATAATAATAATAATAATAATAATAATAATAATAATAATAACATAAAAACTTTGTGTGTATACAAACGACCGTATGAAGAACGTCATATACTGGAAGACTCTGAACCTTTAGCCCATTGGGTGTTGTTTATAACACACCTGAATATATGTACACGGGCTTCTAAAACTTTGATTTCAATGAAAATGTGGCCGTCGTGGCCTGGAGAAAATTCCGCACCCTTCGGTTGAGAAGTTGAGCGGGATAGTCACTATATCACAGCGGTAGGTTCACGAATGTTATCTTTCTCTCACATAATGTTTTCCGGCATAACGTAATTTCCCGCCCACCACCGCCAGCGTGGACGGAGTGCCGAAGGCAATCAACTGCACACAACAATTTACGGTGTGGTGGACATTCCTGGACTACACATGGTGGTGTCTGCTGATGCCATTTGGAAATCCAGAGTGCACCTCTTAAGCTCACTAAACTTGCTTTACACGCCAGTTTATGCCCCAACTTGCCGCCACCGGCTATGTTAGAGATAGATAAACTTCATTGCAGTATAGTTGATAGTAGCCGGCACACTGAGTGTGTAGTCAGCACATGAAAATAGTAAACCCACAAATGTTCAGACAGCTTGCAGAAAAAATCAAGTGACATACTTGAGCGATGCATTCGCGAATTCAATCGCTTTCAAAATCTTGATTACGCGTGACTATGAAATGGACGCTCGCTGTGACAGGTTTTGGTGAGCCAAGCATACGCTGTTCCACGCGTTCAATGCCATGATACGAAATCTCCTGAAAAGTGGTCGTATCCCCAAAGGCAATCGCTCGAATATAGTTTCCTGCACTTGAAACTCCTTGCACAAGCACTGAAAAGCTTGCGTAATGCCGTCGTTTGAGAAGATCGAAAAAGCAGCTGCGCTGAGAACCTAATACGTTTGTAACGTTTGTAATGTCAGCGGTATACGTGCTGACCAGTTTGAACTCTATTTTAGAAAGTGGTTTCGGCCATCATAGCCTCCCTTGGGCCCTGGCCGGAATTCAAGTGTTGAGAGTATAGCTTGTGAATTGAAGTGCACTCGCACGTTGTCAGTGGCCAACGTGAAAGATGCACAAGAGCAATAGCATAGACGGAAACAATAACGGTAATGATGTGTTACCTTATCTAATGACAGCACTCAACGATGCATTCCATTATAATGGTATATTGTTGGAATACGCCAGTTTCGAAGCCATTAACCGAGACATCGGACATTCTACCTAGCTAGCTACGAGTGAACGTCAAATTCCTCACTAACTGCAAAAAAAGAAAGGTAAATGTGAATGATACGAATGAAAGTTACAATTCGAACAAAGTATATCTTGAAGGCACGACGACGTGTTGGAAGGAGCGTCAATGACTCGAGAAAGACGATGCAGAGAGCACGCATGACTGCAAACGCACTGTTTAAAGGAAGAAGCTTCAAGGGATTACAAGAAGGGTGGCATAGTTCGCTTCCTTTAACATTGCTTGTTCTAGCAAGGCGAAACAGTCTTGAGATTATACCGTACGTAGCAATGAAACAGAAAGCTTACCAATGATAGTTTGCCGAGTAAGGTAAAATTCTTCCAGCAGTGGCCATCGTTGTTTCTGGTTGAATTTCTGCAATAATGGCGGCTGATTTATACCGTAAAAAGTTCGCCCCGTATCTGCATGTATTCTGCAAATGGCGTCGAAAGACGATAGTGTTGCGTGTGGAGAGAGTAAACGATTGATTTGATGCTCTGTGCAAGCAAAACAGTGAATGGTATTTTGGAGGCGCTGCGTTAGAGTGCCTCGAGCGTTCAGCGGAGGCGAACGAGTGCATTAAGTCACGTCACACGTGAGACATGAGCGCAACCTGGCAGTCTTCTTGCAAAACAAAGCGCGTGTTCTGAGACGGGTGTGCGTGCCCGTCTCAGAGGTGATAGGGTGAGGAACGCAAGGCGACGGGTAGGTGCCACCACCATCGCGTCTTAGCAAAGCGTTGGAAACACTCACCGTTTCGTTCAAGCGTTGCGTGGACAGCGCAGCGTGATAAGTGCTACGGTCCCTAAAATCACTTATGTATGCATTTTCTAGTGGAAGATGCACATGCAGAATATATACATATTGTTATGGTGCCCGAGTCGTGCGCAATAATTGCTTATTAATTGACAATTGCACAAGTATGAACGCTAAACGTTGAGCAACATTGGTGGGTGCTGCGGATGGGGTCGTACGTTTTAAGTACCCGGGGCCGTTAAGAGTGGACAAAAAGACAAATGCACAAACAGACAGACAGACAGACAGACAGACAGACAGACAGACAGACAGACAGACAGACAGACAGACAGACAGACAGACAGACAGACAGACAGACCAAAATTTTTGCGTCGAAGATCCCCAAGAAAGGCTATCGTCTTTTAAAAAAGCTGGCACACCAAAACGCCTTGAAGGTTCAGACAGTCTCTTCAAAGCCATGCAGCTCCCCCCCCACCCCTAAAAAATGAACATCCACTGCGCGCTACAAGCGCCTGTGTAGGTAACAAAACAAAAAGAAAATCGCATTTCATGGAAGAAGTTCTGAGCCCGCGAATCCCGTACATTGACGAGCCGTGAATCGGCTTGGTCAAGTAAGGTAGGCGTGAGTCTTGAGTGGAACTATGAGGCTAGAAATGTCTGCTGTTGACTAAAACGGTTTAGCTCATAGCGCGGTTCGATTGTAAGCTTTGTGGGGCTGCTTAGTTTGCATTTGTAAGACAGTTTAGTCTGTAGGGGGGTGTTTGCGCAGACTGTATTTGGTTTGGGGTTATTATCAGTTGTTTTGTACGTTTTTTGTATTTTTGGCAGTGAGTTTATTAAAGGGGTTTGTTGTTAACCGAGTCGTATCTCGGTCCATCGCCCGCAGCAGCAGCCCGTAATCTGTTGCAAATTGGCGAGCCTGCCAGAATTCAATTCGGCCATGTCACTGATTATTGGTTTCTGCGGAGATGGATTGGGACAAAATAATAACGGTTGTTCGGGAGCTGAAGCTCAATAAGGAACAGAGCTTGAGGTTCATCAAAAAGAGGACACGTGTTTGGAAAGAGAAGGAAGGCTTTCATCAAATGTTAAAGGTTGAGCGTGCCGGACTCAAGGCAGAATTTACCGTAGAGTTACAGCCACATACTCTAGAGAAGCACGAGCTCGAGTGCAAACTCCGATGGGCGTTAGCTAACTAGGACATTATACCCAATGAAAGTAGGCCGACAGAGGTCCTAGGTAAAAAAAGTTTACGCGCCAGACGTCCAGAGTTTTGTTTCAGCTGAGCAAAGTGACAGTGAGCGCCATAATTGTGAAAATGAGAGCAGGTTCTTATGTACTCAGCCTAACAAAGACGGCTCAAGTGTTACTAACACTGCCAGTTTTGTTGAAGGCATGGAGCAAGAGAACGCGGCGCCTAGTCACGACAAAAAAAAACAGAGCCTAGCTATTCATTGATGAGCATGTGTGTACAAGGAACCAGTGTTTAGCGTTCGCAAGAAACGTACCAGAGGGTAGCAAGATAGATTGCCTGAGACGCACAATGGTAAAGACCTTAAAGTGAAGGTAATGGGAGCTTCAAACCAGCGAAGAACTGATAGAACTATCGGGACGCAAGAAAAGTATCCCATGATGTCAACGGTAGACGTTTAGGCGAAGTGGAAAGAATGAGGCGAGAACACCTAATGGAAGTCTAACGCTGTGGATGCTGAGAGTGCGGGGCGAGAAGCCAGCGTTAGCTATCGTGGTGTGACGCCGCCTGCGAAAGTTGATGCGAAAAGGCGTCGGAGTAAGAGAAACCGAGGCATCAGCTAGGTCGAGCGTCTCAGACGGTGGGTCACGAGTAGACGTAAGAAGAAACTAAAAAAGACGCAGAACGTGAAAAAGCACAGATTGAAGGGTGCTGTGTTATACTCATAATTGCTTTCATGAAAAATTGATGGTCCATTGGAATATGTGTAAAGTTAGTCGATAGGTGATTTTATTGGAAGCAGAATTCTGTACAATGTGAATTAGTCAACATTTTGAACAGTAAGTGCTGCTCCCCTGTGTTAGCTAAATTTTCGAGTGTAGCCAAGAGTTTTACGGACGATAATGCAGTGAACTTGCCGAACTGTGCAGTGCAGTGCAGTGTTAGATGACGTGCTGGGAAAAGTGCTTTTGGTTATTAGTTTGAAATGAAAGTAAATATAATGCAAACAATTGACAGGCGAATGCAAGTGTTAGATCAAGAGAGAGAGAGGCAAGCAGTTTTTTTTAGAAAAAAAATGGCAGCATATCCACGGAGTGAATGATGGAGAGTGGGGCGAAGAATTCGTCCATCCATTCGTTCTTGCTTCCGCCCGTCCATGCGTCTGTCAGTGTGACCGTCCATGTGTCCATCAGCCCGTCCGTGCGTGCGTCTGTTCATGCGTCCGTCCCTGCGTTCGTCCATGCAGCCGCCCCTGCGTCCGTTCATGCGTCCATCCATGCATCTGTCTGTGTGTCCGTTCGTCCATCTATTCAACACTCCAAGTACCACCATCTCGCATCTTTTCATCATATATTCCCTATATAGAAGCACCGCCATTCAGCGGACATTCCAAGGACTAAACGAGAGGTGGCACACGCACACTTTCTTACGGCTTGCGCTTCGGGTCCACTTCCCACCTTTAACCACCTCGAGTTCATGGTATATACTAGTTCACTGTATTCATGGCACTGCGGCCGAACGCTCGCTAAACCTTTGAAAACCAAGGAGGTTACGCCCCGCGAGTATGACGTAGCAAACTTTTTCAGTCAGATAGTGCTCAATGTACATGCCAATGGCTGCTAATGGGAAATGAGAGGCGGAGAATTTGGCTTTTACTTTCTTACGGCTTGCGCTTCGTATCTACTTCCCATTTTTAACCACCTCGAGTTCATTCATGGTATATACTAGTTCATTGTATTCATGGCACTGCGGGTCAACGCTCGCTAAACCTTTCTAAAGCTAAGGAGGTTACACCCGGCGAGTATAACGTAGGAACCCTTTCTTGTCATATAGTGCTCAATGTACATGCCAATGGCTGCTAACGGTGATCGCAGCCTGCGCGTTAACTAAAAGCCGAATGCTCTTGTCTCTCATTCCCCATTAGCAGCCATTGACATGTACATTAAGCACTATTTTTTATTGTTCAACAACGCACAGAAGAAGTCTCTTACCGGCACCACCTTGGATGTCAAAATGTTATACTTGTTACATACTACGGGGGACGAACGGGTGCCGCTATAAGGAGCTTCGCCCCTAAAAAAAAAAAAAACTCTCGGAAGATGGGGCGATTGTCATGAGTAGGAGCCTCTCGGAAGCAAAGACCACGACGAAGTTCAAAGAAAATTGGAAAAGGCGCTAGCACGCGCACCGTACAGCGAGACACGAGGCGCGTGACTCCAGCTGCGTTTAGCGCTCGAGCAGCGACGAGCTGGCATTGTCGACACGGGCTTGGCAAGAGAAGGTCACATCGCCAGCTAGCGTATTGGTTACAGGAACATCAGAGCAGTGACTCGGCAACCTGTGGCGCGGGCGTCTCGAGAAGAAGATGGAGACCTCGACCTGCTTATAGGAAGGCTGCTCGGGATGCAGTCGCCACGCAACACAAACGCCGATGCTCCTGGCACAAACCCCCTTCGAAGCAAGCTGCGAGACAGTCCTTGTGGGGCTACGTCACCATGCAGCACGAGATATCGCCTGTGGTCACTAGACCCAACCACCGAGGCATCCGCAATGTCCCCAACATCAGTGACAACGGTGACGGGTGAACAGATCGGCAGTGGCAGCGACGGCGACGTTCGTCTAGAGCGTCGAGAACCCTGAGAGTGATAGACCGTGACCGATCCGGGATAATGACGAGCCGGCAATCGGCTTGGTCACGTAAAGTCAGCGCGAATCTTGAGTGAAACTATGAGGGTAGAGGTGCCTGACGTTGACTAGGACGGTTTAACTCATAGCGTGCTTCGAGTGTAGGTTTCGTGGGGCTTAGTTTGCATTTGTAGAACAATTTAGTCTGTATGCGGGTGTTTGTGTATAGGTTAATTCGAATTTAGTTAGGAGTTATTACTAGTTGTTTTGTACATTTTTTTGTATTTTTGGCAGTAAGTTCATGAATGGGTTTTGTTGTTAACCGAGTCATGTCTCGGTCTATTGCCCACCACAGCAGCCCGTGATTCGTGACAGCAAAAAAAAAAACAAACTGGGCAACATCCTACATGCGACGTGAATCTGAACTACAGCCCAGACAGTGCAGTGGCTCGGCAGTGTTGTGTTCGATTGTGTCCCACCTTTATCTTTGTTTGTGTGGAACTTTTTTTACTTCTTTTTTGCGGGTGGGAAGATGTTGAAAACAGAAGACGAAGATGGTCTCACACTGCACGCCTACTATCATCAATAGGATTCAGTGTGGAATTAAGCGTAGAAGCAGCCTTGCTGTGGTGGTCTAGTGGCTAAGGTTCTCGGCAGCTTACCCGAAGTTCGCGGGATCAAATACAGGCGACTGTGGCTGCATTTTCTATGGAGGTCAAGATGCTGTAGACCGGTGCGCTCAGATTTTTGTGCTCCTTAAAAAAAACCAGGCGGTAGAAATTTCCGCAGCCCTCAACTACGGCGTCTCTCTTAATCATATGGTGGTTTTGGGACGTTAAACCCCACACAATTAATCAAAGAAATGTAGAGGAATAGAGCAGGCATGCCGTTCATCTGTGTCTTTCATGCTATCTATCAGTGTTCTAAAATGCGAATTTGTGTGACTCGAAATAGAAAACTTCCTTTCGCACAGCTAAGAAATATTCATTGTTTAAATTCTTCGCTCACCGTGTTCATAATTAAAAAAAACCTTGTGCGGGAATATAGAAAACGAGACATACAATTTCTAAAGGAAATAAAAATGCGCTCATTTAAAGTGATTTAAGCTATATCTTACCAGAGAACAAAAACTTGTTTTGTACACTTTACTGGCTGTTTTGTGGGCATGCGCTTTAAGTCATTGTTTAATGCCTCAACCTGGTAATCTAGGCAAGGTTCGAAATTCCCTAAGCATGTCATTATTCGGGTCATACCTACGACCCTCTTTAACCTAGCCATGATTCTTTTGTCCAGAAACTCTCAGAAGTCGACAGCGTTAATTACACTGTATATTAAGGTAAGGCCCCATATGGCCTACTGGTGGCAGTGAAGGACACTTGGACGCTGCTTTGCAGGATGCCATCAAGACCAGAGAAGGCTACATAAGAACGAGTACACTTGCGCGGAAATCAGATCTACTGCATGCCTACAAGCGGAAGTGCCCCTAGCCGAAATGTGGGAGGCGTGTACAGGACATTGACATAACTCTAAAGACAAGCCAGGCTGGTATCATTACCTCAGTGAACATCCTCATTGATCCAATTGATTTATTGATATGTGGGGTTTAACGTCTCAAAAGCACCATTTAATTATGAGAGACGCCGTATGTGGAGGGGATCCGGAAATTTCTACCACCTGGTGTTCTTTAACGTGCACCCAAGTTTGAGCACATGGGCCTACAGCATTTCCGCCTCCATCGAAATTCAGCCGCCGCAGGGGGGAATCAATCCCGTGACCTGCGGGTCAGCAGCCGAGTACCTTATCCACTAGACCACCGCGGCGGGGCCACCCTCATTGATCTAGGTATGATGATTGAATGGAACGGCTGAAATAACCAGACTACTGAAACTTACAAAAAAAATAAACTGACAACATACTGAGGTTGATACCGTCAGGAAGAACTATGCGAGGATAACCTTGTCAGATAAGTGCCTGCTTTCGTGATGTGTCACATATCCTGAATCACGGCAACGTAAAAAATGGCAGAGGTCGGAGTGGGACAAGCTGAACGCGTCGATAAAAAAAGCTGTCAAGAGAGGCCACGCGCTTCTCTTGTACACGACCTCAGAGAGGCTGCCCCTACTCGGTGTGCACGACATGCTAGAAGCGATGGATCACTCTCAAGCCAGGGCGCACTTTACTAAACTTATGACCACAAGTGCCGGGAGAAACAGAGGGCACATTACCGATACCTCACAGTATCCACCCTGGGTACAACGTAGGCAGATGATGGGATAGAGTTCAAGCACTCTTGGAAGATGTCCATGCACATATGCTCGGAGTTGCTGTTTCATCGACGCAGCATGGTACTCAAACGGAAAATCATACATTGCCATCATCACTGATCAAAATGGTAGTTACAAACTCTTCGGTTACCCAGACCAGAACAGCCGCGGTTGCCGAACAGGTCGCGGAAGCCTTGGTCCTGTTAGACGACGGGAGAACAACATTATTTTTATGGGGTCATGACGTTGAGGAAGGGAGCAGACTTGATGCTAAGATGTAGTGTCTATTCAGCCGAACTTGTGGACAGGAAACTGAAGGTCACATTGCGGCAATACAAGGGCAGTGATAGCAGAGAACAAAGCGTCGGCCATCAATTAACTGGTAAGTGGCGAAGCGTGGCGGAATCAACACGTGCGTCGAAGAATGCTCCAGGCTTATCACTGGTCTTTGTGAAGCATCAGGAATGATCTCGAGTGTTCGCCCCTTTTGGAGACTCTTGACTGAACGATCTACAACGATCGCGTACCTTCTCAGCGCAGTTTGCACATTATCATTTCTGACCCAGGCATTGTGAGCGAAACCGGAACAAAAAAGTCACAGCTTTGCCACAAAGGCAAGACAATTAACATGACAGGAACAAATTCGAAGGTCATGCGCAGAATCGTAAGCAGATCGAAACGTGTCCCACGTTTCTCACATACAAATGACGCACGAAACGTACCCACAGGTACAGGTGAACGCGAATAAGCGTCTAAGCTATTACTTTTTTTGTGCCTGAAAAGCGTGCCCTTTTCACAAACGGAGACTATGCGATCATTGCAGTGAACTTTGTGCACCCAGTAACTACAATAGAATCGTTCCAAGGAAAGCACGAGGCCAGCCCAGACGGGCAATCCTACCCACCGCTAGATAAGGGCGTGCGAGTGAGCGTCCACTCTTTCCTCTCCGCAGAGAAAGTTACGCATGGGAGATGATAGCGCGCGCCACCGCGTCATGATGATGTTACGACGCACGCTCAAAGTGTCATCTTGCTGGTAAAGCTGAAAACACGATAATGCCACCCGAGGTGCCCTTCAACATCGGTAAGTGGTTGAGATAAATAGCTTGCCGTTTGATGCTGAAGGAGGTGCTTCCTCGTGGCTCAATGAATAATGTCTCGCATTTACAACGCACATGTCCACGTTCAATGCCGCACGCCCGATTATTTTTCTCAATTATGTTTCTTTCTTGCCGTATATATATATATATATATATATATATATATATATATATATATATATATATATATATATATATATATATATATATATATATAGTGAGTTACTTCGACGGCGGCAGCAAAACACCCAACTGAGAGTGTTTATATAATTGCTATCGCAATAACAAAAGTGAAAAAAATGGCAGATCCCACGTGAAGCGGTAATCAATCATATGCGATGCACGAATGAGGAAGGTTGATATGCCGCTTTAAAATTGGCGCAACGCTACGAGGCGGATGTAAATTATGCGGTATCATGATTGTCATGTTTAGACGTGTAATTTACTTTCGTCATCCTTTCACGTCACGGAACACAAAATTTGGTATATGGGAAACGGCCGCCAGCACATCCTGATCGTGGCGTGTAGTCACGTTCGTACATAAGACACATTTCATGATTATGATGTTTGCACCAGTCATATACTTTCGTGATTCATTCGCCTCTCATATTACAAACTATGATATATGTGAAGCTAAAGAAAAATTGCCAGATCTCACATACAGTGGGAATCGATGATATGTGAAACACGAATGCGAAAGATTGATATGTCACTTTAAAATCAGCATAACGTTACGAGGCGTGCATGCGTAGTACACAATAAACACACATAGAAACGTAATGCGCACTCACGTATCTAGATAGTATGCAAGTATGTTATTTATAGTCACGTAACGACCGCACCACTAACGTTTGCAATACCAGCACCAGTAGGATAGGCATGTAAGCTATGCTGTACGTGTTATTACAATCATGTTTGCGCCTGGCATTTGTGTTCGTTGTCCAATGAAGTCACGTTATACCAAATTTGCCGTATGTGAAGTTAGCGAAACGGCCACGAACGCGCTATGAGCATAGCATGTAGTCATATTTTACATGACACGCATAGGATGATCATCGTGTTTTGACGTGTCATTTATCTTAGCCGTTAATTCATGTCACCTAATACCAACTTCTGTATATGGCAAGCTAGTGAAATGGCATGCTATGAGCGTAACACGTAGTCATGTTTTACATGACAAGCATGTCAACATTGTCATGTTCGGACAGGTTATTTACTTTCATCGTCTATTCACGTGACTTGACACAAAATTTGATATACGTGAAGCTAGAAAACTAGCCACAAGCGCACTATGAGCGTAGCATGTAGTCATGTCTTACACGGTCACCTTCCCTCCACATGCTTCGCATAACGTCGATACCTAGGCACATGGGATCTGCCGAATTTTTTTCGTGAATTCGACGTTGGGTTTGTTTCCAGTAGGTCCATGACAATTTTCTGGAACGGCTGGCAAGGTTGCTTAATTGGCTGCGAAATGCCAGCTTGCTTAGTTGGCGGTGACTTCTTTAGGTGACAGTCTCGGCAGGTTTTAGCGTAGTGGTTATGTCGGCTTTAAGGTGGAGTCAGTAGTTGTTTTCCTGTATCCTGGCTAGCGTGCGAAGATATCTATGGTGTCCAACCATTAGGTTGTCATGCAGAGCATCCAGAACTTCTGGACGTAACAACGAAGGTACTACAATGCGTAAGTTCGGCAATGCAGCGAGAAGTTCTTGATGAGAATGCCATTAGGCGAAAAAAAAAACGACGCCACTCGACGCTTTAGGTTCCCACCGACGCTTTAGGTTCCCAACGCTGTAGCCATCCTCGTTGTTCTGCGGTGGTAGGTCAATGGAGGCGCGGGACGGGCGTCGGCATGAGAGTGTCTTCGTCCCTACTGGTGAATGACTTCGACTTTGAATTCTTGAAGTCGCAGAATTCCCCGTGCGAGGTGAACTGAACGGTGCTTGAAGTTAGCTTGCGAAGAGAGGGTGTGGTAGTCGCTCACAATTCGAAACGCCTGCCGTAGAAGTAGGGGCAAAACTTGGAGGAAGCCCAGATAATGGCAAGACACTCCTTTTTTGTTACAGAATAGTTCACTTCTCCTTCAGATAGCGACCAGCTCGCATAACTGATGACCCTTTCAAGTCCGTCCATCCTCTGAGCCAGGACCACTCCGAGCCTCACATATCTTGCGTCGGTGTGAATTCCTATGCACAAGTATCGGCATTGACTGCAGGCGTAGTTTTAGTTTTGAATTTTACCTTCTCCTGTGGCTTTTTTCCAATTGAACTCGACGTTGATCTTTGTATGGTTAGTGAGTTGCTCGGCGATGCGGGCAAAAGTTTTGACGAAACGCTCTGTAATAGGCGCACAGGCCAAGAAATCAAAGCACAACCTTCTTGTTGGTGGATAGCGGGAATGCATCAATGGCTGTTGTCTTCTGCAAGACGGGAGCTACTCCGGACTTGCTTATCACGTGTCCCAAGATTAAGAGTTCCTTGTATGCAAAGCGGATCTTTTCTGGCTCCAGAGTGAGTCTGGAGGTCTTGATTGCCTGAAGTACAGCTTAAAGGCCCCGGAGATGCTCGTCAAAGCTTGAGGAAAGCCCGATGACATCGCCCAATTACACGAGGCATGTCTGCCACTTTATTCCAGCCAGCACGCTGTCCGTAACAAGCTAGAACGTCGTAGGCGCCAAGGAAAGTCCAAAGTGCATGACTTTGAACTCTAGGAGGCCATCTGGTGTAAAGAACGCTGTCTTTTCTCGGTCTCGCTCGTCAAGATCGATTTGCTAGTAGCCCGTCTTGAGGTCCACCAATGAAAAGTATTTCGCGTTGTGAAGTTGAGCAAGCGTGTCGTCTATTCGAGGAAGATGATATATGTCCTTCTACATGATCTTGTTGAGGCACCGATAGTCAACACAGAAGCGTAGTGTTCCATTTTTTTGTTGACTAACACCACCCAGGCAGCACAGAACGTTAACACAATGTTGAGGATAGATTGGCAGTTCCTGGCCCAAGAATGGCCCAGGTTTGACAACTTACCGGCAATAATGGCTGTGCCAGTTTCATGGAACGGCGATGTTTGATCAGCATTCAGATTTTCAGTCAATATCGGCTGTGCCAGCGTATTAGAACGGCCACATTAGTCCGAGTTGTACAAGCAGCAGCCAATGTGGACGAAGCCATGTCATTAGGCCAGCATTATTGGCCCGTCGTTTGAACGTTATTACCGGCGCCGACAAAAGAGTAAACTTCGTTATTGAACTGGTAGGAGCCAATTTCTGTGTCTGCTGGTTTTTGGCGCTGTTCTGATCCCACTTCACGCGTCGATTTTTCAAGTTTGAGAGAGTAATAGCACATGAGAAATATATTTTTGTCATTAAATCATGCATAACTAGTTCGAATGCGTGATTCGTCATTGAAGTTGCGCAAAGTAGACAATTTTACTGAGAGAAATTTATTAATATTGTAGCATGTCAGACGTCCGATGCGGTGCTTTCCCAGGTGAAAATCGTCCAGATCTGTACGATATGAAGCAAGCGCAGATACCACTGCCATACGCGACACACTTCGACGTGCCCGTTGCGAACTGGCATTCGTTTTCTCGCATCACGTCGGCAATGCCACGCCAAGCGCTTTGGACTTCGCAAATATCGGACGCAAATCGTATCGTATCGTGTGTCCTGCTATGCTATCGCCGCGACCGATTTGGTACTTTTGCGTTCACCGAGCGGTGTAGCAGTTAACCGCAAGCAGTCACTTGACATGTGGAAACTGGGGGTTATCAGTTGCGTTACGGTGATTGAATCGTACAACACACGCACTTGCCGTAATCTGACACACGCACCGACGCACGCATCCTGCTTTGCAACGACCACACGAATCGCCTAGAACATCGCAGTGAATGGTTGGTAAAGTGTTGTGGAGTGCGTGGGCATCGGTCACCTTGTCTTCATGGGTCATCGCGAGTTAGAACTTTGTTCTGGAACATTTTTTTGTTGATTATTGATATATATACATTGCTCTACTGTAGCCAAAACATCAGCTTACGCAGTACGTAGACGTATTTGGGCACGCAGTACGACGTGCAAAAAAAAAACGTTTCCGTTAGTTCATAAGTGTAGATTCATAGAACACATAACACGTAAGCTGAATAGTTTATATAAAAAAATTACGCACGCTTACGGCGTCGTGTTTTTTTCTGCTCTAATACAGAACGACAGACACCCCCCCCCCCCCCCCCGTCCTGCTCATTGTATAAGTCTGTGGAAAGGAAAGAAGGAAGTGTTTTGCACAAATTTGGCAAGCTGGTTCCTGTAAAGTAGAGAGTTTTATTTCACAGCCGCTATCCTTTAATAATTTTTTGTTTAGTGGGGCGGCTAAGGCCATCTGGCTGTCTTTAGAGAAATCAGTGGCCATACACGTTACAAACCGGAGGATGTGTCAAAAATCACACTGATCTCCATCCAGCAAATGAGGAGGATCAATTGACAGGTGGTGTCAAGACTGGTCATCGAAACTGAAAGGCAATATCTATGATTAAATCTTAGAAGCTACGATTGTTACAGTTATTGCAACCAACAATTTGGAGTGAGTGACTGTCTGTAGTACTGAGGACTGTTGCCTGTGCTGTGAGCCACTGTGCATTTTGGAATGTGAGCTCTTTAAATTTCTTTCTTACAATGTTTATAAATCTACCTCAGTTATATCTTCTATTTTCCATTCTCCAGATTCAATGTAGAAGAGAAAACAGGATTACTGTGATCAGCTAATAACTAGTTATTTGACTTATATCACAAACTGTGCATGCAATTTTCTGGTGTATGCGTCTTCAGGACGTCCTTTAATCAGTGGGAGAGTAAAAGATAACTAAAACCAAGCGTAATTGAATGGCTTAGTTGGCAAATGTAGCTCGTGCATATATTTCTTCCCGTATTTTACATCTTTGTGGCTTATAATGCACTACACACATGAATTCGTCTTTGGTTTTCATATTCATGGGGTATATAAACATGTTTCTTCAAGACTTTTGAAACTGCAACGAACCTTTTCACTTTTAGTTTGACTGCAGATCAAGATAATTAGCTTATCTGTATTAGTAATGGCTGAAATGGTCACGCCCACCAGAGAGGCAGTTTCATTGATGAGCCACTGGAGGCACGAAAGTGCAAGATGGGTGCTACATCGGTATGCAGTGGTGTAGCCAAGGAATGGGACACTGGGCAAATGGGACACCCCTGAAATTTTCAGCAATTCGATACCAAGCACCAAATACCACATACTTGACTTGCCTACAGTGAAGACCAAGGACGTCACCTCCTTATCCCTCCGCCACACAAAGTTCTACCTATATCCTGGGTTACAAGTGCCCATGGTCCATGTTCAAGCATTTTGTCAAGGTTTATGTGACATTATGTTTGCAAACGGGAGCTTTTTTTGAGGGAAAGAAACATAACTGGGGCACGACATCGCATCTGTGATGCCGAATTTATGATGGCTGCTGTTACAGGCTGCGCTAACGTGGATGGTCTCGCCCGCGAATCTACGCTCGGATGGACGAACGAGTGTTGACATGCTACAGCCACCTGCCATTCTGTACCGACGATTGCGCATTTCAATTCACCCGCCTCTGTTATTAGACAAACCCGACTGGCCCACCTGGCAACCTGGGATCACATCAAGTGCGTTCGAGGCGGCCGGCGAGGGATATAAAGGACAGCCAGCAGACTCCCCCTTCGGGCACGACATCGCATCTACGATGCCGAACTTACGATTGCTGTTGTTACAGGTTAGTTACCTGAAAGTTACAAATTGTATTAGCAGTAGTAATTATTGGTTTTGGCGGTGTCGTGCCCACCCCAGTATGCTGACAAGTTGAAATCTTTGATGTCTTTGTTTACTTGCAAATGTCACACCTTACCGCCCATTTTGCGGTTGCTTTCGGGCGATATGGAATCTTATCCTGGCCCTATGAGAAAAACTGAAGCAGAATCGTTTGCGCAAGCCTTAGATGCCATCCGCAAACTTGAAGAATGCCAGGCTTCTTTGATGGCCGAGTTGAAGACTGCCAAAGAGAAGCAAGTCGAAGCTGACAACAAAATTAAACTTTTAAGCGACAAAGTTGCGTCTTTGGAAAGGGCCACAGTGTCAGGACGCCCATCTGAAGCTGGGAGAGATTCTGACGCTGTACGTGTTGTGTCTGAGCAGGTAGTGGCTATTAAGGCCCGCTGTAATGATTCCGAGAACAGAATTCGGCGTTCGAATCTGCTCTTCTTTGGTTTGGATGATGACACTACAGAGGATTGGGCAAAGTCAGAGAAGAAAATAATTGACTTCTGTACAAATGAGCTTGGTCTTAAAATGAATCAACAGCAATTTGAACGCATACATCGGTTGGGAAAATATAGAGACGATAAGCGAAGACCTATAATAGCCAAGCTATTCCTCTTTAAGGATAAAGAACGTATTCTGTCATGCGCGCACAAATTGAAGGGTACATCAACTTCCATTCGAGAAGATTTCTCGCCGGAAACTCGGCATGCGAGACGAAAACTAATTGAATTTGCGAAAGCACAAAACAAAGTGTTTAGGCTTTCTGTGGACAAACTTCGCATCGACTCGACAACCTATATTTATGATAGTGCTGGAAGCGCAGTTGTTCCGCGGACTAGATAGCTTCAGTTGAAAGCATGCGCACAGACTCACATAACAACAAAGCTTTACCCTATCTCACCATCATTGTCTCTATCGTTCACCAACATACGAAGCATACCATCCAAACGTGATCTCATTTCTTCTTTTTTGGAAGATAGTAGATCAGACATTATCGCATTTACAGAAACATGGCTGCATCCTGCAATAAAAGATGAAAAAGTTTTTTTTCTTTTCTAACACGTATAACATATATAGATGTGACCGGTCTTTCAAAAGAGGGGGTGGTGTCAAGATAGGTATTAAAAAGACCATTACATCATCTTTGATCAACACACATTATGATCTTGAGATTATCTGGGTGGCCTGCACAGTTTCGTCCTCTAAGTGCACCGGATTCGAACGGTTCGTTCGTAAATGCTCTGCGCGACAGCACCAACAAATCCTCTGAGCTCTTCCAGGCTGATTTCACTTATCTTCTGGGTGACTTCAATTAGCCGCTAGTTGATTGGGCGAAATTAGCATCTTCCTGTCATACATCAAACGAATTTATCAATTTATGTTTAGATGTGAACCTATTTCAAACTGTTTCTAAACCTACAGGTGGTACCTCTGTTCTAGACCTTATTCTCACGAACGCTCCTGAGACTATAAGTAACATAGAACACCTGGATGGTTTTAGAGATCACCATTTGCTTCAAGTGACAATAAACATAACATTACCTACGGCAGGACCCATAAAAAAGCATATTCGAGACTACAATAAAGGTAATTTTACTGAAATAAATACGAAACTAAGAACCTTTTTTCAAAACACAATGTGGCCCTCATTTTACAATGGATATGTGGAAGAGAACTGGTTGTTCAAAAATGCTTTGTGCGCGTTGGTAGACAAATATGTCCCAATTGTTTTTATAACGAACGATAGATTAAATCCCTGGTTTACAAAAAAGCTCAAGCGCATGAGGAGCAGAAAGAAACGGCTGTGTAATATTGCCGAGAGCCTTCGAACATCATCCTCATGGCAAAATTACAAATGCTATCTGAAAACATATTTCTCAGCTTTAGGCGAAGCAAAGGACAAATATTTCTCTAATGACCTTCCTGAACTACTTAAAAACAATCCAGCTAAGTTTCGGAAAATAATTAGCCCCAACCACGAATTTAATGATATCTGCGTACACAGCAGCAGCAATGTTCCTCTTCCAAATAGCGAGTGTTCATCGGCTCTTAATTCAATCTTCAGTTTCGTATTCACAAATGAGGACACTTCAAGCGTACCTTACGTTTCTGATTTCAGCTGCCATTACATGGAACCTATAGATATCACATTAGAGGGACTATCATCACTCAAAAGTAACCTTAAGATGTCTTCTTCTTTTAGCATAAATGGCATAAACTCAAAAATGTTACGAAAGACAGTAACAGTGTCAAGTAAATTTCTTCTTCACATATTTAAGCAGTCACTCGCGACTGGCCTCTTTCCTACGGACTGGAAAATGGCAAAAATCATACCGGTATTTAAAAGTGGCAATAAATCATCATGCGAAAATTACCGACCAATCTCCCGGACATGCATTTCTTGCAAGTTACTGGAACACATTATCGCCTCACAGATCTACAGACCCCTTGAAACTCACAAGTTCTTTTTACATAATCAGCCTGGTTTTAGAAAAGGCGTATCGTGCGAGACACAGTTGCTTGAATTTGTTACAGACCCACACACTGACTTGAACAACAACGAACAAACTGACTGCTTATTTCTGGACTTTTCGAAGGCGTTCGATCGCGTCGCACATTGTCGTCTTATTTCAAAACTTTCAGCTCTTCAATTGGACTGTTTCACTTTATCATGTTTTCACTTTCTTTCTGATCGTTACCAGTTCACCATTGCAAGTAACTTCTCGTCCTCCTTAACTGAAGTATCTTCTGGTGTACCACAGGGAAGCGTCCTCGGTCCTTTGCTCTTTCTCATCTTTATTAACGATCTTCCACATAACGTGTCCTCCACTATAAGAATATTTGCTGACGACTGCATTGTCTATCGCACAATAGTTAATACAGACGACCATCCGGTTCTTCAGCATGATCTCGAACAAATTAGTAACTGGTGAAGTAAATGACTAATGACATTGAATACGTCAAAATGTAAACTAAAGTCATTCACTCCGAAACCTATAACTTCCTACATTCATACAATATCTATAAAGACATTGTTGCAATAGCTATACAATATAGGTATCTAGGCGTTATATTCACTACAAATATTTCTTGGTAAGAACACATCACCTACGTTTCAGCCAAAGCCTCCCAATCTTTGGGTTACTTGCAACGAAACTTGAGAAATGCTCCTTCGAATGTTTGCAAATTAGCACACCTTACCCTCGTTCGCCCTCAAGTCGAGTACGCTTCCCCTATTTGTTCCCCTCACCAAAAGTACCTTACTGACATGTTGGAACGAATTCAGAACAGGGCAAGCCGCTTCATTACTAACGATTACAGCTATCAACCTAGCGTCACACAAATCAAACTTAACCTTCCATTGAAATCATTGAGTACTCGACGTGACATTGCCTTGCTGACACTGTTTCACAAATTCATTCATTCATCTCGAACAAAACTAGCATGCTTGAAAAGACCCTACTTCACGTCACACAGGCTTCATAATCACCTTAGCTATACCCGCATTTACAGATCAACACGTGCATTCAATTGCTCTGCGCTTCCACGTGCAGGCCGATGTTGGAATTTTCTGCCGGATAGCATCGCATGTCTGACAAACATTACTGCTTTTCGTGACGCACTGACCAGTAATCTGGCCAACGAGGTGTAAAAATGTTTGCCATTACCGCATTGAGCTCTCCTCGTTGTAACCTTGTTGCAGTCTCTTATTGTATTGCAACATAGTGTCGCCTATATATTTCCTTATTATTTGTTTTTTCTTTGCTAGTGTTTTTGATTTCTTTTCATTTTGTACTGCTCTTAATATTATGAGATATGCTACGTGACCACTGTTCATGAACTTCGTGTTTTTGTAACTACTAAGGAAGTCTACTTTTTTGTACTGCCCCCCTTACACAACGCCTCAACGGAGGTCTGTAAGGTATTTTTAAATAAAATAAAATAAAACAAAATAACTCATTAGCAACAGTGGCTACATTTGCGCACGCAACTTGTTTATGCTAGCTGTGTCAACCTGTGGCCAGAATAAAACAAAATGCGTAGCTTATTAGATGAACTTAACCTTGCTCCTTATAAGGATGTCCTGACTTGACTTCAGTATGCTGCGTACGACCGTAGCCGATCAATTTACTGAATGGACTGCTATCTTTGATGGGTCGTTAGAGTTGTGTTACAGAACCAACGTCAAGTGTTGCTTTTCTTCTCTCGAGATTATTGCAATAAAAAACTAATTGTAAACACATCAGGAGCTTATGATTTCATTCTTTTTATGTTACAACTGAACATAACTTACATCAAAATGAAGTATTTATTTCATAAAAATTTATTGGCTTGCTGAAGCTCACACAAAAGAGCACATCAATTTCTTCCTTGGGATGTCACATTGAGTGCCCTGTAAATGTGCTATCTGAATTCGGCACACCTATTGACAGTGCATCGTAATTCACATCTGAAGGGGCTATATTCTTAGCAAGTGTTGATAGTACTCTTCGCATCTGATTTGCAGCTTACTAAAAGAAGAGGCCTTGCTTCTCGAGCTAGTAATACATACTGAGCACATTACCATTGCAATAATATACCAGCCACAACCAAGAAAGAGAACACCTGTAGTGACTATTCCACACTTTTGAAATTTTCTGCTGTGCCGTAAAGGCTGGCTGAGAGAGCACTGCAACCAGTACCAGCATGCAGCCGCGACAAATTCCTACTTACAAAACAGTCACCAGCTGAGAGGAGAAGTATTGACATGCCAGCCATACAAAACAATGCCGGAGAAAGGAGAGGTGATTTATTTTACAGTGAATGAAAACCGAATAAAGTTTGAAAGTTTTAATGTTGCTGATCTACTAGCCAAGTAAGATAAGGGTACACTGAGAAAAGGTACTGAAGATACGTCATCAGCAAATGACAAAAAAGGAACCGACAGAGGTTTATCTTCATCACATAAACAGTCTTTAGCTGATAAGGCGAGTAAGTAAGTGACAAAAAATGAGTGCATGAGAGAGAGCTGTCAAACGAGGTCGTCAGCAGTCAAATGACGCAGGCTAAAATCGGCGGTTGTGCCAGGGGTAGGCACAGAGAGGCTGGAGCACCCCCCCCCCCCCATTTTTGCATTAACCTCGTGTTGTGTTATGACTATGTTCCGAAGAGGGAACATAGTCATAACACAATGGCCAAGTTCCCCGCTTCTCTGCTCCCCCTGAAGGACCTCGCCTATCGTGGGTGCGCCCCCGGTATAGAACAATCTTTGCACCGACCCTGACTGAAATACAATAACAACACCAGTAAACTCCAAGCAAATGTTACCACCATACTTCGAATTCTTGCTTTGTGTGCAAATGAAGCTAGCGAGAAGCATATGTAACACCAGATAAAAGCACCACAATCAACCCCGGCTAGTACCTGCATCCATGATCGTACAAAGTACTCAATAAGCAAAGAGCAATACTACAAAGGCAAATATTATAACGTAACAGGAGGCCGTATGGCCCTGACTGAGACAACAGAAAAAAAATAAAAGCCTTTCAGCTATGCCAGCAGTTTATGCACAGCGCTGAAAAGTCATGAAAACCTACCTTCAATGCCTTTCTTGCACGAGAACGTTAAAAGGAATACAAAAAATCTGAAGTCACTGATGGGGACGAAAGCCATTACTCAAATCCGGCTCTTGGACCTGGATTCCTAACAATGGCTTCAGTACAACTCTTGAAGGTACCCTAAATATGCCGACTGCAAGTGAACTAGGCATGATGGCAGACTACATGCGACACAATCAACACGTCAACCACCAATTATGAACTTACGCGACAGTAGATTTCGCAAGAAATCTTAAACACCTAATGCGACTGGCTCCAACTCAACATTCCCAACCGAAATCTTGACCCCCCCGACAAGATAAGATCGTTTCGATGACCTGCTGTTTCTCGCCATGACATGAAACAGGGCCATATGCACACAACCAACTCATCTTTACGTGGTTGAAATGCCTTTGCTTCCAGTTTTACAGACACCGTCTCACCAAATTTTTCTCTAATAAGCAACCTTCAATGTTGCTGGGAGAGAGTTCAAATTAAAGGAGACATAGGGCACTAGTGGGGCTGCATACAGACGGCGTTCTTCGAATAAATGAGTTATGGCCTGCATGGTCACCTTTTACCATCTTTACCTTCTGGGCCATCTGTTATATTCACGTTGACATGTTGATTGATTGGTCGGGTTTAACGTCCCAAAACCACAATGTGATTATGAGAGACACCGTAGTGGAGGGCTCCGGAAATTTCGACCACCTAGAGTTCCTTGACAAGCCCCCAAGTCAGAGCACACGGGCCTACAACATTTCCGCCTCCATCGGAAATGCAGCCGCCACAGGCGGGATTTGGTCCCGCGACCTGCGGGTCAGCAGCCGAGTACCTTATCCACAATACCACCATGGCTGGGCATCACGTTGACATGTTAGTGTAGTAGGTGGGCTTAATAAAAGGCACGAAAACATAAATATCAGTGAAAGAGGCATATAAACCTTCGGATATCTTTTATATATTGCAGCATTTAGAATGTGTTAGAAATAAAACACCAAAATGTTGCTTTATTGACACTCTGTTTATTACAAAGAAAAATTTGTACTGTGTTTCTGCAATCTTTCTACATGCAATGAGTGGATAAAGCCAGGCTTGCTTCAGCTAAAGTGAGGCTTGGAAGCTGGTCAGAGAAAGACGATCAACACGCTTTTTTGTATAGCCCTTGTCGGCTTAGGTCAGCGCTTTGAAAGGCTACTCACTCATACTGACTCAGTACAATTTTCTTAGCCTTCACACTCCCTCACATTCATACTCACGTCTGCTCACAGTCAAAGGCCCTCACTCACATTCATGCTCACGACTACTCACACTTATGAGTACTCACTCACGTTCATACTCATGCCTACTCACATCGTAGGTCCTCACTCACTTCATACTTACGACTACGTACACCCATAAGCACTCACTCACTTCATACTCACGCCAACTCACACTCATAGGCCCTCACTCACATTCATACTCATGACTACTCACACTCGTGTGCACTCACTCACGTTCATACTCGTGACTACTCACACTCATGAGTACTGACTCAAGTTCATACTTACGAAACTCATGAGTACTCAATGTCGTTCATACTCACGTCTACTCATACTCATTGGTCCTTACTCATGACTACTCACACTCATTACTCACTTACGTTCACAATCATACCAGCTCACACTTATGAGTATTCACTCACTTTCTTACTCACGCCTATTCACACAGACACTCATTCACGTTCATACTCACGCCTACACAGTCATGAGTCCTAGGCACTCACTCACGATCGCACTCACGCCTACTCACACACATAAGAACTCACTCACGTTCATACTCACGTCTTCCCACACTAATACGCACTCACTTTCATACTGACATCTACTCATTATGATCATCATCTTCATCATCATCCGCAGCAGCAGCCTGACTACGCCCACTGAAGGACAAAGGCCGGTCTCCTGTTCCGACAGTCAACTTGGTCCACTGCTTGCTGCTGCCACTTTACATTCACAAAATTCATAATCAGAGCTGCCCACCTAACTATGTCTCTTTAAAGTGGGTGCGTTCTCTCGGGATCTGCAAAATTATTCTGCCGAAAACTAAAGTAATGCACAACAACGTCGGAAGAGAACAGCACTTTGAGATAGGTAACAGTGCAGTTGAAGTTGCAAAATAGTACGTCTACTTACGGCAGCTAGTAACTGCGGAGCCGAACCATGAAATAGAAGTAACAGGAAGAATAGAATTGGGATGTAGCATATGTGGCAAGGAGTTTAGATCATCTATGATAGATTGCTACTATCCCTCAAGCAGACGGTATTTAACATCTACATCTTACCTGTACTTATATAACTACGAAGCAGAAACCTGGAGGATACAAAGAGGGTTCTACTTAAGTTGAGGAGAACGCAGCGAGCGTTTGTAAGAAAAATTATAGGTGTAACCCATAGGGACAAGAAGATGACAGGGTTTTATCAGAGAATAAACGAGTGTTTAGGACATCATTGTCAAAATCAAGCGGAAATGTCGTTGGGAAGGGCACGTAGAGTAAAGGCAAGATAAGCGCTGGTCATAAGAAATCACAGATATCTACCTATACTCATAAATATAACCTAACATTTATACTCACGCCTCTTACGCCTAATTAGTGCTCACTCACGTTCAAACTCACGACTACTCACACATCGAAGTGTGGCAGCTTGGGCTAGTTGGTATGGCATGCCGATAGTTATAGCGCGAGAACAAAACGACGACACAGAGACAAGAAGGTCACGAAGAATACGAGCGCTCGTGTCCTTCGTGCCCTTCTTGTCTCTGTGTCGTCGTTTTGTTCTCGCGCTATAACTATCGGCACTCAAACTCATAACTAATCACACACTCGCGCCCACGACTGCTCACACTCATGTGTACTCATTCACGTTCATACGCACGGCTACTCGATCACACTCATGTGGGCTCATTCACGTTTACACATACGACTACTCATACTCTGAGTGCCCACTCACGTCCACTCACACTTACTACTACTACTCACGTTCATACTCATGACTACTTACACTCGGTGTACTCCCTCACATTCGTACTCCTGCCTAATTACACTCGTGAGTACTCACTCACTTTATTACTTACTCCCATTCACACTCATAAGTACTCACTCACGTTCACACTCACCCCTACTCACCCTCAAAGTAGTCACTCACGTTAATATTCACTCTTACTTACAGTCACGAGTACGGACTCATGTTCTTACTCACTTCTACTAACACTCGGAGCACTCACTCTTGTTCATACTCACTTCTACTCACCCTCGAAGTACTCACTAACGTTCATACTCACTTCTACTCACACTCGCAGTACTCACTCATGTTCATACTCACTCATACTCACACTCTTAAACACTGACTCATAGTCACACTCACCTCGTTCAAATGAATCTGAGTGAATGTGAGTGAGTGTACTCATGAGTGAGTAAGCCGGGCTATGCCTGTCGGACTCGGCTCACGTGCTTTTTGTAATAAATGTATATAAGGCTCACACGTTCCTCAATTTATATGCCTTTTTTTGAAAATATAATGCTGTGCCTTGCTCCAAATAACTTTGTCGGTATGAAAAATGCATCACTAGATGTCCTCCTACTTAATGTATGACTCGGTCAACTGCAGGAATATTTGCTGCATTGACGTACTGTCAGCGACAAATTCAGTTCATTTCACTAAAGCTGCCAGGAGTCTGAATAGCATTATTGCAGTGTGCTGTAGTTAACTAAAAAGGCTAATGAGGCAGCAGATACATAACAGTTATGGTGACAGGGAAGTCGAAAAGAGTTGATACCAGTGGACTTCCACATAAACAAGTAGGGTAAGAACTGCTACACGCTAACTTTAGATTCAGTAAACTTTCTTTTTTTTAGACTGGCACGCGAAAGAAGGAAAAAAAGACTGTTAAGTCACGTGCGCGAGCGCAAGCTTCCCGAGTTGTCCTATGATGATGTTTTAAACAAAAAGTTGAAGTAATTGAGCAGGTACAGTCAAAACGAAGAACAATCATGCATCAGCTTTCTTTCAATTAAACTGCAGGGTAAAGAAATGATATACCATGTGTACAACTTATTTATGTTTTTCAGTGTTGCTGTTAAATTCCGCGTACAGCCTTGTGGATGGATATATCTGTTCTGTATTTTGAATAAACTTCAGCTGTGAATCGGCGCTTGTGTTTCTGTGGCTCATTTGTTTTTAATCGTCTTTGTTGCACTGTTTTATTATCATGAATCTATACCAACCTAATCTGTCAGTGTTATTTGAGCTCTCTGGCTCCTATAGTTATTTGTCAGAGTTATGACCAAGCATGCCTTTCAAAATTTTTGGAGGACCGTATGATGTACGGCAGGGTTTACTGCATAATTCATAATGCTACGTGAGAATTGCTTTTTGCTCTTCAGGGACACATGCACCATCTTAATCTTTCATTTTTGCAAATGTGGCTTTACTATCAGTGCTTTCATTATGTGAATGAGTTAGGAAAGACAATAAAGCATGACTTGCGACCACAAGCTTGTTGATGTAAAAATGAATCAAAGCTCAAGATGCAAGACCACAACGTCTTTTATTACAAGTGATTGAAGGTTCAGGTATTTATAATAGAGCCTGATCCTTCTTTAGGGGAAGTTTGGTTCAAGAGTCAAGCTCACTGCAAACGTGAACTTACACTTTATTTTTCATATCACTTGAGCATAAGTACGTGGCAATGGAATTTTGAAATTACTTTCTCGCTTTTTATTTCTGGCCCTCGAAAACTAAAGGTTTTGCAAATCCATACAAAGCAGAGATTTACTGAATCATATAATAAAATTGCAGCTGTTATTCATTAGTTTTTGTAGCCATCATAACTCAGGTGTCACAATCTCAATGGGCCATTTTTTGCACCAAAATTATTATTTCTAGATTCAACAAATGCATAAAACACAGAAAAAAATTAACTTTACCTGGAGAAATGATGCTGGTGAAGACTATATTAGCTAGAATTACTTGAAAATCAGTTAACATGTCATTTTAATCAGGACATTGTGGTGAATGTTTATTTATGAAATTTAAGTGGGATGTCTTTGCTGTTTCAGGCCATTTGTGCACTGATAATTACTTCTGCATTGGTAGTGAATCATCTAATTTGTTTACATATAACTGCATTAGAAGTTACTTGAGAGAAAGGTTTTTTATAGTTGGCAGCATGACACCGATTAGGAATGGTTAGCCTTTATCATTCCATTACATTATCCATGTATGTGGAGGAGCCAAGTTCACTGCTACCATATGTATCTTCCGATGCGCTGCCACACGGCTGTAGGTAGAAGTTTCTTTATGATGTAACATAGACAAGATGTATGGTCAATGGCAGGAAGGTCGAAGGTGTCGATCAAATTAAAAGAACATGGTCACTGGGCAGACCTACAGTCACACATGAAACAAGATTTACAGTGTTGCAACCAATGTCTGCCTTGAATGTCATGTATACACGTTCCATTAATTCCATTTCTCATTGGGAGGGAGGGCGTATTAAAATAATGTTGGTCCATATTGGCTTTTCCTATCCGTTGAGACCAAGAATGACATGAGTGATGCAGCCAGCAGCTACAAAAGAAAGAGCAACAGTGCATAACCTAGTAATGTCTGGAGTAAGAATATATTCCACCCTGCGCTGAACCGTGCAATCAACACAACCCAGCTAGTTCGTCTTTTGCAAGGCAAAAGTACAGTGAATGGCAGGATAACATCCTCAGAAACGTTGCTGAATCATGTGGTTGGGGCTGCAAACATGTCCAGCAATGTCACACAGTGACTGAATCTTGAAGTGCTGCAAAGCAATCGACACAGGTGGTAAGTACACCCACGTGATGCTATACACCTTACGTTATCTGCCTGGGGAAGCCTTTGGATTTCCCGTGCACTTGGTTGTGAAAGACACTCTGTGCCAATGTGCCTAATTGTGCTTGCAAGTGGGCTGTGCTTGAGAGCTGTCTCAGAATGCGACACAAGACAGAGCTGTGTCTCTGGTCGAAGACCTTTGCTGAGAAAGCCTTCGCGCCAACTTCTAGCTCCTTAATCCGCTCCTGGTTCTTATTCTGCTCAGGCTCCTTCTTGTTCAGTTCCACTATTCGAGCCTGCGCTTGACTAGCATCTCGGTGACTGTCCCGCTGGGTCTGGATGATCTGCGCTCGGTGGTCAGCTGCTTGCATTCGCAGCTCATCCAGCTAAGATTCCTGAAATGCACGCTGGCACCTAAGCTCCTTTTCGTGACTGCACCGCATGTTTGCCAGCTCAGTGTCTCTCTCTAGCAACTGCATTTCGAACTGGGCAGACTACTCTTGCTGATCTCTCAGGCGCTGCTGGGCATCAGCGAGCAGCTTCTCCCAAGTGCGAACCTCGTCTTCCAGGTCAGAAACGGGCGGTCTTTCTCATCAATGATGGTGGTTGCCCTAGACGTTGTACGTGTGCTGGAGCCCGTCATGTTCATGAGTCAAGCGTCCCAACTTATAATCCAGCTGGCTGACGCGGGTAGCGTGCTACATGGTAACCTGCTTGAGATTACCCACATCAGCCGCAAGGGCAGCCTTGTTCCTCTCAAGGTCTCTAACGCGAGTTTGTTCTTCTACCTTGTCGTAATACGTGACGGCCTCCACATGTTCACATTTGCCGTCCGCGTTTCAACCTACTTCCTCCCAGCCTGCAGCACCGTCTCCCTCTGCACAATAGTCACCCTGCCTGTGCTGCTCGCCTTCTGCCTCCAGATCACTGCGCCGCACGCCGAGTTGTCTTTTCCCGTTTATTTTCCTTTTCCTCCTATTGTCAACGTCTTCAATAGCGCCATCTGCCGCAGCGCCTTCTCGCGCTGCAGCGCCCTCTCGTCGCGTTGCACCCCACCCCCACACACATTGCGTTCACCGCCATGCCGACCTAGGTGACGTCCTATGCCTTGCGTCCATGGAGCTCCTTTCCCTCTTCCTGGAGTCGATGGCTGGAGTCGACGGCTCGGCAATTTGCTGAGCAAAGTGAACAAGTTCATCGAGGGAAGGAAAGGAGCGACCCAACAGGAGCAGCTGCAAACAGGGGTGGCATCAATGCATTACATGCAAGACCTTATTGGCCTCAGGTGCAGTGAGGTAAGCCTGACGGAAGAGCTTCTGCATGGCCCGAACATAATCTCGCAGACCCTCCTCTGGGTGTTGCGTTCGGGTGTCGAGCTCACGCCTAATATGGTATTCGTAAGCGACCGGTGAGAACTCTTCTCGGGATGACGCGACAAACTGGTTCCAGGACTGAAAGGGTGGTTGAAGCCACCGCCATCGTACTGCGGTACCACGCAGAGCAACTGGGAGAACCCGCCGGAGCACGTTGGACTCTGAGAAGCCGCTAACGGTCGAGTACATGAAAAAATTGTCAACGAAGTCGAGAACTGATTCCCTCGCGTCTTGGCCGGAAAAAGGGGGCAGGGTTAGCGGCAGCATCAGGGCCATGGTTGCCGACTGCCAGGTACCTCAATGTTCGTGGCCCAGGGGAAGGACTCTTCCCATGCGTGCGTCAGCACGTGTGCTCGAGCACCCAAAACGCAGGCTGATACCCACAAAATATAGACCTTAGAACAGTGGCAACTGGTTCACATGACAACAAATTCTTCCATCTGCAAGAATTATAACCTTCGACACTGCTAGAGTTTCTGAGGTGCAGAGTCGTTTGCCAGAAACAGGGGACATATTTGCTGCAAGAAAGGCTGTCACCCAAGCACTGACCAGGAAAAGGAGCTTAGGTGCCAGCGTGCATTTCAGGAATCTCAGCTGGATGAGCTACGAAAGCAAGCAGCTGACCACCGAGCGCAGATAATCCAGGCCCAGCGGGACTGTCACCAAGATGCTAGTCAAGCGCAGGCACGAATAGTGGAACTGAACAAGAAGGAGCCTTAGCAGAATAAGAACCAGGAGTAGATTAAGGAGCTAGAAGTTAGCGCGAAGGCTTTCTCAGCAAAGGTCTCCGACAAGAGACACAGCTCTGTTTTGTGTCGCATTTTGAGACAGCTCTCAAGCACAGCCTAAGGAGGTGCGAGAATGAACTAGAGACAATGAAGGAAAAGCTTGCGAAGCTGAAACAGGTGCTGGACTCAGCTACGATGAGGAACAAGCGGCTGATAGAGCAGCTTGAGACAAAGCAGCAGCAAACCGAAAAACAAACCAAGTTGAAACGGGAGGTGCCACAGCTGCAGGAGTCCTTGGAGAGAGTAACAGAAATGGTGGACACGTTAAAGAAGAAACGTGCGGTCAACGTGAGTGATTGCACCAGTGTGTGTGCCTTGGAGTGGAAAGTGGCCGTCGTCGAGATCCCAAACTACGTTGAGAAAGGCGATGAAAGGCGATCTGACATCAACATAAGCGAAGGTGGAGATGTGAGTGCTGGAGGCTTTAGCAATCAGAGCCTCTGCGTGGACGTCACTCTTCCACGGCTGCCGAGCTCGCGAGCGTTCGACGACTACTACGTGGAAGAGTGGCCGCCACCCAAATGTGAGAGGTCCTGGTAACTATAACGGCAAAAGATGATACAGCGAGACGTTTACCAGAACCACAGCACCATGCAACGTCAGCGCTAGGACGTCTACTTTCACTACTTTGGGCCCACGAGCTCGGTGGAACCGGATCTGCACCAGGAACATCGGCTTTTCGTCATACTTCAACCGACGACCGTAGTCATTAACTCGAATGAGACTGGTGCGCCTCCATTTTTGGGTGGCGGCGGAGTTCGCCTCCGTGCGCGGATCCAGCGTGCCGATATGTGGTCTTGTGGTCCATGTGTGGTCGTCGTGGCCAGGGCTAGCAGCTACCGCATCACGCCCCCCTTTCCATTTTCGCCGAAGGGGAGGGGGCAGTATGGGAGTGGCAGCCGCGAGCCTGCCAATGACAAAAGGAAGAGGAGGACGACGATCGGGTTTGTGCGGAGTGGCATGCAACAGCGGCTGGCAGTGGGCAGTCGCGGCCCAGGTTCCGGTGAATAGAGAAGGTTCCTCGTCTGGCTCTGCATCTTCCCTGTGGGGTTATGGGCCGAGCAGCCTCGTAACTCCCAACAATTTCTCTGGTGCAGGTGAACATGTTGGTTGGACTATATGACAAGGCATCAATGACAATTTCGACAGCTGCTATGATATGTGACTAATTTAGTTGACCTGAATTTTCATGTTTGACATCTGCTGCAGTTAATGGGAATATGGATGCCGCGATTGTAACATAGGGAGTATACTGACAAGGGATGTACTCACATATTCAATGACAAAGAAATCACCTAATTGCTTCCATGTAATAATGAAATGACAAAAGCACTAACCATTTATGCCCATTTGTAAGCACATTTAGGCATATCACAACCATAGTTTTTCACGTACACCCAAGTACACGGGAAGTCTGAAGGCTTCCCCAGGCAGGTAACATAGGTTGTATAGCATCAGGTGGGTGTACGTACCACCTGTGTCGATTGCTTTGCGTTACTTCAAGATTCAGTCGCATTATGACATTGCTGCATAAGTTTACGGGCCCAACCACATGATTTAGTGACATTTTTGAGAATCTATTGGCTTCAGTCTCCACCGAAAAATACTGTTATGCTACTCAGATAGTGAGCATAACTTTTCAGTACTTGTCAGGGAATGAATGGCCGCCATATACTCTCCTTTGACGAGTCAGTGAGAGACATCTCGCAGAAATTGCTTTCAAGATGTTGTAACTCTCATTTGATGTGGAACTCTCATTTGATGTTCATCATCATCAACATCATCATCATCAGCCTGACTACGTCCACTGCAGGACGGAGGCCTCTCCCATGTTCCGCCAGTTAACCCGGTCCTGTGCTTGCTGCTGCCAATTTATACCCGCAAACTTCTTAATCTCGTCTGCCCACCTAACCTTCTGTCTCCCCCTAAACCGCTTCCCTTCTCTGGGAATCCAGTTAGTTACCCTTAATGACATTTGATGTTCAGAGAGTAGCATACACTGTCGCGCTAGCATCTGTTGATCCCCATAAGTATGTATGGGAGTTTTTCGTCTAAGGCAGCTCAATATAGTAGCAGTTCTGTGTATCAACAGCATGAAGTGAAGGGAGTATGTAGAATGGCCTGGCACCATGATACAAAATGGTAGTATAGTACTTGACAAATTAAGACGAAGGAGCTTGTAGGGTTTATCAGCATCTAGTATTCTGAGGTGGGAAGCTGTGAACACCTATAAGTCTGCCTGGGTAAAGTTGAATACTGGATGCTGAGATGACAGGGACAGGAAAGGTGAGCTTTTGGACATCAAATGCACACCTGCTTAAGCTGACAACGTGCCTTGTTTGGTGTTGGATCTCATAATGGAGATGTGAACTGTGCTCATCTGATGCTCAAATGCTCGTGATAAGTAGGTTGTTGAAGCAAGGATGACAGAATTCAAGGCTGGGGAAAACGCTAAAATGTCTGTACAGAATTTCTGATGCCACATGGCATATGTGGAGGACCAGACACGATGAACGGTGTCACTATCAACATGTTATTTGAAATCTACATGTCTTCTGAAAGGATTTGATAATAGTAGTGCACGAGGCCAATTTGGGAAGAAATCGCTGCATCATATATCTGTGACATCATATACGAATGTGAAGAATGCTGGGTATATTGATCAAGAGCGGTTGCTTAGTTGACTGTTGGTGCTATGCCGTCAACGTCCTGATTTAGACTTCAGCATCATTCGCACAACATGGTCAAACCAACACCCAGTACTGAGTGAAGTCAGCCGAATCTGTAAATCTATACGTACGTTGATATGGCTGCCTCGAAAATTCTTTTGAATTGCAGCCCAATTGGGATAGTACTTCTGATATAATTTTTGTTGTAAATGAATTCCATGGTTGAGTAAATTGCCCTATGAAAAATAATTCTTCTTTGTTTCTCAGTAATTAGAGCCCTCAGACTCTTGCTCACTTAACCATCCCATACTGATGTGGTGGCTCTATGGTTTATTATATGAAACAGTGAT